>NW_023425449.1:13509251-14181751 GCF_014108245.1 Pipistrellus kuhlii
ATGGAAATGTTCATCCACCACTGTGATCTTTCCGTCTCGAAGTGTCCTTCGTTGGCTGTTCTGGCTTCACTCTGGCTGTGGAAGGCTGATGTGATATTGGGGAAATGCGAGAGTCTGTGCCCTCCTCTCCCAAGGCGCTGGGCACTACAAGCAAGAAGGCGTTGTTGACAGTCACCGGCATTGATACAGCTGACAGCTCTTTATGGAGAGTGTCCCTGTGACATGGGCTGGGGTTTGAGCTTGGCTGCATCCATTGTTGTTTCTTTGAAGAGTCAGTTCCGGTCCGGGGAATCCTCAGTGGCACCTGGCTGCTGGCTAGTCCCTTGATAAGCACTGCCCTTATGAGTGATACTCTGGTAGGAAATGACCCTGTGGTCCTTGATTTGGACACACAGCGCCTATCCTCTGTAGCACTGGACCCGGCTCCTTGTGTGCTGGCCATGAAGGTCATGGGCTTCTCAGGACCCAGTGTCAGCAGGACCTTGCCTACCATGCTGAGTTCACTGTCCTCTACCCAGAAGTAGCCTTGCCTCCTGTGTTGCCAGTTCTCTACCGATGGCCCAGGTTGGCTCCCTGCTTGCCAGCTCCATACCACAGTTGGGGCGGGTAGGAGTCCTCCCTGCCATGTCCCCATAGAGTCTGTGGGTTGGCTCACTGGGTGCCAGGAATCAGCTGTCTGACCTGGCTCTCTCCCTCAGTGCCAGGACCTTCCACCTCTCAGGGTTGGTTCTCTGGACAGGCTGACATGAAAGTTGCCTCTGCTTCTTTGTGCTCCCTACTCACACAATCACTCTCCACACAAAAATCTACATAACAAATCACAATCCACTCACACCAACTCTCCTCTTCACTCTCACCAATGCTTGCTCTCCACCAACCCTTGCTTTTCTGTCTCATACCAATGCTTGCTCTACACTCTGAACAATGCTTGTTCTCTAGTCACAGAAATCACTCACCACTCACACACAACACCTATTCACTCAAACGAAGGGCTCTCCACTCTTCCACCAATGCTATCTATTTGCTCCCCCACACCCCCTCCCCATGAGTGCATGAGTATTGGGATGGTGGCCTGGCCTGTATCAGTTGCTGACACCACTGCTGCTGCTCCAGTGGTGGCCTATGGTGTCCAAAGCAGATCCTGTTAGCCTGAATCTCCTTGATCTTCTGGACTGTGCTTCTAAGTCCTGGTGGGGCTTAGTTCACGCTGTGGCTGTCAGTTGGCAGGTCTCAGGAAAGATCCCCATCAGACTCCTCTCAAGCCATCTTCCATGCCTGGGGCCTCCTCTTCTCCCTGGGCCTTTCTCTCTTCCAAACGCTGTGGCACCCAGTGCTCTTGAGGCTGCCTCCTCCTGAGCTTCCCTGGACTCCTCTTGAGTCATTTGGGTTTCTTGGTAGTGGTTCTTTCTGTTGGATTCTCCC
This sequence comes from Pipistrellus kuhlii, assembly GCF_014108245.1. Classification (NCBI taxonomy): domain Eukaryota; kingdom Metazoa; phylum Chordata; class Mammalia; order Chiroptera; family Vespertilionidae; genus Pipistrellus; species Pipistrellus kuhlii. Next base: position 13,510,674 of record NW_023425449.1, read on the forward strand.
CTCATTGCTTCCAAGTGTGGCTCCATGTTCTCCTTCTGCAGGAGCTGGGTTGTCTATAATGAAGCTGGTCATGTTCAGTGGTAGTATCTCACCCCACCTTGGTTCCTTTTGGTTGTCCTTAATGGGATGGTGTGGTTTGCTATCTTGCTATTACAGTTAAGTTGGATGGGTAAGTCTGACCTGAGCACCTGGTGGAGGCGTCAGGTATTACCCTCTTGCCTGGTCCTGGGGGTTGGTAGGTCAGCCAGGACTGTGACCTTTTCAGTCTGCAAGTGTCCTTTGTTGGCTGCTCTGTCTTGAAGGCAGCTATGGAAGACAGACGTAATATGTGGGAAATGCCAGGGTCCATTGCCCTCCTTGCCTAGTTGACTGGGCACTCCAAGCAAGAAGGTGCTGGTGACAGGGACCCTGCATTGGTATAGCTGACAGCTCTTTATGGAGAGCATCTCTGATGTCATTGGCTGGAATTTGAGCTTGGCTGCATCTGACTGATGCTGTTTGAAGAGCCAGGTCATGTCTGAGGAAGCCTCAGTGGAACCTGGCTTCTGGCTAGTCCCTTGATGGGCACTGCCCTCATAAGTGGTACTCTGGTGGGAAGTGGCCCTGTGGTCCTTGATGGTGATTTAGACACCGTGCCTATCCCCGGTGGCACTGGACCCGGCTCCTTGTGCACTGGCAGTGAAGTGCATGGGCTTTTCATTTCCCAGTGTCAGCAGGTCCTTGACCACCACACTGAACTCACTGTCCTCTGCCCATAAGCAGCCTTGCCTCACGTGTTCCCAGCTCCCGGCTGGCCCAGGTTGGCTCCCCGCTTGCCAGCTCTGTATTGCAGTCTCGGCATGTTGGTGTCCGCCCTGCCATGTCCCCATAGAGGTTTGGGTTGGCTTACTCAATGCCAGGTGTCAGCTGTCTGACCTGGCTGTCTCCCTCAGTGTCTGGGACCTAACACCTGTCAGGGTTGGTTCTTAGGACTGCCTGGAACAGAAAGTTGCCTCTGCTTCTTTGTGTTTTCCACACTCACTCACACAATCACTCTCCATACAACAATCTCCATAACAACAAATCACACTCCAGTCACACCAAATCTTGCTCTCTACTCCCACCAAAGCTTGCTTTCCAGTCACACACCACACCCCTTATTCATTCAAACAAAGGGTTCTTTACTGTTCCACCAATGCTCTCTATTTGCTCTCACCCCAGTGAGTGCATGAGTGTTGGGACGGTGGTGTGGCCTGTATCTGTTATTTCCTTTCAACAATGAAGTGCTGACACCACTGCTACTGTTGCTGTGGTGACCTCTGGAGTCCAAAGCAGATTCTGTTGGCCTGAAGCTTCCTGGTCCTATGGGACTGCCCTGCCAAGTTCTGTTGGGCCCTCCCACAGTGGCTGTCAGTGGGCAGGTCTGAGGGAAGATCAGCATCAGGTGTCACTCAGCACCTCCGGGCCCTGGGTCCTCCTCTTATTCTTAAGCCTTTCTCTCTCTCAAAGGCTTTGGAAAACAGGGCTCTTGAGGCTGCATCCTCCTGAGCTTCCTTCCCTTGGGATTTCCTGGTTCATGTAGATTTCTTGGGAATTTTACTTCTTTTTTGATGGACTCTCTGCTCAATGCCTCCAAATGCCACTCATGTTCTTCTCCAGGAGTTCAGTTTTCTATAATGAAGCTGACCTTGTATAGTGAGATGCTAACCTTAGTCTCAGTCATAGCATTTAACCAAATTGTGATCCTGAGTTGGTCCCTAGATTTCCATATGCACTTCTATAGTCTGTTGTGGAGCCAATGTGCTTTGCAACCATGGTTTTAGGGTCAGACTGGATGGGAAAATCAGACCTGAGCAGCTGTTGGAGGCTTCAGGAATTGCCCCTCTTGCTTGGTCTTGAGTGGTTGAGATGTCAGCCACCACTGTGATCTTTTTTATCTCCAAATGTCCATTCTTGGCTACTCTGGCTTCAGGATGGCTAAGGAAGGCAAAAGTGATGTGGGAGAAATGCTAGTGTCCATGTTCTCCCTGCCCAGTTTGCAGGGCACCACACATAACAAGGACTTGGTGACAGTCACCCGGCATTGGTACAGCTGACAGTTCTTTATGGAGAGCATCCCTGATTCCATGGGCTTGGGTTTGAGCTTGGCTGCACCCTTCTGGTGGTGTTTGAAGAGCCAGTTACTGGCCAGGAAGCCTTCAGAGGCACCTGGCTGCTTGCTAGTCCCTTGATGGGTACAACCCTCATAGGTGGTAATCTGTGAGGTAGTGGCCCTGTTGTCCTTGATGGTGATTTGGACAACCAGGGCCTATCCCTCTTGGCACTGGACCCACCTCCCTGTGCGCTGGCAGTGAAGTGCATGGGCTTCTCTAAGCCCTTGCCCACCACACTGAGCTCACTTCTCTTTACCCAGAAGCAGCGTTGCCTCCCGAAATGCCAGTTCCCCACTGCTGGCCCAGGTTGGCTCCCTGCTTGCCAGCTCCCTACTTCAGTCAGGGCAGGATAGAGTCCTCCCTGCTATGTCCCCATAGAGGTTTAGGTTGGCTCACTCGGTACCAGTTGTCAGCTTTTGACCTGGCTGTTTCCCTCTGCCAGAGACCTAACAATGTCAGGATTGGTTCTCAGGATAGGCTGGCAACAAAAGTTGCTTTCACTTCTTTGTGCTCCCCACACTCACACAAACACTCTACACACAACAATCTACCTAACAAATCACACTCCACTCACAACAACTCTCCTCTTCATTCTCACATCAAAAGTCCTTCTCCAATCCCACCAATCCAGTCACAGAAATCGCTCACCATTCACAAACTATTCACTTAAACAAAGGGCTCTCCACTCATTCACCAATGCTGTGCATTTTCTTTCACCCCAATGAGTGCATGAGTGTTGGGATGGAGGCTGGGGCTGTATCAGTTGTTTCCCTTCTACAATGAAGTGCTGACACCACTGCAGCTGCTCCTGTCATGACCTCTGGTGTCCAAGCAGATTCTGTTGGCCTGAAGCTCCCTGATCTTCTGGAACTGAGCTCCAAGTCCTGCTGGGGCTTTATGTTGTGGCTGTCAGTGGGCAGGTCTGAGGGAAGATCCCCATCAGGCTCCTCCCAAGCACCTTCCAGGCCTGGGGCCTCCTCTTCTCCCTGGGCCTTTCTCTCTTCCAAATGCTGTGGCACCCATGGCTCTGGAGGCTGCCTCCTCCTGAGCTTCCCTGGACTCCTCTTGGGTCATTTGGGTTTCTTGGTAGCAGTTCTTTTCGATGGAATCTCCCCTCACTGCCTACAAGTACGGATCCATCTTCTTCTTCTCCAGGAGCTGGGTTTTCAGTAATGATGCTGATTATGTTCAGTGGTAGCATCTCACCCCACCTTGGTTCCTTTAGGTTGCCCTTAGTGGGACGGTGTGGTTTACCACCTTGGTTTTGGGGTCAGGTTGGGTGGGGAACTCTGACCTGAGTAGCTGATGGAGGCATCAGGTATTGCCATTCTTGCCTGGTCCTGAGTGGTTGGGTTGTCAGCCACCACTGTGACCTTTTCAGTCTGCAAATGTTCTTTATTGGTAGTTCTATCTTGAGGGCAACTATGGAAGACAGATGTGATATGGGAGAAATGCATGAGTCCATTTTCCTCATTGCCCAATATGCTGGGCAATACAAACAAGAAGGTGCTGGTGACAGGCACCCTGCATTGGTACAGCTGACAGCTTTTTATGGAGAGCATCCCTGGTGACATAAGCAGGGATTTGAGCTTGACTGCACTAGTCTTGTGTTGTTTCAAGATGCAGGTCTTGTCCCAGGCCGCCCCAGTGGCATCTGGCTTCTGGCTAGTCCCTTGATGGGCACCGCTCTCAAAAGTGGTACTCTGGTGGGAAGTGGTCCTGTGGTCCTTGATGGTGATTTAGACACAGCGCCTATCCCCAGTGACACTGGACCCAGCTCCTTGTGCACTGGCAGTGAAGTGCATGGGCTTTTCAGGTCCCAGTGTCAGCAGGTCCTTGACCACCACACTGAACTCACTGTCCTCTGCCCATAAGCAGCCTTGCCTCACGTGTTCCCAGCTCCCTGCTGGCCCAGGTTGGCTCCCCGCTTGCCAGCTCTGTATTGCAGTCTTGGCGTGTTGGTGTCCGCCCTGCCATGTCCCCATAGAGGTTTGGGTTGGCTTACTCAATGCCAGGTGTCAGCTGTCTGACCCGGTTGTCTCCCTCAGTGTCTGGGACCTAACACCTGTCAGGGTTGGTTCTTAGGACTGCCTGGAACAGAAAGTTGCCTCTGCTTCTTTGTGTTTTCCACACTCACTCACACAATCACTCTCCATACAACAATCTCCATAACAACAAATCACACTCCAGTCACACCAAATCTTGCTCTCTTCTCCCACCTAAGCTTGATTGCTATTCTCACACCAAAGATTCATCTCCACTCTTACACCAATGCTCCCTCTTCAATCCCACCAAGGCTGGTTTGCCAGTCACAGAAATCGCTCACCACTCACACACTACACCCCCTATTCATTCACACAAAGGGATCTTCACTGTTCCACCAATGCTCTCTATTTGCTTTCACCCCAGTGAGTGCATGAGTGTTGGGACGGTGGTGTGGCCTGTATCTGTTATTTCCTTTCAATAATGAAGTGCTGACATCACTGCTGCTGCTTCTGTGCTGGCCTCTGGAGTCCAAGGTAAACTCTGTTGGCCTGAAGCTTCCTGATCCCCTGGAACTGAGCTTCCAAGTCCTGGTGGGGTTTCATGCTGTGGCTGTCAGTGGGAAGGTCTGAGGTAAGATCCCCATCAGGCTCATCCCAAGCACCTTCCAGGCCTGGGGCCTCCTCTTCTCTCTGGGCCTTTCTCTCTTCCAAACGCTGTGGCCCCCAGGGCTCTGGAGGCACCTCCTACTGAGAGGACAGTTATTTATGGAGAGTATCTCTGATGTCATTGGCTGGGAATTGAGCTTGGTTGCAATTGACTGGTGGTGTTTGAAGAACCAGGCCTTGTCTGAGGAAGCCATAGTGGCACCTGGCTGCTTGCCAGTTCCTTGATGGGCACTCCCCTCATAAGTGGTACTCTGGTGGGTAGTGGCCCTGTGGTCCTTGATGGTGATTTGGACATGCAGCACCTATCCCCGGTGGCACTGGACCCAGCTCTTTGTGCGCTGACCGTGAAGTGCATGAGCTTTTTTGGACCCGGTGTCAGCAGGCCCTTGCCCACCATTCTGGGTTGCTCTTAGGACTGGCTGGAACTGAAAGTTGCCTCTCCTTCTTTGTGCTCTCCACACTCACACAATCACTCTCCACACAACAATCTACACTACAACAAATCACATTCTATTCCTAACAATGCTTTCTCTCCACTCTCACACCAATGATTGCTCTCCACTCACATACCAGTGCTTCCTCTCCACTCTCACACCAAAGCTTGCTCTCCACAACCAACAAAGCTCGCTCTCCCGTCTCACACCAAGGCTCACTCTCCACTCCAAACAACGCCGGCTCTCCACTCTCACAACGAAGCTGGCTCTTCACTCTCTCACCAAAGCTGCCCCTTTACTCCCACCAATGCTTGTTCTCCAGTCCCAGAAATCACTTCCCAATCACACAGTACCCACTATTCAGTTAAAAAAAAAAAAAAAAAAAAAAAAAAAAAAAAGGCTGTCTAATCTTTCACCAATGCTCCCTATTTGCTTTCACTCCATTGAGTGCATGAGGGAGTTTGGGGCTGTATGAGTTGTTTCCCTTCAACCATGAAGTGCTGACACCACTGCGGCTAGTGTGGTGGACTCTATGGTATTCTGTTGACTTGAAGCTTCCTGATGCCCTGGGACTGCCCTGCCAAGTCCTGCTTAGACCTCCCTCAGTGGCTGTCAATGGGCAAGTCTGAAGGAAAATTAGCATCAGGGTCAACCCCAGCCAGCTCCGGGGCCTGAGACTCCTCTTCACCTCAGGCCTTTCTCTCTCTCAAAGGCTTTGGAACCCAGGGCTCTTGAGGTTCCCTCCTCCTGAGCTTCCCTGGGTTCCTCCTGGTTCATGTGGGTTTTTGGGAGTTTTTCTTCTTTGAGATGCTTTCTCTCATCAATGCCTCCAAATGTCACTCATGTTCTCCAGGAGCTGGGTTTTCTATAATGAAGCTGATCTTTCATAGTGAGATGCTAACCTTTGTCACATTCATAGCATTTCACCAAATCATGGTCCTGAGTTGGTCCCCGGATTTCCAAATGTCCTTCTGTAGACTGTAGTGGGACCAGTGTGGTTTGCCACCTTGGTTTTGGGGTCAGGCTGGATGGGAGAGTTTGACCTGTGTAGTTGTGGAAGGTGTTCAGTATTGCCTCTCATGCCTGGTCCTAAGTGGTTGGAATGTCATCCACCACTGTGATTTTTTTCTGTCTCCAAGTGTCCTTCGTTGGCTGTTCTGGCTTCACTCTGGCTGTGGAAGGCTGATGTGATATTGGGGAAATGTGAGAGTCCATGCCCTCCTCTCACAAGGCGCTGGGCACTACAAGCAAGAAGGCGTTGTTGACAGTCACCGGCATTGATACAGCTGACAGCTCTTTATGGAGAGTGTCCCTGTGACATGGGCTGGGGTTTGAGCTTTGCTGCACCATTCTGTTGGTCTTTGAATAACCAAGTCTTGTCCAGGGAATCCTCAGAGTCACATGGCTGCTGGCTAGTCCCTTGATAGGCACTGCCCTCATGAGTCTTTCTTCAGTAGGATGTGGCCCTGTGGTTCTTGATTGTGATTTGGACACACAGCACCTATCCCTGGTGGCACTGGACCTGGCTCCTTGTTCGCTAGCCTTGAAGCTCCTGGGCTTCTCAGGACCTGGTGTCAGCAGGCCCTTGCCCACCACGCTGAGTGCACTGTCCTCTGCCCAGAAGCAGCCGTGTGTCCTGTTGTACCAATCCTCCACTGCTGGCCCACGTTGGCTACCTGCCTGTCAGCTCCCCACTGCAGTCAGGGCAGGTTGGAGTCCTCCCTGCCATGTCCCCATAGAGGTATGGATTGGCTCACTGGGTGCCAGGTGTCAGCTGTCTGACCTGACTGTCTCCCTCAGTGCCAGGGACCTACCTACCACCTCTCAGGGTTGGTTTTCAGGACAGGCTGGCCAGAAAGTTGCCTCTGCTCCCTACACTCACACAATCACTCTCCACACAACAATCTACATATCACAATCCACTCACACCAACTCTCCTCTTCACTCTCACCAATGCTTGCTCTTCACCAACCCTCGCTCTTCAGTTTCACACCAATGCTTGCTCTACACTCTGAACAATGCTTGTTCTCTAGTCACAGAAATTGCTCACCACTCACACACAACACCCCCTATTCACTCAAACAAAGGGCTCTCCACTCTTCCACCAATGCTGTCTATTTGCTTTCACCCCAGTGAGTGCATGAGTTTTGGGATGTTGGCCTGGCCTATGTCAGTTGCTGACACAGGTGACATGGTGTCCAAAGCAGATCCTGTTAGCCTGAATCTCCTTGATCTTCTGGACTGTGCTTCCAAGTCCTGGTGGGGCTTCATGCTGTGGCTGCCAATGGGCAGGTCTGAGGGAAGATTCCCATGAGGCTCCTCCCACGCACCTTCCAGGCCTGGGGCCTCCTCTTCTCCCTGGGCCTTTCTCTCTTTCAAATGCTGTGGCACCCAGGGTTCTGGAGGCTGCCTCCTCCTGAGCTTCCCTGGACCCCTCTTGGGTCATATCGGTTTCTTGGTAGTGGTTCTTCTCCTGCCTTCTCCCCTCACTGCCTCCAAGAGTGGTTCCATCTTCTCCTTCTCCAGGAGCTGGGGTTTTAATAATAAAGGTGGTCATGTTCAGTGTTATCATTTCACCTCACCTTGGTTCAGAGTTGGTTCGAACATTTCCTTCTGTTGTTCTTAGTGGGTCCTATGTATTTTGCCACCTTGGAATTGGGGGTAGGCTGGATGGGAAACTGACCTGAGTAGATGGCTGGTGGTGTCAGGTATTGCCCCTCTTGCCTGGCTCTCAGTGGTTTGGATGTTAGACAGCACTCTGAACAAGTGTCCTTTGTTGGCTGTTCTGGCTTCACTATGGGTAGGGAAGGCTGACGTGATATGGGGGAAATGCCAAATTCCATGCCCTCCTTTCCTAATTCGCCTGGCAATACCAGCAAGAAGACATTGCTTACAGGTACCCAGCATTGGTGCAGCTGATAGCTCTTTATGAAGAGCATATCTCGGATGACACCAGCTGGAATTTGAGCTTCGCTGCACCCTTCTGGTGGTGTTTCAAGAACAAGGTTGTGTCCGGGGAAGCCTCAGTGGCACCTGGCTGCTGTCTAGGCCCTATGGGCACTGACCTTATTAGTGGTACTCTGGTAGGAAGTGGCCCTGTGATCCTTGATGGTGATTTGGACACAAAAGGCCTATCCCTTATGGCACTGGACCCGGCTCCTTGTGCACTGGCAGTGAAGTGCATGGGCTTCTCTGGATCAGGTGTCAGCAGGCCCTTGCCCTCCACACTGAGTTCAATGTCCTCTGCCCAGAAGCAGCCTTTCCTCCTGTGTTACCAATTCTCCACTACTGGCCCAGGTTGGCTCCCTGTTGCCAGCTCAACATTCGCTTTTCACTCACATAAAGGGCTCCTCACTCTTCCTCCAATGCTCTCTATTTGCTTTCACTGCAGTTGAGTGCATGAGTCTGGCCAGTGCACCTTTTATTTTATTTTATTTTATTTTATTTTATTTTACTTTATTTTTTTAAATTTATTAATACATTTTAATGATATTGGAAGGGAGAGCAAGATAGAGTTTGAAACATAGATGAAAGAGAATCTTCAATCTGCTGCCTATGTACTGGGGATGTGCCACAATCAATGTACATGCACTTGACTGGAATCCAACCTGGGACTCTTAAGGCTGGAAGCTCTATCCACTGAGCAAACCAGTTAGATGGGCAGTGGGCCTCCTTTCATAGGTGTACCCCCATTGTGTCCAGGTGGAGGGGCGGAGCCAACTGACATCATAAGTGGGCTGTGGCTGTTATGGGAACATTTTACTTGAAACAATTTTCTGAAGTTTCTGTGGTGGGCTTGGCAGCCCTTAGATTTAGCCATCTAGATGCGCCTTGAATTCCAGGTTCCTCTGCAGCTTAAGGCATGCCTAGGTGGTGCTGCACTAAGACTCCAATCCAGAATTGGGCCTCAAGGTCTTGGTGTTCAATCTTAGCTTTCTTATTCTCTCCTATAGAATAGAATTCAATGAGTTTCCACACCATGTCCTTCTCTTTCTTGTATATTTATAAATTGTTTGGGGCATCTTTTAAATCTTCTAAACACCTCCTTAGAAAACTGGAACCTCCTCTGAGGCAAGGACTCAACACAAAATGGATAAACTATTGGATATACATAAAATTGAAATCTTAATGAATTAGAATTAGTTATTAATGAGAATAACTCTTACAAACACGAACAAATAAAGCAAGAAGAATACATGGTGTGATATAATTCAACATTATCATTTGGTACACGTGTACATGTGTACTAAAAGGTTAAAGAAATACATGGGCAAAACACCTAACCCAAGTAAGTGGTTCTCTTTGGAGCAAGGAATTGAGACATGTGACTACCAGGCAGTGACAGAGAATTCAATTCTAGAGTCTTTTAAAGACTAGGGAAAATCCTAGAAAAGTAATCATCTGAGAACTCTCAGCTGCCAATACTTCCAGCATCTGGGGGAATGGGTGGGGCAGGGAGGGGCACCATAGAACCCAATAAATCCTTGGTTCCAGACCAAATCCTATGCCAGACCAAAAAGTTATACTCTCCACGAAGCTCTTTTCCACCTTGTAGTCTTCAATATGGACATATTTTCTTAATTTTCACACATTGCCTAGTAGAGTTCCAGTGCATGAAATTCATGCATGGGGGGGGGGGGGGGGTAGAGTGTGTGTCCCTCAACTCTGCTGCACCCTATCCAATCTAGAACACTGCAGATGATGTCCAACAGCCCATTTAGGCCTGATCCCACCAGATCCACCCTAAATGGGCAGTTAGACATCCCTCTCTTAATCCAGGACTACTGCTTCCCAACCCCTTGCCTATCTGCCTGCCTGCCGGATTGCCCCTAACCTCTCCCCTGCCATCCCTATTGCACTTAACTGCTCTCCCCTGCAGCCCTGGTTACCCCTAACTGCCCTCTCCTGCTGGTTCAGTCACCCCTAGCATCCCTCCCTTGCCAGCCTGGTCTCCCCTAACTGCCCTCCCCTGCAGGCCTAGGTCCACCACAACTGTTCTCCTTTGCAGGCCTGGTCCCTCCCAACTGCACTCCCCTACTGCCCTGATTGGTCCCAACTGCCCTCCCCTGAGGCCATCTTATGGTGGCTATCTTGTGAGTTGAAGGGATAGTCATACTCTTTTAGGAGGTTCTCTTGTGTTGTACCAATTGGGGAATGACTAAAGAAATTTTTCAGAATTTAGCCTGCCTGTTCTCTAGAAGATCACTTCATTAGAGATGTTAATTTGTGACAGTATATCCAAGAAGGTTTTGTTTTTAATAATAAAACACTTGATTAATAAACTAAATACTTAACAAAAAATAAAGAACATTGAGAGAGAGTCCTTTTTTAATGCGCTCTAATTTCATATACCAATAAAACAGTTCAAGAAAATTATTTCATCAAAGTTTTATTACAGTTTCAAACAAATCAAGCAAACAATGACATAAATGCAAAGTAAAATAAAATAGAACAGGGTACAATGAAATAAAATAAGCTATTCTAAATTACTAATTCTATAAAAAGGCCTAAAAAAGTCCATCTATTAAAAAACAACTGGAACAAGCTAATTAAAACATCAAAGGAAAAGAAAAGACCTAATCTATAGTGAAACAAAAGTTTTCCTAAGCAAGTTCATGCAACACCTAAAAATGGTTGCACTAGTCCTGGAATTACTGTGCATCAGTCTTAGGGTTGGGAGAAGAGGCTCTTGGGGTCTTTGGAGGACAGGGCTGTCCTGGAGGTCTTGGTTGAACCCAAAGTTGGGGTTGTATCACAGATCTGGGTTGCCCAGGTGGCCTGGACGGGATCAGAGGTCGAAGTTGGGTGGGCGGTCGAGGTTGTGCAGGTGGTCTAGTTGTATTGGAGGGCGAGGGTGCGTGAGAGGCTGAGGTTGGGCTGGTGATCGAGATTGTAAGAGGGGGCGGAGTTGTACAGGAGGTCTAGGTTGGGTAAGATGATCAGGTTGTGATGGAGGGCGGGGATATGATGGGAGTCGCGGTTGTGGCTTAGGGTGAGGTTCAGATGGAGGATGGGGCTGCAGTAGCTTTTGTCCGTGGACCATAAAATTATGATATAGCTGTTGTTGCTCAGCTGGCCTTTGGTAACTGAACCTCATTCGGTTGGGCCGCGGCTCCACGGTTCCCGAGGAGGGCGCTGCCCTGTCCTGGTGGGGCCTTGCATCCTCCTTGGGCAGATCTGTGGGAAGATCCCCATCAGGCTCCACCCAGCCACCTCCAGGGCCTGGGGCCTCCCCTTCCCCCTGGGCCCTTCTCTTTTTCCAAACCCTGTGGCACCCAGGGCTCTTGAGGCTGCCTCCTCCTCACCTTTCCTGATGGCCTCCTGGACCTTCTGGGTTTCTCTGGAGTGCTTTATGACTGACTGTCCCCTTACTTCTTCCACCAGGGGCTCCGTCTTCTCCATCCCCTGGGCTTGCCACGATGGATGTGGTCGGGCATACTGCGATGCTATTTTCTGCCTGAGTCTTAACATTGGACCACGTCGAGGCCCAGGGTTTTCAGCTGCTTTTCGATGGTGGTATATGGTGGGGTGGGTATGGCTCCACAACTGGGTTTTAGGGTCAGTGGGGATGTGAGTCACTGACCTGATCAGGGGCCAAGAGGTGTCCTCTACTTCCCCTCTGTCTTGGTGTTCAGTGTCTTGGATGTTATCTACCACTCTGTTTTCATTCTCCAGGGCTTCCTGGGTTGGCTCCTCTGTATTGATGATTCTGATAGAAGGGAAAGATGGGGGCGAAATAACAGAGTCTATGCCCTCCTTTCGGGGCACGACCTTCAGAAGAGCACTGGCATCAGGGACCTGGCTTTGGTGTATTAAACACGTCCTGATGTTCATGGTTTCTGATGTCACAGACACGGGCTTCATGTCAGCTGCCTCCACTGATGTCTCCTTGGAAGCCTTCAGTGGTACCTGGCGGCTGGCAAGTCCTTTTATGGGTACCGCCCTCATGGGGGGTACCCTGGTGGGAGGTGGCCCTGTGGTCCTAGATGAAGATTTGGAACCACAGGACGGGTCCCCCGTGGTGGTGGACCCCCACCCCTGGGCTGTGGCAGTGCAGCTGGTGGGCCTCACTGGGCCGGGTGTCAACAGGCCCTTGCCCACCATGCTGATCTTACCCTGCTCTGCCCAGGGGCAGCCTTGCCTCCCACCTTGCCTGCTCCCCACTTCTGGCTCCAGTGGGCTCCTGACTTGCCAGCTTGGTACCGCTGTTGGGGCGGGTTGGTGTGCGCCCTGCCAGGTCCCTGCTGGCTGTACATGCTGGCTGCCCCACAGCCAGGTCTCCACCGGAGGTCCGGGTAGGCTCCCTCGGTGCGAATTGCCAAGTGGAAGACTTGGAAGTCTCCCTCGGTGCGAGAGACCTGCCACCTGTCCGTGATGGTCCTCAGGACAGGTGGGCACCGACAGTTGTCTCCGCATATTTTTGAATTTCACACTCACTCGCTCACAAACTCTGCACACAACAGTCTCTCTTCGCAACAAGCAATCACACACTCCACTCACACTTCACTCACACACAACACAACTCGCTCTCACTCACACTCAACACAACTTGCTCTCACTCACCCCACTCACTCTTCACTCAAGTATCCCTCTGCTCTTTCTCTAAAGCTTCTAGTCGCATTCACCGCAGTGAATGCCAGAGCAGGGCCAGTGTGCCTTCTTTTATAGGTGCACCCCACCGGCATCATCAGTGGGCTTTGTGGCGAGGCCCACTGGCATCATAAGTGGCCTTGGACCACAGTGTGCCCCTTTATGTGAGTCTGTTGGCGCATGTCTGTTGGTTAAGGGAACATTTTTCTTGAAACAATTTGGTTCCTATGGAGGCCTTGGCTTTCCTTTGATTTATCCCCGTAGATGGGCACTGAAGCCCGACTTCCTGTGAGCTCAAGGAGCGCTTAGGTGATGTCTCACTGGTACTCCAACCCCCAATTTGGCCTCAACATGTTGGTGCTGGATCTTCATTTCTTCTTCTTGCTTTCTTCTCCCCTCCTATAGTGCCACATTTAATGACCTTTCATACCACCCTGTCCTTCTCTTTCTTGTATATTTACAAGTTGTTTGGGGCATCCCTAAATCTTCCAACCACCTCCTTAGAAAAGTGGAACCTCCTCAAAGCCAAGGACTCAACACAAAAATGGATCAACTATCCCATATGCATAAAATTGAAATCTAAATGAATTAGAATTAGTTATTAATGAGAATAACGCTTACAATCAGGAACAAATAAAGCAAGAAGAATATATTGTGTGATATTATTCAACATTATCATTAGGGACATATATACACGTGTAGTAACAGGTTAGAGAAATACACGGGAATGCAAAACACCTAATCCAAGTAAGTGGTTCTCTTTGGAGCAAGGAATTGAGACATGTGACTTCCAGGCAGTGACAGGGAATTCAATTCTAGAGTCTTTAAAAACCAGGGAAAACCCAGAGAATAGTCATCTGAGAACTCCCAGCTGCCCATACTTCCAGCATCTGGGAAAGCATGTTCCTATCCTGCAGTGGGGAGAGGGAGAGGCCCCAGAGAACCCAATAAATCCTTGGTCCTCAAACTTGCCTGCACATTAGAATCACCTGAGGGAGTAGCAAACTCCCAGAGCGGACTGTGTGCCAGACCAAATAAGTCATACTCCGTGAAGCTCTTAAATTTGTTTTTTTCTTTTGATTCCTTAAGATGCTGTTTTTATTTTTTTATTTGTTGGTAGAATGAACATCTAAGAAAAATTTTAAAAATATACACCTTGTTTTTCAATCTTGACTTAGTAATTTTCACACATTGCCTGTGTTGTCTTGTGAGATATCTACGTAAATAATTGTAACATAGTAGCAATGATTGTTTACTTTTCCTTAAAATATCTTTGATTCTTTAAAATGTACTTTTTTGTCTTATTGTGGTGTCTAGTCCTCCGAAGTTATGTGGATTAAAGTGATGCTGGCAGGAATGATCTGTTGTTGAATTTCAAAACCATGGTTTTAAAAGTTCACTACTAAGTGTGATATTTGTTGTAGATTATATATAGATCCTTTATTGAGTAAAGAAATTCCTATTTCTTCTTAATTTTATAAAAGCTTTATCATTAAATAGAATTTTAGTGAATTTCTTTTTCTCCCTGTGTGATAACCTATATATTCTTTAATCTGTTACTGTGGTGTATAATATTTTCTATTGTTAACTTTTTTTTGTATTAATGGGACCAATACAATACATAATATATTTTTTTTAATTCTGGTCATAAGTGAATTTAGCCTAAAGCTTTCTGTTCATATAATTGTACTGGTATTAAGGTTATTTATATACTAAAAAATATGTTATATTGGGTCGGCAACTAAGTAATTGCGGATTTTTTAAAGAAAATCAAAGACAATTTTTTTATGGAACTAAATAACTTTATTCTGTAATGTATTGCCCATTTTGATCAATGACCTTTTGCCATCTTTCAGGCAGCATCATAATCCCACGTTCAAAAAACTTCTGGTTTTTATTAGCAAAAAACTGAATCAGGTACGATTTGACATCATCATCATTATTGAAATTTTTACCATTCAAGGAGTTTTGTAAAGATCGAAACAAAAAGTAATCAGATGGTGCAAGGTCAGGACTATATGGTGGATGTGGCAAAACATCCCAACCAAGCTCCATTAATTTTTGCCGAGTGACCAAAGATGTGTGTGGCCTTGCATTGTAATGATGGAATACAACACCTTTTCGATTTGTCAATTCGGGCCACTTTTCTTTAACTGCATTGTTTAATTTCGTTAGTTGTTCAATGTAGACATCAGAATTGATCGTTCGGTTGGGTGGTAAGAGTTCAAAGTAGACAATTCCTTTGTAATCCCACCAAACTGATAACAAAACCTTCTTTTGATGAATATCAGCTTTTGATGTTGTTTGAGTTGGTTCACCTGGCCTGCTCCATGATCTTTTCCACTTGATATTGTTGAAAACAACCCATTTTTCATCGCCAGTTATCAGTCGTTTTAAAAATGGATCATTTTCATTATGTTTCTTTAGCAAATCACAGCTGCTAATGCGTTGCGTTAACTGTGATTCTTTCAGTTCGTGAGGAACCCATGTATCGAGTTTTCGAACATAGCCAAGTTGTTTTAAGTGATTTTCAATGCATGTATGTGATACATGAAGCTTCTCTGCAATCTCACGTGTTGTACTGTGACAGTCCGAATTGATTATTGCTTTGATTAGGGCGTCATCAACTTCAACTGGACGACCAGAGCGTTTTTCATCTTTGAGTGAAAAATCACCAGAACGAAATTTGGCAAACCAATTTTGACACTGCCGTTCTTTTAAGGCTTCGTCACCATAAACAGCACATAACTTTTTATGAGCTTGCGATGCGTTTTTCCCTTTGCGGAAATAAAAAAGCAAAATAGGACGAAAATGTTCCTTTTGATTTTCCATTTTTCAACGAACGCCAAACAAAAACTACAAAACAGATCAAAAAACTTTTTTTACTGATTAACAGCTGAATAGCCAACTATCAAATAACAAAATGTGTTTTACATTTGTACTACGTCTGCAAACCTAAAAATTCAACTGAAGCCATATATGTGTGAAACCCGCAATTACTTAGCTGCCGACCCAATAGCATGTCTTGTCTTTTCCTTCTTCATCTGGCAGAGTTTGTGAAATGTATAACTATTTCTCCCTTAATTATTTTAACTTTTTAATTTTTTAAAAATGTGTTTATTCATTTTTAGAAAGAGAGGAAGGGAGAGAGGTAGAGACAGAAACATGGATGAGACAGAAACATTGACTGGCTACCACATACATGCCGCCTACAGGGGATTGAGCCCACAACTGGCCCTCAAACTGGTTACCTCTTGGTTCATGGCTTGACATTCATCCACTGAGCCACACCACCCATGTTTCCCCTTTATTATTCAGTATAGTTCATCTGTGATACATAGACTTTTTTAAAACACGTTTTTATTGATTTCAGAGAGAGGAAGAGAGAGGGAGGGAGAAATAGAAACACTGATTTATGTCTTCTTCATGCCCCTGCTAAGGATTGAGCCTGCAACTGGGTATTGAGCCTTCTACCCCGGCTTGTTCCCTGACTAGGAATCAAACCAGTGACCTCCTGATGCATGAGACAACACTCGAACAACTGAGCCACACCTGCCAGGCTGTAATCTATAGTCATGACATGCATTGGATCACCTGGGTAGTAATGGTATTACCAGGTAATATAATTTCTTTAATGGTTTAAGGACTATTGTTAAAACTTATTTTTGAGGGTGCTACACTAAGTAGAAAAACTAGAACTTTGGGCTTTCTCTCGCCTCTCTTTAAGTCCTTGTAACATGAGTATATTATCGATAGATGTGTTTCTCTACTGGTTCTGTTTTGTATGTCAGATTGATGTCACCCAGTCAGAGGATTATTTGCTACATACCTTTTAAGTTGTGGGTGGAATCTGAGTGGTGTACAGATTTCTTTGAGTTATTTTTTGTTTAGTCACTGTCATTTCTAATGTATTCTGAGATTTGGTTCCATAGTTATATTGGTTCACATGAAGCAAAACATTGTGGTTTTGAGAATACATAGTGTACAATGGAATTGTCTACATCTAGAAGTCAGTTGGCTAGTTAGATGACAGGTAAAATTTTTAGTTTTAACCTGATGCAAATTACTTTTCTGAGGAATAGTATTTGGTGGAATATAGATATTAGTTGTTACTCTCCATTTTCAATATAAATAACATTTATCTAAATATGCTTTCAAGACAGTTCCTATTTCAGTGCCCATTTAAATTTGCCTTTGGTATTTTTCTTATGGGACTTTAGTAAAGGATTTCAGGAGCTTTGGAACTGAGTAGTTTTCAATTTAACATCCACCCCAACACAAGTGAGGAATGCAACGCTGTCATCTGTAAGCGAGATACCTCACCAGTGATGTGTTTGGGGGTGATATGAAGTGTATAAAAATCCTCACAGCAGTTTATTCACAGAGTGAGTATTGTGAATATTTGTGGAATATCTGCTGTGCATTAAACACAAGGTAATGAAGATACAGGATTCAGCAGGCTAGTTCTTGTCCTCTTGAAATTACATTGTATTGGTAGACTTTTTATTATGCAGTTTCACTTCATAGAGATAAGTGTTATGATTGGTTTAATATAAGTGCTTATAGAGCATGGAGGATATGAACAGAACCCAGGCTGGGAGATTAGAGAAGGCTTCCTGCAATAAAGTATCCCTGTGCTGAGACCTGCATAGCAACACTTAGCTAGGTGAACATTTATCAAGGTTATAGACTGGGGGTTGGGAGTTCTTAGCAGCATCAACACAAACAAACAAACAAAAAAATACATGTGGAATGGCTGAGGTTATATGGACCAGGGCATGTTTAAGCAATTCAATTTTCAAAAGTTGAATTGCAGTCTGTACTAGATGAATTGAAACATTTCAATGTAGGACATGGGTCTGTCCCTCTTTTATGAAAGAGCATGCATAAAATATGAATTCTAGCCTTTATGGCTCTTTCCTACTTAGCACCAACAAATACATCAAAATGGCAAAATGAAGTGTTTGGAGAAGAGTTGTGATTATTCGTGGTCTGTCTGGTGTAAAGGGCACCAAATTTAGTATAGGAAAATTCCATTTAGTCTTTTGTGGCTCCAAGTTATAAAAACTTCACACACTAGCACCAGGCCATACAGAGTTTATTATAAAGATACTGGTGTACCCCATAGAATCCAAAGATAGGATTTTGGAGAAACTGGATCTCCTGAATAAATGGACAGGGACTCTTTTACTCTTTCATCTTCTAGTTTTTAAATTTCATTTCATTTATTCTTTTTTCTGGCTCAGAATAACCCCTCATTTTCCCAGAAGTCATATCAATAGATGCCAAAAGCTGCAATGTTGAACATACTAAAACTCTGTCATCAGAGAGGAACTTTCTTGGCTACGTGACAAGGGTCTTGAGAAGGGATACCTTGGCTTAGATGGAATCAGATGTCTACTCTCACACTTATCAGTTGTGGCCATTGTGAATGTGGGCTGCTGATGTTGGCTTCATTTGAGTCTTGTTTCCACTCTTGGACCATTCCACTGTAGCCAGGAGTATGGATTCATGTAAGACTTGATTCTCACAGAACCCTACCAATTAAGTGGAGAAAAATCTTGGGCAATCAAAATACATCAGCTACATTCAAAGTTATGGAAAAGTTACTTAATTTCTCTAAACCGCAATTGGCTTTATTCTGAAGGAGTAAGGATTTGCTATTGGCTATGAATTTATCTCTATATAAAAAGCCAGTGACAGAATGCTGTAAGGATGCCCACTGGGGCCAGCCAACTTCTGTTGGCCCCACCCCTCAGCTGGCCCCACCCTTGATTTCTGCCCCTTACCACAATAGAGGGTGTGGCTGGTAGCCAATCTCCTTCAGCCCCTTCCCCAGGCCAGCTCTGCACAGATGGGCCTGTACTACTCTAATCAGGGGCAGGGCCAGCCAGCCAACTGCCTGTGGCCTCTCCCTCTGGCTAGTCCCACCCCTGATGGGGCCCTACCACCCTGATTGGCCTGCAGCCCTTCTCCCTAGCCAGCCAGCCCCCAATCAGCCCCTCCACTTCAATCAGGGCCATGGCCCCTCCCCCAGGCCACTGGCCCAGGATCCATACCCCCATCCTATTCTAGTGAGCAGCTATCCTATCACCTACAATTCATACCCATGGCTGTCCCCACCCCTGATCAGCCCCAGATTGGTCTACAGCCCCTCAATCCAGCCAGCTCTGCCCCCCCACACACACCAATCAGGGCTCAGTCTGGCCAGCCAGCTTTCCACAGCCCCTCCCCTAGCTGCTGACCCCAGTTCAGGCCCCCTTTACTCTGAGCAGAGCCAGCCAGAATACCACCTCTCCTCACAGCCAGCCCCCTGCCCCCAACCACCCTCCCCACTCCAATGGGGGTCTCACCAGCCAATCACCAGCCATCCCTTCCCCCAGCTGGCCTGGCCCGGATAGGGCCTGGATCAGGGTAGGCCAGCTGGCCAACCTCCCACTGTCTCCTCCTCCCAATAGGCCCTGACCTGCCTATTGGGGCTGGGCTGGCCAGACCTCACCCATGCACACATTTGTGCACTGGGCCTCTAATATCTAATAATATATTTATAAAGTGTGTAACAATGATAATGTTCTATACAATTATAAAATGTTGCTCTGATTATTTCAAAGACTTCGCTGAAGTAGACAATGTAATCTAGCTCTCAAGGTTTTACTCAATGTGTGAAAGTCAAATGCTTTTTCTCCATTTCCTATGGTTATGGGCCAATCAAACTAAATGAGTACCTTTCATTTCTTGCTGCTTTATTATCACCAAGAGTTACTTTAGAAACTTTTCACTTTCATGGCACCTAGATAAAGTAGATATTCTTACCAAGTGCACTATAAACAAGAGGGTAAGTAGGTTAAATTCCTATAATGAATCAATACAGAGAAAAGATTTAAATCCAGGTCTCAGTGATTACGAAGATAAGGAATAGAAGGCAAAAATTTTAAGGACTCATTTTAACTCAGTGTATAAATCTATTATATTTTTATGATTCACCCTCACAAATTCAGTTATAGTTGTGTTATTTAACTAGCATTCTTAAAATGTTTAAATAGTATTTTGCTATTCCATTTATATTTGATCTGGTTATTATATTTAAATTCCTATCTTTTATGAAGGCATATGATTTCATATTGTGGATTTTCTAAGAGCTGCTCTACTTGCTTTCAGAAATTAAAATTTTAATTTTAAATGGAAAAGCTGAATGTTCATAAACAACTGTAAAAAGAGAGGGATAAATAATCACATTTTGTCCAGAAATGGCACACTAGCCTCCAGAGTGGTTTCCAGAGAGTTCTCAACAGTGGGTCAATATTTTTGTTCTCAATAATCAAAAGTACAGGTGATGAACAATTATAAGATTTTCTGCATTTTGACCCAGCTGAACATAACATACCATCTTTTTTTTTTTTTTTAATTTGTGTCAAAGGAAGATACCTGGCCCATTTGAGTATGCATGATTAATTTAGTGGAATTATATTCTATGCATGAATATTCATCTTCCAATCATATTTGTAAGGCAAAGCTTTTCAATCAGATAGAAAATACATTTTAAAAAGTCTTCTACCTTTGTTTTGTTGTTGTTGTTTTTTTTAACATAATTATGTGCTTCACATTCCAAATTCCACTCAATGGGATATATGAAAACATGGGAGAGTGTCTACTCTTCATGAAGTAACATGTGGTAGTGCTCTCCTGTGTCTCAGTGTTCATCTCCCAACTTGCAGAAAGTTTCTGTGCAGTGCCTTTCTTTTTTTGGCTTGTTAATAGGTCTCTCCTCTGTTAGTCTCATGTGTATGGTAATATTTCAAGGAATATATTTCTTCTAAAGTTTAAGCACCTTTGGAAATTTATCCAAACTTGTGGCTTTACATGGGAATCGAGGAATGGTTTACTTGATATATCTGGGAGAACAATTCCATCCACAGTACATTATCACATCATTTACTCAGAAAGGTACTTAGATTTCTTTGGACATTGCTCCCTGAGAATGGGTTTTCCCTTTTATATTCCAAAAAAAGTCTCAATTTTATATAGTTTTCTTATTTGAAAATACTTGCAAAGATGGTATCTTGTAAAGTTTGAAGGGAAAGTTAAATTATTTCTACTTCACAGATGGTAGAACTAAAGTTTTGAGGAATAAAATGGCTTATTTTACAATGTCACATGGTAGATTGAAAAGGAACAGTTCTTCTGGCTCCTTGTCCAGAATACCTTCTGTGATCCCTTTACACATTGCTTTCATCTCTACTATGCCATTTGGCTCTTAAAATAACATGGCATTCAGGCAGGAAAAGATTTGCCCCTCCACTAGTTCACAGATGAAAATATTGAGCCTTAGAGTGATTCCCACCCCCACCCCCCCAAGGCTACACAATGAGAAATCATTTGCTTCCAAGTCCAAGTTCATTTTTTAAAAATATATTTTATTGATTTTTTACAGAGAGGAAGAGAAAGGGATAGAGAGTTAGAAACATCGATGAGAGAGAATCATCCATCAGCTGCCTCTTGCACAACCCCTACTGGGATGTGCCTGCAACCAAGGTACATGCCCTTGACCAAAATCGAACCTGGGACATTTCAGTCTGCAAGCTGACATTCTATCCACTGAGCCAAACCGGTTTCAACCCAAGTTCATTTTTGTTCCAATTTGTTGGCTTTTCAATTTTAGTAAGTCCTATATGGGTTATTTAAAGACTATACAACCTCTTGGTTTTGAAAAATTAATTCCCTTTATATTGTATTTTTTGATTTCTCATAAATTTTAAAATACATATTTTATTAAGCTATTAAAGCAATACTTTAAGTAGAGTTTCAGCCTGAACTCCCTAGGGAACCTGACTTGCTCCTCTCAAAATACTAACAACTGCAGCAAAAAGCGTGTTTAAAAGGATTATAGTTGGCATACAGTATTGTATTAGTTTCAGGTGTACAACATAGTGACTCAGCATTTATATACCTTATAAAGTGATCAGTAAGTCCAGTAACCATTTGTCACTGTACATAGGTAATTATATAATTAAGAACTGCATTTCCTATGCTGTGTATTCCATCCCCAAGACTTATTTTATAATTAGACATTTGTACTTCTTAATCCCCTTCCCCTTTTTTGCCCTTTCTCCCAGTCCCCTCACTTCTGGGAACCATCAGTTTGTTCTCTTTATGAGTTTGTTTCTGTTCTCTTTATGATTTTTAGATTCCACATATAAATGTATATGGTATTTGTCTTTCATGTATTTCACTTTGCATATTACTCTCTAGGTCTATCCATATTGTCGAAAATGGCAAGATTTCATTTTTTTTATGGCTGAGTAATATTCTCTTGTGTGTATATAGTACATCATCTTTATCCATTCACCTATCAACGGACCTAGTTTCCTTTTATATCTTAGCTATGGTGAGCAATGCTGCAGTGAACACAGGAGTGCATATATCTTTTCAAGTTATTGTTTTCATTTTCTTTGTATAAATACCCAAAGTGGAATTTCTGGGTCTTGTGATAGTTGTATTTTTAATTTTTGAGAAGTTAAATATTGTTTCTAATTTATAACCCCACCAATAGTATATCAGGGTTTTCTTTTCTCCAAATCTTTGCCAACATTTATTTGTTATCTTTTTTCTTATGGCCATTCTGACAGCTGTGAATTGATATTTCATTGTGGTTTCGATTTGCATTTCCTTGAGCTATATCTGTTCTGTTGCCAATAAAATGAACATTTCCTAAGTGACATGTTTGAAACAAAACTTCTAAAATGTGGAAATGCTTTTCATCTCTCCAAACCAAAATAAAAAAGTTCTTATTTTCCTTGAAAACAAATTGGAATTAATTCAGTACCACCATTATTATTGGTTTCTTTCAGAGCATCTGATAATTTGCTAAATGTCCATTAGGAAACAGTTCAATTTTTGCTACCAGGAAAATATAGGTACATTCTAATTTCACTAAGAGTAAATCAATAGGAAATAGAACCATTGTTCTAGCCCCTAAGTTTTACCTGAAAGTTGTGTGACTTTAACCTAAAGTTGTTTCTCTATCCTAAGGTCTTATATTTTCTATTGCTGTAATTACAAATTGCCACAAACTCAATGGTTTAAGCACATTATCAACACATTATTGTTTATTTGTCTAAGTCACAAGTCTATTCTAAGCCTCACTGGGTTAAAATTAAAGTGTTCATGAAGCTGTTTCCTTAATAGAGGCTCCAGGCAAGACTCTTGTTCTCTCACCCATTCAACTTGGTTCAGCGAATTCATTTCCTTGCAGCTGCAGAACTGAGAGCCCCATTTCTTTGCTGGCTGTCCACTGGTGGTCATTCTCAGGGTCTAGAGCTCACCTGCATTTATTAGTTTGTAGGCCATTTTATCATCAAAGCCAGCAATGTCTGGAGGCTCATTCTTTTCCTGCCCTTGTTCTCCTGCCTCTTTGTCATCAAATTTCTCTGACCACAGTTGGGAGAAGTTTAATAATTTTAAGAGTTTATGTGAGTAGATTAGGCTCACCTTGATAATACCAAGTAATCTTCTCAACTAAAAATCACATCTGCAAAGCCCCTTTTGTAAAACCTTTGTTGCTACATAAAATAACATTCACAGGTTTTGGGAATCTGGGCACAGACATATTGGGGGTTTGCTATTCTGTACCCTTTCCCCTTTTCTGCCCATCTCCCCAGACCCTTCACCTCTGGGAACCATCAATTTGTTCTCAGGTAGGTCGTTTTTGTAACTCTTTGATTCAACTTTATATCTGCAGAGTTACTGCTTTTGACTTCAGAGAAATAAATATTAGAACTACTGTAGATCTGTATTTCTGGGATAAAATCTTTCAGCTTAATCACATTAAAAAATAACTTTATGGCCCTGGCCTGTATGGCTCAGTTGATTGGTTTCATCCTGGGCAATAAAAGGTTGCCAGTTCTATTCCTGGTCAGGGTATATGCTCAGGTTGCGGGCTTGATTCCCAGTACGGGATGTGCAGGAGGCAACCTGTCAATGTTACACTCTTACATTGATGTTCCCTATTCTTCTCCCTTCCCCACTCAAATAAATAAATAAATAAATAAATAAATAAATAAATAAATAAACAAACTGTTCTTTGAAAACAAGCCCTCTGGAAAAAATTGGACTCTCCCAATTTATGTCAAGTATGCAAAATAAAATGTGGTTTTTTGTTCAGTCAGTCAGTTAATGCAATGAAAACAATTTACTATTATTTAGTATAAAAATGAGTGAAGGTTTGAGTTCCAACATGTGAATCAATGCCTTGCATAAACACATAATCACAATAAGCATAAATGGATTAAAATCATCCATTAAAAAACTACCTTAGACTTCAAAGAAATGTGATATAATAAAAAAGTAAATTGCTGGTCTTTGTCCCTGGTTTCTGGCACACAGTTCCTAAAATCCTTAGAATCTCAAGACTGATGAGAGGGCCTTTTGTATGCTAATGAGATGTCAGTTGGCCTGGCCCTTTGTGGACTAGTTGCCAAAAACCAAAACAAAAAAAAAACCCCAAAGTATGATTAGAGGGTGGGAACCTTCAGCCCCATTCCCTGACCTCTATTTTTTCTTTAAGTTATTACTCTTTTCCTAACTTATTAACATTTATGGAGCCTTTACATTTCAATGTATATAGTATCAATTACTTTTGTAAATTGCATTTTTTCAGCTCTAGCTTCTTATTTCTCATAGTTTTGCTTTGTATTGATTGTAATTGCACTTTTGCAAATTTCACAAATAGCTATTTTTATTATGTCAAAGTTTGAATATCTGCAGTTATTTCAGATTAATTCTTTGTTTCTTGTGAGCTGCTTCTCACGCATTGTAGTTGTTTTTCTGTGGTAGGTGATCTTCGTTGGTAAGCTCCTGCATGCTTTCAACCCATGGGAGACCTGTGAGCCTACCTGAGGGAAGCTTTCCTCCAAGGAGAGTTTGCTTCAGCCTGGACTGCCTTACCCTGTCCCCTGCAGCTCTCCTGTGTTAATTTGTCTGGATTTTTTTGGGGGGTGGGGTGTTAAGGGAGGAGGGATGAGTAGGTATATGACTTTAGGAACTTTTGTGACACCAGTGGTATCTCCAAGAATGTGCAGTATATGGTTCTAATTGTAACTAAATTGATTATGCATACCTAATTAAGCTAGCCTTCTTGAAGGTAAAAGCAAGCCTTGGCTTCTTGGCACTGGGATGGACAAGTGGGAATCCCAAGAAGACAGCTAGATAAGTTTGTATACCAGGGAGTGAAGGAGTTATATTTGGGGAATTACATTTTGAGAAGGAAATGTTGGCAATGACTGTTTCACTTATATTTGTGACCTAATATTTAGTAAAAATATGCAGCCAGAAATTGGAGCAAGTTGCGAGGGTAGGATGTACTGTGAAATCTATGTTTGCTCCGTGGGAAGAAAGGGGTGAGTTTATAGCTGTTAAGGATATGCTAATTATGAAGGTATTAATTGCTTTAAATATGAACTATTTTCTCTTTCTAGAAAGCATACAAAGCTGGGCAATTGTATGAATGATGTAGATGAGCAACAATTTGTTTTCTGTATACGGCTCTGATATGCATGTGTACTAGTATAACTTTGGAGGTGTTAATGTCACATTGTCCAACATATATAGGTAACATGGAAATGCTTCTGAAAATTATGTAATTTTATAAATACAAAGATCCATCTTCTTTCAGCCTGTTCAGAAAACTAAGTCCAAATAAAGGGAAATACCTTTTGTTTAAACTTAAAGAACCAGCAACAGACATAGCCAGTTCAGGATAAGTGTTTCAGTGTGACCTGCTGCCAATCTAGAGACAGGCAAATATGGCCTTTGGGGACAAACTGAAGAGAAGGCAAAGGTCTTTGAATTAAAAAAAAAATCTAAAACTGTAGTTGGTTTCCTTTAATTCTTTAACAAAGCACTAATTTGTGAAGAGACATTAGCAATAGTAATTCTTTCTTGAATTATTACTGATTGAAATGCCATGGCGTCTGTTTATTAAAACAGTGTGTGTGAGGAAAGGAAAACTTGTAGCTTCGTTTCTTCCAAATGTGGTAGAATTTAGCATTCTTCTAAAAATTAAAGATATGGCTCTAACTGGTTTGGCTCAGTGGATAGAACGTCAGCCTGTGAACTCAAGAGTCCCAGATTTGATTCTGGTCAAGGTTGTGGGCACATCTCCAGTAGGGGGTGTGCAGGAGTCAGCTGATTGATGTTTCTCTCTCATCAATGTTGCTAACTCTCCCTCGCCCTTCCTCTCTGTAAAATATCAATAAAATATATTCAACTATTTGGTGAAAGAAAATATAGGGAATAAGAATTTTTTCAAGAATAACAATTACAGCAGGTACATTATAATGTGATTTCTCTCCTTTGAGCTCATTTTTCAATTTGTTTTTGGCTCTGTTGTGTTATCTGTAAGCAACTCCCAAGTCATTTTTGAAAGTATGTGAGGTATAAGGGTATGATTACCTGAACAAATGCTCTGTATTTTCTTACCAAATAAATAGTGATAAGGTATGAATATCAACTGTGCAAAAATGACATACCAGAAAACCACATGCCATTATTTTTTGAGTATGGATTTCCAAAATATGTAGAAGATAAAAAACAAACAAACAAAAAACAAAGAAATCTTAATGTTATATTATTCCAGCAGCGGCAAGAAAGAAAGAAGCAGGTACACAATTCAAATACTGAACAAATACCATATAGGTGTTATTGGAAGGAATTAGGGCACCAAAGTCACTTATGGTTTGACATTTAAAACATGGCTAGGTCCTGGAAAAACTTGAGATGAATGAGTTTTGTAATCTATTTCGCTTGATGTAAACCAATGATAAGTTATCCTACTTGTTTTTCTATATTTGCCAAGGAGAGTCTTCAAAGGACCAAATTTAATTTGCTGTACATTCACTTTGGCTTAGATTTTTGGGATCTAAATTTTAATAACATAAGTAACAAGCCCCAGTGGTGGGCTTGTGATTTGAGGCTAAGCAGTTCATTTTCTTAATTACTGATACATTGTTTGTGTCTGTTGGGGAGGCAATGTTAACGTGCAATAACCAGCGCCATGAACGTAGATGCTTTAAACCATCCAGTGGCTTTCTCATTCATATTTACATGATCACCTTGTGCTCCCAGGCTGGAGCTTTGCCACACGTTATCTTCAGTCATGGACCTGGATGATGGAGAAGCTCCTCTCAGGCATTTGCTGGGCTCCTGATAGAGGGAACATGGAAACAAGGTGATTTGTGTGCTGAATCTGAAAGCTTCTGCTGAGCAGTGACGTGTTCACATTTCATTGTCCATACCAAGTCGTGTTGCCAGCAGAATAAGGATATAAAGTCTTCCCATGAGGAGCAGTGTGTTGTTTGAGTCATGATACAATACAAAATGTCGCTGCAAGCCTTCTCACCTCTTGTGCTTTTTGTTTCGCTTGATTGATTGTTGGTACAGTGTTTAGTATGTAAACTATATGACTATCTGGTACCCACACTACCAGATTATGTGGTCTTAATCCTGACACAAATGGATGGCATTTCCTTCTTCGTGTCTAGTCTAGGACAATTGCTCTTGGAAATGGTGAAACCTGAAACAATCTTTTGTAAACTGCTTCATAGCTGATAAATAGAATGTGTGTGTGTGACCTTGGGGAAGGCATGAGGTGTGTTATACGTTTACCTCATAGAATTGTGTTGAGGAGCCTATCATCTCGCTAACATTTTTCTATAGATTTAGCTATCCTATTGGTCAACATCAAGAAGTTCACTTAAGCCGAAACCGGTTTGGCTCAGTGGATAGAGCGTTGGTCTGCGGACTAAAAGGCCCCGGATTCGATTCCGGTCAAGGGCATGTACCTTAGTTGTGGGCACATCCCCAGTAGGGGGTGTGCAAGAGGCAGCTGATCGATGATTCTCTCTCATTGATGTTTCTAACTCTCTATCCCTCTCTCTTCCTCTCTGTAAAAAAATCAATAAAATATATTTAGAAGTTCATTTAAGCCAAAACCAGTTTGGCTCAGTGGATAGAGCATCAGCCTGTAGACTGAAGGGTCCCAGGTTTGATTCTGGTTGTGGGTATGTATCTTGGTTGCAGGCACATCCCCAGTGGGGTTGTGCAGGAAGCGACTGATTGATGTTTCTCTCTCATCAATGTTTCTGGCTCTCTCTCTCTCTCTCTCTCTCTCTCTCTCTCTCTCTTCCTCACTGTAAAAAATCACATATATATATATGTATATATATATATATGTATATATATGTATATATATATATATATATATATATATATATATATTCAGTAAGTCAAGTTCAAAGGAAATCAAACACTCCTGAATTAAATTTTTTCATTAAGCACACATGGTTTTAAAATTGAAGAGCCAAAATATTTTATAAAAATATGTTTTAAATTTAATGAACCCAAGACTATTAGCAATAATTTGAGTCCCAATGAAATCAGCATGTGTGGCAAAAATTTATCTACTCTGGTAACCAGCAATACATTTGTGTCCCAATTTTGACTTTTTTATAGAACCATATCAAATGAGAATACTTCAGTTCTTTAAGTAGTTTTCTCAATAAAATGGAGAAACCTTTGTAGGGAAATAAATGATGTCATAGAATACTATACATATAATTAGGTTGACTTTTCTACAAAATAACTATATATTATCATGCTAGTAGTGTGCCTGGCATTTTCTTGGTCTTCTCTAAAGAAATATTTTCCTTATGATGGAAATCCAATCCTCTCTTCCCTTATAATTGAAATTTTTCTATTTGCATGGGGCCAAGGCAGAGCATATAAGATATCAGCGGATGGGCTGAGAAAGAAAGATTTGGGGTGGGACAGGGAGAGAAGAGGGAGAGAGCTCCTTCCTTGTGTTTAGGGGGCAGAGGCACAGATGAATGTGCTGGAATAGTGTTACTTGACTAGAAACAAACCTTACCAACTAAGCACTGTGTGAATTAATGTTTCAGAAAAGGATAATTTATTCCATTGATAATTATAGAGATATTTGGTTTTAATCTCTGATCAGATTTTAATAATGTGATACAATTCTCCAACCTATAAATTATCTTCTATAAATTACATAAAAATTGGAAGGTAAGAGGATGCTATGCATTTTATATTACCTTGAGATAAGTGAGCTTTCTCAATTCATTTCTTTTCCAAGTTGGTCTTTTAACTTTTTAAAATCTTCACTTGAGGTTATGTTTATTGACTTAGAGAGAGAGAAAGAGAGAGAGATGTGAGAAAGAAACATTCATTAATTGCCTTCTGTACAAACCCTGATCAGAAATCAAACCTGCAATCTAGGTCTGGACCCTGACCAGGAATCAAACCTGCAACCTTTTGACATAGGGGATAATGCTCCAACCAACTGAGCCACCTGGCCAGGGCTCCAGGTGGTCTTTCAATATTTTGTCATAGGCTATGTTTTTTAAAAGTAAGTGTATAATGAAGAATCTATTTATAATGTGATTGATTATCCAGTCATTTTTCTCTTTTGGAGGTATAAACCAATTATGTGTTTCATGAGATTCAGGATGGACCAATATGTCTCTGGGATTAGGGATGGCCTGACTCTGAGGAATTTTACCTAAAGGACATGCCCCATGATGCTAGTGGGGCATAGGGCTCCACAGAAGTCCCACCCATCATGTGTAAGGGAGGGCTTTCACCTCTTCATGCCGTGGTTCCCCTGGTAACTTGATATAGTATTTGCCTTGGGCATTAATAGTGGCATAGCAGCCTATCATGTTCAATTAGAGCCAGGGGACTCAGCCACAAATGTCTTTAGTTTCTGATTTATAAGCGATAGCATGATTGAGAGAAAAGAATTTGTAAGTAGCAATTAGAGGAGCAGAGGTAAAGAGTTGACCTGAAATTTATTTTTTCACTGAAGGGCAGTTAATGGTGCATGTAAATGGAAAAGACTTTCCATTCTTTGGCTAGTTGGTACATTCCCCAATTTAATCAAATGAAACTTAAGTGTGCCTTTTACTTTCTATACAGTCTGACAAAGGTAATTTAGGATGGAGCTTTCCGATGAGTGTCAGCTGCTGCTGCCAGGACTTATATGTCTTTATGAAGAAAATGCAATTGCAGAGGTCTTTTTGAGTGATTGATAGGCATAAGAAAGTGAAACAAGAGCTCAATCTCCAGGATACGGGAAAAAGTTGTGTTTGTTAAATGGGGCAGAAAGATATCTGCTGTCCTCTTGTGATTTGGGGGATTAATTTAGTTGCCTATGCAGAGCCAATCCACATTACCAGTGTAACATGCTTCGTTTGAGTCATAACATTTTCACTGAACTGTGTATGCCCTAATGCTCCAGAGCCAGTCTAAAATGTTTGGCTGATTAGAATGATTCACATTTAAGGTGCATGTTACATGTCCTTGAGTCAGCTCCGACTCCTGGCCACCTTCTAAATGAATAATGACCACAATGTCCTGTCAACAGCCCTGTTCGGCTCCTGTAGACTCCATGACATAACATTTCCAGGGTGAGAGGGATTAGCTCAGGAAGGGGCAAAGACCCAGTTCAATTTAATTATACATGATGGGAAATTTGTAGGTTTCTGGGCAAAAGCTCCAGAAAGACATTCTTCTCATTCTGAGATGTATGGTGTAAAATTTGGAACTTATTAAAAAAAAAAAAAAGAAATTTTAACAGAGTAAATGTGAGATCTGATTGGCTTTGTTAAACAGTTCATTAATCAGGCAGCATTTCATCTAGCAAATTGAAGGACCCCCTGGAAGGGGTTTTTGTTTGTTTGTTTGTTTTTGTTTTTAGGATAGGGCATGGGAGCTACTGACAGAAATTTTTTGTTTTAAAAAAGGATTGATTTTGGACAGGGACATCTTTTCTTGGGGGAAGAAAAGAGAAAATGTTTTTTGTCAAGCAGATTGCCTCCTCTTTGTATGGAGGATGAAGAGAGTTCATGTGACGGGTTACCTTATTCGTGTTTGATGAGAAAAATCACAGACTCGTTGACTACGATTTGTTTCTTGGAGAGGTTGAAATGCAATCAGGTCAGGTATGAAATCTAGGTCTTGTATCATGGGTTTTTAGTACAAATGACACCATTTTGGGCCTGTGGTTTTGTCTTTAATAAACTGTTACGTCATAGGATAAAACTGACTCCAGAGAATTAAAATAGAAGGAAAGCAGCCAAGTTCTTGATTCACTTGGGTAAACAAACTGGCCCTAAAACCTGCCTTACTGAAACGTTCACTTATGTACATTTATATATTGCTATTGTTTAGACCAATTTTAGTTAAGTTTTCCAATGCTTGCAATGGAATTCATCTTAACTGATGTCGCATCACACAATCAAGAAGACATTGAACAAAGTGTCAGGTATCACAGGTTGCTGCTAATTACAGTTCATTCCTAGTCTTTGCTAGAACAGCCAACAAGAGTCGAGGCAGGTTTTAGAAGAATGAATGGGAGATGAGAAAATGGAAAGAGCAAGTTCAATAATGATCAGCATTTTTGTCTCTTAGTTATCTAAAAAGGATTAGGTCAGGTAAAGATGAAGTTGGAGGAAGAAAAATCATGACTCAGTAGGGCCTGAGCTTGAGCAAATGCACTTTTAAAAACACCAACACCACCAGGTCCCTTCTAAGAAATCCAGAGTATAGGACTTAGATTTAGAAGTGTTGTGAGGAATGACCTAGGAAAATGACAGCCAGCAACCAGAGGAATCAGGAAAGTATAACCTTTATTACTCAGTACTGCTAGTCCAGGGGACTTTGATCCAATGTCTGAACTGCCAATGTGGGGAGGTTTTGAGATATATCTATATCTATATCTATATCTATATCTATATCTATATCTATAATCTATCTATCTATCTATCTATCTATCTATCTATCTATCTATCTATCTATCTTGTGGTAGGCC
The DNA here is from genome assembly GCF_014108245.1 of Pipistrellus kuhlii. Classification (NCBI taxonomy): domain Eukaryota; kingdom Metazoa; phylum Chordata; class Mammalia; order Chiroptera; family Vespertilionidae; genus Pipistrellus; species Pipistrellus kuhlii. The sequence goes on from NW_023425449.1 coordinate 13,542,367, forward strand.
CCTGGAGTGAGTTTTGTAGCTCCACTCATGTCAGTCAGCTTCTTGTGTGGGCTCTCGGAGTGGGCTTTGTTGTTCCGCCCAAGTCAGTTAGCCTGGGGCTTATAAGATTACTGTTTAACTAGATACTGAACTGGAATGTAAGCCCCCAAAGTTGCCCCCCTATTTTCCTTCTCAGAAGATGAGCTTGGCGAGAATGGGATCAACAAGTATAGAGGGGTTCTTTAGAAAAGGTGCCAGAACTGAGCCCTAATTACCAGCTTAGGAAAGGAACAAACTCTTCTATTTGGTTGTACATAAGTATGCAATAAAAACCTCAGAGAATTGGCATTTAAAAAAATAAAAGCACAAAAACAAATGCTTGAGTCTAATAAAATTTGCTAAGTATTGTTTGTTGTGGCTGCTTAGGCGAATACACATTAATGTATTCCTACATTATTGTCCTAGGACCTAGGTCAGTGATCGGCAAACTGTGGCTCGTGAGCCACATGCAGCTCTTTGGCCCCTTGAATGTGGCTCTTCCACAAAATATCACAGCCTGGGCAAGTCTATTTTGAAGAAGTGGCATTAGAAGAAGTTTAAGTTTAAAAAATTGGCTCTCAAAAGAAATTTTAATCGTTGTCCTGTTGATATTTGGTTCTGTTGACTAATGAGTCTGCTGACCACTGACATAGGTGATTACATAGTAAGGACTATTTTCCACAGTCTTGATGTCACAGGGCTAATTTATGTCACAATGGTTAAGCCTTGCATCTTTGGATCTGTACTTCATTCCTTCACTGGCATTTCCTATAGGCAGAGTAGTTTTGGAGAGAGACATATACATAAAGATTTTGTTGTTATTCCCCAATTTCCAAGTACTTCTTTTGACTATTTTGCAAAGATCTGGAGTCTCCTTTATTTGAGTGACTTGGGTTTTAAGTAAAAGAAAATTTAATGTCTAAAATATTGATAATTGAGCATTTTTCTACATGTTTCAAGGACCAAGAAGTGTAACCATGACATATAAATACCAAAGGACAAGGGATCTTCAAACAGAGCATAAAAGAATTATCTTGTATGAACAAGCAAAGTAACTTTGTGTCAAGTTTAGATAAATTTGTCAGGGGTGAGGTTAGTTTTTCTTTCTACAGCTACAAGAGGGAAGCCAGCCAAAATACTTTGTGCTTAAAAGAAAATCCCCATGATGAATTTTTGACTAAAAGAAGGATGAGTTCATTCACAGAGGGCTGGATTGATTATAAGGTTGGTGGTGGTGAGCACATTTATAACAAGTATAAATTTAACTTCTGATGAACATTTTTTATTTCAGTGGATGAGTATGATTATAACAAATGTTTCATAAGGTTTGTGGTCATCAAAAGTTTTACTGTTAAGAGTTACATTCCTTTGTAATTAAACCAAAGGTTAGTTAAGCTGTTGAATATTAAAGAGAGGAGCTTTAATCATGCTAATAAGAAAAAGCTTGCCTAGATTTAAACTTAATAAGACAATTGCTCCTTCTGGCTAATAGCTGTATCACAGGCTACCCTAGTTTTCTGACTTCCAGAGGAGGGGTATGGGAGGGTGGGAGGAGAGTGGGTTGAAGTATTTATTTTCCTACTTCCTTCCATGTCCTGTTGCTCCATGTTGGCCCTGTTTGCTCTGGAAGTCAAGGCTGTCCAGCAGCCCCTTGATAACACAACCCTCTCTGTGTTCCAGTAATCACCCTTTCCCTTTGCACCCTTGGCCTTGGGTGCCAATGGCACCCTCTGTGACTCCAGGCTACTGTAGGCTGCACATAGGACCCACTATTGAGCACTCCTCAGACCCTGCTATGACTGTGGCAAATGTTTGCTATTAGGCTGCTTTTCACAACCTCCTCGGGAGCTTCCGTGATGTATTGTGAAATCGGGCCCGCATGAGGAGGGCAGGGAGAGAATGGAAGAAACAGTCAGTACACTGCACATTAGTAGATGGCAAATTTAACAAGCAAAGGAATGAGTAGGCTTGTCTTGGGCGGCTGTAGCCTGAGTAGTTTTGTGCATCTGGCCACCAAAACATGAAAGTTTATATAGGGCCTTACTGGGTAGAGTCAAATACATGGACAGGGGGAAGGCGAGTTAACCAGACTTGGTCATGTACATGGGGTTCTTAACCGGGTTCCGTCATGTATATGGGGTGGAAGTTTAAGTAGGTCCAGTCATGTACACAGTGGAGTTTAACTAGTTTGTTATGACACATGGGGCCTTAACCAGGTTCAGTTATGTTCACAGGGTGGGGGCTGAACCTAATAGTTCAGTCATGTACTCAGTCCAGATAATCTAACACCACATTACTGTCTCAAGGCTCTATCCTTGGAGCAGCTCCTGGGCGTGAGAAAGGCAAATGAACACACATTCTGAAGACCTGAGAGGGGGTGGGGAGCCTCTAATTGCCTGTGTGGCTTTCAGGTCAAACAAGAGGTCATATCTTCTTGATGACCTTATCCAACATAGGCCCCTGAGCTTGTACTCTCACCTCTTCTGCATCTTAATCAGAAGTACAATTTCACCCTAGTTGGCGTGGCTCAATGGATAGAGTGTCGGCCTTTGGACTGAAAAATCACCAGGTTCAATTCCGGTCAAGAGCATATGTCTTGGTTGTGGGCTTGATCCTCGGTTGGGGGCATGCAAAAGGTAGTCGACCAATGATTCTCATCATTGATATTTCTATCTCTCTATCTCCCTCTCCCTTCCTCTCTGAAATCAATAAAAATATATATACATATTTTTAAAGTACAATTTCAACACAAGACTTTTATGCCAAGATAATTCTCCTCAAAAAAAAATCTCAGTAAATACAAGAGTACTTTACATTTTTACAATCAAGGCCAGCCAGGGAAATGAAAGTGTTCTAGTCCCAATTTTCATAGTTATATCCTGTTTTATCAGTTTTTAATCAGGGCCATCCAATTATGATGTGGGTATTATGTTCTATGCACTTCATTACTATTTATGATCTCAGGTTTACTCCTATGTCTCTTTAGACTGGAATTAACATGTTGACATTTGCTGGCAGTGATATGTTTTTAAGAGAATCCTAAGCAGATCTAAGTGACAGTGATTCATCATTTTGTCCTTGTTTCTGAGCTGACAGGCTCAGCAGTGCGTCTCAGGGTACATACGAATCTGAATCTCTCTGGGAGAGGGCTATCTGAGCCAGTGTGTTGTGGGTGGTGGTAGAGAGTGACTCTCCATTCATTCATCCAATTAAGAATTCATGAGCATGTGTAAGTTTGAATTCCTACACAGTGAACTCTAGAGACTTTTTTTTCACTCCAAATGCTTCAACCTAGCTGATGACAGTGAGGTATTTCTAGAACTGAGAAAATTCGAAGGAGCTTGATGGAAGATAACCAACTAGTTAATGTTGAGCCACCCTGACAGCTCAACATGCAAATTGCTGAAGAGTTTTTGTGAATCTTACTCCTCCAGTTTGGCTTATACTTAGCATGTTGTCTTGACAGCAGTTTTTCCTATCTGAGCTGTGATTGTGATGCAGCCTCTTTCTGACAAACAGATGTTGGAGGTCTCTGGCCAGGGTTGCACTGGTCAAACTGGCATCTTTTCCTAGGGGCCCTGCCCAGAGATCAGGAGACAGGGATGTCCCAATCCAAGGCCTGGCTCTTTTCAGGGGCAACCTGTAGAGGTGATGGTGCAAATGAATAGAAGAATGTGAAGTCCTGAGGCAATTTCCCTCTGGGGGAAAAGAAAAAATTAAGGCCACTTTGGAAGATAATTCAGTGGTTTCTTATAAAACTTAGCCAATTCTTTCCATATGATCCAGCAATCATACCCCTTGGCATTACCCAAGTGAATGTGAAAACTTATGTTCACACAAAAACCACACAAATGTTTATAGGAGCTTTATTCATAATTGCCCCAAACTTGGAAGCAATCAAGAGTCCCTCAGTAAGTAAATAGATAAACAAACTGTGATACATTCAGACAATGGACTATTACTCAACACTGAAGAAATTACCTATCAAGCTATGAAAAGACATAGAAGAACCTTAAATAGATATTACTAAGAGAGAAAAGTCAATGTGAAAAAAAGTTCCATATATCATGATTCCAACTATAGAACATTCTTGAAAAGGCAAAAAAAACTATGCAAAGACTAGTGGTTGCTGGGTATTTTTCTTTTTGGGGTGTGGCAAGGAGGGAAGAATAGATGGAACATAGAAGATTTTTAGGACAGTGAAACTATTCTGTGGTGTTCTAAATGATAGGTAGATACATGTCATTATACATCTGTTAAAACAAATAGATTGACCTGTAATTTGTGGACTTTGGGTGATAATGATTTGCCATTGTAGACTTATCAGTTATCACACAGGTACCACTCTGGTGCAGTGTGCTGATAGTAGGGGAGGCTGTGCATATGGGGCAGGGGATGGATATATGGGAAATCTCTATACATTCTGCTCTTTTTTTTTTGTCAACCTAAAGCTGCTTTAAAAAATAGGTTTATTTAAAAAAGAAATGAGAATCAGATTTAAATGTGAATTGAGTAAGTTTGTCTAATAAAGTCTCTGGCTCTCTGGTCCCATGTAAAGTGTTGGAACAGTCTCTCTTTAAGCCCTAGGATCCTTTCAGGCTGTATGTCTTGCTGATAGAATTGTCATTCGGCAGTCATCGGGTATACCCCTGTCTTCTCCTGGAGCATTCGATGTCAATGGGGATCTAAGCTTACTGATGGTGGAAAGTTTAATAAACACCCTCAATCTGTTAAAAAAAATTTCTTTGCTATTGATGGCATTGGCCTTCTTGAAATTCTAAAAATGCTTCCTACATTATTGCTTGTGGCCTGGAAGCATTTGGGGCTGTCCTGTTTGTAAAAATAGAGAATGTACTCAGCACAAGGTCTGTTTGTTTTTTGTCTTTTTAAAAAAAGAAAGCTAGAGTGTATTCCCATCAAAAGATCCAAATGAAAAATATTCTGTGCTGTGATTGCACACCTTCAGAATACTGTGGTCTTTGGCCAGTGTTTTCTGAAGCTCTTAATTTTTCAGTAGTTGCCAATTTGCAAAGAAGCAAAACAGTGGGTAGGCACATTATCATTCACAAAGGTTTTGGATATTTCCCCAGAGAAATGGATGATCCTTTGGCAGGCAGTAGATACTTAATCCATCATCACATCCCTGCAGAGGAGTAAGAGTTTTCCCATTTAACAGATGAAGGGATGTGATTACCAGTGGAGGAGACACTGGCTAAGGTCAGGGCCTGAGGGGAAGGATTAGAGACCTTGTTTCATGGTCAAGTTAAACAGCTTGGACTACTACACACTTGCAGTGCTGTTGACTGCTGCTGCAGTTTCCAAAAAAGATTGGCTTGTCTTGACATCCTCATTTCAGAAGTAGATGAATATATAGGGCAGCATAAATTTGGGGCGGCAGTGTTCCAACATATCTCATGCTGTGCATTCTTTCCTCTCTCTTGGAAATCCAGCACATGCATTTATCCCATTAGTGGTAGGAGAGGAAAAGTCCTAATTACCTTCCAAGTCATATGATGTATGTCAGTGGGTGGGAGCAGTGGTGGTGATGAATTATCTGCTTAGGCTGTACATGTATTAAGCTTTCTTGAAATCACACTATAAGTAGCTACTGCTCAGATATAGATTTCTAATTTAAACAAATATCTTCATCTAAGCTGAGGAACTCTAAAGAAGGAGATTAAGGCAACATCTACTTCCAAGTTCATTCTTTGTGGTGGTTTTCTTTGATTTCACAAGTTTAAATTTAGGTTAAAAAAGAAAAGACAATCTGTATAACACACACACATATACATACATATAGGCACAATAACATCAACAGGCCTAGCTAGTTTGAGCTTCAGAATTTTTTGTCCCAGGGTTCTATGTTATTGCTTGAAAGATATATGAGAAATGTGGACAAATGTCAGTAGCCTACTGGCAGGGGAGCACTGGGGTAATTTTTCATGTAAGGTATGTTTCCATACTGCAGAATGACACTGGGGAAAATGTCCACTAGGCTCTTGATTTAATGTCCTTTGTCTCCAGTCTAGGCCAGCTGTATTTGGAGAAATGGTTGAGCAGGGCCCTCTGTTGAATTCTTTCTGACTCCAGAGAACCTCCTACTACTACTGAATTTTGTACCTCTCTCGCTACCCACCCCCATTCATAGTTTGAAATTTAATCTTTAGTATTGATGGCATTTGGAGGTGGAGCCTTTGGGAGGTAATTGAGTCTTAAAAGGTAGAGCCTTCACAATGGAATTAGTGCTCTTGTAAGACCATCCAGAATGAAGTGAACAGAGTGGTTTTTAATGTGGCTTGGCTGAAGATCCCTGTAAGATTTATGGGATTTGAACTTTTAATCTGACACCAGAGGTTTTCTTATGGGTTTGCCCAGATATGGGCCAAGAGGGGGAGAAGAGGAGAGGTGGGGTTTGAAAGCGGGCAGGGTTCAAACATCAAAAAAGTGAGATGACCCTTCATAATAGTGTGTTCATCATCATTTCATTATATTGTAAGAATTAGAACTAACCTGAATACCCAAGGAAAGAATTGGGTGAACAATTTTGTAGATCCATTAATCACAATGGAATATTGTGATAATACACTGTCCACTTATGTGGGAGGGTTACGATGGCTTTCATTCAAATTTTATTTTTTCCTTTAGTGTATTTATATGTGTAATTTCTTAAAACAAGTTTGTTTTTTGTTTTTTTTTCTTAAAATCTTTGGGTTAATGTCATTTCTAGCCATGGGGCCACATAAAGTTGAAGTCAGAGTTGGCTTTTCTGCATGTGACTTTGGTCCTTCTGCCAGTGTATTTCATCATTTTGTTGATCTAGTTTAAAGATGATCCAGGTGCTAACCCTGCTGTGTTGTGTATGGGGCTTTGCTGCAGCGTCTGCCTAATTTGGACTTAGCAGGGTTCAGAACATCTTGAGTTACTTTTGTATTTGTTTTGTAACTTTATAAAATGCCAAAGTTTTAGAAGTAGAAAGAGAAGATTTACCAGAGTTATTCTGGTAAATTATCTTCCCCTCCATTTTTTCAGCACCTTGCTTAGAAAATAACTTCTTATAATAAGATTATTGGATTCTGATGATTGAATAGGGTGAGAATTTGGTCCATGATAAGGATTACTTCATTAGCAAAACAAATAATTTGTGGGAGACATGAGCATTTCATAGCACAAATGAAAGATAACAAATGAGCTAATTAAAAACTACTTTGCATGTTTGAAAATAGCATTGCTTTCTATTGAAAATGAAATGCTATTTTTTTAAAATATATTTTATTGATTTTTTACAGAGAGGAAGGGAGAGGGATAGAGAACTAGAAATATCGATGAGAGAGAAACATTGACCAGCTGCCTCCTGCACACCCCCCACCGGGGATGTGCCCGCAACCAAGGTACATGCCCCTGGCCGGAATCGAACCTGGGACCTTCCAGTCCGCAGGCTGACGCTCTATTCACTGAGCCAAACCAGTTTCGGCCGAAATGCTATTTTTAAAAAAAATATAAATTCATGAAACATTTATGTTAATGCTCTTTAGGGGATTATTGCTAATTTTTAATCATGATTACTGAAAAAAATTATATGTTTAAAAGTTGTAGCAGGTGATCTAAAATTAAGAGGTATTTATTATGTGGCATTTACTTTCATTCTTAGAATAATAAATATATAACAAATGTCTAATCAGTAATACTGTAGAGCCTTCTAAATCTGAAAATAAGGGTTCATTGGATTCAAAATTCTTTGACAATAACTGCATGTATTAAATTAATTATTTTAAAATTGATAATTTATATAATGAACACTTATACTAATCCACAAGTCAGAAAATGTATTCTTCCATTGCCAAATATAAGAATTTACATAATATGGTTTCCAGAGAAGTGAGTGTCATAAAACAGGGAGAAGAAAGTATTTCATTATTCATATACTAAAAGCCTGATGCATGAAAATCATGCAAGAGTAGGCCTTCCATTCCCCGGCTGCCTGCACCAACTTCCCTCTGGCACCCGGGACCCAGGCTTCATCCAGAAGGACATCTGTCTGGAAGGTTGTTTGGCTGTCCAGTCTAATTAGCATATTACACTTTTATTATTATAGATTATGCACCACATAGCATAAGTCTTTACCATATTGTTCATCTATTCCTTGCTTTTTAAAAATGTATTACTCCAATAACTCCTGTTGGGAATCCATCAGATGCCAGTCTTGCATTAGAGGTCACAGTCTCTTAATTGATAGAATTTATAGCTGTCTATATAATTTCAACCTCATTACAAAGAAGTATTTGTAGTTGACCAATGGGCAGAGGCCATCTTCCACTTTAATTTCTCAGCCTCCCTCATAGTTAAGATGTGGACACATGGACCCCAGACCTTGAAGGAGTCCTGATGAAGCAGAGGCAATAAAATAAACACCTATTCTTGATTGTAGTTGTCTGGTCTTTCTGAGATCCCATACAGCACCCATTATCCTTTAAATAAAGCCACCCACCCCCCCCCCCAAAAAAAAAAAAATCAGGTATCCTGTGTCTGTTGCTTGCATCTAAGAATCTTTTTTTAAAAATATAGTTTATTGAATTTTTACAGAGAAGAAGGGAACAGATAGAGAGTTACATCGGTGAGAGAGAATCATCGATCAGCTGCCTCTTGCATACCCCTACTGGGGATGTGCCCACAACCAAGGTACATGCCCTTGCCCGGAATCGAACCTGGGACTCTTGAGTCTGCAGGCCGACGCTCTATACACTGAGCCAAACTGATTAGGGCATATCTAAGAATCTTGGTCCTTTGATATTATCTTATTTCACCGAGGAGGGAACAAAATCAGAGAAGTATAAGATGTTTGTCAGCAAAGCAGATCCTTTTTTTTTTTTTTTTAATGTTATGAGGGCAGGAACAAGCTTTCTCATCTTAACTGGGGACTTCGTCTCTGGTGCTGAAATCATTGTCAGTTCATTCAATGCAGTGAGAAAAACAGTGCAAAAGAAGGACCCTACAGACAAGGCTCAGCCTTGTGGAACCAGCTGGTTGAGGTACCGCATATTTTAATTTTCAGATCATTGTTTTGCCATCAAGATGTAATAACAGCTTTGGCGTAGAAGCTGGCCACCCCCATTAGAGAGGGCAAGGCTGACGGGTTCCAGAGCTGGTGTGGGGGCTGTGGCCACACAGGGCATTCCACATGCCCTGCCGTTATGTAGAACATGCTCTTAAGATTAATGTTTGTTTTGGAGCTAATTAGCCCAATGTTAACCTCATGTGGTTCTGATGAATTGGTTTCACACTGGCGGACTCTCAGATGAGTGAATGATCTGAGCGGGCAGAAATGGGACAGCGTGGGTGCCTGGAGGAGAAGGGCTGGCCATGGGAGGAGGGAGGTCTTTCCAGAAGATGCTCTTCATGCTCAATTGTCTCCAGACAAAAACCTGAGTGCCTTTCACGCTCACAGAGGAAAAGTCTGTTTTATAATACAACCCACATCGTGATTTCACGACCTATCGCATTTCGTATTTGAACTCATTTCTGACCGTTACAGTATGTGTGCATGCGTTTTAACCTTCTCAGTGTATATTTTGTGAAAATGTGATGGTTGTTATGTCTCTTTTTTGTGTGTCTGAGTACCAGAGCCCTTTGGGAGGAAATGCTCAGTGTTTTCAGATGCTGTGCTCTCTCCTTTTCCTTTCCAAATCAACTACGTGGCCTTTGGGGCAGGGTGTCTGGGCGGGAGTAGGGGAATGGTGGGAAAGCTTTCAGATCTGCATGGAAATCCCAAGTTTGTTTCCTGAGTCCTTGTTGGGCTCTGCTTCTTGGTGACTCTTGTCCAGGAGGGCACTGTTGGACCTGCTGGCCCTACTGCTGAAGCCTATGGCTTGAGACTATATTAAAAGACGGCCATTGCTTCTTCCCTTTCCTCCCATCCTCTCCCTTTCTTTGAGGTCCTTCTGGCCCTGCCCACTCCTCTCCAGATTTCCCACAGAAGTCCTGCTTCCCAGCAGGAACCACTCAGATCCTATCCTCCCTCAGGGTGCAGGAAGACCTTTGGATACCCTTTACAGAGGCCTATTACAGAAAGATTCCTGCAAATGGGCTTCCTGCTGCATTCTCCCCTGCTCCCCCTGCTTCCCTCCCTTCTCAGCTGCCCCTGCTTGCTTGCTTCTATGCATCTTCACTCCCTTCTGCAGTGCCTGGCTTCTTTCTACAGTGTCTTGATATGCAAATTAACTGCCATCTTAGATGGATTAATTTGCATGCTCACCCTGATTGGCTGGTGGGCGTGGCTTGGGTGTAGCAAATGTGCTGTCAATTTGCACATTACTCTTTTATTAGGTAGGACAAAGCCATCCGGCAAGAATTCTAGAAAGATAAACTCAGGCCCTTCTCCACTGCCCCATTCCATGTGTTTACTGTGTGGTGGCCACTCCACGTGTTCTCTTCCCACAGGAAGAAATGGAAAGCCAGGCAAAAGCCCTCTCACTTTGTTTACCCTTCAATCTGTCAAGCAGGCCTCCTGCCCCAGCCTCAAATGTTGGTTTAAACTGGAAAGGAGACTTGTGACCACTCATCACCACTAAACCTTCTCCTCTTTCTAGAGTCTTCCAGGCTTGTAAGAAGCTTCCTTCTCCTTCCCTAGGTGGCATCTGTCCTGTTACCATCTCTGGATCATAGCAGGTGGTCAAATTGCAACAAAAGAAATGGGCTTATTTTAAAAGAAGTTTGAAAACTGTCATGCTCCGTGTGATTATGCATTTAGCTCTATGGGAATTAGGCAGGTAGTATTTTCTGCACCTTGTAGTTGCAACTTGTCTTGCACACTGTTCTATTGGAGCAGTCTGTATACATAAGTCCTTCAAAGAATAAAAGACAAGGAGACAAACTTCCATAAGTGAGGCCATAGTTACTTGACTTTCTCTTCCCTATTTCCCCTCCTATTCCACTGAGGGAACCATTGTTACCTTTTTATACAATTTCTGCTTACATTTTTCTGATAATGATTATTAGACAGTACAGTATTGTGAGGAGCGAAGCTTTTTAGCCTAAGGGAAATTCTCACTCCACCTGGAGATGAACTTGAAGGTGAGTCTAGGGGTTATGAGTTGATGCATCAGTTGCATCTGCTATGCCGTCTCTATGCAGACTTATAACCATTTCTTATCGAGAACTCATTACATACTAAATGTATGGGTATGGTTAAACTTACGATAGCATTTAAATTAAGCATGCCCAATTATTTGCAGATGTCTTAAAATGTGAAAACCACAACATTTATAATAAAGATTACATATATATATTAGGTATGTGTAACTGAAAAAAATGAATGCATGACTCATGGGATGTGATCAAAGCTTTGTCTCCCAATGCCCCTTTCAACTTTATTCAGTATGGGAAGACTTTCTTGGGCTACTCAGTGGAATTGTTGATGTGATAGGTTGTCCTTGAGTCAATTTATGTCACAAAAGTCACAATTAAAAAATTGAAGGCATCTGGTCCAAGCTACTAATTAACACTTCAGTCTTGAACTCTGAGACATGTCTCCTCACCTCCCAGGTAGGGCCTGAGGAGTAATGATCACCTTCACTCTCCTATCCCATCCTCCATGGGTGTCCTCCGCCCCACCATGATGAGCCCTGGGTGTGTGTGTGGGGGGCGGGGGAGGTAACTGGATGCAAGTGTTGGCTGGATGGCTTTGTGCCCTCTGGGCTTGGCACAGTTAAAGCCCACTTTACATTAGCTCTTTTGAAAGTCTCAAAATTGGGGGCTTTTTTCTTGCTGTTCACTTGACCTGGAATATTATTTGTCTTATCTGACTAGTGACATGAGCCTCCTCCTTGCACCAAAAGTTCTGTCCTTTCTGGAATAAGACCCAAGGTGACCCATCATTAGCTCTTTATTGAAGCTACAGGAGCTTACCATATATTGGTTAAATGGACTCATAGGTGGAAGTACATATCAAACAGATCTTGAGAATGTGTGTTCTTGCAAGTTGATGTGATTTCTGATGGAGCAGAAAGCTAATCAGATAAAGGGAGGATAAAGAAAATTAATTTTAGAAGGAGCATTCTTATTTTTTCCAGAAGAGCATGAATATTCCTTTTCTGATCAGAAAATAAATCATAAATATGTTGGTGATTTTTAATATTTGGAATGTATAATATTTGGAATAAGGATATATCCCTCAAGTTTGTTAACAAATGGGCATCAATTTTACTAATTCAGAGTCATTTAGAATCTCAATATTTCTTAATTTCATGCTTCTCTTTTAAAAAATATATTAAATTTTTACAGAGAGGAAGGGAGAGGGATAGAGAGCTAGAAACATTGATGAAAGAGAAACATCAACCAGCTGCCCCTTGCACACCCCTCATTTGGGATGTGCCTGCAACCAAGGTACATGCCCTTGACCGGAATCAAGCCCGGGACCCTTCAGTCCACAGACCAATGCTCTATTCACTGAGTCAAACCAGTTTTGGCAATTTCATGCTTCTTTGCTATGTATTTATCAGGGCCAAAGAGTAACAATGCTAAATTCAGAAAACATCTGAACCCTAGGATAATGCTGTATATAGTCTCAAATATTATTATAAGCAATAGTAAGCTAGTCAGAATGAAAAGGAAATGGTACATTTCAACTTTTATTTGTTTGTACTCAATCCAGAACTTTGGTTGTTTTTTCTATCAAAATTGATTTTTGGAACACATTTATTTTGTTTTCATCTGTGCTTAATATTGCTAAGAAGTTTGCTTAAGGTTTGATTTTTATGACTTTCTTCTATATTTACTTTGTATAAAATAATTCATACAAAGCCTCTTTAAAAGGAATTCTAAGGTGTTTTATCAAAATTGTTGTAACAGTTTTATGAGATAGTTTTGGAGTAAATAGTTCATTTTTCTAGCTGATGCATTTAAGTTGAACTTATCTTCATCAGATGATGTATTTTAGATCTTTCCTACATATTTTCTGTTACCCATATTTCATTAAAGTAACTGGGGAAAGTTATGGAATGTGGTAATTTAGGCATAGACTTCATAAATAGATGGCAAAAATAAGATGTTAGATGAATGACTATAGGTTTTTCAGTAGTAAAAGCTTGAGGAAGATTCTATTGTCTTATGGCTTTTATGTTATGAATATAGAGTGATAAATAATTCTGGCTCTGAAGTCATAAAAATGCTTCCATTAGACTAGTCAATCACAATTTTGTATCATTATAACTGTAGGCTTAGTTTCTGTAAGCCTCCGTTTCCTCACCTGTAAAATGGGTGCCATGTGACATATGTAATATTCATACATTATTCCACCTGTTTGCCTGCACATGATGTCTATAAATTACATATTCTTTACAAATTAGAGGTCCAGTCATCCTAAGACCTCAGAACTAGTAAATAGCAGAGTCTTGTGAAGCCTTCCAATATTGCATTCTTTAATTATGTCTTATGGTAATCAGTTTGCACTGTCTTTTATAACCTGTGACATCTAAGAGATAGAGAAATAGAATTAGAAATGAGATGAGATCAAGAAACAACAGGGAAAACAAATGAGAGAGAAGCAGTAGGTCAGGTTCTAACAATATTTTATTAAATTGTATTGAAATATCATTGACATATAACATTAGTTTTAGGTATACAACAGAATGATTTGATATTCATATATAATGCAAAATGGTCATCACAATAAGTCTAGTTAACACCGATCACCATATAGAGTTACAATTATTTTCTTGTCATAAGAACTTTTAAAATGTGCTCTCTTGGCATTTTCAAATACAGCATATTATTAACTACAGTCACTTTGCTGTACATTTCATTCCAATGACTAAAATTTATTTTATAAGTACAAGTACATACCTTTGACTACCTTTTCTCATTTGCCCACTCCTACCTTCTGCCTTTAGCAACCACCAATCTGTTCTGTGTATCTGTGAACTCCATTAGTATTGTTTTTTGTGTGTTTTTAAGATTCCACATGTAAGTGAAATCGTATGGTATTTGTCTGTTTTGCCTGACTTACTTCACATAGCATAATGCCTTCAAGGTCCACCCATGTTGTTGCAAATAGTAGGATTTCTGTCTTTATTATGACTAATGACTAATAGTTCATTTCATATATACTCATACAAAAACTTCTTTATCCATTGATGGGCACGTAGGTTGCTTCCATTCTCGGCTATTGTAAATAACGCTGCAATGAATATGGTTTTTGAGTTAGTGTTTTCATTTCTTTTAGATAATACCCAGAAGTAGAACAGGTAGAGCATATGATAGTTCTATTTTCAGTTTTTGAGGAACCCCATATTGCTTTCCACAGTAGTTACGTCAATTTACATTCCCACCATCAGTGCACAAAGGTTCCCTTTTTTCCACATTCTTGCCAACATTATCATAAAACACACACACACATGAATAACTAGTCATTCTAAACAGGTGTGAGATAATAGCTCACTGTGGTTTTGATTAGTGATGTTTTTCATGTACCTGTCAGCCATCTGTATTGTCTTCTTCAGAAAAAGTCCTGTTCATATTCTCTGCCCATATTGTTTTGTTTGTGTTGCTACTGAATTGCATGAGTTCTTTATGTATTTTGGATATTAACTCCTTATTAGATACATGATCTGCAAATATTTTCTTCCTTTTGGTGATAGTTTCCTTCCTATGCCAAAGCTTTTTAGTTTGTCTTAGTTCCATTTATTGATTTTTGCTATCTAAAGATATTTTGATTTGAGTAATTGAATAGTGAGTTCCAATCATGAATAAGGAGGTGTCATATTTACATTTTGTACTTGTCCAAATTTGACTATATCTGTTCAATAAGAAAAATCATTTATCTATTACAGGATGGGCCTTATATTAGCTAACTATTTGATGACTACCCAAAACCAAAACATACCAAAGCCGAAAGCGCAATTCATTCCCATGTTAGAAAGTGTGCACAAAATCACATTATGTAGTTTTTGGCAATTTGATGGTTATTGTGTATGAATTATGACAACATGCAGTTTTCTTCTTATGCATGTATTTTAGGACAAGAATCCATCTGGTCGAGGTGATTTCATTGTGTTGTTAATGTAAATGGTTTTCAGTGAGTTAGGTTAATTTTACATATTCTAATTCATAGATTTTTGCCAATGTTGTATATTCTGCAGGAAGTTTTAAATAGTAGAAAATTGAATCTTCTCCATGGCAGTATGCTTATAAGTTATTCCCTAGTTTGTTCATATCTATATAGTTTGCAACTTATTTCACATATTATAGTCACATGCCTATAGAGACATTATTATCAATGGTGGTTATTGCTCTCCCAACCTCAGAAACTGTAACATACCTGAAATATAATCTATTATTTATAATCAAACAATGATACACTACCAACTTGAAAGTGAATTACCTTGGATGACTCATGAAGCAGAAAAACCTACTCATGGAAATGCTTTGAAAATCTTGGAAGAAATGTGCCATCAAAATGCAAATATGTTTTCATTTAAAAAGAAAAAAAATTCTCTGGAAACTGGTTTACATAGGATTTGGAGTTAGCATTCCAGTTTTGCAACTGATTGAAACCGTTGGCTATTTTATTTACCAATGTTCTTTGGATTTGGTACCATCTGCTGTTCATTGTTAGGGCATGTAAAATTCCTAGGATTTTATGTCCTCCAGCAGATTTCTTTGTTATGGTCCATTTTGTTTAACTTCTGTTGGTAGCTCCAGTATTCTTTTTACTAAAATCTGTGTTTGGTGTAATTCTTCCATGACCTGAACTACAAATTCCTAATTTCCAGAAGAGAAAACAAAGCATATGTAAACTGTAATAGCTTAAATTATTCTGACCCTATTACCACATTTTACTTTTTTGCTTTCAGTTACTAGATTTGTTTTTCTTTCTCTTGTTTTGGTTTGTTCCCTGAACTAAAATCATTTAACTTTGTCGTTACCTAAAGTATGGTTAGGTAGTATTTTACGCCTCTAGCCCAGTGGTCTGCAAACGCATTAGTCAACAGAGCCAAATATCAACAGTACAGCGATTGAAATTTCTTTTGAGAGCCAAGTTTTTTAAACTTAAACTTCTTCTAATGCCACTTCTTCAAAATAGACTCGCCCAGGCCATTGTATTTTGTGGAAGAGCCACACTCAAGGGGCCAAAGAGCCGCATGTGGCTCACGAGCCATAGTTTGCCTACCACTGATAGGTGCTAGGACAGACAGTAATGGGCACTTTTCAGGTTTTTCCTAAGCCTGTACATAACCCTCCACATGTGTGTGGCCTTCTAGATTCCCAGGAACATGCCCAAACTTTTCAAACCCTCTTGGTCATCTAATTTCTCCTGTTTTGCCTTTCAAGAGTTTTGGGCAGCTTGTTTGCCAGCCATTATTGCAGCTGAGATATTAAACAGTTGCTACTTAATCTCTTAGACAAGCCTTTCCAGGAAAAGGCTATTTGTATTGGGCAAATTCAAGTCAGTTTAAATAAAGACAAGCCCTTTGAACGAGGGCTTGTCAAATAATTGCAGTTATCTGCGTCTTTGAAGAAACCCCAATCCTATGCCCACCCCACCCCCCTCCAGTGGCTGCTGGTTTTCCAATGATAAGGGGATTATTGGTTTTCAAAGCTACCATAGAGCTGGAGAGAGGGTAATAGAAATAGGCCAAGCTCAAATGTTGCAAAGATCATTGTTCTTAGGAGATTCAGCCATTTTTTAAAAAAAAATAAATGTTCTCCAGATTTCTTTAAACTTTTAATTTTCCAGGGTTCTAAGAAAGTTGATTTGACAATTTTGCCCTTATGGAGGAGAGGATTTCAGGTGATCATTAATTCACAAGTTCCACTGCCATCACCTAATCATTTATTGTTTTATGTAGACCTACCCTTGGATAACACTAATTATAAAACACAATTTAAAAAAAATGCTATTGGAATTTTTGCATCCATATGTGTAAGTGAAATTGCTTATGCTCTTTTGTTTTATCATGAATTTGGAATCTAATTACATTTGTCCTGAGTGATATTAAAACAAAGATATTATTCAGGATGATGTGTTCACTTAATCATAATGGGAAATTGGCCAATCAAAATGTAACCAACTAATACAAGTGTATAGGTGAGAAAGAACTATTATCTCTCCATATAAAATAGGATAGACAGCATTTGCTATTTTCTTGAGCAGCTTCTGTCAGTATGTGAATCACGCATATTCTCTGTAAGTATATACTCAATTTCATTTATTTTTTCCCCTTCCCCACTGGATAGCTTAACTAGGGGAAAGATGTCTGATTAATTTCACTATTTTCTACAACTATATTGACCAGTGGGTGTTCAAAATTGAATGATTCCTTGATTCAGGTAGTGACTCTGGCTGACTGCTGGTTGCCTCTTTCCTCCATACCGGGCTTCTGCCTCTAGTACTAAACGTGCCTTTCTTTCTACCAATAATAGTGTTGCTCTTCAAGCTCCAGAGGACTGGCCTCTAGCCCTCCAGTCATTTCTTAATGTGCCTCATTAGCTATAAGGACACATCACTCTTTTACCTCCGGGGAGGTGGTAAATGTTTTACCATGGAAGTTGTCTTTTTTATCACTTTAACCCAGGCGTCCTCAAACTTTTTATAACTTGCACATATTTACCTTATGTAGTCATGGGTCTGAGTGTCACCAGGTACTTAGTAATTGCTTCAAATATATTTAGTAGGAATAGGAACTGCCATTTCATTTTTGCCTCAGGGACTATGGCAAAACAGAAAAAGATCCATTGTAATATTCTAGTATAGACTAAATATGATATTATGTTCTCTAACAATGGAATGAAATTAGAAATTGAAAAAAAATTATAATTATATATATATATTATAAGCTATCTGCATATGTAGGATTAGGTGTGTATATCTGGGATGAGAATTGTACATAGCACTTTTAGGACAGTGGTTTTATGGAGAAGAGAGAAGGATATTGGGTTTCAGAGCCATCAGTTGAGCTGCAATTCTAGGTTATTTTTTTAAGAAAGCCAAATATTAAATAAAGAAAATATGGTATAATGTTAATATTTATTGTATCTGGGCTTGGGCACATGGGTTTTCATTATGTTAGTCTCTCTAATTTTCCATATGTTTGAAATATAAGAAAAATATTTTTACAAATCTCAGTAGGGTGGATCAATGTGCTGACAATAACAAGATAAAATATAGGAGGAATGAATGAAAAAAAAAAAATCCTAACCTTTAATCAATTAGAAATCCTACTAACTGGATATATACATAGTAGGGGGCATGTGGGTTAAAAGAAGAACTTGTTTAAATATCTATGATTTGATTTGACTACAGTTTCATGTATCAATATTACTAAGACCTGCCAACAAATCTAATATTTCATAAAGCTGAACAGTATGAGTGAGATGTCTAAAACAGGAAAATGATAGTAGTGTTCACCTTTGCCTCAGTCAGAACTTAATGTTGCTTAGTTCTAGAGAGACTAGAAGATGTTCAGAGGACAATGGCTAGAATTATGAGAGGAACTGTGAGTCATGTCTTGTGCAGCCTCAACAAATGCTTGGTAGAGAAGACAAAGTTCGGGAATGCTCATGTCAGTATTGCTTATGGCTGTTCTGTAGGAGTGGAATTGGCTTGTTGCTGTAGCCTGAGGGGTAGCACAAGAGCCAGGAGCCAAGAAATTGCAAGTAGAGAATGTTATGTTTCACCCCAACATAAAGAACTTTCCGATAGGACTGGCCAAAATGACGTGGTCCATTCCTCACCACCTGGGTGCTTAAGCAAAGACCCTGACTGTTTGGTTCTGAATTGTTGATTGTTGGCGAGACCAGAACAGTGATGCAGAATTTTGGGTTTCATGGACCAATAATGCTTCAAATGAGTAACTGGAGAATCAACAAAAAAGGTTCCAACCTAATTTGCTCAGGAAGATTGTTACAGATGAAAACCACATGCTGACACTATTTCCACCATTATTTTAACACCAAAATATATGTTCTTTCTTTTTAAGAAAAATATCAATGCAAAGTGGTCAGTGTTCTTAAGTATGTATTTCAATATTTTCAAATTGAGGAAAATGTTAACATGTTTCGGTTTTCCTTTATGGTGTAAAATTGTTTTCTTCAGGGGTTCACACCCATAGTTGTATACTATGAAATGGAATTAAAATATCCAGGCTATTTTCAAAACTTGTCAAACATACTGCTTGGCTCAGAGGTGGAAGCAAATTCCCAAAGTCATGTCACTCAACTTGGGCTGAGAAAAGCCAAGGAACAACTCATACAGCTCTAGCCTTCCTTTTGTGCCTTACTTTTTAGGCCAAAGCAGGTCAGGATCTGAGAGCCAGGTCTGTGGGAAGAGAAAAGTAGGCACTCTGGGCTGCAGAAAATTGCTTACGAGGAGGACCTGCCAGCTCACAAATGGGAACAGATACCCCACTAATGGGAAGCATACACAGCAGTGGGAATGTGGCTTCCAATGGCTGCTGATAGTGAGTTACTCCAAGGTCAGAAATCAAATTTCTCACAGATTGGGATGATCCAAGGGACACATAGATTTCTCAACCTCTGCCCTTGATATTTTGGGTCATAAAGCTTTTTTCTCAGGGGCAGCCCTGTGCATTATAGGATGTTTTACAGCATCCCTGGCTGTTATCATTACATGCCAGTAGCACCTCCCCCCCACTCCAGTTTCAACCATTAAGGCAGCCAAATGGACCCTAGGGGGCTAACTGCTCCCCATTGAGAACCACTTGTTTAGATCTTTCGACTCCTCCAAGCCTAAAAATAGTTATGATCCATCTTCTTGAACTGCACTGACCTGTATAAAAATGGTTTCTCATGTGACCCTAGAATCACTCACTCATTTTTATCATCTTTAAGCACAAATGAGGATCAGGAAGGGGGATGAGGGTGGGCTGTTTTATGAGCTCTTTCCCATTTAGCCAGAGATCTTTCTTCTTTTGGACATGGATTAAAAATATCTGGGAACAAGTTTCAGCTGCACTTCAGTGTAGGGAAACTGGTGAACCTTTAAATACCATCCCTGCCCTCTTTGCATTAATCAAGTCTTGAGAAGGCTATGGTCCTTTTATCATGCTGTTTCTACATCTTTAAAAACAGAAAAACAAAAAAACAAAAAAAACTACCTCAAAGTATTTGGAAACGTTCTTAAACTTTTGTAGTCTGACCATTACATTCCCATCATCCTTCAAAAGCATCAAAAGTTAACTTCATTATTTGGGGAAAATCCTGACTTACATAGGCAGCTTTCTCTCAAGCACATACATATGGCTTCTCTTATTCTAGGTTTGGCTTTCTGCCTGGACCAAAAGTAGGACCCAATCTGTGTTTGCCTTTGAGAAAGGGATTTGTGATTTGACTGTTGTTTTTAAGAGCCGCTTTATAGAAATCTGCAACCCCATACTGCCCAGATGTACATTGCCATTCTGGTTTATCCTAACGGAAAAGTATACTTTGTATGGAGGGACTAAAACTGTCTGCAAGAAACCAACGAGACTTGTGAGAATGGCAATAGGAATGAAGTACTATTCCAATTAAATGGATATTTGGGGGGGATTTGTTTAATTATGCACAGTGAGACAAAGAATAAAGAAACACATGGAGGGGCAAAGTATTATTTGCATGAAAATACTTATTTGATGCTAGAAAAAGTTGACCACAGGCTAATCCATCTCCATCCCTCAATAGAGCTATATGTGGTGTCGGGATCCTGTGCTTTCCAGAATTTTGACTTTTGCTTGTCTTCAGAATTGCTCTTCTAATAGGAGAAAGAAACCCAAGGCACCAGTTATGGTAGATGAATATTCACTGATCTGCTATGGAGAGGTAGCTCAATGAAGATAGATGTAGGAGCCAATAGTTCTAGGATTTCCTAATCTCAGAGGTTGGAAATGATTAACTGCTTAGAAAAATTGTATGATGGGATCAAGTTAAAGTGGTGTGTTTTTGTTGTGTTGTCTATGAGTCTGTCTCTATTTTGTTTGGTAGTTCAGCTTGTTTATTAAATTCCACCTGTGAGTAAAATCATATGGTACTTATATTTCTCTGACTTGCTATTTCATTATGCATAATATTCTCAAATAAGTTTTAGAATTGAGTTGTCAAGTTCCTCAAAAACCCCCAGTAAATTGTGATTAACCCTGTAGTTAAATTTAAGAACTGGTATTTTATGATACTGAGAGAAATAGACCATCATAAACATGATCTCTCTTTTTATATTTGTATTTTAAAAATAGCTTTCAACAAAATTTTAAGCTTTCCTTCCATAGTATTTTGAATATTATTTAAAGTATATATATTTTGTATTTGTTTTTATTTTATAAATACTATATTTTAAATTGTTTTTGAAATTTGTAACAGGTATATATTGGCCCTTGTTTTTTAATATTATCTTTAGCCACCTTGATAAACACTAATTTTAATATTTTGTTGGTAGATTCTTTAGGTATCTATGTAGATAATCATTTGTTAATAGTGACATTTTTGTTTCTTTCCATATTTATAGTAATTCTTGTCATATAAACTACATCCAATAAACTAGATAGGACCTCCAGTACTTTGGCTGTTGAGCATTAGGAATATATCTAGTATGATTGAGAAACTGGATTCTTAATTTTATTTAATACAGTAGTTATTTAATTATTTAAATGTTTTTATATTAGTCTACATGTCTAACAGTTTTTTGATCAACATTTCTCTTTGCATTTCATAAATTAGCTCTAGAATCCTTCTGCAAAGAATCTCTTTAGATTGTACATATGTAGCCCTAGCTGGTTTGGCTCAGTGGATAGAGCATCGGCCTGCGGACTGAAGGGTCCCAGGGTCCCAGGTTCCATTCCAGCCAAGGCTCAATCCCCATCATCTCTGAAATCAATAAAGAAATATATATTTTTTAAAAAGAATGTACATATGTACATTATTAGTAAAGGTCTGTTGATGATAGATTCTTTTTTGTAAATGTCTTTAGTTTGATTGTGACCTTGAAAGATAATTTTTATAACACACTTCTAGGTTGGTAGTCATGTCTCTCAGCATTTTGAAGATATTGCTTTAAGGACTATGGACTTCCATTGAAGCTGTGGAAAACTGTTTCCCCGAAAATAAGACCTACTTACAGGTTTTCTTCTGAGTAAAATATAAGGCATCCCCCTGAAAATAAGCCCCCCCCCCAGGCTAAACATGATTTGGTCCACTGATTCTGAAAGAAATGGAGTCACAAGAAATTCACCAGGAAATTCAGGAATTGGATTGTTATGATGATGTTCCAGATGACATGATTGTCATTGAATAAATGAGTAAATTCTTGATACTGTAGGATTCACAGTTTGTCTGGTTTGTGCTGACAACTAATGTACCGTATACAGGTAATAAATTTCCTTTATTTTCATTTAACAATAAATGTGTACCGTGTTCTTCATGGGAAAATAAGACATCCCCTGAAAATAAGACCTAGTGCATCTTTGGGAGCAAAAAATATAAGACACTGTCTTATTTTCGGGGAAACAGGGTATATATGTATTCTGTTCTTTTCTCAGCCTTTCAGATTATGTCCTTTAACTTTGATGTACTGAAGTCTTATCTATAATACGTTTTACATCTAGATTTTTCTTTGATAGTGCATTTTATACCCTAGTGCAGTGGTCAGCAAATTCATGAGTCAAAAGAGCCAAATATCAACAGTGCAATGATTGAAATGTCTTTAAAAAAATTGCCTCTCAAAACTTCTTCTAATGCCATTTCTTCAAAACAGACTCTCCCAGGCAGTGATATTTTATGGAAGAGCCGTACTCAAGGGGCCAAAGAGCCGCAGTTTGCCGACCACGGCCCTAGTGTTACACACCAATGTTACTGAAGAGCTACCCGAGTTGGAGGAAGCTGTTGAAACACTCATGGGAAAGAATTCAGATAAGTGATAGACAGTGTGGAAGCAAAGCAAGCACATTTATTAAGAATACAGTTAGCATAAAGCACAAGTGTCCAACTCAGCTAGTCTGAGCACTCCACCTGGTGTGGGTTCAAGGTTTCCCCTTTTACATTGTTGTGGCTTTTCCCAGAATTTATGAGAACATCTGGTGATTTTATCATGGCAAGTCTCAAGGTGCTAACCTCTTTGTTCAGTGGGTGAGATAAACTCTCCTGCCCTAGCATCTATCTATCCTGCCTAACACCAATAAATTAAGCTTATCTGCCTGTGTGCTTTAGCTAAAATAATTAAATGAGCAGGAATTTGTAGTAAAGAAAGGAATTAGTTTATTAGAATTGGCCAATCCAGAGATAGGTGAGCTCATGCTCTAAAAAACCCAACTTCCTGATAGTGTGTAGATTACAAATTATTGTACAAAACTATAATATAAGTAAGACACAATGGGTTCAGGTAGCTTTAGGTGCTGATCGGTCAGAGGTGAGATTATAAAGCATTCCTTCAGGTCTTGAAAGAACTCTGAAGTCACCTCTGGTCCAGAACTCATGTCAAGGAAAGGTAGCCAAATGGATATTCTTGCCTGAAACAATTTAGGTGTTATAATTAGCCTACTAGGGGTTTAAGCCTAGGGACTATTAGTCAAAACTAGGCTAATGTCTTCTGCTTTCTCAGGGGTCAACAATCAAGGTGAGAAATGAAGGTCAGGTCAATGAAGTGTGTTGAGAGAGGGGGGAAAAAATGATTGTTTTAAATCTACAATTTAATTCAATTAAGAATTACAAGGATCCTAAGTTTTATTTAGTTTCTATCTAAATGGTTGGCAATTTTCAGCCTAATTATCAACCCTTTCAATATTGCCCTTTTGTCTTCTCTCTGAATTATTTTTCAAGGACTACAATTAGAATAAACACAATAAGATAAAACATAAACATCTTCATTTTCATGTCTTTATCTCTCAGTACTGAACATTCTCCTGTTCTTGCTTCCTGTTCATTATATCTTTAGCTATCTAACATGTTATTTCATATAGCCACTGGGATTTTAATGTCGGTCATTCTATTTTTCATTTATAAAACTTATATTGGTCTTTTTACAATCTGTGTGGTTCTTTTTACAATCTGCTTGGTCATTTTTAATCTCTTGTTCCTTGCTGATTTTTACTGTACTTTTAAAAAATTTCTTTGGATATTTTATAATGTTTTACATTTTCCTCAGCTAATCCTAATGTCTCCAGGTTTTGGCAGTTTACATTTGTTTTGTTGTTGTTTCTGATGACTCTGGTCATGCATGGTGGCCTCTTTTGTTTATTAAGTGATGAAAGAATTAATTGTGAGTTCATTTTAATTATACAATTTTTGAGGGTTTTGAATGTTTATGTAGTGTGGCTTTCTGCCATACCGGATTTGATTTGCTTGACCGCAGCCAAAGGCACATGAATCTACAGCCTCTTTAGCCCCCATGGAGCATCTTACCTTCATACTCAGCATTCTCACCTTGTGGGATGACCTCAGTGTCTCCTGGGCCCAGGACTGCTATTAGAATATGTGAATCTTTACTGGTTCTACTCAGGGTTTATCTCACATGTTCTTTCTCTCTCCCTTTCTCCTCCACATATCTTTATTTTATCTTTGGAGATTTCCTAAGCTTTATATTGAGATCAACTCTGCTTTTTAAAAAAAACAAGTATGTTATAATCATACAGGATCAATTTGCATTCCCATGGGGACCTTTCGGAACATCTGTCCCATAATTCTACTAACATAGGAAGTCAGACCATGACTTTTATTTAATAGAAGGTAGGCTTCTTCTAGAACCTGGCAGCATTTCTGGTTCATAAAGTGCTCATTACAAAGCCTCCAATACTGGAATTGGATAGATTCACTTAATTGGATTCTCAAAAGGCTAAACAAAAGTAAATAATGTTACCTATTACATATTTAAGCTAATTATTTTAATAAAATATGGACAAAACAAAATAATAAATTTTATCTGAAGACATAGGTTTTATATTTATGGACTTCTTTGGGAAAATAGATTTCAAAATAGTTATATATAAATATTTTAATTTCCCCCAATTAATCCTTCTGTCCCATATTGTCTAAGATTACAGAAAAAGACAGCAGATGGAAAGAATACCAAATTTGCATTCAGAAAAAAGGACTGTATAATCTCAGCTTAGACACTAAGCATTTGATTTCAACAATGTAATTAAACTCTCTGAGGCTGTATTTCCTCATTATATAATGGAGATTGTTTCTATTTCAAGTTATTATAAGAATTAAGTCAATTAAGCAAACTAGTGCATGTGGAATTACCCATGACAGTGTCCAGTAAAATATGCCACCCCTAACTATGTTTCTTTGGCATAGGGTTATCATAAGTGGTTATCATGAATGGTTATTAAGAAACAACAGACAGAGAAACTGTCCCTCCTCTAAGAGACATTTCATTTATAAGAGAAATCCCTAATTTTAGGTGTGTCTCCCTTTCTGTAGTAGGAAGAGAAGGATGACTTTCTAGAAACCCAATCAAAGCATCAACTTAAATCTGCACAACAAATATACCCTTGTTTACTGTACTTTGCCTGATATCCTTCCATAACTGGTTTTGCTGTGCTATTATAATATGTGGGGCAAACTTTTCTCTACTATCAGAGTTCTTTTGGCTGGTCTAATAATCAGATAGACATGAGACAGATTAAAAAGTGAAAATAACTACTTTTAATACATACATACAGGGTGCCCCCCAAAAATGTATACACACTTTGTATAAGTATCAATTCCAATGTGTTAAATCAGGAAAGAAAAACATCAAGTAAACTATCAGCTATAAAGTGTGGGACACCCTATGTCAGAGGAGGTTCAGAGACAAAAAGGGGTACATGGATATATAAGACATCCCAAACCCATCTTTTTTGTCTTTAGCAGGAAATGGTATTTAAAGTGATAGGTGATTGGTTGGGTCGGCTTAGAGGAGTTACTCAGTTTCCCAGGATATGGGAGCTGTACATGCTATTCAACCTCTTTCTTTTTCCCTTGCTAATCTATTTTATAATGGGAAAAAGAAAAACTGTGCCGGTATAGGAGAGAAAAATATAGTAGGCACTTGGACAGTATCTTTCTTATGGGGTCTTTGAGTTAAGGTGGTTAAATGTATGATTTCTAAAATATTTCCCTCAAGGGCAAAAATGTATCAGTTTTATCTCTGTATTAAGTTGGAAGTTAATTTTTTAAAGAAATAGTGCAGAATGAACTCCTACCTACACAAATTGTTAATTTCAAGATATGGGAAGTTGGGTCTGATTGTAGTTAAAAATGTGAACAATGCTTATGTAGCTTTAGTTAGGCAACATCTGGAACTGATCTCTAGAACTTTGATTAGCAGAACTAGCTTGATGAATCCCAGATGTTGGAACATGGCTGTGTTTCTTAGACTCACTGGATTATGAGTGTGAATACATGGGAGGAAGGAAAACATTTATAAGAACTAGGTGTCAAAGTGGCTGAGGGGGTATTTGGGTGTTAGCTTAGTAGGGGGGTAGGAGGAGGTCTTTCTAAACGAATAACCCCTTTAAAGTTTTATATACATTTATAAGAAAGGGGTCCAATCTTCACTCCTATTTTCTCCTGCAGAAATGTATTCTGTGCATCTACTATCTATAGCCCTGTGATCAGAAAGACATATAGTAAACATTCCCTGTCTTAGAGTCACTTGGTTCAGTGTAGGAGGCAGGCCTGTGAACAGTAATTATAATTAATTATAGTTGCTGTTTTAAAGGACTAAGTACAGAAAATAACCAGGACTGCCAGGAAAGATGGGCAAATTTCAAAGAGAGGATGACCCTGGATATGGGAGCTATAGTGTGTATTAGGTCTGATCAAATAATTGAATAAACACCCCTCCCCTGGAACCTGATGCTTAGACTACATTTTACTTGCTAAGACCATTATCTTTCCCCTCAGGACCTCCTCCCCCAGAGAAAAGCCCACCTGGAGTCCTTTAAATCTGACTCGCTGGCCCTGAGTGATGGTGACAGGGAGTTACCTGGTTTTCCAGATGACCTAGTAAATTCTTTACCCCTTTTAGCCTCATGCATTCCACCTTCAGTGATCCTAACCTCGATCCTAACCTGGGAGCATTGCCCTGGCTTCAGTCACCCCAAGTTTGCTGCTTGTAGAACATTAGGCAGCAGCAGTTGGACCTGGGCTTACCTCCGAATGCTACTCTGGTGACACAATCACTGGCCTTGATTAGGCCTCTCTCCTTTATGGACCCTTGCAAACCAGCCAAGGAAACGGATTGGGAACCTCTCCTTCCCACTGTGACCCCGCACTCCACATCGGCTCATTTCATCTTCACTAAGTAACAATTGGATCACCCCTCTGGAGATCTGATTTGCTGTCTCAGACAACAGTCCTAGTGCTAGGCCAGGAATCCTCTCTGGTCTGGCCTCAGCCCTGGGACCAGGTCCCACAGTCTTTCTCGTTGCAGGGAATGCCCGCCATGTGGACTAGACTGTCCTCTTCCCCCCAGCACCTGACTAGGTGGTGGGGACATCCACCCTTGAGTCTAGCTTCCAAGGTCTTCCTTTGTTGCTTACCTCCTCTTCCTAATTTACACCATGGGGAATTACTTTTCTGTCCCCCTAAAGACACTCCGCTGGGATGTCTCCTCCATAATATTATAATATTATGGAGGTCTTTCCACAGAGGTCTGCCTAAAGTGACTTATCTACAATCTAAATTACAATGGCCTGAGAATGGGACTTTGATTTTAAGATTCTCTGAGACTTAATTTGTCACCTCAATGGGAAGTAGTCAGACATCCCCTACATCCAGGCCTTCTTTACACTCCTCAATTGTCCTCTCTGTCAAACTTACTCTACTTATCATATCCTACTTCTCCCCCCAGAGCCTCCTGCTGAGCCTGGACTTTACCTCCTGAGACTTTTGATCTGTCCCTTCCCCAACCCATCAGGTCCCTTAGATCCTCCCTTTGACCCTTCCCATCACTTAATTCTCTGTTCTTCTATGGGTCCCCTGAACACACCTCCTTATGTCTCTCTTCTGCCCCTCATCTTTGGACTCTCCTTACCAAGCCCCCCTATTACTTGTTTCCCCAGAAACCCAGACTCCTCTGACAGGTGGCTGGGGCCAAGGTTATTATCCAGGTGCACATCCCATTTTCCAGCCCTAAACAAGTATCTTGTGCATAATTTCCCAAAGGCTTTGGAGCACTGCTGATTTAAATGATAAACATCTAATTTCAATAAGTTATAAGTACACCTGATTTTAGCTTTTGTTACAGAAATTCTATAAAATAGTTTTGGAACTCTTAATTATATTACATAGATTTGGAACTGTTAATTATATTACATGATGTCTTATGTGTTGTTGAAGGTATGTGTCTTGAAAGTGAGAATGTTCATAAATATCAATCTAAGAAATCCTGTTTGTTTGATTTTCATTGGAAAATTTAGGTTGATGAGAATTCTAATTAAATTGGAAAGAAATTGTATGGTTTTGGTAGTAGAAGGCATGGACATGCATTTTGAAGAAAAAGAAAGCCAGTTAAAGTTATAGAAGGTGTGTTACAAGGAAGTCATATAAATGACAGGCCAGTAAGGCAGGACAAACAGACTAGGAAAACAGAGTAAAACAGCACTTTGCAGCCATCCGGTAAATGCTATTTTCTAAACCAAGGATCAGTGACTCTAAGAGAATAAACCTCATTTTGGTATATTAAACTACAACACTCCAAACTAATATTTTTCCTTCCACAAGACCATTGTCATAATTTGTGTTGTTCTAGCTTTTGCCCCAGTAACAATAAAAATTGTAAGACAGTTTGTCTCCACCAGGTTACAAGCCCTAATTATACTCAGAAAATACCATCACTAGACACCATCATAACCTCCATTTGTGCCCAGACCTCATTGTCTCTCTGACCCCCAAGCAAGGATGATGGGCCAGGTACAGAAACTCATCCAGGCCGAAAGCTCCAGAAGCCTGGCAAGGGGGAAAGCAAGAGCCTCTCCCCCAGGGCCTTCTATATGACCCTTTCATATCACTAGTCAGGCAGCTTAGACTCCTGATCTTTTCCTCCCTCAAGATAACATCTAGGCCTCAGTTGTATTTCAGCTCCAGGCCCAGAAAAGCAGTACAACCAGACAAGTGACTGCTGTGGCAGACTCAAGACCAGCTTTTACCTCCCAAGTCACTCAACAGGACAGCTTTCAAGCCTTCACCAATCAATCTCTTGGGGAAATCATGCTGCTGCGACTCCTCACTCCAACCATGAGAAATCTATACAGTGTTCCAGCCAACTATAAAGTCCATCTCCCTGTGATCTCGATGTCCCCCTCAGCAGGTAGTAACTATAGAAGATGCGACCTTCATCCCTATTCCATAAAACACAAAGGCTGGAATATTAGGTCTGATCAAATAATTGAATCAACACCCCTCCACAAATGACATTCCTTTTTTCTTAGACCACATTTCAATTGCTAAGACCCTTATCTTTCCTCTCAGGACCTGCCCAAAAAAAGCCCACGTAGAGTTCTTTAAAATCTGACTCCTCATCCCTGGGTGCTGATGCCATTTTGGTTATCTGGTTTTCCAGATGACCTAAAAATTCATAATTCTTTACTCCTTTTGGCCTTGTATGTTCCTCTTTTGGCTACCCTAACTGTGGATATAAGGAAGGTTCAAACCTGAAGAGAATTTTCATGAGTTTGTTTGATGGAAATTGACAATTCCTGGGAAGCAAAATCTCAACAGATTGAGAAAATGCTCTGGAGAATGTCAATTTTACAGTTTTATACATTAGAATCAAAGGAAGAGAAGGGAGGCTATATGAAAATTCATTGGTGGTAGATTAGGGAGAAAACAAAATGGGGAAATCTGAGACTGAACTAAGTAAAATGGAGAAACAAAGACTTCTTTTACATTGGTGGGTATAGAATAGTTAAAAATGGACATTTACAACAGAGTGGTGTATTCTGGGAATAAGATAACAATGAGAGGTTCTGTGGTCTGGTGCATTGAGTATACCCTGAGGGGTCTGGGGAAAATGGGATTACTCTGACATTCCAAGTATATGTTATCTTAGATACAAAAAGACAATAGATAGGTAAAGACTGGCCTTTGTCAAGAAAGCTATAAGCATAGAATACTCACTTCTTAGTTAGGAAATTTTATGTTCATATTATCCAATGTGGTTATTTTTGACCTCTGAGTTTGTAGGGCTCATAATGCTGACCTCCCTGAGCTTGTGAGGTGTAGTGTATAGCCCCCACTGGGCTCAGGATTTTTACATATTACTTCTACAATCTGAATTCTACTGTGTTAATATAATATGTGGGAGGAAATTTTTCTTTACTATCAAGGTTCTTTGGGCTGGTTTAATAATCTAATAGACATGAAACAGATTAGTAGGTGAAAATAACCACACTTAATACATACTGGGTGTCTCAAAAGAATGTATACATACTTTGTATAAGTATTAATTTCAGTAGGTTAAATCTGAAAAGAAACATTAGTTGAGCTATCAGCTGTAAAGTGTGGGACACCCTATATGTATGGGAATCCAGCATACAGGAATCAGAGACCCCACATGCAGAGGACGTTCAGAGAAAGGAAGGGGAACATGGACATATAAGACATCCTGAGCTAGGGATGAGGTAGGATGAGATTTTATGAGAACTAAAGTATGTTAGCTCTCACCTTTCCCCAAAAGGCTTCTACAATAATTCTGAACTCTGAACATTCCTGTCCGCAATACTGGCCAAGGATGAGAGCAAGGAAAAGGTTGCAAAGACATACTTTCACTTGAAAGTACAATTTGTGGGAAAGACTAAATTATTTGTTTTATAGAAGCTTTACCAAATGATGGGAAGCACATATGATTATTAATGTTGACCTCAGGAATGAAGTGGTGCCTCAGGCAGTTTTGAGGTGCAGAGCCTGAGGTCCCCAGGGAAGCTAAGGTCTACCCTCTCCTGAACTCTTGGCAGGGGCATTTGTGAGACCAGGGATGAGTTGGGTTAGATGCATTGAGATAGTACCTTTAAAAAAATAAATAAATAAATAAATAAATACACACACATATATATATATGTATATGTATTTTTTACAGAGAATAGAGAGAAACATCAATGAGGGAAAAACATTTATCAGCTGTCTCCTGCACACCCCCTACTGGGTATGTGCCCGCAATCAAGGTACATGCCCTTGACCGGAATTGAACCTGAGACTCTTGAGCCCACAGGCCGATGCTCTACCCTCTGAGCCAAACCAATTAGGGCGGGATAAATTAGGCCTTTTAAAAACTATTCTTTCTTCACTGGCCATGGGACAGTGTAAGGGAAGAAAGAATTTTATCCTTACCCTTCTAGATAGGTTCCTGGCTGAGACACCCTAATAAGAGAAAAACAAACAGAAACTTAATAACATGAACACTTCCTGTATAAAGGAAAATAACCAAGGAAACTAAGTAAAACTACCAGAACCTCAGGAATGAAGTGGTGCCTCAATCATTTCAAATACCATCTCCAGCTAAAGAC
The DNA here is from genome assembly GCF_014108245.1 of Pipistrellus kuhlii. Taxonomy (NCBI): domain Eukaryota; kingdom Metazoa; phylum Chordata; class Mammalia; order Chiroptera; family Vespertilionidae; genus Pipistrellus; species Pipistrellus kuhlii. Next base: position 13,573,851 of record NW_023425449.1, read on the forward strand.
AAAAGAAGATTTGGGGAGGGCGAGAGGAGGATCAGACTATGGGAAGTTATCAGGCAAAAGCATGGTAACAAGGTGATTGTTAGGAAGATTTAAGTGGTGGCCTTTTCCATTGATAAGAGTCTCTGGAGATTGAGGGCCATCCTTCTCTTCCTGATACATAGAGAAGCCTTACAAATGTAAATGGCCCTAACAAAAAGGTGACTTCTATGCTGTTTTCAGAAATTCTGCTGTGTTTGCTGCTTCTCAAAAATAATCAGCTCAAAAGAAATCTTATGCCAAAGAGGTATATGTTGGGGTGGCAATAGTCCACTCCCATTCAACAGCTTCAGAAGGTGGGTCAAGAGGAAATGAGCTTTTGCCAACTCCTGGGCCTGCTCTTGTTTTAAACTAAGAAAAATAAATTCCTGCTTTCTTTCCTAGGACAGTGGAGCCACTCAGTCACATAACTCTTTGTTAAGTAAAACAACTTGTAGCAATTCCAAGTGTTTTTCTTTTCTGAAAGAATGATGAGCCAGTCTTAGAGAATGGACCCCACCTAGTCTCCTCTAAAAAAGGTGGGCCACGTGCATTCCTCTCCTTCCCCCACTCCCTCCCACCCCACACGCACTTCTAAAGTGTCTCTCTTGCTGAAGCAGAAAAGGAAAAGATCCCACAATTTAATCTGTTAGGACAACCAAAATATAAGAATGTTAGATAAGAATAGATATTTGCAAATAGAAGGTAATGAATCATGCATGCTCAAGGTACCAGTTTATGCCTCTCCAAGAAGCATGGGTTATTGTATTTTGAGCTAAAGACCATTGAAAATGAGCAGAAGCAAGAAAAGCTCTAAATTCAGGGAACAAGCTTTCCTTTTGTAAAGGCAATTTACATATATAAATGCAATTTCCACTAATAGAGAGGTGTCTCTCTCCAGTATCAGGAAGAGGACTCTTAACAACTCTCAATGGAAAAGGTGCCTACTTATGTATGGTCATACTAAACAGTTATTTATCATACTCCCCTGGTCATCTTCCCTTAACTGCCTTCCTTCCTTAGAATCCCAAAACCACTTTACTTTTGTGAAGCTTAAAATAAGCCTCAGTTCCAATCACCTCCTTGGGTTACTCATTATTGGAAGCTACCCTGTATATTATTCACAATGCAAAAATGAATCAACTTCTGTTTGGCCAAAGATATCAATAGGTTAATAAGAGAAAACCAATCTACTTTACAGGGTCCAAGCTGGAAATATCTAAGATGGGAATAGGATATTATCTTTTTCTTCCCCTATACAGTTCCATAAAATTATTAGAAATGTATAAATAATATGTGACAAGTTCACGAGTGGGAGAATGACATTTACTTGCAGAATCCAGGAGGAAAATGGCCTTGTAAGTCTACACTGAGAGCAGGACAAATATTGAACATGTGCGAAGGTGGCAGAGACCTCCACGTGAATGTAAATATAGATGTAAAGGCACAGTGAGGAGAAAGCATTGCACATGACTGGGGAATAGAACTGGAAAGTTAGTGCTAGAGACAGGTTATGGCATCCTTGACTGGCAAACAGAGACACTTGACTTCAGTTGGAAGGAAATTTTTTTAAGAAGGTCTGTGGTATGGGTGTAGAAATGGAGACTATTAAAATATTCTAAGGAAGAAGTACCGTATTTTTCGGACCATAAGACGCTCCGGACCATAAGACGCACCAGTTTTTAGAGAAGGGAAATGAAGAAAAAAAGATTCTGAAACAAATAGTGTCCTAAAATATTTTATGTGCATTAAAACCCAACATCACAGTCATAAACACATGTAATCAACCCTGTAAACAGCAGCATTTAGAACCATTTTAGAGCCGGGCAAGCACACAGAGACCACACAGAGCCAGGCAAGTAAAAAAACTTTTTTTTAAAGTATATGTGTAGGCTATATTTGGACCATAAGACGCAGGGACTTTTTCCCCCCACTTCTGGGGGGGGAAAAAGTGCGTCTTATGGTCCGAAAAATATGGTAAATGGCAGCTTAATTTAAAGCAAGGACAATGGGTCAGGCACAAAGTGCCTAGCAAGAGGCAACACTGGGAAAATGAGAACCTGTCCTCATGGTGCCCTTTTCTACCCTAGCATGTTGCTAGTCATGTGGGTTAGAGCCTCTTCGAGGGGGGATGAATAGGGAACCAGAGAATAGCCCTCAAGCAACAAGCCCCCAGGACAATGAGGGTTTGACCCGTATCAAACACATCTAGGCCTCAGTTTGTTTCAGCTCCAGGACCAGAAAAGCAGCCAAACCAGAAAAGTGTGGCCATGGCTGACCTCAGGACCAGCTGCACTGACCACAATCCTGAAAGGACACCTGGAAAGCTAGTGAATATTCTAGTGAGGTCTTCCCTGGGTTTTTCCCTAAAACCCTCACCTTAAAAGCCCTTAGGGTGTATGGAGGCCCCAGTGCTCTCTCCCTCTTGGGGCACACCCATGCCTTTCCTGACTCCCTCACCTTCTCCTCAGGCACATACCTTTCACCGTTCTCCCCACTAAGCTCCAAAGGCTCTTCTGCCTCTGTAACTTGTTTCCCAAGCCCATTTCTTCCATGGCTCACTTCTTCTACCTCTGAGACTTTATAAATAAACTGTCTTAGCTCTGATTAGCTCTGAATTCTGTCTTAGCCAGAACTCAAGTACCGAGGTTGCTGAACCGAGCGAGGTCTGGTCTGACTCCATGGTCTAACACCTGTTGTTTTCGCTGCCTTCAGAATCAGCAGTGGGGGAGATGAGAAATAATGGACTAGATTAAAAAAGGTACAGTGACCGATGGTGCTAGATTGAGAGAGCAGAGACAAACTATCTGTCAGCTCCTGATGGGAAGATCAACAGGCAGCCTGGAGTGCCTCCCCCTGAAGATTCAGACTAACAACTTTTCCTGAGTTTTCTTTCAGAGTTAAAACATAACTTACACAACACCACTTCACCAGCTCAGAGGTTTTCTATGAGCTTGCCATTTGCCAGATGCTATGTTTTTAGTTTAGTTTTGTTTTGTTTTGCTCCAAAAGCAACAATTTTCTTTAAGGCATTATCCTCAAGAGTCCTACCTGCCTTTTCTTTATTCATTAGTGAGCTAATAGGTCTTCACATGCAGCAGCTGTTACAAGAGACCAACACTGTGAGTGGGTTTCACGTGTTTGTCCCATTTTATCCTGGTCCCTGCACCACGAGAAAGGCTTTGCTGCTCTCTTGTTGGTGAGAAGCAATGTGCTTGTTTAGAAGTCACATTTTCTGTGAAACCAGAAAATAATGAAAAGCCACCTATCAGCAGCTGGGGCAAACCCAGGCATGTGAGACAAGCACCCAACCTGCTGTGTCAGAGTCCAGGCTCTGGTGTCAGATCTGGGAATAAGAACCTTTCCAGGCAATTCCCAGCTGCATGGTCTTGGGCAATTCATTTAGCAGCAGTTCCCTCATCTATGCAATGGGGTTACAAAGATGAAAAAAAAATTCCAATATTAGTAGCAGCTCATGATGAATTTGATTAAGTGCCAGACCTTCACTAAGAGTTTTACATGCAATATCTCAGTTCATTTTCAAAATAGTGTACTGGGGTAGGTACTGGCGGTACTTCCATTTTATGGATGGAAAATTGAAGGCCTTTTAAATATTTTCCTAAATTACAAAGCTAGTGAAGTGCCCCTGCTGGGATTTAAATCTGTCTTGACTGGCATTAACTGATGTTTTTAACCGTTATTCTAGGTCATCTTTGTAAAGTACTTAATACAGTGTCCAGAATGCAGTAAGTACCACATACATACTACAATTATTATTATTATTTTCTTTTGTCTCAAATCAAATGACAACTTTAATGGTATATTTACTTGGCAAGCTATTTCATTTTAACGGACCTAAAGTTTAAGTGACAATGTCAAGAACGGCAGACTTAGATGAAAGCAAAAAAGTTTAGAGTTTTAAGGTAGTATTAAGATGCATAATGGATTTTAGAATGGATTGGAGAGTTAAGAGAGAAAAGTGATAAGGAACCATGCAAAGAGAGTGAATCGAGTGGGAAAGGACCAGGTAAAGAGCATCCTTGCCATCTGTCACAAGGAATTGGAAAAAAATGGCTGCAAGAGACCTGTCTGCAGGCCCTGGAGTCTATGCTACAGACAAGTGATTGCACCGCTAGGAAGGGCTGTAGACCAGCTTATCTTACTGTGCGGACTGAGGGGAAAGTGTGAATTGCATATAAGGTTTGTTGGCTACCAGTACCCAGGGAAGAAAATGGTAGTGTTTCTTCCTGGCAATGGTGATATCAGATTCTGAAGGACAGTGGTTGGCAAACTCATTAGTCAACAGAGCCAAATATCAACAGTACCGCGATTGAAATTTTTTTTGAGAGCCAAATTTTTTAAACTTAAACTTCTTCTAACGCCACTTCTTCAAAATATATAGACTCACCCAGGCCGTGGTATTTTGTGGAAGAGCCACACTCAAGGGGCCAAAGAGCCTCATGTGGCTCATGAGCCGCAGTTTGCAGACCACGGCTATAGGATTCTTACTACAGTTCTATGAGTCATACCACACCACTATGTCCTATGAGTCAGGCAGTGGCTAGAGGGAGAGAGTGGACTGGAGCTGCCAGCACGCTGGGGAGAAGCCTTAGCTTGTAAAAAGGCAGAGCTCTCTGTGTCCACCAGGAGGAAGCTGAAGTCATTGGTGAGAAGTTCTGAGGGCTTGAACCTGATGTCTTTAAGCAGCACAGGTTCAAAGTGGGATTCACTTGCAAGAATTGAGTAGATTGTATAACATATCTCTGTTGTCTTAGCGGAATCAACTATCTGAAGAGTGTCAGTCACCAGGTACTTACCGTATTTTTCGGACCATAAGACGCACTTTTTTCCCCCCAGAAGTGGGGGGGGAAAAGTCCCTGCATCTTATGGTCCAAATATAGCCTACACATATACTTTAAAAAAAAAAAAGTTTTTTTACTTGCCTGGCTCTGTGTGGTCTCTGTGTGCTTGCCCGGCTCTAAAATGGTTCTAAATGCTGCTGTTTACTTTACAGGGTTGATTACATGTGTTTATGACTGTGATGTTGGGTTTTAATGCACATAAAATATTTTAGGACACTATTTGTTTCAGAATCTTTTTTTCTTCATTTCCCTTCTCTAAAAACTGGTGCGTCTTATGGTCCGGAGCATCTTATGGTCCGAAAAATACGGTAATGCCAGGAAGGAGCAATATTAGTGTCTTATTTCTTGATTCCTAATCTGTCCAAATATCTGCATGAAACTTACTGTGAATTTAGTTGGACCTCACAGCTGAATCCGTGTCACCTGTATTGCTTGCTGACGACTCCTGAGATGCCTGGAGCTTGTGGCTTTTCCAAGGAGCATCATCCTTCTATATTCTGGCTGACCAAGGTAAACCTTCTTGTGGAAAAATGGCACCAGGTAGAGATTGAACTTGAGGGAATACAGTTTGTCACTCCTAAAAGTATAGTTGAATCCACACTCTAGTTAATAGTAATATAATTTAGGCTAGTTTGGCATGGCTTTTAAAATGACTAAATTAGACAGGAGATTATAGATTTGTCTATATACAGGCAAGTTTGATTTGCATGCCAAAACAATTGTGTTTTTGTTTCACTGAACTGACCAATAGTTTGGCTGATTAAACTAACCAGTTACTTTGGTGCCCTGTAGGCTGTGGATGCAGTTAGTGTGCCTTAAGTCATGAGCAAAAATAAGCAGAGAATATGGTTGCTATCCTCAGAAGTTCACATTATGTATTTTAGTCAGTGTTATTCATTTTCAGAACATTAACAGGATCACAAAATTCCTCACTGCGAAGCTCTTTCAATGGAAAAAAAAAAAAGCAGCTGCTTTTTAAATTACTTGTATGGATGATCTAATATAGTTTGCTTTATACCAGGAATATCTTATAATCTATGTCTCTTCTCCCACCTCCTTGCATTCTCATAACAAATATGTCTTTACTTTCTTCCAATGCTACTTCAAATAACCAGTTTGAGCCATTAAAAAAAATACTGGAGTGTTTCACCTCCAAAGGGAATTTTTGGCGAGTTTTGAGTGAAAACAGAATTATAATAGAAACCGCTATGCATACCTCCGCCGCTGAGAGCAGCCCGGTGTTTTCATAGTCACCCAGTGCTAATGCAGCAGGAGGGCCCTGGCCTAGATTCTCCGCGGCTCCAGACTACTTTATTTCCTTTCTTCCCACCAGAGGCGAATGTTTCCCTTTGCCCTATGAGACAACATTGGGCCTTCTGGCTCTCTATTTTGCAATTTATCTTTTTTTGCTTTCTTCTTTTTCGATTCTCATACTTATTCTTCCTGCTTCTGTGTGAACAAGCATTCACTATTAAAAGCTGAGGAAATAATAGCTTATTACCACTTTGAACACCTGTTATGTGCCAGACACTATGGGTGCTTTGCACACTTTAATAATACAACCTTATGAACGAAGTGTTAATATCTACATTTAGATATTAATAAAACTGAGACTCAGACAAAGGAAAATGCTGAAGGTTATGCAGCCAGGAAGCGAAGCTGATGCAAGATCTCGGTCTGTGGCCTTCCAAAGGCTGTACTCTGTGCTGAGTCTGTCCACCTCCTCTAGCTTAGTCAGCATGGCTGGATTTCCTTCCCAGGGATGGGGGTCTAATCTTACCACTGCAGGACTTTTATCATTATCTAAGGATTAGGTTTCCCCTTTGAGTTTGCTACCTGTTTTGTCAGCCTGCCTGGAAACCATAGCTCTAGCTGGGAGCCCCCTGGACTGTGCATTCCTGCTGACTTCAAAGACCCTCCTCCTCTCACCCTGCCACATATCCAACCAACGTGATTGATCAGTCTTCACCCATCCACCCAGGGCTGGAGGCTGCAACAAAGTTTGAACTTCAGTGGCCAAGTTTCTTGGACATGCTTTCACACTTAAGGTAAGTCAGAAAATTTCAATTATAAGTGCATTCCTGATACAGTGTTAGTCAGGATAGTTATAAGAAACAAAAAGCTAGGTAATTGAGGCAGAAAGTGATTCAAAACAAGGAAGCAGGAGCCTCTAGGAAGGTTCTCCAGGAATGACCCTCAGAATAACAATGAGGAACTCGCCAAGCAGAGGAGGTGCTTCTCCCGCCATGATCAAGGGGTAAGAAGAGTAAGGCCGCAGCAGAACCCCTGCAAATTCTGCTGTGCAGCCCCATGGCGGCCACCAGGCTCTGGAGTGCCAGTTCAGACAGACCCAACGTTTCCAGCGGTGATTGCCCACAGGAAGCAGTGGTGAAGTAGTTCCACCTTTCGGACACAACATGAGTGCATCTCCTTTGGCAAACTCCTCTGGTATCTAGAACCCTCGCTGCAAGGCAGATTGAAATACATTTTTTAGTTTTTCAGTCTCTGCCACATGGAAACATTTTACAAAGCAGATGGCATAGAGGACCAGTGAATGAATGATTTTGATTTAACAGATGAGTATTTGATAAACACTGATTTTGTTTGTTTCTTTGTATTAAAGTGAGATAGAGAGTTTTTGGCAAATAGTTGTAATAGTGCAAACAACAATAAACCACACCACATGAGTTTTATTTGGATGACTGGTGTCCTGTCCTACTGGATGTGTATAAATATTTATGCTTCGTTGATGATAGTATTTGACAAAAGCTTTCCTTTCTCAAATGCATAAATGATTTCTTAACTGGAAAGGATCTGTTTTAAACACTCTGTGACTCCACATAGAGGCACCCCAATGTGCAAACGCAAGCTCTCTTGGTACAAAATCCTTATACAGAGAGACTGGAAGGGAAAGAAAGGATATCATTCTGGCAAATCCTAGGCCTGTATAATAGTTCAGATGAATCTAAAAAAACTACCAGTAGTACAGGGAACCTAAAACCAATTTAAAGCAAACTAATCAAGTGTAGAGAAATTAATTGATAGTGATATCACCAAGCAATGGCCAAAACAAAAGAGAAGGCTTATTTATCTAAAAGAGGAAAACTATTCTGAAGTAATAGCAATGTTTATGATGTAATTCAAGTTGACAGTAGCATGAAAATTGGCATGTAAACTTTTCATGACTTGAAATGAAGCTTGACACTCAGTATCCCTTAACAATTTTTTTTTCTGCTAGAAATAAATTATTATAGGGATAACAAGAGTCACTTACCCCCTAGGTCAGATTATTAATTGGGCTGTGAAGTAATAATCTCAAACAACTTTAAAAAAATACTTATGTATACATCACAGTGCAAAACACAAATTATTAACCTATGAAGAAAGTTAGCTTCTAAGAAATACCAACTCTTAAAACCTTGAAAATGTAAAATCCTATTTTGGTTTCTTAACTCAATTTTTATCTTTCTTACTGGCGGGGGAGAAGAAAGTGGTCAGGCTCACTATGCTCCATTTTTCAAAAGCATTTTTAAGTAAGTTTTCATTTTCTAGTTATTCATAAGTAACTACAAATGTTTTAATTTTATTTCCCACTAGGTCAATCGGTTCAAGATACTGAGTCATGGAGGTTCTGGTTCAAGATGATAACGTTGGAGGATCCGAACTAACCTTGTCCCACAAACACACCAAATTCTACAGCTACATCCAGGACAAAACACAAGCTGGTTGAGCAACTGCTAGAAATCAGGTGAGTGAGTGAGTGAGAGGGGGGGGGAAAAAAACAAAAAACTCTGAGCATCTCCCTGAGGATCTCCCTGAGGAACGAAAGACCTGAACACCAGGTACCCTAACTTTTAAATCCTGTCCATGAGAGATGAGCACGCAGATGAGATGAGATTCTCATTTTGAAAGCAACGGTGGTGTCTCCAGGAGACCCACAGGCTTTAGTGGACTGAGATATAGTTCTTAAAAGGCAGCTCGGGACACAGACTGACCTACCCCAGGCCCAGTGAAGAAGCAGATACGGGAAAGAACCCAGCCTGCCTGGGAAAGAGGGATATTTGCTGATCTTAAAAACCGCAGCCTGAGGTGCATGTAACTTAATACACCTCTAGGGGCTGCTATAATACTCTCCACCTCTAGGGGCTGCTATAATACTCTCTAGAGACAGAGGCTGGCCCTCCCCATGTTTGTGCTCTTCCTCTGCCCCGCTTCAGGTTGCTGATGCCCTGGGAAGGAGCTTGTACACTCATCTGGTGCCCTGACTTCAGTGTCTGCCGCCCAGGGGACACCTCTAGATCGCCTGGCTCTGGTGGCCAGCAGGCTTATGTTTATGGGACCCACAGGACTCTAATAAACAGAGGGAGAGGTCTGAATGCACAGCCACCCACATGAATCAGCAGCAAGGCCACAGACTCAGGTGCCCAGCCTTTCGGTGAAAGAGGCCTAATCGCTGATCTTCATATCGATAGTTGTGGCCTGAAGGGCAGTCTTCTGTGGAGATGACTGTTCATGATGTGGCCACTGCTGGACATGGAAGCTCGAGTCAGGCAGGAACAGAGATTGCATCCCGTAAATCCCCCCCTCCCCCATCCCCCAGAGACTGTCTAATGGACCCTTTCCTTATGCTTTATGGCTGATTTCTGGAAACGGGCTATTGCCCTGCCCCAGGCAAGCATGCTCTATAAGGCATTTTCCCTTGCATGGTACATGCATCCCCCCACCCCCCAATCCATCCTGCCTTTTCTATGTAATTTTTTAGCACCTGCTAGGCATCATGAAGGACACCCACTTCTTCTTGCTACCACCCAAGATGTGCCTTGTATGTAAATTCTCCTTAATAAACTATTAATTGCCAAACGAGAGTGGCCCGCCTCTTCATGCTTTCCCTGTCTTCCACTTGTGAAGGTAGATTTCAGACTCAGGGCTTTGTCCTGAGTGTGTGTGTATAGACAGCTTCTTATTAAACACATGTCTATGAGCCAAATACAATTCTCTCCAGAGACTGGAAGGACAGTGGGTGCCATCTTTGCACTCTCCCTCTGCCCCACTCCTGGTCATCGATGTCTCCGAGGAAGGAGCTTATGATCAAGTCCAGTGCCATAAATGATGTTTCTGCTGCCAAGGGGACCCCTCGTTTGAAAGCCAGGTTCTGGTTGCCAGCAGGGCATGGGTTTACTGGGTCCATGGGAGAGCAGCAAACTCAGAAACAGTTTTTAACCAGTTCTCGCCTCAGGGTTCAGAGTAGAGGGAACAGAGAGAAATGCCCATATTGCATATTTTAAAAGGTGCTACCTGTGGGCCCTGCCTAGGTAGGTCTTTTCGTTGTCATCCCAATATGACAAGGATTGGGTTCGAGCCCTGGTCAGGTACATACAAGAATCAATCAACGGCCCTAACTGGTTTGGCTCAGTGGATAGAGCATCAGCCTACGGACTGAAGGGTCCCAGGTTCAATTCCGGTCAAGGCCATGTAACCTTTGTTGTGGGCACATCCCAGTGGAGGGTGTGCAGGGGGCAGCTGTTCGATGTTTCTCATCAGTGTTTCTAAATCTCTAACCCTCTCCCTTCCTCTCTGTAAAAAATCAAAATATAGTAAAAAAAAATTAAAATAAAAAATAAATCAATGAATGTATGAATAAGTGGAACAGCAAATCTCAAATCAATAAAATTAAAAAAAATAGAAATGTATTTAAATAAAAAGGAAGATGCTGCCTGTGTAATAAGCCTGAATCTAGGTGCTGGCTGAAAACCTTCCCTTTGGCACACTGACCTGCTAAAAATAAAATAGCCTGCTTGGACAATCACAAAGGTTTGAATACAACCATGACTGAGGGTAGCACTTAACAATAAGGTACATCTCAAAGAGTCATGGAAAGGGAAGAAACAAAGGAATATGTTCCAAACAAGAAAGCATGATAAAACTTCAGTAAAAAATCCTAATGAAATGCAGATAAGTAATTCACATGATAAAGAGTTCAAAATAAGGCTATCAACATGATCAATGAGCATTGGAAAGGCCTGGATGAACAAAGTAAAAATTTGAGTAAAGAGATAGAAAATATAAAAGAGTACTAAATCGAATCATAGAGCTGAAAAATACAATAACTAAACTGAAAAATACAATAAAGGGCTCAATATCAGACTAAACAATGCAGAAGAAGGGATCTGTCAGCCCCCAAAAGACAAGGTGGAACTCAACCTTTAGAGAAGCAAAAAGAGAAAAGGATTTTAAAGAGTAATATACAGAGCTTTACAATGTGTTCAAACTTAAGTTGTTATCTACTCAAAATAGATATAAAGTTGTTTTATGTAAGCCACAATGTAAAAAACTGTAATAGATATAAAAAATATATAGATAAAAGAATGAAAGTATAGAAAATTATCAAAACACAAAGGAATAGAGTAAGAAAAGAAAGCAACAAAAGAATTACAAAACCAATCAGTTAACAAAATGGCAATTAAGAACTATACATGCCAATCAATACCTTAAATGTAAGTGAACTAAATTTTCCAATCATAAGATATAGAGTAGCTGAAATGAAGACCCGTTTACGTGTTACTTATAAGAAATTAACTTCAGATGAGAGGACATACTCAGACTGAAAGTGAAGGGATGGAAAAAGGAATATCCATACAACTGGAAACAAAAATTGTAGTAGCTATACTTATGAGGAAAAAATAGATTTTAAGACAAATACTATATAAGAAACTAATAAGGTGATTATGCAATGATAAGTCAGTCCAACATGAGGATACAACATTCATACATATTTATGCACCAAGCATAGAACCTAAATATATAATGCAAATATTAAGATACCTAAAGAGACAGAGCAATGCAATACTACAATAGTAGGGGACTTTCAGATACCACTTTCATCACAGGATAGATTATCCAGAAAACAAAAAATCCATCAGGAAACACTGATCTCAATGTCAGACTAGACTGACCTAAAAGACATTCAGAGAGCATCTGTTCAAAAGATTAAAAGAGGAGGAAATGCTACAAACTCATTTTATGATGTCAGCATTACCCTGATATCACCAGACAGGGATGCCATAATAAAAGAAAAATATAAACCAATATACCTGATGAATACAGATGTACAAATCCTCAAAAATATTAGCAAATTGAATTGAACAATACATTAAGTGGACCATACGAAATGTGTATTATTCCAGAGACACAAAAGCTATTCAACAGTTGTGACTACTATACCACAACAAAATGAAGGATAAAAATCATAACATTTCAATAGCTGCAAAAAAAGAATCAACAAAATTCAACACCCACTTATGATTTTAAAATCTCAACAAAGTGGGTATAAAAAGAACATACCTCTACATAATGAAGGCCATATACTTAGGAGCCCATAGCTAAAAATCATACTTATTGGTGAAAAGCTGAAGTTTTTCTCTAATATCAACAATAAGATAAGGATTCCCACACTTGACACTTTTATATAACATACTATTGGAAGTTTTAGCCAAAGTAATTAGGCAAGAAAAATCAAATCAGCATCCATATCAAAAAAGAAAGAAAAAAAACTGTATTATTTGCCGATGGTACATATAAAAATTCCATTAAACAGAATAAATTCAGAAAGAAAAATATCTTGCATTATTCACACTAATAATAAATTACCATAAAGAGAATTTAAGAAAAAAAAACATTTTTAATTTCATCAAAAAGAATAAAAAACTTAGGAATAAATTTAACCAAGGAGGTAAAAGGCCTGCATACTGAAAACAATGAGGTACTGATGAAAACTGTAGACACAAATAAATAGAAAGCTATTCTATGCTCACAAACTGGAAGAATTGAAAGTGTTAAATATCCATATTAACCAAAGCAATCTAGATTCAATTAAAGCCTTATCAAGTCTGGCATTTTTTTTTTTCTCCACAGAAACACAACAATTTGTAGAACCAAAAAAGACCCCAAAAAGCCTAAAGCAATTTATTGTTCTGAGAAAGAAGAACAAAGTGGGAGGCATCACACTTCCTGATTCCAAACTATATTACAAAGCTAAAGTCATAAAAACAGTATGGTATTAGCATAAAAACAAAAGTATAGACCAAAGAAGTAAGAAAATAGCCCAGAAACAAACCCACACATTATGATCAGTTGATTTACTGGTACAACAAAGCCAAGGATTTACAAAGAGGAAAGGACAGTCTCTTCAATAAATGTTGCTGGGAAAACTGGACAGCCATATGCGAAAGAAATAAAGTGGACCACTATCGTATACTTCACACAAAATTTAACTCCAAATGGATTAAATACATGAATGCAAGGCCCAAAACTATTAAACTCCTTAAAAAAAAAATAGGCTGTAAGCTCCTTTACATATAATTTTTTTTAAATGACACCAGAAGTACAATTAAGGAAGTAGGACTAAAATCCAACTAAAATGTTCTTCAAAGCAAAGAAACCATTGACAAAATGAAAAGGTAACCTATGAATGAAAGAAAATATCCGCAAACCATACTTCTGATAAGTGGTTAATATCATATACTAGGGGCCCAGTGCACGAATTTGTGCACCTTGAAAGGAACCTGTGGGCAGCAATGCTGTGGTGGGCACAGGGGTGGGTCTCAGCCCATCCTCCGCATCCCCACCTGGCCACTCCTACTGCAGCCCTTGGTCCCCTGTTTGCCGGCAGCCCCACTCCCACTGCCATCACTCCCACATATTGATCGTGCTGGCCCTGCTTGCACCTGCTGATAGCGAGGAGCAATTGGGGCTGGTGCCAGCAACGGGTGTGAGCAGCTGTTTCCCTGATCATCCCTCAGGAGCAGGGGGAGGCAGAGAAGCCCTGAGGGGCAATCAAGGCTGGCACTGGGCATTGGCAGCAGGTGTGAGTGCCTGGCAGGACCGTGGTGCATTGGAACAAAGAATTTTCAGTAACCACCAGAGGCTTGCCCCAGTGACAGCAACCAGCACCCCACTTGGTCTGGTGCCCCCTCTCACCTGCTCCACCATCCCGCTATGGCCAATACCCATCATGTTCCATGCGCACCTCCTGGTGGTCAACGCACATCATGGCGACCAGTTGTTTGGTTGTTCCGTCATTCGGTCTATTTGCATATTAGCCTTTTATTAGATATAGGATATGCAATACAACTCAATTAACAACAATATGTTTAAAAAGGATAAAGATATTTCCCCAAAGAAGACATACAAAGGGCCAGCAGGTACATGAAAGGTGTCCACTAATCATGGAAATGCTAATTAAAACCACAGTGAGCTATCACACCTCTGAGAATGACTAGTGTAGAAAAGACAGGAAATACATGTTTATGAGGATGTGAAGGAAAAGGATCCGTATTAACTACTGGTAAGAATGTAAATTGGCGCAGCCATAATGGAGATTCCTCAAAAAATAGCAATAGAACTACCTTATGTTCTAGCATTACACTTCTGGGTATTTATCCAAAGGAAACAAAATCACTGTCTCAAAAACTTGTCTGCATGAATGTGCCCTTAAAACAGATCTCATGGTAATAATGAAGCTACAAAATACACAACAACATAAAATAATAAGCAACAACAACAACAACAAAAAGATGGGGTGGATAGTCTGAGAACAAGTTCATAACATAATGAGCCTTCATTGTGTAGTGATGGTGATGGTGGTATTTGTGTGCCAGCATGAGTGAGTATAGTAAAAGAACATTTAACATGAATTCAGCAGAAACACTTCAGTAATCAGTGACTGACTTAGGTATTAAATTATTGGGTTCTCTTTGGAAACACTGTTTAAAACTGCTATAGAACTTTCCTCCATCCTACTTTCTGGAGTATATCTAAAGATAACTTTATAGGGTTTTTTTGTTTGTTTTGTTTTGCTTTGTTTTGTTTGTGTGTTTTGGTTTTTTTTGTGTGTGTGTGTGTGCGCTAATAACACTAATCTAAGATACTTAGAGCCTTTAATTATAAATGGAATATATTCTGTTCCCACTGTGTGTTGTAAAAAATGAAATACAACCATTACAGGAAAAACTATTAATCAGATCAGTTCAAGGTCAGAACTTAAGTGAACTTAAAAATCAAAACTATACGCCCTTAATGTGATAATATGTACTTATACAGAGCTTTGTGGTTGATGCCATCAACCACTTTCCAAATCTTGCCAATAATATTATTGCCATAAAATTGGAGAGTTGATTAGTGGGTTACTTAAAACAGTAACTTTATCCATTAGAGGATTTACTTAAATCTAATTTAAAGAGTTTTTTTTAATATTTATTTTAACAGAAGTGTACTTAGAAATTTAAGATTAGAAAATAGTTTCAAATGAGTTCTACTGAAACTAGAAGTTGGATATGTGCCTTTTTTCCGAGGTAATCTTATTTCCCTTAAGGCCAATTTATCATTGATAAAATGTGTGTCCAAAAATCATTGATGTGTATTTTGAGAACCCATGATCAATCAAGCTCCCCATTTGGATAGGCAACTATTATTTTAGCGATGATAGGTGAATATAGTTATTTCCAGGTTAACTTTAATGATGTCTGTATTTCTGAAATTGGAAAAATACCAGGATGGTATAATGTGCTTTTGACTTATCTCACAATTAAGTTCTTATTGGAAACTCAGCAAAGGAAATAGTCAAAGGTTATCTAGAGGGCTTATGCGATTTTTAAATTTTGTGCTTATGGCACTTTCTTAAGGAACAGTTTTCTATATATTGCTAATAATGAAACTGGCTGTTTATAAAAATAAATTGCTGAAGATTTTCCAATATAGTTCATTTTTGTTTTTTGAGGCACAAAAATCATGATGCCATTCTACTATTTGAGAGTCTGTGTCATACTTGCTATTTCCCAACTCTTCCCTTCTCTATTTTAGTCACGGATACAGAAGCTTTTCACTTAACCATTTGTTCATTTATTTACCAATAGTTAATTGAACATCAGCTCCCAGGCACATTTTACATTGCACCAAAATTAGTTGTTTAATTATTTATCTCTTTTTATCAGACTTGAGAACATTTATCTTCATAGCTAGACTAATGGCTAATATTTAATACATTTCATACACATATTTGTCAAACAAATACAAGAATGTGAAGATTCAAGAGTGATTTTTAAAAAATGAAGGACACACCTAACATTTATTTAGCATGTGATATATGCTAGATGTTCTGTGAATCATTTCACTTATTTTTTTTCCATTAAGTTATTCAACTCAGAGTAAATCTTTAAGGAAGTATAAAAATAATAGAATTATTAGGTCATGAATAATTTTAAAGTTGAGGGCCTGCATGAGCTTACTTAAGGATGAGTATAGGTAAAGGAGAAAATAGGTCTGAGGACTGAGCTCTAAGACATTCTGACATTTAGACATTGAGGTAATGAAGATGGTCCAACAAAGGATCTTGGGAAAAATAGCTAATGGAGTAGGAGACTTAAGTGTCTTGTGTCCCCCAAATCAAGAAGGAAGTGTTTCAGCAGAGGCAGTCATCAATACTATGAAATACTGCCAGTGGATTAAACAGGATGGAGGCTGATGATTGGGATTATTGATGAGGAAGTTGCTGATGACCTTGCCAAGAATATCTTTGATAGAGTGGTGGCAATAAAAGCCCATTTGAAAATGGGTCCAAGAGAGAATGGGAAAAGAGATGGAGAGAGTAGATATAGTGAATTCCTGAGTTTTGCTCTAAAGACAATAGTTTATGGGAATATGTAAGATTAAGGGAGTGGCTATCACTATTAAATATATTATCACATGTCTTAGGTTTCTGTGAATAATTCAATAGAGAGAATTTTTTTTTTTATCCTCAACTGAGAATATTTTCCCATTGATTTTCAGAGAGTGTAAGAGAGAGGAAAAGACAGAAAGAAACATCAGTGTGAGAGAAACACATTGGTTGTTTCCTTCATGCTCCCTGACCAGGGCTCAGGCTGGGGAAGAGCCTGCAACCAAGGTATATGCCCTTGACTGGAATTGAACCCAGACCCTTTGGTCCACATGCCAATGTTCTATCTGCTGACCCAAACTGGCTAGGGTGAGAGACAAATTTTTTAATACAGGAGAAAGAGAATCATTTGCTGGAGCACGGTTCTTCAGTGAAAAAACTATGCAGCTCAGTGCATAAGTAGAGCATTTGATTATTTGATTCTATAAGAAAAACATGTTTTTAGTCATTATAACAGGAGAGGTGAATAATATATGAATTAAAATGGGGAGTGTTGATAAATTTGGAAGTGGGATTGAGATGGAAGTGAAGGAAGATCTTGACTTGCCTCTTCCTATGGACACACTAAAAATATAGCTCACATAGAGCAACTCTTTCTGAAAAGGACCTGAAGAGTATGAGACAGCAGAAAAAGCATTGGCACCCACCCAAACAGAGCAGCAAAAAAACCTAAGAAGTGAAGATGACTTAGGGGACCTATGCGACATCAAGCAGAATAACATTTGTATGATAGGGTCCCAGAAGAAGAGAGAGTCAGAAAAGTTATTTTAAGAAATAATGGTTGAAAACTTCCTAACCTAGAGAAGGAAACAGACATTCAGAGACAGGAAGCCCAGAGAGTTCCAAATAAGATGAACCCAAAGAGATCCATACCAATATACATTATAATTAAAATGTCAAAAGGTAATGATCAAGAGAGAACCTTAAAAGCAGCAAGAGAATAAAACGAAAGTTCTAAAAATATAGAACTTTGGAATGTGTTAAAAGTTGCTAGCAACTTGGAATAGATTGTTATATACATAGGATGTTACATGAAAACTTTACAATAAACAAAAAGCAAAAATCACAGTAGATACACATGCATGCACACACGCACGCACACACAAGGATGTAAACACTAAAGAAATTAATTAAACCACAAGTGAAGCGAGAAATAAGAATAAGGAATAGAGAATACAAAAATGTCTAGAAAACAATTAACAAAATGGCAACATGTACATACCTATCAATAATAACTTTAAACATAATTAGATTAAGTTCAATAACTGTCCTCAAACTTTTCCACAAAATTAAAGATAAAGGAAAGTTTCCAAAATTATTTTACAAAGCCAATAGTAACCTGATACCAGAACCAAACAAGGATACCTTTCTCCCCACCAAAAAACTTATAGGCCAATATCCTTCAGAATAATTGACCCTGCTGTATATATGCACAATGAGATACTACTGAAACATAATAAAGAAGGAAGCCTTGCCATGTATGACAACATCAATGGACCTTGATGAGATGGTAAGTGAAGTAAGTTGGAGAAAGACATATCATATGACTTCAGTTATAAGTAGACTCTAAAAAACACCCCAAAGGAACAAACAAACAACAAACTCATAGATGCAGAGAAGAGATGATGATTACCAGAGGGAAGGGAGTTGGGGCGAGGGCAAAATAGGTGAACAGTTGACCTGTCATTATTCTGTGGGTAGCTGGGTTATTGGAATAAGGCTGACTGAGTAGCCCAGTGAAAAACTATTGAGTGAAAAATGTTATAGGGCAAAAATCAAGTCAAAAGTTGTTTAGCATTCTGACCTTAGCAGTGGGGCATTTTAGTGCACAGCAGTGTAAGGACACTCCTTCATCCCCTTGTCATGCCAAGCCGGTTCCCTCAGCTGACAGAGCAGCAATCAGAATAGAGACATGTCACGTTGCTCCAGATCCATAAGCTGGTGTTCTCACTGGCTAAAGTTAAGGCAGCAATAGTGGCCAGCCCATGCTCTGCTTTGGAGAGTAGGGAGAAATGGTTGATGTGTGTTTGGTGGGGAGGGAAACATTTAAAGGATTACTAGTTTTCATAAAAGTCTGTCAAGTTTTTGAGTTTTTATGTACATCTGTATCGGATCTTAAAAAAAATGCACTAAAATCTATAATGAGGTCCAATTCTTCACATAAATCCACCCTTGAGAATCTACCACAATAAACTAATCCCAAATATAGAAAGGAGCTTTACACTCACAGAAATTCATAGGATCATCATCAATGATTGTGAAAAACTGGAAACAGAATATTTACTCAGAAGGAAAGGATTAAATGAACCGTGGCACACTCACTCATTAAAACATGATTTACCCACTAAAATTTTTTACAAAGATCATGTAAGGACATGGAAAATGCTAATGTAGTAATGGTAAGTGAGAAGAGCAGGCTATAAAAATCACATGTACAATTGTATTTGTCATCTATACTTTTATTTTTAAAATACATTTTATTGACTTTTTTTTTTTACAGAGAGGAAGAGAGAGGAATAGAGAGCTAGAAACATCGATGAAAGAGAAACATCGACCAGCCGCCTCCTGCACACCCCCCACTGGGGATGTGCCCACAACCAATGTACATGCCCTTGACCGGAATCAAACCTGGGACCTTTCAGTCCACAGGCTGACTCTCTATCCACTGGGCCAAACTGGTTTCGGCTGTCATCTATACTTTTGACACACATTCGTGTCAAAGGCTTAGAAGACAGAACACCAACACAGAAAAACTAGATGAAGGTAACCAGTAGAAAAATTCATGTTTTGTTTCTACTTGTCTGAATTTTCAAATGCCTGTTCATAAATGTCTTTTAATGAAAAATGTTATACAGAATAGCAAATAGTGTATGTAAATAACAATAATGTACATGGAAAGAAAGATGAACTGTAATAATACAAGCCTGATCCCCTTAAGTCCATTGTCATTAAAACCAAGGAAAGTCCCAACACTGCAGAAATGTGATTTCATGTTCCTATTACAGCTGCTTTCAGAACTGCTTTCAAAGTGAAGCTTGTAACAGAACCTAAAATAAATAAATGTTCTAGATATGCGCAGAGCTGGGCTTATTCAGAATCACTGGGCTGGAAAGCTCTGTCTGATTAACCTGCACGGGCAAGCTGGAACTGAACTAGAATCTTTGGCTCTGTTGTGTCCATCTAAGCTTATTTCACTTGGGGGAAGAAAAAAAAAAAAAAAAAGCTAACATCGTATTGGGAAAGTGAAGGGGGTGGGAAGTGAGGAGAAATTGTGGACAAATGTGTTTTAGATTAGAGACCCTTCTAGACTCCGGCTCCAAGGTGAAATGAGTCATTGGCAGGAGGGCTCCTTTTCAGAACTGTTTATGGTGCAGAAGCAATGGCGTGTGCGCGCGCCAGGTTTTCTCGGGTTCTCACGTTTCTGTGCAATCACGTGAACTGAGGTTGAGTTGGGAAGCGGCAGCCAGGGCTTCTAATTTGTGACCCACTCACACAGTCCTTTTTAAGTTTCCAAGGAACTGGTTGGTATTAGTGCATAGCTTTTCCAAAATGTTTAAAAGCACAATAAAGAGGCTTTCTTGGTTATTGCCCTAAAAATAGGGTTTTAGTATAATTCAAAGAAAAAAAATAAAACCTGCCATTGCAGCAACATGGATGGCTCTTGAGGGCTTAATGGGTAACAGTGTCCAAAAGGTACAAAGGCACAAGCTTCCAGCTTAAATGTCCAGGGGATGTAATGCGCAGCAACATACCATATTGTATGTTTGAAAGTTGCTAAGAGAATAGACCTTAAAAGTTCTCATTAAAAGGGGAAAAAATTGTAGCTGTGTGTAGTAATGGATGTTAACGAAACTTATGTGGCACTCATTTCCCAAGAAATAATATATATCAAATCATTATTTTGCACGCCTAAAACGAATGCAATGTTATATGTCAATTATATCTCAACAAAAATGATCAAAGGTTAGAAAAGCCAAAATAAGTAATGCTTTTGAGTATATAAATCAGAACAAGACTGATAGGCTACAAGATACTGTATATGATTTTACTTTAAAAATATGTTTTTATTGATGTTTAGAGAAAGAGGAGGGGAGAGGGAGAGATAGAATCATTAATTGGCTGCCTCCTGAATGTCCCTTATTGAGGATTGAGCTGCAACCCGCCATGTGCCCTGACCAGGAATGGAACCAGTGACCTTATGGCGCATGGGACGATGCTCAACCCACTGAGCCACACCAGCTGGGCTTACCTTGCCCTTCTTTTCCAAATGTAGCATTAGTTATTATTTATTATAAAGATAATAAAAATATATGAGAGGTCATTTTATGTATTTGGACTTTTGCAAATGTTAGAAGATATAGACACATGTAATAGATCAGGTCACTACATTTTGGCTCTTCTCACTCTCTCTTTGTATTCCCAGGGAGGTAATTATATCACAGGAATTTGTACATTCTGTCTGACACTATCTACTAGTTTTACTCTCAAACTAGACTGCTGCCTTCAGCATTGTGCAATGTTTGGCTAACATCATGTTTTGGCGGGGTCAGGAGATTCTTGTGTTATACATTATTACAATAGATTGTGTTATTGAGTCCAGATATGTTTATATGTGTCTTTCTTGTTCTCAGTTGCTGGAGGTTAATCTGTCTGGCGGTGTTCTTTTCTTTGCAGAAAGGAATCTGGGAATTCTTCACAGTGGATGTAACTGGCATGAAAAATGGGGGGGGGGGGATAACTGAATGAACTCTTTGGAGAAAAAAAAACTGCTAACTGACTCAAAGGACATTCAAAAAAATCTCAAATTAGAAGTTTAAAAAAAATTCTTAACAAGGATATGTTTTTATTGATTTTTAGAGAAGGGAGAGAGAGGCAGAGAAATATTAATTGGTTGCTTCCTATACACACTCCTGAACCCACAGACTATCATGTGCCCTCACCAGGAACTGAACTTGCAACCTTTTGGTGTAAGGGACCAACTGAGCCTTCTAGTCAGGGCTAGAGGAACTTTTTTATGTAGAGTCCCTTCACATTCTTCCTGAGTATCAGAAGTAAAAAACAAAACACAAAACAGTGTTCAATGTAAGTTCTTTTTCTTAAAAGTAAAAAAAGAACTAGATTGATTTTAGGGAGGGGGAAGAGAAGGAGGGGGGAGAAAGACAGAAAAACATCAATGATGAGAGAAAATCATTAATTGGCTGCCTCCTGCATGCCCTACACTGGGGATTGAGCCTGCAACACGAACATATGCCCTGTACTGGGAATTGAATCGTAAACTCCTGGTTCATAGGTCAACACTTAGGTCAACACTTAACCACTGAGCCATACCAGCCAGGCAATGGTTAAGTTCTTAAATACATAAAGTGGTGTATAGGCTTCTGAAATGGAAACTAGCTCTGTGTTTGGACAGCAAAGGAAGAGCAGCACAGTCAAGTGGAGTACAGTGGCTGGTAGCATTTTTATTGGTTCATCAATATGAACACCGATTAATTTATCTTGAAAATTCCAGCCAATCTGGTTTTCACAGAAAGGGCTCCATTTTGATCTCTGTTCCAATATAGCCCATACACAAGATGGAGCAAAACTAGATTTATATTTGTTCGTATGAAAAATAACACAAGTAATAATACAAGAATAAACTGTGTTCTATGTACTCACAACCATAAAGCTACTTTTGCACAACCCTGTATGAATGCTTATCAATCACTGGACACAATCTAAACAGTTTTATTTTTATCTCCTATTGCTCCTTTACATTTTTAGCTGGGGAAAGCTTTTCTCTGTCCACCAGATGAAAACTTAGCCAGTCCCCAAATGTTTGTGCAGTATGCCATTACTTTAAGAGGTAAGACAGTGTTAAATATGCTAAATTGAAAAATAATAATCCAATGTAAAAAATTAATTAGAATCTTGACTTTTAAGCCAGAAGAAGAGGCCCAGGCCTGTAGATGGGGAACGGGAAAGGGAAGCTCATCAGTAACTTGCCTGGATTAGGCCTCATCAAGCTCAGACCATGGCATGGTGGAGGAGTTAACAGGAAAGAGGGGGAAATAGGAAAGGGAAGTCCTTTCCTGGTGATGTCTTTGTAAGCTGGCTTCTCAGTGTGGTCCTGGCAGCTGTGTGTAGCTGATGCTTCCTCCTGCCAGTGCTCTGAATCCCTCAAGGGACCCATTTCAGTGCCGTGCTCACAGCAGGGGCCACATCTCTTCTTCAGCCCACAGCCCTAGCATTGAGCTAGCTGCATCTTGGTGCTGCATCCAAGACTTTCTGTGCCCCAGACCAGCTCTCTTCCCCAATAAGCCCACATCCGGTCCTTGGGAATCACACACTTCTCAACTTTTACTCATAAAAGCATAGTGATGTTCCAAACACAGCCCTGTGCTCCCTTCATTGTCCTGACACAGGCTACCTTCACGTTCTCAGTCCATAGCATCCCCCATTACAGGAAGAACAAGCCCTCCAAGCACTCCAGCTAACCACCTTATGCACACTGAGATGAGGATGACACTCACCTCTCCTTTCCCCTTGGGGAGTGCAGGTGAGGCTCAAGCCCAGCTTTTCCCATAGAAATGTCCCTCCCAATATCCTCTCTCATTCCCTGCGTGCTCTGACCCCTTTTTAAATTCTTGATCTGACCGCGATGCCCAAGAAGCAGGAAACCAGGTTTTGTACATTTTCTTTGTGAATTCCGCATTCTGTCTGGCCCCTGGCTTTGGCACATGGCTGGCTCCTTTTATGTTTTTTGCCTGCACCAAAACTCCAGCTAACACACTGTTGTACTGATGGAACTCGAAAGGCAGCCATGTTTCTTTGATCTTAGCCTAATAAAATACAGGATACTAATTTAAATTGGAATTTCAGATAAACAATGAGCAATTTTCTTTGGTATGTCCCGTGTCCTGTTCGAGGCATGGGAAAACTAAAAAAAGTATACATTGTTTAGCTTAAATTCAAATTTAACTGGGCATTCTGTATTTCATTTGCTAAATTTGTCAAGCTTCTCCTAGCCAATACTCTTTAAGTGCAAATGAAAAATATTTTTATCAACATTTCATTATCTGCAGGTGTATATGTATATATTTATGTCACTCGTGTCCAATTTGGATAGTTAGGTATAACCTGTACCAGAGGCATGAAATAACTGTTTAGCAAATGTGTTTTGATGGCAATATGTATGGTACTGCTTCAGGGTACATAAGACTTACCATGTTCCTGGCTACTAATTTGTCTTCTATCTACACATGTGTAATAAACCTGAGGATAGTGCAAAATTCATATTGCCTTTGAGGCCTGGTTTTAGAGGGTTATAATCTGAGAGAGCACTTTGAATAGGCAATGAGCAATTTGTCCTGCTATTAAACACTTATCTTCTTGCCTTTACTCTTTAACTCACAAATACTTGCTATTTATGATGACATGTAAGAAGTTCAAAATGCATTACAAATTCTTCTTATTAAGGCTATCTGATCCCACTGTTGATATTTACTAGATACTGTGCTGTGATCATGATTTTTAATAATAAACAAATAGACTGAGCAATGAGGTTACCAAAATCATAGAGCAAGAAAGAGATTTACCAAATCAAGTGTTCTACTCGATGTTTTCCATTCACCAGAGTCACTTAATAACACAATCTTTGTGAGGAAGAGTCAGTTGTGTGTGTTCTTGAGAACCTAGCTGGTGTTAGATGGAGAGACAAAGGGTTTCCATAGAAAGGCGGCTGAGGTTTGTTTGGAGTGCAGAGTGCCCGAGAGGAGTATGGGAAGGCATTTCATGGAAGATAGATTTCTCTTTAGCTGTGAATTCTGGAAAATTTTAGCAGGAGATAGCATAGTGGAAAAAGACATGTTTTTGGAAATTACCTAGGTGATGCTTTAAATATATAACAAGTGTTTCTGATTATGGAAGGAAAGTTTTATTTTTCTTTCATAGCCTGAGAGCTCATAGCATTACCACTGTAATACTTCACTATTTTATTTCTAAACTTGAAAGGACAGGGTCTCAATGAAGTTATCTTATATTTGTGGGAAATGCACAGAACGGAATAGGAGAGGACTATTTTAGAAGAAGCTAATGAGGGGAAGAAACGCACACATCATAAACGTAATCTGGTCGTTTTCTCCCTCCACAGTGATGGGATGGCACTGGCTAGAATACTAGTATTTACATAGTCTTGGTCTGCAGCAATGGAAATATAGTGCAGAGATCACCTCTGTCCTCACCTCTGAGTGTAACAGAAGAGGTGTAAGGACTCATAATACTTATGTGAAGAAGAGAAGATTTCAGTGGGATGTTCTGGCTTTCTTCAAATATTTGTTTTAAAAATATATTTTATTGATTTTTTACAGAGAGGAAGGGAGAGAGAAAGAGAGTTAGAAACATCGATGAGAGAGAGTCATCAATCAGCTGCTCTTGCACACCCCCTACTGGGGATGTGCCAGCAACCCAGGTACATGCCCTTGACTGGAATAGAACCCGAGACCCTTCAGTCCCCAGGCTAACATTCTATCCACTGAGCCAAACCGGTTTCGGCGCTTTCTTCAAATATTTAGAATGCTTCCTTTAAGGAAGATGGATGGAATTGGTGTAGTTGAAGAGTATAACCACAGAACCAATAACTTCAAGGACTTGGGCTGAACAAATGGGAAGGACTGAATTGACATGAAATGAGATGGGGAAGACTGTGTGTTTTGGAGTTGGGTGGGGGTAGGGGGTATCAGCAGCTTTATAGGAATATCGCTTTAATCATCTTAAAACATTATAACCTTTGAGATTAAACATCATACCCTTTGAGGTTATAATCCCCATTATATAGAGAGAAAGATGAGATGGAGAGAAGTGGAGGAACAGGGCAGCTTTCCAAGTGCTAAATGTGCCTGAAGAGAGGTGCCTTGACTCCAGATTTGTCCTCCTTACTCTTATGTTAAGGTATCTCAGAATAAACCCAGTTATAACATGGCCTCAGGTGGCCCTCAGCAGCTAGCAGATGCACAGGCTTCAAGAGCACAGGCAAACACAGTTGTAGGAATCAGGAGGAGGAAACATAAGGAACAGAAGAAGGAAAAGACTATAAGGCCAATTTTGAATACAATGATTGCTGCCCCTTGCTGATTATTTTTAAGAAAAACATATTGAATACAGAGACTTTTTAGCTAATTGTTCAATTTTTAAAAACTACCTATTTTATTCTAAACTGGAATTGATTCCTTTATCTAAATTGAGCACAGAAGTACTCTTTCCCCCAATTAAATGGTTCACTTTTATTTTTATCATTCTGACTATCATTTTCATCAGGAATAAGAAATTTTAAATTTTGTATTATATATACAACTATCTTCCATTTAAAAAATAAATATTAAAGATCATTTAAAAATGTAGCCAAGTATTTAAAACATAATTAAGGTTATACTAAGAGATACCTATGAATGATATTTTAGTACATTTCCTTTTAAAATATTTTCCTTTAGTATTTTTAACATCCATAGATGTAAACTAGAGGCCCAATGCACAAAATTTGTGCAAGGGACTCAGCCCCCACCACCATGAGTTAGTCCAGAAGATTGTCCAGAAGAATAATCAAATAGCATATTATGATTGTATTATAGGTGCTATTTATTGTGGATATTACACTATACATGCAATTTTGTACTATGCTTGCTTTTCTGTTGAAATTTCCCCCATGTTACTAAATTCTTCATAAATACTAAAATATCCATTCATAATTCTTTTAAGCATTCTCCAATTGTTGAACTGACACATAACCTTGTAATGTCTTTTAATACAGACTTTTGGGGGTGCTTTGCTCAGAGCACATCTTTCTGTATACCAAAGGGTAGTGAGTTCCATCCCTGGTCAGTAAGAATATGGGAGGCAACCTATCTATGGTTCTCTCTCACATCAATGCCCCCCCCCCCCCCCCACCCCCCCGCACCCCTCTTCAAAAATTGATTGGAAAATATCCACAGGTGAGGACTTTAAAAATTAAAATAAAAAAACTCTTTTGGCACATTACTGATATTTTCTAAATACAACTATTTTTGTTTAGAATAAGAAGATGTGGAGATTGTGCAGTCTTTGATGTGCCAATGTTGCTGTGTGTAATGTTCGGATTGATAGGAGAGGAAGTTTGCCATCGGATAAAGTCCCTTCACTGGAGATCTCTGCTTCATGCTCTTTGACAATTTGGTATCATTAACGCTCTTTTCCATGTCAATAAACTTTACCACAAACATCTATTTAAAAGCAAGCAATAAAGTGATATGCCCCATGCCAATGTTTATATTTTGTAACAGTCTTTTTGGAACTTTTTTAGGAAGCAATAAATAAAAAACTCTCCAAATAACAATGCAAACTTCAATTTTATTTTAAAGATATTTCCCCCTCAAAGCGCTCAAGTGTTTCTTGTCTTTTAAGGATTAAAATTACCGGTAAGCTTTTACAATAGTCTATAATGAATATATTGGGATACATCTGTAAATTTCAAGTTTTGGAAGTTAAATTTGCTTTAAGCTCTGAAAACAGTCTCTTGTGTGTTCATATGTCTAATGAATATATTCTAAGTCTGATCTCTGTTTCTACTTAAACAGATTTTATATTTGAATAAAAATAACTTCAATAACTTAATGACTAAGCTATGAGTATGCTATGTACCCACTTTATTTTCACATACATATTTAAATCTGACCAATTTTCATGAAGTATTGTGGGAGCTCATGTTTAGGTCAAGTTTATAATAACCAAAGAACAAATTTTATCTTGTTTAACCTGAGTGAATAAAGAGGTATTTAGTCAATATCATATTATGTTTAAGAGAAACTCCTATGTAATAAGAGATGGCCAATTTTAAAAGTTAAACATGACAAAAATATATCTAGCATTAAGATTAGGCTGAGTAGAATTTAATCTTTGATAATTTATACATGTATATTTTGATTATAAAATATTTAAATTATACATATCAACTGTTCTTGTATTGTGGATATTTTGAAGTTTAATAAGAAAAACCCAAGAATATTGGAATTGGAAGGGTCTATAAACGTAATCTAGTAAA
This sequence comes from Pipistrellus kuhlii, assembly GCF_014108245.1. NCBI lineage: Eukaryota > Metazoa > Chordata > Mammalia > Chiroptera > Vespertilionidae > Pipistrellus > Pipistrellus kuhlii. Next base: position 13,601,488 of record NW_023425449.1, read on the forward strand.
AAACCTATTAGAAGACAGGAGTCAAATAAGTTCAAGTAATAAGCTCCAGGTTGTCTAACCCAGTTTGCTGCTCTGTTGACTAATGAGTTTGCCCACCATTGGCCTTCCAACAATTACAGGCTATTGTTGTTTCTTGTGATTAAGCCACAATCGATCATTCATGGATTCACTCCACAATAGCACCTCAGTCTCTCTTCTTTATGAGGTAGAGGCTTGTACAGATGACTTAACCTTAGGTTAGTAAGCTTCTTGTCCAAATATCCTAAGAAGAGTGACTAAGATTACTAAAATGGTGATACAGATTGTTCCCGATTTCACTCCTCCTTACAAAGAACAGCTATTCAAGAAAAACACATCACAGGGAGAATTCTAGAATTGGGCTGAGGCTGGAGCACCCCCATGAACCACAGAGACCAAGACAGACTGCATTAGAAGTGTCAAGGGGAGTGGCTGCTTGCTAACCACACTGCCCCTCCCACAGCCAAGGCAGCACCACACCAAGAGCTCTGCCTGGAGCCCATGTGAGAAAAGGTTGCCTTGGATGGATGTCCAGCTCCAGCTTTGTGGGTTACTTATTGGGAACCCCACTTCAGTCTCATGCCATGGGTTTTCAGGGGAATCTGCAAAGGCTAGTCACTGAGAATCAATTACAATAAAAAATGGGAGGGTGGGAGAGTTGCAGCAACAAGTGTACAGATCTTGGCAGACAGTTCCTACCTGCAATGCTCAAGTAGTACTTTGAACCAGTGTATTCCCTCATCTGCAGAGCCAAGAAGGTGGTGCAGTTTGACCAGGGAGCTTAGCAGGAAATATGTACGCCCAATTCAAGTCCTCAAACAAGAGCCTTGTCAGACATGGAACTTGGTCAAGACCACAAACCTTTCTGGCCTTGAAATTGGTTCTCCCTTTTTGCCTGGACAGGGAAACTATTGTAACATCACCCACCACTGAATACATCCTTCATCACACCCAACCAGTGAACTTAGCCAGAGCACACAGGAAGCTGTGAAGCCCATCCAACACTCTTTGTACAGTAGCTCTTGAACAGACAGCATAGCCTGTGGCTTTCCCTGTCTGCAGAGCAAAACCAGTGGCTCTGTCTGGATAGGGAATTCAGTGTAGTGTAGTCTGTCCTGATTTTAATTCAAAACAATGAGCTAGGCCAGCCTTAGGGCCTGTTTTGCTCGCTTGCCAAAGCAGGACACTAATTCGTAGCCCCACCTACTGCAGAGAATAGCACCCAATTCTATCATCTAGGAAGCCTGAATAGAGAACCCAGGCCACTGAAGAGCCCATCCTACAGCCTTTTTAGGTTGGAAAACAACAGGCTAATATCCATGATGAATATAGATGCAAAAATTCTCAGTAAAATACTAGCAAGACAAATTCAGCAGCACATTAAAAGGGTCATTCATTATGATCAAGTGGGATTTATCAAACAGGCAAGACTCCATCGGGATACAAGGATGGTTCAACATATGCAAAATAATACATGTGATACATTACATTAATCAAGTGAAAGAAAAAAAAATCATATGAGCATCTCAATAGATGTGAAAAAAAAGACAATTCAACATATGTTGCTAAAATCTCTAAACAAATTATAGAATGAACATACCTCAACATAATAAAGACCATATATGAAAAACTCAATGGTGAAAGGTTAAAAAATTTCCCTCTAAGATTAAGAGCATAACAAGAGTATCCACTCTTTACCGCTCCTATTTAGCATAGTGCTGAGAATCCTAACCTGAGCATCAGGCAAGAAAAACACATACTACCTGTCAATGTAATAAAAAAAATTCAGTAACAATGCAAGATACAAAATTAACCAAACAGAAAAAAAATCAGTAGCACTTCTATACACTAAGACAAAATTTCTGAAAATGATAGTATGTACAGTAGCAACAAAAACAATAAAATACTTGAGAATAAACTTAGCTAAGGAGGTGAATGATCTTTACAATGAAAACTATAAGACACTGATAAAAGAAATTAAAGAGGACACAAACAAATGGAAAGATATCTGTGCACTATAGATTGGAAGAATTAATATTATTAAAATAGCCATATTACCCAAAGTCATTTGTATATTCATCCCTATCAAGATTCCAATGGTCAATTCTAAAATTTAACTGGAACCACAAAAGATCCCTAATAGCCAAAGCAATCATGAGGGGGGGAAAAGAACAAATCATGATGTATCACACTTACTGATTTTCAGCTATATTACAAAGCTATAGCAATCAAAACAGTATAACACTGGCATAAAAATAGACACACATAACCAATGGAACAGAACTGAGAGCCAAGAAGTAAACCGATTCATATATAGTCAACTAGTATTTGACAAAAAGTACAGAATCTCTTCAGTAAATGGTACTGGGAAAATTGGACATTCACAAATAAAATAATGAAAGTAGGCCCATATCTCACCCTACTCACAAAACAATTAATTTGGAATGAATTTAAAACTTAAATATAAGACTAAAAACCATAAAACTCCCTGGGGAAAAGAAAAAGCAGGAAAAAAGTTCTTTGACATAGGCCTTTGAAATAATTTTTTGGATATAATACCTGAAGCACAATCAACAAAAACAAAAAAACAGGCAAGACTCTTAACTAAACATCGGACTAAAACATCAGACTAAAAATGTTTCTACACAACAAATGTTCAACAAAAATAAAAGACAACCCAAAATGGGAAAATATATTTGCAAACCATACGTTTGATAAGGGGTGAATATCCAAAATATATTTTAAAAAATTATTCAACTCGGCCACAAAAAAATCCAATTAAAAATGAACAAAGGATATAAATAGAATATGTGGGACATTTTTCTAAAGAAGATGTAGAACATAGAAGAAATAGAATGCCTGAGTGACCAGTGAAGTCCATGAAAATATGCTCATTATTAATCATAAGGGAAATGAAAACCAAACCATAATGTGATATCTACCCTGCACTTGTTAGAATGGCTATCTTCAAGAAGACAGGGTGTAACAAATTATGGAGAGAATGTGGAGAAAGGGAGAAACCTTGTGTGTTGTTGATGGGACTGTAAGTTGGTACCGCCACCAAAGAAACACAGTATGGAGGTTCCCTTAAAAAATTAAAAATAGATCTACCTATGATACAGGAATTCTACTTCTGGGTCTTTATCCAATGGAAATGAAAATATTATGCATCTCCATTATTTACCATAGCCAAGATGCAGAAACAAACTAAGTGTTCATCAATGCGTGAATGAATCAAGTTGTGAGGATACACACACACACACACACACACACACACACACACACACACTGGAATGGTATTCAGCCATAAAAAGAAAATTTTACCATTTGTAACAACACGAACAGAACTTGCTGGCATTAGGCTAAGTTAAAATAAGTCATATAGAAAAAGATAAATACTGTTTGATCTCACATGTGGAATCTAAAATAAATAAGTAAAACCAAATCCACTGCAAAAATGGATCAGATTTGTGGTTTTCTGTGGTGTGGGATGGAGGAAAGGGGAATTGAATGAAGGTGGTCAAAAGGTACAAACTTCTAGTTCAATTAAATTAGTGCTAAGGATGTACATTAACATTTAAATGTTAAGAGTAAATCCTAATAGTTTTCATCACAAGGAAAACAATTTCTCTTTTTATCTTTTTATTTGAACCTAAATTAGATGATGTATGCTAATATTATGGAAATCTTTTACAATATATGTAAATCAAATCAATATACCTAAACTTGTATATGCTGTATGTTAATTATTGTTCAAAAGTGGGGGTATATCCCAAGAGAAATGTATGGTTATAATTTTAATATAAACTATTTTTATATTCCCCCAGTTTTAAATGCAATGTGTGATAAAATTTATTTAATTAAGTAGTTCAGAAAAAAACCTACCACATTAATGTTATAACATTATTGAATCCAGAAAAAGTAAATTATATATATCTTAGATTCAAAGATGTAGTCACATGTCCTTTTGGGGGTACTTGTTGGCTTTTATACCTTTAGGCTCTGTTGAGACACTATTTAAATAGACCACTTATTGACCTATTTAAAGAAATGGGTATTATGCCATTATTTAAAATCTGTCAGTGGGCCTGTCCCATGTCTGAACAGGTACTTTTACTTGATTCTTCATAAGGATTAATAGAATCTTAAATTCCACTTTTTAAAATATTCAATTTACATAAGTCAGACAAAGACAAATACCTTATGATTTCACTTATACGTGGACTGTAAAGTACAAAAAACACACACAAAAATAGAAATAGATTCATAGATACAGAGAACAATCTGAGGTTTGCCAGATGGGAGGGGGGATTAGGGGCTGAATAAAAAGGTGAAGGGATTAAGTACAAATTGGTAGTTACAAAACAGTCATGGGATATAAAGTACAGTATAGGGAATACAGTCACTAATATTATAATAATTATATATGGTGCCAGGTGGGTACTAGGATTATCAGGGGTATCACTTCATAAATTATATAAATGTATAACTTCTGCTGCATGCCTGTTAATATAAATAATATTGAATGTCAACTGTAATTGAAAAATATTCAATTTACTATTAACAGAGGTTTAAGACAGTTATTTCTTGTAGTACTTTTCTAAGTTTTGGGTTACAAATCCATTGCTCAAGTGCTACTGCTTATGGTTCTTCTCCCTTATGGACAGCCATGGAGCTAAAATGTGGATCTCATATGGAATGAAGTCCATAAAACAGAACTCTAGCCACTGCTATCCTAAGAGCTGAATGGGATCTTCAGCTAAAAACTATCAACCTTTTGCTTCTGGTGAAGCCCCTAGATGGGTGTGCTTAGAATAATGTACCTATAAGTCTTGCTCTATTCTAAACCTCTTTTCTTAGTTCTGTTTCTGCCTCTGACCCATATGGTTTGCTTCTATTCTACATCTGGGATTAATCAAAAGTAGCAAATGTTTACCTATAGTTGTTCAAAGCTCAGCTTGGAAGGGACAAATGTCTGGACTCCACGGGTTCTGTCAATTATAATTCTACTGCTTTTTCTATTTACTATTGCTAAAACCTTTGAGTTTGAGGAAGTATACTCTTGTGCAACTCCTTCCAAATGCTCCCGAGTAATAGGCATGACCAAAATATTTTTAAAATAAGTTTTGGCAGGAAATATATTTCCTGTACCACTAACTGCTGGGAGACATTGTCCCATATGGAATTTTTTTTTCTAAATCCCATTTCCTTCATAGTTGTTGGTTCTTTCACTTAAAACCAATACAAGTAGAGATAAACATGGAAAAAAAAAAAAACCTACCAAAAATAATTGCTCTGTGGCCCTATATCTACCAAAGGCTAGATTAGAAAATTGCTTATACCATGGGAATTACATAAGGGTCTCAAAATCACTCTTTTTTTATTGTTGTTAATCCATTGGTTTCTAGAGAGGGTGGGAGGGAGGAGGCAGGTAGGAAGAGAGAGAACGAGAGAAACATCTATGTGAAAGGCACATTTATTGTTTGCCTCCCAACCAGGGTCGGGGTTTGAACATGCAAACCAGGTAGAAGCCCTTGACCAGGAATTAAACCTATGATCCTTTGGCCCATAGGCTGATGCTCTGAACAACCAGCCAGATCAAAATCACCCTTTCTTTACTTGATATTGTTTGCAACCCACACAGAGAAGAGATTGGTCATAGGAAACAGTTGCTTCCAAATCTTTGAAAGATGGAAAAAGAATAAATTGATATAATACACCATGACCAAGTAGGATTTATACCGGGGATGCAAGGGTGGCACAAAATCCGCAAATCAATAAACACAATACATCACATAAACAGATTGAGAGATAAAAATCAGAGATAAAAATCACGTAGTCATAGCAATTGATGCAAAGAAGGAATTTAACAAAATCCAATACCCTTTTTTGATAAAAAAAAACAAACAAACAAACACAAAACAAAACAACAAAATGGGAATAGTGGGATCATACCTCAACATAATAAGAGCCTTATATGACAAACCTACAGCCAACATCATACTCAATGTGCAAAAACTAAAACCATTTCACCTAAGAACAGGAATGAGACAGGATGCCCGCTTCCACTACTCTTGTTTGACAGAATACTGGAAGTGCTAGCCATAGCAATCAGACAAGAAGAAGAAATAAAGGATATCCAAATTGGAAAAATAAGATGTAAAACTGTCATTATTTGCAGATGACATGATACTGTATATAGAAAACCCTAGACTCTATCAAAAAATTATTAGACTTAATAAATGAATTCAGCAATGTAGTTGGTTACAAAATTAACACCAAGAAATAGATGATATTTTTATATACCAATAGTGAACTTAGAGAAAGATAGATTTTAAAAAAAAATCCCACTTACCATTGCACTAAAAATTTTAAGATAAACAAGCAAAAAAAAAAAAAAGAAGATAGAAAAAGAATAAAATGTGCCATTTTATTCTTCAAGTTTACAAGGAATAAACTAAGGATGTAAAAGACCTGTATTCAGAAAACGGTAGGACACTGAAAAAAAGAGACAGAGGAAGGTATAAACAGATGGAAGAATAAACTGTGTTCATGGATTAGGAGAATCAACATCATTAAAATGTCCACACTACCCAAATAGATCCATAGATTCAATGTGCTACCAATAAAATACCAATAGCATATTTCACAGACCTACAATTAACTCTCCAAAAATTAATCTGGAATAAAAATGACCTCAAATAGATGCAGCAATTCTGAGAAAGGACAAAGTAGGAGGGATCTCAATACCAAATATCAAGCCACGATTCTCAAAACTGCCTGGTAATGGCATAAGAAGAGACATATAGCCCAATGGAATAGAATAGAGAACCCAGAAATCAACCTAAACCACTATGCTCAATTAATATTTGACAAAGGAGGCAAAAACATATAATGGAGTCAAAATAGTCTTTTCAATAAATGGTGTTGGGAAAATTGGATGGATACATGCAAAGAAAAAAGAAAGAAAAGAAAAAAAAAAAAAGAAAAGTGAAACTAGACCACCAATTTTCACCAGACACAAAAATAAACTCAAAATGGATAAAGGACTTAAACATAAGATGGGAAACCATAAAAGTACTAGAGGAATCCACAGGCAGCAAAATCTCAGATATATGCCAAAAGAACTTCTTCACTGATACAGCTCCTAGGGCAATGGAAACTAAAGAGAAAATGAACAAATAAGACTACATCAAAATAAAAAGCTTCTGCACAGCAAAATAAACCATCAACAAAACAAAAAGAAAGCCCACTGCATGGGAGAACATATTTGTCAATGTCATAACATAAGAGTTTAATCGCTAACATTTACATAGAACTCATACAACTTAACAAAAGGAAGATATATTGTATAACCCAATAAAAAAAGTGGGCAATGAACCTAAATAGATACTTCTCAAAAGAGGACATAAGAAAGGCCAAGAGACATATGAAAACATGCTCAAAATTACTAATCATCTGAGAGATGCAAAACAAAACAACAATGTGGTACCATTTCACATCTGTCAGAATGTCTCTCATCAACAAATCAACAGATGACAAATGCTGGCAAGGATGCGGAGAAAAAGGAACCCTTTTGCACTGCTGGTAGGAATGCAGACTGGTGCAGCCACTGTTGAGGATAGTATGGAGTTTCCTCAAAAAACTAAAAATGGTGCTCCCATTTGACCCAGTGATCCCACTTCTAAGAATATATTCCAAGAAACTAGAAACCCCAATCAGAAAGGATATATGCACCCCTATGTTCATAGCAGCACAATCTATCATAGCTAAGATTTGCAAACAGCCTAGGTGCCCGTTAGCAGATGATTGGATCAAGAAACTTTGGTACATCTACACAATGGAATACTACACTGCTGTAAAAAAGAAGGAATTCTTCCCATTTGCAACAGCATGGATGGACCTGGAGAGCATTATGCTAAGTGAAAGAAGCCAGACAGAGAAAGATAAATATCACATGATCTCACTCATTTGTGAAATATAATGAATAATATAAACTAATGAATAAAAACAGATCCAGAGACAGATCAGACTGTCAAACGTCAGAGGGATGGTAGGGAAGGGTGGGAGCAAGGGGAATAGATCAACCAAAAGACTTGTATGCATCCATATAAGCCTAATCAATGCACACAGACACCAGGGTGGTGAGGGCATGAGTGTGTGTGTGTGGGGGTGGGGAGGCAGTGGAGGGATAAGGACACATATGTAATACATTAATCAATAAAGAAAAGAAAAAAAGACTGAAATCTTGCCATTTGTGGAAACAGATGAGTAAGCATGTCAAACTCAAAGGCTAACACAGGCCAAATAAACAAGGCATGTGGCCTGTGAGCCACGAATTTGACATGCTTGATCTACAGACTATTATGTTAAGTGAAATAAGTTAAACAGAAAGATAAATACAGTATGATTTCACTTATATGTGAAATCTAAAAATAAAACAAATAAACAAAATGAAACAGAAACAAACTCACAGATATGGAGAACAAATTAATGATTGCCAGAGGCGTGGGGGTAGAAAAAGGGAAGGAGATTATATAGTACAAACTTCCAGTTATAAATGAGTTATGTGGTATAACACAGCATGGTGAAGAGTCAATAGCAATAACTATATAGAGTGAAGGATGACAACTGGATTTATTGTAGTGATCACTTTGCAAGGTATATACATGTTGACTCACTATATTGTACATCTGAAATTAATGTAATACTTTGTCAATTAAAAGTATATAAATACTTGAAAATCCAAAAGATACATACACACATAGGCATTATACATATCTGTAGGGAGTGGTAGAGATTAAATTCATTTTTTCAAATTACATCAGAGTGTGGTACAGGCAATAACTATCGATAATTATGAGTAGATAATAAATCTTTGGGTAGGTTGTCTGATGAGCATCAGGATATTTACATGGTTCTTAAAGTGTCTCCCCACAGGACAAGGGCAAGATTAGGTACAAGGGGGAAAATAGTAATTAGATAATAAAAAAATCAGATTTCATCTCAAGCTTCATATTAGTAATTAGGGAGGAGTAGATATCATGTGGCTCTCGATGTAATACCAAGTGAATGCAAAACATCAGATTTGTAGTAATTCAGGCTGGAAAGGCATAATTTGAATTACAAGAAATTAACTGACAAATTTGAACTGAGTATCACATAAAATGACTGCTTTGTATTATTTTTTTAAAAATGTCAATGCCATGACAGTTAAAAACTAAGAAATTTTTTTATATAAAAGGAGACTAAAAGAAATACAGCAATTAAGTGCAATATGTGACTCCAGACTGGAACTACGTATTGAAAGGAAGAAATGAATTATGAAGGATACTATTAAGACCATTCACCAATGTGGAATGTAGATTGTAGATAAGAGTACTGTATTTAGAGTGCTTAAATAGAGCATATCCTTGTTCTTAAGACATTCACACTGAAGCACTAGGGTTAAAGTGGCATGTTAAATGAAGCATGTTCCCATGGTTCTGAAAATACGAATAGTAAAGTGTGTGCGCGCATGTGCCTGTGTACGTGGAGACATGAACAGAGAGAATAACAATAAAGGGGCAGGAATGTTACTTCCTGCCATTGTCCTTCCAAATTCTTTAATTTTAAACTTATTTCAAAATAGAAGAGTTATAAAAGGAGCAATGTTTCATTCAATAAACAAGAGTTTTATATTCTTTGCTCCTTCAAATAGAATTTTAAGCAATATTTTTCTGTCTCTGTCATCATGACTAAACTGCTTTTTATTTGTGGAAACTGTAAAGAATTTTAATTTTCTCATGGATCGCTTGACCATGACAAAAATCACATTCCCTACAGTCCCAGTAAAAGGCATGTAAGCCGGCTGAGATTCTAAGAAGTCTGATATACCCTGGATAAAGGAGCATACAACCTAATCTTACCTAATAATAGACAAACAAGTAAATTGACCATACCTCTGCTACACCTACAGCCAATCAGGAGTGAGTATGCATATTAACCCTACAAAGATGGCAGGTTACTTTGTATATGAAGGTGCAGAGCAGCTGGAAGGGATGGGGCATCTGCTATGAGGTGGAGAGAAGGTGGCAGAGGGAGCTATAGAGCAGTGCTCCAGGCAGGGGCGAGGACTTGGCAGCGCCTGGGAAGCTGGGAGTGAAGCCAGGGGAAGGAAGGCCTATTCTTGCACGAATATTGTACAGTGTGCCTCTAGTTACTAGTATATCACTCTAAAGAGCAGTATCCCAGCACCCCACCAATAGCTTCTACCTAGAGGTGTAATTAGTTTTATTATTTCACAGAGTACATAGACAATAACCAGGCTCTAAGATAATCTAATGAGCTTCAGGTTAGTACAGATAGAACAATGTGTAGGATGCTCTCAGAATTCATTAGGTTCACCCATAGAAAATCAAATGCGGTAAGAAAATAAACACTAATATCAGAGGTAAAATTCTCAACAAATTTTCTGTTATACCTTAGGACATGTTTATGCTGCCCAGCTGCCCATATTTCCTATTAATATAGACATAGAGCTTTATAAGTTACAAAGTGGATTTATATACATTGTGCCATTTTAATTTTGAACCAGTATTTAGAATTAAATAGGTCAGAAACCACCAGTCATTTTATATTATAGTTTAGTAACCAGGATGTAAGTGACTCAGTGTTTTGTTCCATAATGGCTACTAAGTTAGAGGATGAGAGTGCTATTGAACCTAGTTATTATTCTATGCCTTATATTCCTTCCTTCAAAAAGCTGGAGGCACCTTATATCTTTTGTCTATTTTTATGGACTGAAATGAACAAAGACAATTTAGAATGCTTTTCAACAATTCAAGTTGAAAGCAAAAGGACTCTCTATGTTGGCAAACATAACAGCAAACCCATTTATGCAGATACTCTGATAGAACCCAATTCTATTTCATGTAGATAAATTGGCAGTGACAACTCTCTTCATGTCTCTGTGATATCTAATGCCATTCTAGTAATTGCATCTATTTAGAGTTTTAAAAAATGAAGCATAGTTTAACTCAAAATATAGAAACAAGCCAGGCCTCTTTGCGTGGCCAGCATGTTGAAGAACATTTCTGCCTGAAGACTTTGACTGAACCAAGCATCTGCATTTGCTCTTTTGGGAGGTATATTTGTTGTGATGGATACTTGGACAATTCAACTGATTGCATTGTTGGATAAAGGACTGTAGATTTCCTGAGGGTTTTGGAGCTTACCTAGCCATCTTTTCTCCAACCCTTAAAATACTGACTCTGCTTTTCTCCAATATTAGTACATATTAACCTTTGTGAAAGGACAATGTACCCACTAAGTAGTTTCAGATTCCTTCATTTTTAAGCACACATACTTTTTGAGAAGATAAACAACTCTAAAGGAAGCAGATTTAGCTGTATAAAAGATTAACAAAACTTAACCTACTTATATTTCAGTTGAGCTGATGGTAAGGATTAACTCATGGATGACAATTCCAAGCTGAGCCTGGTATTCTACCAAATCCAATACATTTTTTTAAGCTAAAGAGGGAGGGAGAGAGAGAGAGAGGGAGGGAGGGAGAGCAAGAAGGAGAAAAAGAGAAAAAGAAAGAGAGAGAGGAAAAAGAGAAAGAGAGAGAGAGAGAAAGAGAGAGAGACAGAGACAGACAGAGACAGACAGAGACAGACAGACATTGATCAGTCACCTCCCACACAACACCCAACCAGGGATCAAACCAGAAACCTAGGTATGTGCCCTGACTGGTTAATCAACTGCTTGACCTCCTGGTGTACAGGATGATGAGCCAAACTAGCTAGAGAAAAATTCAATAAAATTCAATGGTTATGTGTGTGGGGTTTTGAGCTAGATTTCTGATTTTGAATCCTGGCACTATGCTTACTAACTGGGTACCAAAGACAAGTTAATTAGAGTCAATTTCCTCATCTATAAGTTAGGGATAATGATAGGATCAATGTCATAGGGTTGTTTTGAAGATTGCATAGGTCAATTATACATAGGAAGCCAATATATAAAACAGTGTCCAGCATATTATAAACAACTTAAAAAATTATCTACTTGGAAGTGTCAATGCAGAGATTTATGTTTAAGTCTGTTTATGTCATAAATCCTCAGGCTGCAAGCAACCACTGAAAACTGAATCAAGCATTTCTGGGATGTGTGCAGTTATGAGAAAAAGAGCGTTCATGTACTCCTAATTAAATGTTTATAACCTGAGCCACCACCAATGGAGACAGAGCACAAAAACCATAATGGGAGTAAAGCTGGGAGACATAACTAACCTGAGTCAAGCCATAGCAATGTTGGAACAGAGACAATGTATGCCTAGACCCTGAGCTAATTCTGAGTGAACAGAGGATGAGAAAGGTATCATTGAGGCTGCTGGCTGGCAAGGTGGCGTCTCGCTGCATTCAAAGCATCAGTTTTGTGGGACTCGTTTTTACTCCTTTTACTTGCTAGACTGGGCCTCCAAGGCAACAAGTATATTTGTTCTTTTACTTTAAAAATATCCTTGGCCTGTGAATGAAAGCTTACTAATTAAAAATACACATAAGACTTAGTGTGTTTGGGAAAAGCCTAATTTATTCCTATTGTCTCAATATAATTATTAATAACATTTCAATTTCACTCTCAAAAGTATCTCAACTTGCCCGGCTGGTATGGCTCAGTGGCTGAGTATTGGCTCAAGAACCAAGAGGTCACGGTTTGATTCCTGGTCAGGGCACATGCCAAGGTTGCAAGTGTGATCCCCACCCAGCAGGGGGCATGCAGAAGGCAGCCCATTGATGATTTTTTCTATCTCATTGATGTTTCTATCTCTCTGCCTCTCTCTAACATCAATAAAAATATAAAGCATTTACTTTAAAAAAAAAAGTATCTCAACTTGGATAATCAATTACACATTTTTCCTATTATTAATGATAGCTGAGTAAACAAATTCTCCTCACCCATACATATGTCTTCTACACCTAATTTATGTTTCCCATTTCTTTAGCATTTTCCCCTACAAATAATAAATAGAATTGAGATAAAATAGTGGAAAGTTGTACAATGTGTTATTTAATATAAAACGGCATCTCTTTAAATCTAGTTAATCTTCATTAAAATTAAGAAATATACAAAGAAAAAGCTATTTCAGAATAGTTATATGGAGAGGCAACTTTAATAAAGAAAGTCATAGTTATCAAAATTGAGCAAAAAATATTTAGTTTTTCTGATCACATCTTTACATATTTGATTTGTGGACAACTGTTGTTTCAAAATGCTTTTCTAATGACAAAACATTTTGAAAAATGTACAAGCACCAAATTGATTTCAATATGAGTTTTCTAAAATTTGTTTTTAAAAGGAATGCGATAATTAAATTAGCTCCAAAGAGGAGATATCCATAATTTTATGGAAGCAACTCAAAAATAATACCTATAAAAATTATTTTTCCTAATACAGTTAAACATTATAAACCATATTTGTTTCCTCACTCATTCATTTTTACTACTCATAATTTGATCCAGGTATTTTATCCTCTCTTACATAATTAATCTTAATTGAAATCCAACCAACCAGAATATTGCAATGAGACACAGATACTAGTTATAAAACATTGTTCAGACTAATCGTGCCAATAAAAGGAAATTCAGAATCCATCCTAGGGTTATTTTCTCTTTAAATATATGCTAACAAAATAACCACCAAAACAATATTGGTGGATGTATGTTCTCTCCTTCTCCACCAATTCTCACCTCATCTTCTAGCTTGGTTTATGCTATATAGTACCCTTTATAACATTCATGCTATTTAATTTCAAACAAAATGACATTGATTTGAGTGAGATTGAGGCCACAAATATTAATCTAAATATGTTTAATCACTTTCTCTATTTCTTTATCCTTTTACCTGAAAAACAGGTCAATGGCAGCTTCATGGTTCAGTTAATGTGTAGGTAAGTTATGGAGGTGAGTGTTAGAGGAACATAACTGCACAATTATGAGCTTTTAAATATCCATTGTTTAATTGGTGACATTTCAAATGACAAGACTGTTTGTACACTGCAAGTCTAATTTACAATATATTTTGAAAAATCACTAAGGATAAAATTCAATCAAGTTTTTAAATTAATATTTAGAACATGCATTTGCTACAACTAAAATGGTGCTGTGCTCTATTAAAAAAAGAATCAACAGGCCAAGGTGGAGTCACCTGTGCCCAGGATAACAAACCAAGATTTCATTGCAGTTGTTGCCCCTCCCAGGAAAGTGACCTTGAACCACAAATATTAGTCTAAATACATTTCATCACCGATCAACACTAATGAATAATCTGCCTGTAAGACCCCAAAGAAAGGTGAGCTTGCCTGAAACAATCATTTCATTTTTTTTGTTAATAACTGTCTGTGTCACCCCCCACCCCGTTTCTGCCTATAAAAACCTTTCATTTTGTTTCAGTTTTGGGACTCCTTTCTAGTTACTAGATAGGATGTTGCCCAACTCATGAAGTGGTTGATGAGGCCAATTAAAATATTCAAATGTCTCAGTTCAATTTTTTAAAATAGTTCTTCTGCTTTAAATTCATACTTTAAAATCCTTTGCATCATGGTTGTCAAAAAGTATATAAATTTAAAGACTATAATTTCTCATCTTTTTATTTCACAGAGTTTGAAAGATAGTATGTCACACCACTAACTTTGTAAACCACTCATGACAACATATTTATGAGGCACTCTTAATCTGGCAATTGGTTTTAATCAAATTATAGAGTAACATGATACAGAGAAACTGACCTATTAGTGGCTAATTTTCTCCATGTTATAAACTCCTAACTTCCTTAAATTTAAACTGTTTTCTGAAGACAAAGAAACAGGCAATAACTGCTTTAAAAGTCTGACCACTGATTCACAAAAAGAGTAATTTCTCATGCAATTACTTTAGTTTGATCATGCAAATTAGGTTGGAACAAGTAGGATTTGTTGGTCCCAGGAGTGTTTAATGCTAAGATACCATAGCAATCATTTGATTACTCACCCTTTGGTACTGTCAACATGATACTACTTTGCCAGATTGAAAGTTATTTTCTAGCTAAGTAGTAGATTCTGCAAATAGATGGGTAATCTGCTTGCTGCTCTCATTCTCATAACCTGTGATCTGCTAAACCTTATTGACAGAAAAACCATAGGCCACAGCAGAGGTCATTATCTGAGGCCCAGTTTGTTGAGTAACATTGTAAGGAAGTTTATGTAGCTCTGCAGGCAAACATCTTTGTGGGGGGTGTGACCTGAGCTTTTATACAACCCTCAAAGGACTGCAAGACCCCAAAATGCTTGAGAACCAATGTGCCACCCATTTCCCCATGACACTCTCTAGTCAATTGCCTGTGTATGTCCACTGTCTGCCCAAAGGTTATTTGACTGAGTTATCCATCATATATTTGAGTTTCTACAATGTGCCAGACCACAGGGCACAATAATGATTAAACATGGACTCCATACTCTAGCAGTTTATACTCTTTTACGAGAGACAGAACAGCAATTATAATAGAATGTGATAAACCTATGATAGAGATGTCTTCAGAGAACTAAGAAAGCATGCAAATAAGACTAGAATTGATGGTGTGGAGGAATGAAAGTCTCACAGAGAACAGGGCATTAGCCTATATCTTGATAGGTTAGAATGGACTCAGAAGACTTTGGTTCCAGAATAGGAAAAGAGCAGAAGTGTAAAAAAAACTTGAGGGTATAGTGGTGTAAGAGGGTGAAGGGTAATTAGGCCAGAGGTAGGAAAGGACCCAGTGTAAAGAGATTTATATGGTAGGTTAATCCCCATCTTTCTAATTTATATAGAGAGATAATACATTCAGAATAAAAGAGACATCCAATGCCCATTCTTGGAGATTAATTTAGTGGGTTATTGGGAGAATATAAAATAAAGAGAGAAAATCCTTGGTGAATGCCAACAATTAAGAGATAGCTAAATGCAATGCGTATTTCTTGATAGATCCTAGATTGGGGGAGGGGGCACAAAGGACATTATTGGACAATGTGGGAAATTTAAAAATATGGATTATGTGTTAGATAATAAAATTATACAATGTTAAATTTTCCAAGTGTAATTACTGTTCGCAGAACAATCATGCTGAAGAATTTTGGGAGAAATGTCAAGATATTTGCATTTCTCTCTCAAAGGAGTTTTTAAAACCCCACTATCAATATGTACGTTATGTGTATGTGTGTGGGGGAAAGTAGAATTAGTCAAACAATGGAAAATATTATTAACAATTAATAGGTCTAGATAGAAGGTATTTGAGTATTTATTATAAATTCCTGCAACTTTTCTGAAGTTATAAAAATTTTTATAATGAAGAGGACAATGAGCTAAAAAAGAAAAATTTGGAATGAAAAGCAAAAAAGTATGCACCAGATTTAAATCTTGTTAATGGAGACAGTTGCCACTGATGCTTTAGGAGGGAAATTGTCTCTGCCAGGAAGGAGAGAAGCAGCAGAGAGAGGAGGGACCACTGGCAGGAAACTAGAAAGGGAGCTTGGAATGAAGGAGACCAGCTCTAAAATTTAGCCAGAAGGCTCAGGTGGAGATTCAACTAGTATTTAAAAGCAGGCTAATATCTGAAGGAAGACTGTAAAAACTGAAAACTGTGTCAAGAGGCAGATGATTGATGACTCTCTCTCATCAATGTTTCTAACTCTGTATCTCTCTCCCTTCCTCTCTGTACAAAATCAATAAAATATATTTAAAAAACAAAACAAAACAAAACAAAAAAACTGTTGATTTTGATGTGTTTGCTGAAGGCAAAAATCCTTTGATCTTTTCCCTTGACTCTATTTCAGTGATTTGAGGCTATTTTAGAGTTCATTAGCTAATGTCTGATAAAACTTTTTCAGAAAAAGCCACTTATTTCAAAGAATTTTATTCCAATTTAGTGGTTATAATACTAATATAACAATAATTAGTACCTTTTGGTACTATCTTCTGGGTACTGGGTACAGAGCTTTGTCTATATAACCAGGTTAAATTCTTGCAAACATCCTATTTGCACATGTTAATTTTATTGATATTCCAAGCTTACCAATTTTACAAGGGAATTAGACAGTAGGTAGATTTAATTACATATCCCAGGGCACCCAGCTCAGAGGCTGCAAAGCCAGTACTCAAACTCTAAAGCCTACCCACTGGAACACAGGATATTTATTTTGAGGACAATTAATATCCTAAAGAGGCTTGCCAACTCCTCATTAATCAGATATAGCATATTTTAGAATTACAATAATTTTAAATCTCAGGTTTACTTGCTTAACTTGAAGCCTTTTGTAAATTAGATTTTCCATTCATTCATTCATTTATTCATTCGTTCAGGAAATGGCTTTGACTGTGAACACACAAACTGACCAGGCACAATGCTGAAACGTCCTAGGCTTGGAGAGGACTAGAGAGATCTAAGAACCCTGATAAACAAACAAGGGTGTGTCTTGGAATAAGGTGGAGAACTCCTCTATTTCTCCTTCCCTCCCCTACTCCAGAACAAAGAGTCACCAGCTTCCAAGCTCACTGGGTCTCCTCTTCACCCCCACTCTTGTTTATCGAGGCTTCTTTTGAAGAAACTTATTTAAAATGAACTCTTTGTTGTGAAAGGATCACAGTAAATCCAAAAGACAGTGCTTGAGAGCTCCCTCTTCACAGTGAACAAGAATTCATATAGATTTAAGCGATTAGATAAAAGCCTTGGCAAGATTCTTGGCCTGATCAGTGATCAGCAAACTGCAGCTCCAGAGCCTGGGTTTGCCGACCACTGTCATATACTACCCTTTACCTCTTTGCACACAATATGCCACAATTGCCTGATCCTCACAGCTTCCAACTACACGGTAACATTTAGTCTAGTCCAGTGGTCGGCAAACTCATGAGTCAACAGAGCGGCAAACCACGGTTCGTGAGTGGCAGTTTGCTGACCACTGGCCTAGATGAATCAAAACCCCAGAAGAGGATGTCCCAGGGCACAGGGCTGGTAAGAAATGATGAGTTACTTCGGTAAGAACAGGGTAAGCTCTGTTCTTTTAGAAGGGACCTCCCTCTCATTACGAAAAAGCCTAATTGAGACATGAATAAAAGAATGACCTATATAGATCGCAGGTGAATATTTTTGAAATAGGAAACAGATACCTTGATAAGCATTCTAACGGCATGATACTTTCCATAAACTCAGCAGAAATATATCAAGAGGTTAAAAATAATTACCAGTGAAAAATCAGGGCCAAACATTGTCTTTTGGTTGAGTAAACTCACATGTTTTCACCTAGGCCTTTCAATTTCTTATGTGAAACTACTCATTTAAGAGCAGTTTCAATTTCTTATATAAACACTACACCTGCACAATTAGGCTGTATTCCAGGCTTTCAGAAATGGTCAGGCTAGTGTTAGGCAGAGAAGCAAGGAGGGTGGAAATGCTTCAGAAAACCTCTAGTGAGACCCAGGAGACTCACACTTGCATTTACTAGACAATGAATGACTGACGTAAATATGAATTTTTTGGCTAAATTTGTTTTTTTTTTTTACAGTCCACATAAAACTTACCAATTATTTGAACACATTCACTATTTAAAGAACTAATTTGAATGGTGAAACCAACTTGGAAAACAGCCTTTAAAGCTTAAACATCGAGTTACCATAGAAACCAGCAATTGTATTCCTAGAGAAAAGTAAATATATGCCCCCAGAAAAATTTATACACAGACATTCATAGCAGCATTATTTGTAATATCCAAAACATGGAAATAACTCAAATGTCCATGACCTGATAGACAGATAAAATATGGTGGGGAAAAAAAGAACATTTATGCACTACTACATGTAATCTATAAGTAATACTTTAAACAATAATAAAAAACAATAATTTAAAAATAAATAAAATATGGTATAGCATACAATGAAACAAAAATGAATTATTGATACATATTACAACATGGATGAACCTTGAACATATCATGCTAAATGAAAGTAGCATGTCACAAACGACCATATATATATATATATATTTTTTTTTTTTTTTAAATATATATTTTTTTTAATTAAATATATTTTTATTGATTTTTTTACAGAGAGAAAGAGAGAGGGATAGAAAGTTAGAAACATGCATGAGAGAGAATCATCGACCAGCTGCCTCTTGCACACCCCCTTCTGGGGATGTGCCCGCAACCAAGGTACATGCCCTTGACCGGAATCTAACCCGGGACCCTTAGGTCCGCAGGCCAAACCTATCCACTGAGCCAAACCGGTTTTGGCACGACCGGATATTAATGATACACTTTAAATAGGTGAATTATGTGATATGTGAATTCTCTCGCAACAAAGCTATTACAGCAAACTGCCTAATTTAGTTAACAGAGACAAAGAAGTTTGCTTGTTTTTTAACCAACAATTTCCTTTGTCTCCTTTCCTGCTACTGGTGGCTCCTTGTGAGGATGTAGGCATCTGACATTATTTTCAGATGTAGGAAGCTGACCTCATACTCATGGATATTAGAAAAATAAAAGTTCTATATACATAACTAGATAATCTCATTACCTAGATATACATATTGTTATTATTTGGTAAATTATATATTTATATATATTTTTGCAACATTGGGGCATAATGTACATTCTTTTGCATTATGTTTTTGCTAAATTATTTTATGAGTATTTTTCCATGGATTTTGAATTTTGCCAATCAGTCCTGAAAACTCATTCAAAATATTTTTAATGACTGCAAAGTATTTCATTATGTAGATAGAGCATAATTTAATTTACCATTTATTACTGTTGGATATTTAAGTTGTTTCAATAACCTTTATAAATAATACAGGGATAGAAAACCTTTTACACAAATATTTTTTCCTGCATTTCTGTTTTCCTGTGATAGATTCCTAAAAGCAGACTTATTGTGTTGAGTGCCTATTCTGTTTATCTCTGATTCGCCTTCTGGTAAAAGACTCATCTTCTGGGGCTCTGGGACTGGCAAGTGCCCACCACTTTGCCAGTAACGATGCCCAGTCCTCTGACCACAAAGACTAGTTGAGGGACAGTTATATGACTCAGGCTGGGCCAATCAGCTTAATGACTACATATCGCCTGGAAGCCATGCCCCTCCTCCTCCCAAGACTATGGAGAAAACAGTCAGCTGGTGAAAGTAATGAAATTAACTTGGAGAGCAGAAACACCAGGTAAACAGCATGCAACTTTTCAACCGATTCTAGCTTTCTCTTCCAGAACAAAATTAGTTAAAATAAAATATAGCTCAAGTTGGATTTATCAGTCTTGAAGGGTCAGAGTATGATTGCATTAAATCTACACGTGTGTCTGAGAACATTGTACACCTGTATCTAGTATTTAGTCTTCCTATTTGGAAGCATTTTATGCTTTTCCAATTATTTGGGTTTTCTTTTATAATTTGAGTACAGTTTTGTAATTTTCTTCATGTAAGCACAACATATTTCTTATCAAGGATATTTTCACACGTTAGTTTTGGTTGCTTTACCCCTGTATTAAGATTTCTATTGCGGGTGTAACTGTTTACCACAAACGTAGTGGCTTAAAACAACGTAAATTTATTATCTTACCGTTCCGATGGTCAGAAGTCCAGCAGGGCTGTGGTCCTCCCAGAGTTTCAAAGGGAGACTCTTACTTTCTTACCTGTCCGGCTCCCGCAGGCTGTTTCCATCTTCAAAAGCAGCGCTGGCCAGTCGAGTCCATCTCACAACGCCTTCTTTCTGCTTCTGATTCTTCCGCCTCCTTCTTCACTATTTAAGGATTCTTATTTTAACATTGAGCCCACCTGGATAATCTCCTTGCTTTAAGGCAGGGGTCTTCAAACTTCTCTCATTATGAGAATCACCTGGTGGAGTTGTTAAAACACAGATTCCCGGATCCCAACTATAAGAAGTGCTATCAGGAATCTGTGTTTTAACACCTCCACCAGGTGATTCTCATAATGAGAGAAGTTTGAAGACCCCTGCTTTAAGGTCACCTGATTAGCAACCTTATTCCACCTGCTACTTTATCCTTGCTATTTAACATATTCACAGGTTCTGGGGATTAGAATGTGGGTTTCTTTGAAGAACTGTATTACTGTGCGCACTGCAACCCTCATTATACATATCGATTGGCTACTGATTTTTGTATATATATGATTTTCTGCTTTTACAGCAAAACTCTCCAAACGATTTTGTCTATACATTTGCTCTTGACATTGTCTCTTGAATGTATTGCAATCATGCTTTCATTCTCACCATGCCACTAGAAATTCATTTCAAGGTTATCAATTTTTTTACACTCTGCCAACCCAAGGATTAACTCAAGGTTCCCATCAGGGGAGGGGAGATTTCACATTCATGAAATCTCAATGTCTTGGCACAAGGAAAGTTTATATCTTGCTCAGGTCAAACGAAGGCTGGTATTGGGAGACATCTGGGATCCACTCTGACATTGTATGACCCAAGTCCTTTCCAAATAATGGTTCCATCATCCCTAAGTGCCCACAGTCCTTTTCTGAATCCTTCACCTACAGCTGAGAGAAGAGAGAAGAGTGCAAAATTCACTTTTGCAAAGGAGTGAGCACTGGAAATGATGTGCAATACACCTTGCACATCCCATTTAGCATAATTCAGTCTCATTGCCCTTCTAACCACGGGGCATCATGGGAAATGGATTTAGCTGTGTGCTAAGGAGGACAGGAAGATGGTGAGAAGGCTAACCCCTATTTTGTAAAACTACTGTTTGTAATTCTCTGCTATTTTTTAGAAAGTCTCTTATTCTAAATAATAATAATAACAACAACAACAACAACAATAATTTTGCTTTCCAGCCTGCTTGAATAATGAAGATAAACCTAGCTGTCTAACCTTGTAGGCCAGAGACTAGATACACCCACACTCTCAATGCCATGCCAGGTGCATTTTTTAATTGGATAGAACTGTGTTGTTTTCAAGGCCAGCTGTGAGATAACCACTAAGCACACACAGGGCTGGCTCTTTAAGGGAAGTTCTGCTTGTAGCTCTGCTTAGAATTTGAATTCATTCATTTTTCTCTGAGACCACCGGAGAATAAAGTGTGACTCCAAACTCTCCAAGCATTCCTTGATTTATTCTGGTTCTCTGTTAACAATGGGGTTAGGGAACACAGGGCCCTGCGTCCGCTGCATAACCAGTCCTGTGCACTAACTGCAGTGCTCACTGCCTTCCGGGGCCTTCACTGTTTCCCTGAGACCAACCCAGACTGAAACTGCAAAGCACAGCCAATCCCAGAACCAATACAATCTGGCCCCAATTTAAGGACATGTGTGGCAATTTAATGCTGTACTTATTTTTCTCTCCCCAAACTTTCCCTTTATCCTATTTTCCATTTATCTTTATTAGTGCTCTGTTCTTCCTTACTAGTGAAGCATTTACTCTTCTGACTGTGGCAATATTTTGCAATTTTCTACACATTTTTTTTAAAAAAACCCTATAGTCCATTTTGAACAATCCCCCCCCCAATGCCCACTCATTAATCCCTTCAAATAACCTATTATGATAAAATAACTTAAATATGGACATTTCCCTGTGAACTTCTCTAGTGGACAATAAACATTTCCCTTAGGTTAATATTAAAGGGCCAGAAGGGAAGTTGGTATTTTCTTTTCCAAAAACTGCTTGTTGTTTTTTTTGTGTTTTGTTTTGTTTTGTTTTGTTTTGTTTTTAAGTGTAAGTCCTTAGTACTTTTCTTCTAAGCTTTGGCCTTATGGAATTTAATATTACCATTACTATTAATAATAATAACGACACTAATTAAGATACATAGCATTTGTTACATTTACCAAGCACTGGAGTAAGGATTTATGTATGTTCATTTAATCCACAAAACAAACAAACAAAATTCCCCCTAATTTCAAAGAAAGAGCTATCGCTCTGCTTTTAACATGCCAGATTTCATTTTGTGCAACCTTATAATTATTATCTGAAGGTCTTATCTGATTATTTTCTTTACTCCCGCCCCCCCTTTATGTAATCCTATCAAAATCATTTTCATAATTACAATAGCTAACATGTATTGTGCCAATTATGGGCCAAAATATTAAGTGTTTTGTGAGAACTGTCATATTTAATACTTCAAGACATTAATACTTTTTTGTTGTTATTTTCCAATTGATTTTTTATTTTTTATTTTTTAGCGAGAGAATGGAAGGGATGGGACAGACAAACACTGATGTGTCTGGGCCCCAATCAGGGCCAGAAATCAAGTTTACAACCAAGGTACGAGCCTTGACCCAAATGGAGCCCGGAACCCTTCACTCCGAAGGCAGATGCTCTAACCACTAAGCCACATCAGCCAGGGCAGAGAGTACTTTTTATTCCATTTTACAGAGTAGAAAATAGAGGCACAGAAATATTCAAGAATTTGCCTAAGATTGTGTGGTTTAGCAAGACCCTTGATGGAGACCCATTTGGATGCCAGTGCCTGGTTTCCCAGTCAATGGTGTGTTTGTCATTTGGCTCTTGACTCTCCCATATACCAATTGTTGGGCCAATGCCCTCATTCTTCCTCTTTACAGCCATGATTCTTGTCCCTAGATAACTTCCTATACTGGATCTCTTTTTCCTGTTTTTTTTTTTAAGATGATAATTTATTAAAATTATAAATGAGGTGAGGATTTTTGTATGTATTATTTAAAAAAAATAATTGTGTCCATATATTTTCTTGTTGAATTCTGAATCCGTAGAATGTCTGTGGTACAATTAGAGATAGGTTTTGACTTTCATGACGGTATCAATCAGCCATATTTTAAAATCTGTACTTTTATGCATTTGATGAAATTTTGCTAAATAAGATAAAATTCTGACACTTAAGAATAAAATACAATAAAGAGATGTTTCTATGTAATAGGAAGCAGTGAGGGTAATTTCTGAGAAAGATTTTAAATTTAAAGTTCAACAATAATAGTGATAAGCATGATAAATAAACAATCATGATAAATATAAAGAGAATTTAAAAACCAACATGTGTATGCCCATATCTAGACAATTCACTAATCTGTAAATGTATTGCATGAGTCCTAGTATGCAATAAGCACAAAAATTGCCTCATCTCCTTCTTGACTAATCAAACACTTACAGTAAACTCTGTAGCAGTGAGATTATACACAAGTCATTGTAAATCAAGTGGAATAAACTAGGCCATGAGGTAACTTGATCCAGAAAATCTGGATTTTCTCTGAACCACATTCAATAAATTCTGATTATTCTAATTTTGACAATTTATGTACTCAGATGAAAACGAATAAATATATATTTTCCATTACCATTGTTGGAGGAAAAGTTCCCATGTTGATTAATAGTTGAAGAAAATTCAAAAGATTGAGGGTATATTGAAGTATCCGTTAATAAAGTATTCTAAAAATGCCTGTCAGTTTTTCATTATAAGGAATGTAGGTTGCATTCTTATTTGAACACCACTGTTGACCTCAATCCAAGGACACTTGTCCACTTTAAAAGCCAAGAGTGTAAAACTGCTTGAATTTCCATGGTGACTAAACTTTGCTGACCCTTTTCATCAGTTCTTATTTTTGAGGATTTGTAGTTCAAAGAAAAGTCCACAGTTTAGCCCATTACAAAGTAGTATATGCTCAAAACCATGTGAACTGTACCAAGCATTAACCTAGCTTTAATAGATCCCTTTGGTTTCCTAAAGAAACTGCTGCTACTTAGCAAATGTTTCCTCAATTGTTAATTTGATCTTTCTTCTCCTAGTTCCCCTAATGTATGATTACATGTCCTTGTGCTACTTTCCCCGCCCCCCCCCCCAACAAAAGCAGTAAGAATCATGCGAAATCAAGAGTAGAATAGAGTCAAATATCCAAGTAATGGAAATAAACATAATCTTGCCGGTAGTCCTACCACCTGTTAATAAATCAGGAAAATTTGCTCTTCCTTTTCTCAGATTCTTTTTTAATCAAGTAACATGTTGGTCACCAGAGTGTGTTATTGTAACAAAATAAAATTCTCCTACAATCAATTTTTATTCTACTCTTCTGACCTCAATATATTTTGTTTGTATAAGTTTACAGTAAGTCACATAATATTTACATATGTTTAAATATGACTATCACCAATGCAAGCAAAAGAATCATAAGATTTCAACCTTTATTATATTTTCTAATATCAGTCATGAAGGTTTTGAAATAGAGGGGAGGTGGCTCATTTGGGCAACATACACTTCCCTTGAGTTAGGTGCTGGTTAATTTAAAGCTTATAGCTAATGGGTCTTATCACCTCCTATGACACAGAATTGGCCAGAGGCCCAGAGCAGGAGCCTGTAATTGGATGAGTGATTATTAATTCTGAAGATGATATAAATCAAAGGATTTAAGGAATGGGGTTGTTATGTTCATCACAGCTGGCATCTTTGGCAAATTTAATAGCTCCCAGCTTCCCAGCCCTGGCAGACCAACTCAAGCTAATCTTGGGAGGATTTCAATATAAGAAAAAGTTCAGGCTACTATGACCACCAAGCTCTGTGGTTCAGACTCCAGGCAAGGGTGATGTAACATTATCTGGGAGCCACCAGATGTCGTACATACATTGTTCATTATTTGATTTTCCATGTACATGTAGTAAGCACTGAAAAAGAAAAAGAAAAAAAAAAAGCTCTTGCAGCTGTTAAGAGGTTAAGAGGATTCTATCCAGAGCAGTGTTGAGTTCACTGATAAAACTTACTTCCTCTACCTTTGTACATGTAGTTTATAAAAGAACTTCTACTCATTCATGGAAAGTATTTTAAGTTAAACATGAAACATAATCATTTTTATGATGGATTCAATTTTCCTGAACACATTAAACGTGTTTTTTTTTTTCCCATCTTTTAAGTTGATTCCTTGCTTATTTTTCATTCATTCGATGGACAACTCCTGATGGAATGTTTTCTATTTAATCACCACTTGCTAGCTGCTGGGAATCTACAGCTAAATAAAATTTGTTCTGTTTTAAGGGATCTTTCAGCCCCATCAGGGAATTAGGTAGAGAATTAAACTAATAGAACATAGCCACGAAGCAGTCTCAGGGGAGGTTCTCTGGAAGCAAGTACCGAGAAGAAGTTTAAAGATGAGGAGGAAACGGAATTGGGCAGAGGGAAAAGTCAAACTGATGCAGGTCTGCCAAAGTGTTGGGACATTCTGGAGCAGCTGCCCCTCAAAGCTATCCCATGTGATGATGGTCTCTCTATCTCTTACTTTGCTCAGTGGCTGGAAGGACATGATCTTGGGTGAGGTTGTTTTCTGTGGCTGAGGCAGACTCTGAAGCTGTCAGCTGAAGGCTATCTGAAAGCCACACTCCCTGTAAGCTGGGAAGCAAGTTCTTTCTTGTGAGGGGATCTAGGCGGTACATCTCTGTGTGGAGCATACACAGGATGCTGTGAAGTCCCAGGAGAAGGTCAGCTCAGCCTTGGGAGGTAGTTCATGGTAGGTCATAGATGGTTTAAAGTGAGGCCATGATGAATCTTAGAAACAATCTTATGTAATAAAAAAGTCATATGCAAATTGACCAGCACTCCAATATATAAGATGGTGGCCCCCATGTGGTCAAAGATGGCCACCACAAAATGGCCAGCAGGGGAGGGCAGTTGGGAGGGACCAGGCCTGCAGGGGAGGGCAGTTGGGAGCAATTGGGCTGCAGGAGAGCAGTTAGGTGTTGATCTGGCTGGCAGGGGAATGGTTAGGGGGCATTTAGGCAGGCAGGCAGGCAGATAGGCAAGCAGTAGGGATCCATCAGTCCTAGATTGTGAGAGGGATGTATGACTGCCCATTTAGGCCTGATCCCACAATGAGCAGTTGGATATTCCTTGAGGCGTCCCACATTGGAGAGGGTGCAGCCTAGGCTGAGGGACACACGCCCCCCCTCCCTGTGCATGAATTTTGTGCACTGGGCCTCTAGTAGTGGTAATAATAGCTAAGCTTTATTGAGCAACTTATGTATGTCAGGTATAACATTAAATTCTTTGCATGGATTATCTCATGTAATATTTACCATACACTTAAGAGACATATATGTAACTACCATTCTTAGGTTATACATGAGAATATAGCAGATGAATGATTAAGTAACTTCTCCAAAGCTACAGATTTGTACTCAATCCCAGGCTCTGTGACTTCAGGACCCATTGGGGATAAGCATATCTGGGTTAGGCTGTCACTTTGGGGAAACAGTGCATAAAGACATGGGTTGCCAATCACAGTTCCTAACCTAAAATGTGAACTTAATAAGTATTTGTTGAAGGAGGTAGAAAGGGAGGGAGTGATGAGAGGGTAAAGGAAGGAAAAGGGAAAGGAAGAAAGTCAAATTTAAAGAACTATAAGAAGATGAATATGGTCAGATAATCGAGTCTCAGATCCTGTTAAGAAGCTTCCAAACTTTTTCTAAAATGAATTGAATGGGTAATTGCATGTTGCTGTTTGTGTTCTCTGTGTGGAAAGAGATTCCTTCTGAAACTATTTCCTTCTGCTCACCATTTTTAAAAGCTACACATATGATTACTAGTTTTTTTTTTCCCCTCCAACATCAGAGTTATCCTATTAAGTTGAGATTGTTTACAGAGGTCTTCACTCCTTACCAGACTACCTGTGACCTTGGGGATCACACGATTCTTGCCTCAAAAGGATTCTTGTCATTCCTAGAGTGCTACAACAGACTGTAGGATTTGACTTCTCAGCATTTGATGGCCATGCTGTTTTCATTTCTATTTTTGGGTCTCTTTTCCAGATTTGTCCCTTTCTACATATTTTGAGTTCAGCCCATCTCATCTACCATCCAACAGTACTTGTGGTTCTTTCTCAGTTACCAAGCCCAGTGGAAATGTGCTTCCACAAGATGCAAACCTGGTCTCAGTAATATTGGAATAGCTGCATTTTGGGCAGTCCTGTCTACCTTACGTATATAATATTGTTAAGGGTTATTAAACAGCTCCATAGGACGCTGCTTATGATAATTGCATAGGATTATTTATAACTCTTTTGTTTTTAACCTTACATAAGAGTTTGAATAATCATAATGACATTTCTGATTTTCTAGCTGTATTTTAACTTATGTGGCCTTATTTATTTATTTATTTATTTATTTGTTGTTGTTGTTGTTGCTATTGTTGTTAATCCTCACCAGAGGTTATTTTTTCCATTGATTTTTTTTTAGAAAGAGAGTGGAGGGAGGGGGAGAGACAAAGAGAAAAACATCAATGTTAGAGAGATACATCAATTGGTTGCCTCCCTTATGCACCCCAACTGGGGCCGGGGATTGAGCCTGCAACCAAGGTACATGCTTTTGACTGGAATCAAACCTGAGACTCTTTTTTAAAAAAATATATATTTTATTGATATTTTATTGAGAGGAAGAGAGAGATAGAGAGCTAGAAACATCGATGAGAGAGAATCATTGATCAGCTGCCTCCTGTACCCAGCCCCCCCACCCCCTACTGGGGACGTGCCCGCAACCACAGTACACACCTTTGACCAGAATCGAACCCGGGACCCTTCAGTCCGCAGGCCGATGCTCTATCCACTGAGCCAAACCGGTCTCGGCAAACCTGAGACTCTTAAGTCCATGGACCAACACTCTAACCACTGAGAGAAACTGGCTAGGACATATGTGGCCCTATTTTAAAGCCCATGCTTCATGGTTTCTGGAATTGAGAATAGTACCATGTAAAAACAGAGCCTAGATCTAAAATGGAAAAGAACAATGGAATAGAAGAGGAGGATGACAATGTGTCCCTTTTTTACATGATTTTGGAAGAGATGGCATGTCAGAAAAATCCACTTTGATGGTGGTAAATGATAAGCCTTGGAGTACAAACTTCCAGCAGTGTTCCACTAGAAGTCCACTTAAAAAAACTTAAAAACAAAACAAAACAAAACAAACCCAGGACCTCTATTATAAGCCACTGCCATAGGCCTAACCAAGGGCTGTGATGTCTGATTTTATGCTGAACACTGGTGATCTGGGCTGGCACCAGGGTGACATCCGAGACCAGAGCAGGAATTGTACCTGGAATGAAATTTGAGAAGCAAGACTGGAATATGAGCGATGCAGGAAGCATACACTTAGCTTCAAATGCAAGATTAAATGAGGGATAGTAGAAAAGAAATAGAGGTGATTAAGGACAAATTTGAAAATAGCATTGGCCAGGGCAGGGCAGGGGGTGGGGAGGGGGCAGATGGGGGAGATGGAATGAAAAGTCCAGGACAAAGATATTTATAAAGGCAGGACTTGGGGAGCATCTTCCATCCAGTTCAGGGAAGTAACGGCTATCTTATCCACTCATAAGGATGGTTGTGGCTGGGGAGTGTGGTTATGTTGACATGCAAAGCAGGAGAAAAAAAGAAAAAGAGGTATGTGATCTCAGAAGGCACATTCTACGTTACCTTCTGTTTTTATCTGGTCTACTTACATATATAGAAGTGAGTTTCAAAGTACTTTTATTTTACTAGTGGACAAAATCCTACATGGAGCCCCATTTCAGAGAAGACATAAAGACAGAGCGGCCGTAGTTGATATGGTGACAGTTGGGACAGATGACTTCCTCCTCTCCTGAGGGGGTTCCTGAGGAGAAGCTGTTAGCAGTTTCCACTGGTTTTATGGTGTTTGAGAGGAGCTATGGGGTGGAGAAGGAGGTGAGGGATTAGTGCAAAGGGAATTATAATCATAGAACATTTTTGTGTGGACATTTTGCATGTGCTATTAATTGAATGTACAGTTATTCTAATAGTATTTTTAATGGAATGGAATTAAATTTAATTTTTGGCATTATGAGGTCATTTATGGCTTACTGTATACATTGAGAGTAAATCTAAATCCAGACTGCCTGGGATTTTGTTCCAGTTTCACCACTTATCTTAGACAAATTCTATATTTTTTCTGTGCCTTGGTTTCCTGACCAGTAAATTATATCTTCCTCATAGATACTATTCTGAAGATTACGTGAATTACATGATAGAGAAACATCAACCAGCTGCCTCACAGAATAGCCCTTGGTGTTATACAAATGTTTTCTATTGTTTTGTCATTATTATTATTAACATTATTTTCTGTACCTTTTATTTGTAAGCAGATTATGAACTTTCAGAAATATTACTTATGTTTCATTTTATCTTGAAGGACAAAACTAATGTTCAGAAAAATAATAAATTAATAGACATCCAGAAAAGTAATTAATAAATTAATCAACTATTAATTGGACACCAGCTATACTTGTAGGGTTTAAGAGCATAAAGATGACTAAAGCAGGACTGTTGAGAAACTGCAGTCAAATTTCCCTAAATAAAGTGAAATATGACATAATTAAATATACTTAATTTAATGTGAATTATTATAATAAAACAATTATAATAGAGGTATGTAAAAACTTTTTAAATAAACTTTGGGAGAACAAACACTTGGATGAATTGTTGTTGTTTTTTGGGGGGTGAGAAGGGGGGAGGAAGTACCCTGAATTTTGTTTCAGTTAATTTTAAAGAATGTATTAGTTTGCTGGGTCTAAAAGTGCGGTAAAGACATTTGCCTCAGAGAACAAGTGTATGAAAAGGATCGGAGACAAAAAGGAGCAAGATGCTGAAAATGGAAAGTCCTGTGGATTCCAAAAGAGTGGGAAATTGTTACTTGGGAAAGATGTGAAGATAAGTAGGAATCCAAACATAGACACCCAGGTAGGCCCGTCTAAGATTTAGACTTAATCCTGGACTGCAGGTTTCTCTGCATAAACATTTGTGGATACTGATGATCTTAATTCCGGATAGAATAACTCTGTTGAGCTCCCTTTGGGGCCTTTGGATCTTTATACATAGATACTATTTTAAAATGAAAAACTGAAAATGAAGATCTTTGCTCTTTAGTGGCTCTAACTAAGTGACATTAAAGGTCATGACAGTTAAGTGAAAGCTTGTATGTTTTAAGCCAAACACTCTTCCAGGTTTAATTTTGAAATCCTGTTTTTCTGTGCAGAAATTAGATATTTTCTTTTTATATAGTAAAATGTCAGGAACATAATCGTGGGAAGT
Source organism: Pipistrellus kuhlii (assembly GCF_014108245.1). NCBI lineage: Eukaryota > Metazoa > Chordata > Mammalia > Chiroptera > Vespertilionidae > Pipistrellus > Pipistrellus kuhlii. Next base: position 13,632,549 of record NW_023425449.1, read on the forward strand.
TTTCCCTTGGATGGAAACCACAATTTTAGTCTACTATAATTTTGTAGGAGGAAGAACAAGAGCTGTACTTGGCCAGAACACATTGGTCACAAGTAGGATAGCGAGAACTATCAAAATACATGCCTGTGTGTGAAATTTTGTTAATTTAGCTGATTTTTGGTCTTTCCTTTGTCTACCTTTATTGCTAGTTTATATGTTTATTGTTTCATTAGGTATTTTATGCCTCAGGTTTCTTTACTATGCTTAGTCAAATTAAAATTCAATAAGTAACCAAAACCAGTTTGGCTCAGTGGTAGAGTGTAGGTCTGCGGACTGAAAGATCCCAGGTTCGATTCCGATCAAGGGCATGTACATTGGTTGTGGGCACATCCCCGGTGGGGGATGTGCAGGAGGCAGCTGGTCGATGTTTCTCTATCATAGAGGTTTCTAGCTCTCTATCTGTCTCCTTTCCTCTCTGTGAAAACTCAATAAAATATATTAAAAAAAAATAAAATTCAGTAAGTAGTTGTATATAAATGACTAACACAGTTTGAATTTCCACACCAACTAATTAATATAAAATCCATGACAAATAGGAGTAGAAAATTCCACCAAATCTCCATTCTTTAAATATTATGATAAGAGTGAAAAAGGAAATCTTCTCTCTTAAGTTTACTACCAAAGGCATTCCCATTTTCTTGCCAATGACTTTCTAGTTTTTCTTGGACCCATGCTCCTGGTTCCCAAGAATAGATCACTTTCTCAAAGTAGACTGCTAACAGGTAATATGTCTTATTTTTTTTTCCTTAGAGGAAAGGAAAAAGGAAAGAAATTTTTAAAAAATGAGAAAGAAAATCTCTACCTACTTTGTCCTACATTTTCCAACTAAGAACATTACTATGTGTTGAAAAGCACATAGTTTTCAAAATTAGTTCTGAGGTTAAAATTGAGCTCTGATTCTTGTGTGTCCAAGCTTTTACACTTACTAAGGTCAATTTACTTTCTCAATCATAAAATGAGGAATGATAACACCTATTTCACAGGGTTAGTAGAAGATTGAAAAGAAGATGGGTGGCCCTAGGTTGTTTGGCTCAGTGGATAGAGCATTGGCCGCTCTTTGAAGGGACCAGGATTTGATTCCGGTCAAGTGCACATACCTTGGTAGCAGGCTCAGTCCCCACCCCTGGTTGGGGCATGTTTGAGAGGCAACCAAGTCTCTCTCACATCTAGGATTCTCTCTCTGTGTCTCCCTCCCTCCCTTCCACTCTCTCTAAAAATCAATGGAAAAAAATATCCTCAGGTGAGGATTAACAAAAATAAAAAATAAAAAAATAAAAGAGGAGATGGGGTTGGTCACAAGTAGGATAGTGAGCATTGTCTGTTACAAATAGAAGAGACCCAGTACACCCCGAGTGCCCATCTTGCCTCCTGACTTCTGGAGGTTTGAAACATAATGCTAGCCAAGAAATAGTTATTATAAACAATAACCTACTGAATTCTTTAGGATTGCTTACATTGAGGCACTTCCTATGTAAAATGCACTCTTTCCTGTAGACCTGTTGTTGAGATAACCCTACTAACGCCATTCATATATCACAGAGTAGCCACACCCCAATCAGAGTATTCATTCCAAAGAGATTCCTGGATGAACAGGTGGCATGTGATCTCAGCCAGGACAATTCTTCCGTAGCTTTTCACTCAAGTGATAGAAAAACTATTTCTTTCTACTGGGCTTGATCAATTGGCAGGATATAAGTCTGAAGGTATCATCAGCTCTCTTGTATACCACATGAAGTGTATGTGTGTGTGTGTGTGTGTGTGTGTGTGTGTGTGTGTGTGTGAGAGAGAGAGAGAGAGAGAGAGAGAGAGAGAGAGAGAGAGAAAGAGAGAATATCTTATGGTATCAGTTGAAGCTATTTTATCCCTGGATGTCCCTTTATTCTTAAACTGTTTGAGATGGGTTTCTTTTATTTGGGATGAAAAGAATTCTGAAAATACACATTTTTGGCTTTTAGAAAAGGCTACTTTGACTAAATAGATAAAAATCAATTAGCCCTTGCAGCACATATATAATTTTCCACAGAATGTTGGAAAGGATATGTACAAAAATATTTGACATTTTTCTATTTTTGTTTCCCTAGTATTAAAACCCTTTGCACTCCGAACCGTTCTGGACATTGGCTACCAGCTACTCGATGCTACTTTGCAGCGGAAACTCAATTCCCCGTAATCACTAATAAACTGCAATCTCCCCTGAGAGGGGACATGCGAATGATATGCTAGAATTCCGATGTCTCCTGAGAGGGGACAGCGGAGTGCAAAGGGTTAAAACCTAGACCGAGAGGTTTATAAAGAGACGTTGGTTTTGCTTGCATTAAAAGAAGTGAATTCATATTGAGGCGGGGTGACTAATCCAATGTACCTCAGAAGCCACTTGGTTTAAGAATCTCAAGAAAAGTGAACACCAGCACCAAAAACAAAACCATAGACACGCTGGGAATATTCGTAGGTGTTAATCGGGCCAAGTGCTTAACTAAGCTGCTGGCTACAAGCCCCTGACAGCTTCTGTAGAATCTCAGAAGTATCTGCAGTGTGGTACTCCACACCTCACCACTCTCGGGTGACAACGGATTTAATACAATTAAGGGGAAGGCAGTAAAGAGAGTACAATTTTTAAAAATAATCAAGAAAAATGGCGGATTACAATGATTTACAAGACTAAACGTTTGTTTCCCCAAAGTCAAAAAACCCAAGGGACAGTCTTTCCAGAGACTGACCATCAACTACAACATGCTATAGTAGTTGGTTATCCAGCATTCATTTATCCCTCTACTTAACAGATATGTATTGAGTCCCCATTAAGTGTTAGTCACTGTCCTAAACACGGGGGGTGGGGTGGGGGGGAACAGCACTGTACAAAATAGAAAGAAGACCCTGTCATCTTGGGGATTGTGTTGCAGAGGGCAGACAATCTAAAATAAAAGTAAGTAAAATATGTGATGTGCTAAAGGGTGCTAACTGCTCTGGGGAATCACACTGCATGATGGGGGAGGCACTTTGTGAAGGGGGAATGGAAGAGAGCTCATAACAAAGAGGTGAGGGAGAAAACCATCAAAATATCTGGGGAAACTCACTACAGACTGATTCATTTGCCTCTCAGCATAACCGTTATTGCTTGTCTCATTTTCGGTTCTTATAAGTGTATTTCTAGTATCACATGATCTCACCATATACGGGAAATAATGACCAACGTAGACTGATGAACAAGAACAGACCTGGAGACAGGGAAGCATTGATCAGACTGTCTGACCTCAGAGGGAAGGTAGGGGAGGGTGGGAGAAAGGAGGAGAGATCAACCAAAGGACTTGTATGCATGTATATGAGCCTAACCAGTGGTCACAGACAACAGGGGTGTGGGAGTGTGCATGGGGTGGGGTTTGGGATAGGAATGGAAGGATGAGGACAAATATGTGATACCTGAATAAATAAAGAAATTAAAAAAAAAGATATTCCGGGGGAAGAGTATTCAATGAGGTAGGATGAGCGGGTGTGAAAGAAAAAAAATGAAGCAGCAAGGAAGTCACTGTGGCTGGTGAGAAGTGAAGGTAGAAAAAGTAATAAAAGATGAGGTTTGAAAAGTAGCCAATCTAAGCAGTGGGCTTTTATTCCACACAGAAGGGAAGACATTTAAGAATTTTGAGCAAAGGGGGCTCATAATATGAACTGAGTTTTGGCAAGATCTGTCTGGCTACTGTATTAAAAGGATATGTGGTGGTGACAGGGGAATATGGGAACAGAATCAGAGATACCAGTTAAGGCAACAAGGCAATGATACAAGTGAGCAATGAGGATGGCTTGGTCTTGGTAGAGATGGAGGTGGGAAGAAACATTCAGATTCTGGATTTATTTTGAGGGTATACTCAACAAATATCAGTTGAATACTTTTTAAAATTCCAAATATGTTCAGAAGTATTAAAGTATACATAATGAGTATAATAAGTCTACAAAGTTTATCAGAATTAAATATGTAATAACTAATATGTAATAACTAAAGAATGTTTTATCGAGAATTTCATTAGCTAGAGTTTAACAAAGGAAGCTGACTAGTCATTAGAGTGAGAATCTGGGAAGAAAACCTCATTTCTTGCTCTGCCTTTGATGTGTGCACAGGAGATTCCTGGACCTCTCCATCTCTCTGCCTTCCTTCCCCTCCCTCCCTTTCTCTGTCTGGCTTGTGGCCCCCAGTGAAAAATGAAACTTCATAGCCCCTTGTTCCCCAAAGCAGGAAAACAAAAGCATTAAAATATAAAGGTACCAAACTATAAAGCTCTTCCTTCTCATTTGTAGTCTCCCTTCTCAACATGTCATGGTATTTTTAAAAATGTGTTGTGTATTATTATTCTATGTAAAGAAAATTAAAATTTTTTTATTAGAATGAATTTTAACTCTTCATGTTTGCATTGTGCAATGCCAGTTTTAAATGCCAACATAGCAGCATTTTATTCATATGTGGAATCATCGAAATTGCACAGTTTGCATTTTGCAACTTTTACACACCTATATATTTAATTATTACTAGAACAATCGAAATGAACTCAACTGTTTGTATGCCATTTCTTTCCATCAGCATCCCTGAGCCCTCAGCTTCCTGATCAGGAGGAAGAACTGAAAGGAAGAGGAAGATAATTTTCCCCCACATTAACATTAGATAAAATGTTGACGGCTAATACAGCAAAAGCAGGTGCATCATGCTACCCCATTCCTTCTTTCTGAGCCTTGCTCAGTGGAAGTGTGCCCCCACTTGTAGGTATATTATCTTTCGACTTACAAAGCCACAGCCAGGACACCAGGACAGAAAACTTAGTGGACACAGAAGAGGAGTGCCTAACTCTATCACCATCCACCATGCATATGTATTCTATAGAACTTCTGACCTCTTGAATTGGCAGCAAACTTGAAAATCGTCTAGTTAGACTTCTTTCTTCATGCAGAGATCTAGTGTGCATCACCTCTGAAAAGTTTATAAAATTCATCTCTTGAGTTCCAGCCTCTGAACCAAGATTAAAAGTGTGCACCCTAGGTTTTGAAAGAATGTATTTCTGTTTTATTGTCAGAATGCCCCTTTCAGTTGGCATTTCTCACTCATCACCTTCAGCTACATGCCTTTTGATTTTGTAAGACCTCAGTGCTAGTTTGGAATTTATTTGGCTGTAAATGACAAAAGTTACAACTCTGAATATAACTATAAATTTCTTTTATCTATAACCAGAGGCCCAATGCCTGAAATTCATGCAAGAGTAGGCCTTCCTTCCCCCGGCTGCCGGCACTGGCTTCCTTCTGGCACGCAGGACCCAGGCTTCCCTTGCAGCCCCAGGTTCATCCGGAAAAACATTCAATATAATTAGCATATTATGTTTTTGTTATCTATAATAATGCATATTATTATCTATAATAATAAAAGAATAATAGGCTAATTAGACTGGACAGCCAAACGACCTTCTGAACATTTCCCCAGACGACCTTCAGGACAAAGCCGGGGCTGTGAGGGCTGAGCCCCTCACATGAATTCCATGCATTGGGCCTCTAGTTTATCAATATGCACTTATACCTAAGGATAGAGTATGTGAGATGAAAAATTCCCATTTACTCATTATTGATCAAGTATTCGAGGGCCTACACACACTTGCTCTAGGCCTGGGAATAAAGTGATAGTTTCAAAGCCACTGCTCATCTTCATAAAGCTTATGGTTTTGAGGGTAGATAGTAATTAAACAAGTAATCCTGATGGACTTCGAGGAGCTTTCTGATGTGACCACCTCTCTAGTTCAGAACAGTCAGAGTTTGCCTGAACAAGGAATATTTAAGCTGAACCCTCGAGATGAAGAGAGCAGGGATCCACCTTTTCGATGGTCCAATGACCAGAAGGAATGAAAGAAAAACAAACAAACAAACAAACAAACAAACAAAAAACTAATATGGCAGGTGTGTGATTGAAGAGGGCCAGCAAGTGAGATTAGAGAGGTGGGCATGAGTCAGAGTGTGGGGGGCCTTGTAAATTCAGTGAGGGGTTTAGCACTCAGGGAAATGGGAGCTGCTTTTAAAGTAAGGTGCTGACAGATGGCCAGCTGCATTGGAGCAAGGCATGGAGTCTATGGGGGGCTTGAGCCAACTCACACTGGTGCAAAGGGAGCCAATTGCTAAATATTCAGGAGTTTTGCCAACTGGTTGTTGCTAAACTGTCAGTAGCTTGAAATAGGCCATGGTGGGAGAATATACATACAGTATTGGAAATTGGCAAACACCATGAAGAAGGGTTTTGTTGTTTTTTGCTGATATAGGAAAGCTGGTTTACCACACCCGACTGGATAAATGTGAGCAAGGGGAAACATGATGGCTGAGACCAGGGAGGTAGCGATGGGAGTGGAAATATTCGGTTACCTTTGAGAAACAGCTAGGTATGGGGTGTCATGTGGAAGTAGGCACAGAGATAGAAGAAATGCAGAGCAGGCACCAGGCTCATTTCCAATCCGTCTGTGGACTTCTTACTTGACACCCTTCAAGTAGCTCCAGCTTGAAAGCAAAGGTCAAACTCTTTGGACATTCCATTCCACAGTCAGTCATACCATTGGTTTCTTAAGAAAATGTGCATTAAATCACTTGCCATGGATTTTTTATGAAGAAATGAATAACACTGCACTTCAATTTTAATAATACTATCAGTAACATAAAGCAAAAGCCTTTTTTTCTACCCAGAGACTCATTTTCCTCATCTGGCATTTATTGCTGATGTTCTCCAAGCCCTCTCAGACAACGTGAATGCCAAATGTGGAAGGCAACTTGGACATTAAAGTATATGTTCTCATGTGATTTGTAAGATTTGCAAAGATGACTTTTCTCCAGGGTTACAGATGTTACAATTCTGTGAAAGTTTTATTTGTAATTTTATGAGATTAGCACACACAAAGAATACCCATATGGTATGTTCTCATTGGTTTTCAGCAAGAATTATATCTTGCACAGAGAGGTAAGAAACAGAAGTGAAAATATATTTATTTTGGCCAATTCAGTTGCTAAGTAGACTCATTATTTGTGTCCTGGCTCAAAAGTATCACATTTTGAATGTGGATCAGAATACTTTTTTTTTTCTTGTGTCAGATTACAGGGGTTGAATTGCTTCACCAATAGTTACCCTTTCTCTGACTGAAAAACCATATCCTGTCATTTTTACGCTCCAGAGAAGATTCTGTTTAGATAGAGGAAAGTGTCAGGAAGGAGGCTTTCTGACAGCAGGGTGAAACTCTCACATTTAAAGAATTCTCACCAGAGGTGTCTGTAATCTCCTCCTTCCTCCCCGAAACCTGTTTGAAGATAAAGCAGAGTGTAACCTGTGCCCTGTCAACTTCCTGCAGAGTGTTAACTCAAAAACCTCCATCAGTCACTGAGTACATCATTTAACAAGTTCCTGGTGATTGGGAATGAGTTCCAGATCACTTTCCGTAGAACTGTCTATTGCCCAAGGCTATCGTAGCTATTCATTAAAATTTCGGTAGGCGGTATCCAGCTTCATGATTAAAGAATCTTAAAAGAAAGCACAGTGTGATTCCTTGTCTGTATATGTATCTCACTTCCCCAAAGCTCAGGAAGTGGGAAATGGTTTATGAGAATTTGTGAGCTTTTAAAAAATAGAATAAGAGAACACCTTTGATATCCAGGGTTTGTTGCTATTGTTGCTATGGTCATTATTTTACTTTTAAGATGTAAGTCCAAATCATAAATTCATTTTAGGTCAATTTAAAAAATGTCCTCTCAGTGTATATTGTAACTGGAGGTTGGGACTATTGTGGTGAACAAAACATGAATTCTCTGCTCTGATGGAGCTTGCGTTTTAGGAATACGTGATTAACTACATGAAAGAAAGATGTGTTATCTGCTTGGCGGCAGGGGTGGAACCAGTTTTTCACTTATGATTCCTTCCAGATCTTCACCACTATTTCTTTTTTATTTTGAAATCATGCTAGTCTTTAAGAAGAGATGCAAGGATATAGAGAGAATTCTCTTATTCCCCCAAGGTTAACATCTTACATCCTCCATGGCAAAATGATGGAAACTAAGATAATAACATTGGTAAAATACTACTTAACAAGATGGGTTTTATTCATATTTCCCCAGTTTTCCCCCATGTCTCTTTGCTGTTCCAGTGTCTAAGGTCCAAGCTTGGGTATCACACTGCAGTTAGTGACCGTGTCCTTGGTCTCCTCCCATTAGTGACAGTCCTTTAGTCTTTTCTCATCTTTCATGACCTTAGCACTTTTGAAGGGGTTTGGCCACATATTTTACAGCATGTCCCTCAATGTGGGTCTGACGTTTTCTCATGATTAGACTGTGGTTGTGAATTTTTGGGAAGAACACACAGAGATGCAGTCTCCTCATCATCTGAGAGGGTTCTTGATATTAGTGTTTTATTATAAGTAATATTAACCTTGATCACTTGGTGAAGGAGGTGCCTGCCAGGCTTTGCATCTATAAAGTTACTATTTTTCCCTTTCCAAACTTTATTTTTGGGGATTAAGTCCAACTCACATTGAAGCAGAGAAGGATTTAAATGAACCTTTGAGAGAGGAGATTCAAAGAATTTGTGGATGTATGTTAACACTATATAATAATAATTATGTTCAGGAGGTGACATTTCTTTTCATTTTAGCATTCATCTGGGGATATAGCTTGCAGCTATAATCACTGTGGAGTTCTAGGGATGTCCTATTTTCTTCACTAATTCAATATTTATTAATTAAAATTTTTCTGTGAGGAACAACTGTCCCATCTCCTCAGTTTGTTCGTTTCATCATTTATTTGTAGCAATATAGACTCATGAGTATTTATTTTATTCTTGGTTGTAATACAATCCCATCAATATTTTATTGTTTGAAATTTTCAAGCTTTAGCCAATTCATTTTTTGCTTGGATGCTATGGTTTTTACAACTGAAGACTGGGGCTGTTATTTTTTTTCCATATGAAGTAGAATTTCCATGAGAGGCAACACGATGTAATTTATGAGCTTTTGAAATAAAACTGAAGAAACTGCCTTTATTAACTAAGAATTATTCACACATATATTTGAAACAACCAACCACATTGGGCGAGTAGAAGTAATAACATAGCAGGAAAGAATAATGAAAACATCATCTTGGCTGTGTTTATCCATTACTACAATAATTATGCATTTCCTTAAGTGAGATATCACACAGGATTATAGTTGTCAAGTTTTGAGAGCTTTGTCTGAACCTAGTAAAGTGTCATGTAGGCAAGCCAAACTACCAGTACTTATTGAGCTTCATCTTCATTCTGCACTATTCCTTCTGGCAAGGGGAAAATAGAAATAAATATGTTTGTTGACTGCATAAACACTCACTAATTCCTGAATAATTGTAATGTTTGCCAGTGAGATAAGATGGAAAAAAATGTGAAGCATTTAATTCAGAGCACACTATTAAATATAGGTAAACGTACTGGTGTCAGGTGGGCACTAGATCTGGGAACCACATTATCCAGTATAATAAAAGGCTAATATGCTGAGTGTCCAGTCATCCATTCAACCAATTAAAGCATAATCCTATCTAATAAAAGAGTAATATGCAAATTAACCATCATTCTGCTACAAAAATGGCGGCACCCATAGCCACAAGGTGGTGACACCCAGTCCTCTTAGCCCTGCTAGAGTCCCCAAGTCCGCCCAGTGACAGCAGTCCAGTGGGTCTATCTGGGAGGCACTTGCCCCCCATGCAGCGATCCCTGCCCAGTGGTGGCAGCCTGGGGTATCTGGCTGGGAGGCGCCAGTGCCAGGCACAATCCTGGCCAGTGGCTGCAGTTTTGGCTGGGTGGGTCACTCAGTAATACTCAAAATGACAAATTTAAATTTGAGAATACCAAAACTGGAGTGTTCCTTCAAGGCAATCTTTAGAGAGATGATATTTTTCAATGCCAGATATAATTTTGTTACCAGGCCTTTATGTTCTTTATAGTTTGGTATCTTGAGATCCATTGGTTGGGATCCTGTATTTTCAAGGGAAGTTGACCTTCAATAAAATATTACAGGCTCTTTCTTAGGCTGAGAGTAAGATCTCTGTTAAGATGTAAGAACTCTGTTTGGGCAGAACTATCTTTTAAAAACAAAGATTCAGGCAGCTGTCTCTACGCCCATGATTTGATGGAATCAAGCTTGTGAGGAAGCAGGGGTAACGTGTAGGAGTTTCCCTACCAGGGCCTTTGAGAATGTACTTCCCCCACATGTAACAATATATATTAGAGTATAGTGTACTATGGTATAATAAATCTCATTTTATCAACTGTCATGGCTGTGCCAGCAATGGTTGTATTTTAGAACAGAGCATCATAAAGATAAGCATCAGACTTGAAGAAATTGTAGGTAAAGTTAGGAAAAAATGATATGAAGAAACTGCTTTCTAGAGTTATTGTTGGAAGAGAGACACTAAAAATCACCTACATAAAAATCTTACCTTTTTTCCCCCCTGAAAGATGAGTGATTTTCTCTCCATTTGTACATAGATTTAGTCTCCCTCATACTCCTCAATCAAAAGGCAACACTCCCAGCATTGTAATTGGTGGATATTTCACCATCCCCCATCTCCTCATCTCCCTGACAATACTTACCATTTTTATTCAAGAAATTCCAAAGTCAAATATAAAGTGTAAAGGTAAAAGTGGGTTTCCAGTTGAGAGTATATGAAACAGTTTATGCTTGTATTGTTATTTATTAATTACTGCATTGTTTTTCATATGAACAACAGTAAACCTACTTTTGCTCAGTTAGCAGTAGAAGCAGCAGCATTTTTAAAAATATATATTTTATTTATTTATTTACAGAAAGAGAGAGGGATAGAGAGCCAGAAACACAGATGAGAGAGAAACATCGATCAGCTGCCTCCTGCACACCCCCTACTGGGGATGTGCCTGCAACCAATGTACATGCCCTTGACCTGAACCGAACCCGGGACCTTTCAGTCTGCCTGCCGAGGCTCTATCCACTGAGCCAATCCAGTCATGGCGCAGCAGCATCATTTTAATATTGATTCTCCAGAATAATAATGGGTAAGGAAAAAATGACAAGATTTTTTTTTTTAATTCCTAGGCTTACACACTTAAGATGGTAACTATTTTGGATAAGGGGCATTAGATAATGTTCTTAATTTCACAACTTCTAAAATCAATTTAATCTCCATTCCAATATGAGAAATATCTTTTTGGCCCTGATGACATAGAAATAAAATTTAAAAACCTCCTCAAAATAGAAAAACCAAAATGAAACAGAAAACTCTACGACCAAGAACAACGAGGGAATTCCTATTAACAGCACTTTTTTTCTTTCTTATAGTTGCTGGCTTAGGAGGTCTGGCTTCCAAGGAGCCTGCTTATCTAATGAAGTAGCTCTACATAAATTGAGACTTAACATTCCCCAGAAATTTGACTAAGTTTCATTACTGACACACATCTTATTACTCTTGGATGAAATTTCAAGGAAGCAGACATTTGCCTGTTTCTGATCACATAGCCTCAACCCTGCACAGTCACATTTAGATTAGAGAAGTTTAAATTACAAATCTTATTTTAAGCGTGAGTGCCACTGTGATAAGAAGCCCATAAATAAGAAAATGGAACATATTAAAAAAATCAAGATTACTAGCCTTCCAAAACAGATTCAGAGACAACGTCTCTACAGAGTGAGTTAAGTAAAGGAAGGTTCTCTTGATAATGAGAACTATTACTACACTCAAAAATCAAATGATTTATTTTATGGTAGTAAAACAAATGGTAACACACAAATTTAACATTGTGAGTCAAAGGACCCACTTATTATTCCATACAAAATTCCTGATGGGAGGGACATTATTTAGGTGGCATTATAGAAGTTTTAAAATAGGGTCATATTTTAGAGAATTAAATGTCTGTGACAATGGGAAAACAAGAATCATGTGTGCATTGAGTTTTTATTTTTAAAGTCACACTATATATACTTTTTGGGTCAGATTTGATAACAATACATGATATTTAATTGCAATGACCTCCTTCTAAAAATTCAGTAAAAATTTTTATCCTTTTCAAGGATGGCTAAAATATTTGTAACAGAATTAAATTGTGATAAAGTCTTAAAAATAGGTTTCAGTCTATAATTATTTCATGGTTTGCATAATGGATTTGTGGCATTGTGTGTCATGAAACAAGCTATTAATATATGTGATGCAGTCAATTAAAAAATAAAACATAGACTAAGAAAAGTACTTATGTTAACTTTACACCCATAAGAATAGAACATGTGGTTATCAAATTGAAGATGCTTATATAAAACACTTCATGAGCGAAACCGGTTTGGCTCAATGGATAGAGTGTTGGCTTGGGGATTGAAGGGTCCCGGGTTTGATTCTGGTCAAGGGCATGTACCTTGGTTGCGGGCATATCCCCAGTAGGGGGTGTGCAAGAGGCAGCTGATCGATGACTCTCTCTCATCGATGTTTCTAACTCTCTATCTCTCTCCCTTCCTCTCTGTACAAAATCAATAAAATATATTAAAACAAACAAACAAACAAACAAACAAAAAACAACAACACTGCATGTGTTCCTTGACTTTTTCTTTTATAACCTGCTACTACCATTCTCTCCAGGCCCCCAACAATGGTACCTAGTATCACCCAGCACCCTAACCCCTCTGTTTTCTGCCGTTTCTTCTCCCTTTCATTATGCCTCGCATACCTACTCCAGTCTGATTTCAATCTTGTTTGCATCATGTCATTATTTTTACTCACAAACCTTCAATGGTTCCCCATTTTCTACTATGTAGTGTCCAAATTACTAATAGTTCTTAAAAGCTATATATAATCAAGAACAATATGACCTTTGAAATGGTATCTGACACTATTTTTTTCTTTTTCTTTAAAATATTTTTAAATTTATTTTAAAGAGGAAGAAAGAGGGAGAGAGAGAGGAATATTAATGATGAGAGAGAATCATTAATTGGCTGCCTCCTGCAAGCCCCACACTGGGGATCCAGCTCACAACCTGGGCTTGAGCCCTGACAGGAATTGAACCGTTACTCCCTGGTTCATACGTGGAAGAGGCTCAACCACTGAGCCACACGGGCTGGGGTCCTCTTTTCAATTTGTATTACCTTTAATTCCAGTTACCTTTCCAATTTCCTTTATTTCTAGGAGCCACTTAACTCCTGCCTCCTTTTTTTTTTTTTTTTTATAATTTTCAAACTATACTAACCTGTTTTCCCCAAAATTTATCACATTAAATCAATATCTTTTAGTTAATCTCATGATGCTTTTTGGCATAGCTTATCCTTCTTAAGTCTTCTATAGTTGAGTTCTTGGGCTGTTATTTAACTATTTATGTTTTAATTTATGTTACAAAGAGTCCTTTAGAGCAGACATTGCATTGTTTTTAGGAGAGACAATTCTAAGATTTGGATCTTACACTATTATTATACCAGCGCTATTATTTAACCTCTCTTAGCCTCAGTTTGCTCACTGCTAACAATGGGCGAGAAAAGCAAATTGATGGGATTGTATTGAGTATGGTGATGACTGCATAAAGCACTTCGTATTCAACAAATGTTCTTTCCTCCTTTAAACCATACACAACATAGTTGCCTAGTAATCATTTATAAACTGTATTGAAGAAGCATTTAATTGTTGGTTGAGTCTTAAGTCCAATGATTAATTTAAGGATTAAATTAAATCAAAATCTAAGCCCAAAAGATTTGAGAGTTGTATGGCTCTCTGTGGAAATTCTTTGTGGATAGTTCTCCCCCAAAACATTTCATCAGCATCAGCTATATTCTGGGCTCAATTTCATGTAAATAGGTTGAGGTTGCCAGAAACAAAATTCTGGAACAAGCCAGTCATCAGGATGCTAACAAAGCTGCCCAGAAGCCAGCTCTGTTGAGGGGGTCACATGGAGAAGACAGATGACGGCATGATTCCCACATAATAGCTGCTATATTTTGACATGAAGTTGACTATGCAACAAAATCTGAGAAACACTCTATTAACATGTAGGAAAAAAACTTCGACAGAGCGCCAAGGGTCAGATATTTTAAAAGTAAGAGAAGTGGAGATGGAAGAATTTTATTTAGCTATTTGGTTCTATTCAGTCCAGGAATTCATGAGGAGAAGCCCAAACCAGATTAGATTGTTAACAACATCTGCATAAACATGATAATGATATTTATTGCTACAAAAAGTTATAAATTGAAGAACTTGCATTAGTCTTTCAAATTACACTTATAGATGTGAAAGTACTATAATGACTGTATAATATTGATGAATATAGATGTGTAAGAGTGAATAATCTAGAGAACATTCAAGTTATTAATTAGTAATATAAATCTCATGTAAATAAATCTGAGTCCAATACTTAATTTGTCCAGGAAATGATTAAAAGAATGTGAGAATTCAATATGGTACACTTATGAATAATAGTTTAAAAATGTGTTTTGGCCACAAAGATTTCATGTTAGAGAATATAATATACCACTTAAAAAGAAAAAAAGGAAAAGGATACAAGTTGCCAGGTGCTTATGTCAAAGTGTCATATTTCTTTCTTTTAAAAAATACTGCATTGTTTTTAACATGTTTTCACATTATTTATATATCAGGAGTGATTATTCTTCAGAATACATGGAAAATACTTCAAAAGGTGTTAATCATTATTGTCAATAGATGTCATTATATTGCTATTGTAATTTACATAATTTATATAACTTGTAATTTTTTTAAGAATTAAGAAAGCAATATTATGCTCTTGTTTCCAACATATTTTTAAAATAAATTTTTATTGATTTTAGAGAGAAAGGGAAAGGGACAAAGATAGAAACATCAATGATGAGAGAGAATCATAGATAGGCTGCCTCCAGCCAATAGAAATATAATAACAACTATCAACAATAATTATTAAAGCCTTTTGAAGTATGTCCCATGTATTCTGAAGAATAATCACTTCTCATATATAAATAATTTGAAGACATCTTAAAAACAATGCAGTATTTTTTAAAAGAAAGAAATATGACACTTTGACATATATACTCTGGCAATTCATATCCTGCACAAGCCTGCAATCCGGGCATGTACCCTGCCTGGGAATCGAACCCTGACCTCCTGGTTCACAGATCAATGCTCAACCACTGAGCCATGCTGGCCGGGTATTTCCAAAGATTTTAATGACATGGAATGCTTAGTGTTCAACATTTTGGGTAAATTTTTGTCATTTTCCCTCCCAGCTCACTTTACTGTCCTGGTAGCACCTAAGAACATTCGGCAGTGTTCACGTGATAGGGCAGCTATTCCTACTTCCCAACCCAAGCAAGGATAGTTTGCATGAACATTTGTTTCTCTTTTTTCCTAATACGTTTAAATAATAATTTTCAGACTTCATTTCAGAACCGGAAGACCATGGTAAACTAGCTAATTGGCTTGGCCAATTCTTTGAGCAATAATCAACGAAATAGTTCCATGTAGTGCTGAAAACACAGCTGATTTATAACTGAGTGATTCTTCTTTTCAAATGGCTGTCTAAACCTTGCCTGAGATGCAGAAATAGAAATGTACATAAGAGCCTCGCCTTGGCTTTTCCCCCTTTGCTGCTGCAGTGGTGTGGTGGGAATGTGGTTGGGGCTCAATCACACTGGCTCATAAAACATAGGCAATGACATTTGTACATTTTATATACATTTAAATCTGGCCCTACCTACTCCTATCACTGGATTGGAGTAGACAGACATTTCATCAATTCTCTTCATATAGAACTCTTATGGGTGGGTGGCTTTTGTTTCATGTTTTTCTTCTTTTATCTGCAATAGCAACTTAGAGAACCTAATTCATAATGTCAATCTGATTTTTTAAAACATTATTATAGTGAATAGAAAGTGCACAAGAAGAGGGAAAGGTCAAACCTTCTGTGTAGTCAAGCCTTTGCCTAAGGAAATCTGTTGGACAGGAAGTTTTATGTAAGTTGACAGGTGGTTAACTGGAGATCTCTCTAGACTGAGGTCTACTGTGATCAGTGTGCTACTTGAGTTGCCTGTGGTTTGTTTTTTTCTAAGAAAAGATAGCACTCCATTACGTGTCTTGAGACATTGGATTACACATATGAGCCGATAAATTCCAAAATAATGAAGTGTCTTTAAATAGGGAGTTTATAAACCAGAATAGCAATGGAAGAGATGGCAAGAACCCATCTGTTCAAGGAAACTTATGGGTTCTTAAATTTTGTTTCTGAAAATGTTTTTATCCTAAAGAGAGATTTATGCACAATTATATGCATATTTAGATACATATACATGTATACATGTATGTATATATGTGTATTTATACATACGTATACCAACACACTTCATAAGAAAACACAAAGTTCAGTTTCTATGTGTAACTTTAAGATCCTCAAATACATTTTGTCCATTATATGAATGTCTTAGTTATTTAACACTCTTGTTTCTGGATCTTTAAAACTTTCAGACAAGCTGGGAATCAAGAATGAACAAGACTCCAGTACAGAGCAAGAGGAATTCTTAGAAGCTGAGTGAAGATGTTAAGATGCAGGAAGAGCTTAGTTTACCGGCTCAAAAGAACAATCAGCACATGGTCAAAGCCAAACCTCACTGGTGCTAAGTCAAAGATGTTTAGAAAAAACAAAAGCTGCGTCAGTAGTGTGTGCTGGGCAGCAGAACAGAAGAGAGCAGATGATCTGATGATGATTAATGAAGTCACGTAGCTGGAGGAAAGCTTTGAAAAGTAACATCAGTGAACAGATCTTAACTTCTCTGAATCTCAGCTTCTCCACTATTAAAATTAAGATAATGACAGTATCTATTGTATGGTATTACTATGTAATTTAAAAATATACTTATATAACAAAAATTTGGCTAGATCATATTTACCGAGTTACTATTAACTCTATAACATGAAGTTTTCAAAAATCAGTTTTCAGAAATATATATATTCGAAGCATAGACTAGAATGAATATATGTCTCTCCAGATATCGCATGCCTGTCCACCTACCTGTGGTTTATGTTGATTGCATTACTCGTTGGCAGATTGGATTGTACACTATAATTTTCCTATGTGGCATGCTATTTCTTCCATGTCACAGCCAGTGTTGTGATGGCTACAGTGTTATGGATGAATTAGTGGCTATGGAAGCTAAGATTTTTAAGAAGGATATATTCTCAGGGGAGACCCATAGGGAAGTTTAATGTAACACACATGTCAACTAATCAGACCAGATACTGGCTCAATTTGAAAAGGCATCAGTTGTACACCACTGGAGGAGATGTACCACTCTGTACAGGAGAGCATCAGTTCTGCCACCATTGTTCCAACTTCAGCTAATCTGTTGTGGAGAAGTTTCAGTAAGAGGATTTCTGTGCATGGAAACATCCTCTGCTTTCCATTTGGTGCTATGGCCTTAAAGCAGGAGTCTACCTAGTGATTCTGGATCCCCAGTAGAGAGGAAAGGAAGGAGGAGAGAAGAGATGACAACACCAGTGTTGCCAAGAGCTCTCTCTGTCCAGACACAGGGCATGGTCTAGTGATGATTATTGGCCAGACGCCAAATTGCCCTTTACCTTGACATCTATCCTATTGAGGCTTCAAAAGTATTTCTTGACCTGCCCTGTGTTATAATGACAGCGTAACATTCTGAGGATTGGGAAGAGGTTTGGGGTTAGTGGAGATCAAGCCTGAGCTTGACAACTCTCCCTAATACTGGTAGTATGTGGTATTTACCAGTGACAGGTGTGATACACAATGGATTTGTTTTTCCAGTTGCATAAGGTTATAATAATTCGCCATGCTTGGTATGTATATAACACACTCTCAATAAATATGCAAAAAGTAAAAGACAAGATGCTGTCCTACAACTTGCTTGACAAATGGTCATCTAAACTCTGCTAAAACTCAACAGAACATCATCTGTGACAGAAAACACAACTTCATGAGGGAGTCAATTTCATTCCTAACCAACTCTGGTTCTTAAATAGTCTTCCTTAGATTATATTGACTTTAAGTCTGTATCTACTTCCTTCACTCTCTATCTTCTGAACTAACAAAGAGCAAGTTCCTTTCCTTTCTTGATCCTTATATTATCCCTTAGGCAATTATTTTACTCCGGGGGGGGAGGGGGGATCCCCATTGCTTCAACCATCATTAGAGGATTTGTTTCTAGCTACTTAGGAGAAAAGTACATTAGAAACATCTTGGGAAGACGCATGGAATTCTCTTGCTTTGTGTCAGAATTAACAGATAAGTCATACAAGTTGTTTTCTCTATGATATGGAGCATTAACATCTTGATTCATGAGCTGTGCTTATTACTGGTGATAAATTTTAGTGTCCTGTTCTGTTAGCTATTATCTTTGCTATTTCTCATTTATCACTTTTTAATCTACTCTGTGAATGGTCAAATCTGTCACTAAAATTTCAAGCAACTATTAAATAAAACTGTTTTCTAAGAAAATATACTGTCTCTGTCACTGTATTAAAAAGGTTTTGTTTTAATAAGGCTTACAATGTTCCTTCACTGCCATTCGGCTGCTAATTCACATGGATTCGGTGTTATCAAACTAAGCTTTAGTAGATGTATTGGTTCTTGTAATCAATCACTATTTCCACAGCCTTTTTCTTTTCTTTTTTTTTTTTTTTAAAGAGTACACACTATAGCTACACACTTGGCATATATCAATATATATATTGCCAAGTTTCCGGCAGCAAAATAAAGTTAAGAAAGTCTGGAGATATATATATATATATATATATATATATATATATATATATATATATATATATATTTAAATGTTTTTGTGTATAAACCACAAACTTCTCACACGGTAATTAGGGAGCTAATGAATAACTTAGGGTTGCTAGGCAATAGTAGAGGGGACAGCACATTTATAAAATGCCTTATGGGTTAAAAAGCATTTTTGTTAATTTTATCTTATGTGGTCTTAACAGGAATCTGGCCGTTTTAAATAAAGGAAACTCTCAGAGCTATTTACACTATGGAGACACTTCCCAGAATATATTCCTAATTTTTGAAATGCAACGTGATATGACAAAAGGAGAAAACCCGTGTAGGACGGCTTGATTCAACACACAGGGAGGCCATTTGAAATTCACCACTCTGTGATCCCTGCTCTTTCTAGCTTGTTCCTTTCTTCCAGTTTTGAATCAACCAATCTATAAACATTACCTAGGTGACCACAGCTGGATTCTTAGCAGGTATCTCAGAAGCAGAGTGGGAAAGAGCCATTGTTTATAAATTTAGGTAATTCCAGGATTGGATGTTGGAAAGCTGGGGACTTGAAGAAAGAAAAAAAAATCATAATCATAGGAAACATTATTCCAGAGGCTGGAATTCTTATTTCTCCCCAAACACTTTAACTGTAAACCTACCAGTTTGTAAATGACTCTGGTTTGTAAGATACACATATTTAGCTGGAAGACAGCAAGGGCCTTGCGTTTGCCCCGAGGTCAGCAGTTGAACTCTAATTGCTGACATTAGGTGAATACCAACCAGCTAAATCACAGTGGCTCCAGACCATTTTAAGGAGCTGTGTCTGCCTCATGTGCAAAACGGGAGCGTGCCTACACAAACACAGGGGTCCACGTGCAAATTCCTTTTTGTGCTGAGAGCTGCTTGTTTTGTACAGATAATTACCAGGCCGCATTCCCACTAAATATATTCTGCTGCCTTCAATTGGGGTCTTAATTGTGAAAACGGATCCTTTGAAGAGATGAAACCCTTTGAAGGTTTCTTTCCTGACTGCAAAATTTTATGAGTTTTGTCTATAAATTGAGTTGTGCAGGATGACTAGGCTGATGGATTCTATAGAATGAGGTCCAGCGGTGTCACATTACCCATTTTCTACCCGAATGTCGTCTCTGGCACCAGGGTCTATGGCCTGGGAATTGGTGGTGATGTTAACTCTCCAGTAAGTCAGGTCTCTACTTCTGGACATTTTCCCCATTTGAATAGCTTTCACTGTTGGCAGCAAAGGAACTAGGAAATGCAGTTATGTCTATGAGGATAAGCTATGATATGAAGTAATCCTACTTGTTATATGGAGATGAAGGGGTGGTAACATGAACAAATTATTCTATTTTTTATTGATGTAAAATGCTTTGTGCACTAGGGAGAAATGGTTCTATAAGGTCCAAAGCTTATACCATATTTTCCGGCGTATAAGACGACTTACTTTTGAAACGAAAAAGTCAAGCAAAAATCGAGGGTCGTCTTATATGCCGAGTATATCCGAAAAAAACATCTCGATTTGCTGCTAAACAAATTTTCCAACTGGATCCCGAAAATCGTCTGGATATGCAGCTAAACGAATTTTCCAACTCGATCCCGCACCAATCACTGCAAGGCTGCTCGGACCACCTCTCTAACTCAGACAATCCAAGCAGGCTTTTTATGCATGCAAATTAAACATATTCTATACCCGAAGCTACACTGTGTTCTAGTAAAAAGCCTGCTCAGATTGGCCAGAGTCATAGAGGCGGTCTATTAAAAAAAGAACTGGTGTTGCCTCGGAAGTGGGGGGTAGTCTTATACAGCGAAGATAGGCCTAAACCTATGTTTTAACTGTAAAATTAGGGGGTCGTCTTATACGCCGGAAAATATGGTACTTTTCTTATATGTCATTTCTGAGAGAGATGGTTGATGAGACTAATTTAGATCCTCAGATCTTTCCACAGTGAGGGATTAAAACTAATTTGGCATGCAGATGCAGGGACCATCTACACAGACAGGCACAGTTTGCAGTTACCTTTCAAAATCTAAGTTCAGCCTGTATTTGGAGGGCTTTGTTGTGTATTTTCCTTTATGTCCTTCTCTGTGCTGCCAGTGGGGCATATACATAATCCTAAACGTGAGGGTATAACCTGGCTGAAAATTTTATTGCATTTTATTTTAAACGGGCATGTGACTGTGACAAGCATGCAAGGTGGGCATGGACAGTCGTTGGTGGTCTGCACTCTGAGTCAGGCTGTTGCTATTAAATGCTCTGTAACTGTGCCTCAAATATTTCCATGATGAGAACCTTCCTCGTTGCCAAATACCAAGCCTCGCAGTTGGCTGCAGTGTGGCCTGGAAGCCCACATCTGTGGCCTGTTGGGAAGGTGGCTCCCATTGTGGTCTCCAAAAGAATGGTCTTTACTATATGTTGTGTGAGAATTTATGCAGCCCTGCTGGAGGGAAATTCTGCACTGGCCATTCAAGGACCCAACAATGCCTACGCACCATGACTCAGCAGCTTGTCTTCCTGGAATGTACCAGAAGAAAATAATCAGTTGACATGTGTTAAGATTCATGAATATAGTAGTTCTTCAAAGTGTTAGGTGAAATTATTATACTGCACCATGAAAGACTGTTCGTATACATTCCATAGAATAGAATGGTATGGAACCATTAAAAAATCATTAGATAAAGTGATATGGACATCAGGAAGTAATTATAATTGTTTAAAAATGGAAAGCGTGGTTTTAGAAAGTCTGTTAATTTAAAATATTTATTTTTGTAAAAAATAAAGGTAAGTATATAATAATAAGCATTAACATATTATATAATCTGTATGTGTATAATGCTAATAATGATTATATACTAATAGTGCAACTAAGTAAACAATAGTTGTTCTATTTCCCCTCATATAGAATTTCCAAGGGCAGCAGTGTTTTATGAAGAAATCTTAGGGATAGACAAGAAGTGAACAGACCTGCAAACAAATATTTTGTTACTATACTAGTAGTCTAGTTAACATACCCTCTTCTCCTGCCTTCCTTTCCCTTTCTGTATGCAATAAAGATGGCTGCAGTTTGGTTCTGAAATCATTGCCCATTCCTTTCCAAACAGTACAAACTGCAATTCTACAACCTCCAGCACCCACCCCCTGCGAAGAGCATGAGATAAACAGTGCCTCTGTGCACACAGCGAACATGGAACACCCACCAGTGAGGGGTATGCTTGGATGAGGCTGTGTCCTTAACACTGGAAGTTGAGGGAAGATTGAAGAAATATTAGAGAGGTAGAAAAGAGACTGATGTGGGAGGGAAGTGGGGCAAGGCAACTCGACTTCCAGGTTCCCGGTTTGGGGCAACTGGCAAATTGTAGTGCTATTATCCAGAATGGGGCGGGGTGGGGGAGATGAAAAAGAAAATTAATTTGATTTTCAACATTTGCAGTTTGAATAAAATAGCAATGCCACTTGCAAATAAATGTTGCAGGGTTGTGATTGTTGCAGATGGACACTGAAATATATACTTCAATGCAGAAGTTTTTCTGGTAAAAATTCTGCAAAAATTAAAAAAAGAATCCTTTTGCCGATTCCATTGGAATTGAGGTAAGTTTGCATCTTATACCCCCAAGAATTACTGAGCTCTAACATCACATTCCATTACTGATACATCCCCTGGTTAGCAGGCAGGGCCCAGGGATGTAGAGATGGTGAGAAACAGATACTATTGTATAATGCAAGTGTGGTTAGTGAGGTAATTGACAGGTACCCTACACTGCCAGCTCAGAAGAAGGAACAATTACTTTCTGGACAACTAAAGCTCTATTTAAGTTCCAAAATCAGGGCGATGCTTGATTTGGATCTTGAAGATTGAGCAGGCAATGGAAATTGTGAGTCTTACAAATAATGAGTGGTGACATATGGCAGTGTAGTCCCATGGTTTAAGGTTTTCTTAGGCCAAAGCAAAGGTCAACTGTGGTTCAGTCAAGTGAACCATTAGAAAATGCCATTTTGAATTACACATGTGCAGCCTCCTTCCCACATACCATCTAAGGAACACCAACAATATCACAGCTGTGAGAAATGACACAACACTTTAACATCAAAGCAGTGGGACCCACACAGCGAATTCTGTTTGCGAAGCTTGAACTCCAGAACAAGAACAGATAAATGTCGGAGAAGTGAACTTTCAATAATTTCACCCATTTATCAGAGGGCTCAGTGTTCCTCAGCTTTATTTTCATTAGCACTCCCCTGCCAAGGAGACTTTTTAGACTTTCCCCAAAATTTTCTCTCTCTTTTTCCTCATGAGATTTAAATACCACAGATATGTCTTATCTGTTTTACCCAACCACAAACCATTGTAACATCTGAGAATTTGTTCACCTCACCAGAGTTCATTTTGCCCCGCTGGGATTCATACTGCCTCATTGCTTATGTATGACTTAGATAAAGATGTTAATGTAAACGTTTGTCTACTAGATTGCTTGGAGCCCAACATTATTTGTAAAGGGGGAGGTCTATATTTTGTTTTGTTGTTTACACATCTCATGTATATAAATCAAAAGACATGCACTGACTTCTGTCAAACCCGTTAAGTGACTCCAAACCCTTAATCAATGCAGACGTTTTGTTCAGATTCCTTATGAAATCCTTCTCAATTTCTGAAGGGTAGCTCACCATTGAAGATTATTGCCTCAAAATGTCTTAGATGTTCTAGGAACAGCTCATTTTTGCTTTCACACTATCATGGGTATTAATTAAAAAATAGAGACCAAAACTTCTTCACATGGACAGTCCTTTTTTGGACATAAGTTTCCTCTGGCTAACCTCAACTATACAAAATCACAGCAATAGGCAGTTAGAGCAATTTCAAAGAACACACACACACTCACAGACTAAAAAGGAGGCATAGTTTTACTTGGCAAACACAAGCTCTGACCAAAATTGTTATGTGAGGTATAATGCTTCAGAAAATAGCATACCCACAGCTATGCAGCCTGGAGGCTCTGATTGAAGAAAGAAGAGATTGGCTGGAGAAGGGAGGAACCTACACAGGAAGATAAAAGGGACAACTTCTAAGTTTGAAAAAGTTAAAGTGGAAAGAAGATGGGTTGAGAACATCAAGTGAATGGAAAAAATGTCCCCTTATCTCTGGACATATGTAGAATATGAGGTGCAAAGGGCTTTAGACCCTTTCCTGGGGTAACTAGCATGCACGCGAGGAGCTCAACCAAATATAGATGAGGCCCATGAACCCCAAAAGATGACTATCCTGCTGACTAAAGCGAGAACCACAGAAAAGCATGGAGGAAAACCTCTCCAGGTTCCATCACAGTCTGACCCCCACATACCAGAATATTGGAGCAAAAGATTTTGCCAGTTCCATATACTAATCACTGAATGACACACTATTAAAACCATTAATTTAAAACTATTTATAAAATATTGTAGGTATTTTACCCAGGAGTAATAGAAATTGGGATGATAGATGTGCATAAATAAAATTCTCCATGGGAGAGTAATGTTGGGAATTTAGATGAGTGCATTTAAACAGCTTTCCAACATGCTGAAAAAGTGCTTGATTCTTCATATAGTTTGCTAACATTTATTGGAAGATGGTCTGGGAAATGCTAAAATGCAATTCTATTTGACTTTCATACTGATGAATAGGAACTACTATTTGTCAGTGAAAATTTTATTTCAGGTTAGAGGCAGAAGTAACTCTGGTTGAGCAAGAGTAACTCTTTGTAGTTTACTTAAAATCTGAATTAATATTCAATTTATTCAATTTAACAAATTTTATAACCTTCCCTTTCTTTTAGCCTTCAACCTATAGATCTTGAGCTTTTACCTACTCTTCATAATATGAAAATAAAACCAGTTAACATGCAGCGAAATAGCAATCAATTAACTCAATCTGAACAGATAAAACCACCTTAAACAATCCATAACATTTAATATTTAGTTAAATTTTTAAAATATTTTATCTACACTTGTGAATTCAATAATTTCATCTTCTTAAGTGATTCAAATGTATGTCCACGTTGGTGGTATAGTGGTGAGCATAGGTGCCTTCAAATGTATGGCAGGGTATACTTATGACCTTCTCTTGCAAAGTCTTTCTAAATATTACAGCTAAACATTTACATGGTGCTTAGTCTAGGTTAGTTACTGTTCTAAGCTTTTTACATACATCAGTGTATTTCAGTCTCATATCATTTCCACAGGTATCTAACAATTCTGATTTTCTATTTTACATTCGAGGACTCAGAAGTATTAAAGTATTGAGCAACTTGCTCAAAGTCACACTGATAACACATTAAACTTAGTATAATAAAATCAAATTCTCTTAGACATTCCAATAGTCTTAACTAACTAAATTCTCTAATAACATTCACTTAAAAATTACAAAACTGATATGTTACAATCTCTCAAACATACAAATGCCTTAAATAACAAACAGATTATTTGGAATGTAACATAATCTTTTAATACTAACGATTACGTTTGGCTTTTATTTCTAAGTCTTCCTGTAGCTTAAAAGGGGAAGATAAAGGAGTTACCATCTCAGACACACAGAGGTTATGAACCTATAATCAGGACCACAGTATAGTTACTTCTCAGTAAAAAATCAGAACCTAGGACATGTGACCAAGAAGCAAAAAGCTTCCAGATAATTCTCCTAGAACTGCAGTTGGGATGCTGGACCACTGATTTTAATATTGCCTATGAGGCATCAAGTCTATTTTGTTAAACTGAAGTTGTAAACTACTGATATTAGAACCTACTTCTCCATGTGCCGTGTGTGTGTGTGTGTGTGTGTGTGTGTGTGTGTGTGTGTGTAAGGAATGCTTGAATGGATTTGTGCCTCTTTTTTTTAACTGTCTCATTGAATTCTATACTCTTCATGTTTTCCTTTTATCAACAACTATACAGGCTTTCTAATGATAAATTACTACTACCAGTAGTTTTCAAGTAAGAAAGCTGAGGATCTGAGAATTCATTATCTCTCCCCGAGTTCAGTATGGATACATGGTAGAGTTGAGATACATACTACATACAAGCCCGGTCTTCTACATTCCAAGGGTTACTTGTTCACCAATTATAATTGGCTGTTGTGGTTGCTGAGGTTGAACTCCTCTCCACCACCACCCCACCCACCACCATGCAACAGCTCTGGATCTCATGCTGAAATTACATTCTCTCAATTTCTTTCCTACATCTGTGCCTTTGAAAACATTCAGTTACTATTAGTCATTCCTTCTTTCATCAGTCAGTCACAAAGTATTTACTGGATTCCTGTCATATGCTGGGCACTGCTCTTGGCACTTGGGATGTTATGAGGACAAATTAATATTTATACGGTTAGTCTTTTGTTCAAACATACCCGTCACTGTTGTATTTTTCAGGCTCCCCACTCTCAAGTCCCATGTAACAGAAATCCAACTTAAACGTAAGGCAAATAGATTGATTTCTGTGACTGCAAACTTAATGAGCAGAGCCCATCCTTCAGGAGTGGCTGGATCCAAAGCCTGTTCAGGTCATAAAGTCCACCTTGTTCTTACAGTCTGTTTCCACACATTCTCTGTCTCTATGTCTTAATCTGCTATGTGATGAGTGTTGGCCTGTTTTTTTGTTTTTTTTCCTGTTGCTAAATACTTTGTCCATGTAGTAAAGGAAAATGCCTGCAGTCTTCATGTATATTTTTCTTTCATCTGTGACTTAAGAGGAGATAAGAGCATCTCTTCCAAAAGCTCTCAGAGGAAAAATATTGGAGAAAATATTAATTGACTCAGTTGAGCCACATGCTCATCTCTGAATAAATCCTGGTGACCAGGGGTACGGAGAGTCCTGAGCATGTCCTGGGATACAATCGCTGCCACCTAAACCACTTGGAATGGTGGACATGGTTAACTAAAGAAAGGATGATACCCTGTTTTCCCGAAAATAAGACAGTGTCTTATATTAATTTTTTCTCCCAAAGTTGTGCTAGGTCTTATTTTCAGGGGATGTCTTATCTTTCCATACACCAGGTCTTATTTCGGAGGATGTCTTATTTTCCGGTAAACACGGGTAGCAGAAATCTCCTGAGCCATATGTATATTCTCTTTTCCCTCCCTCTCTTTCTCCCTTCCTTCTTTCCTACCTTCCTCTCTCCATTCCTTCTTTCTTCCTTTCTCCCTTCCTTCTTTTCCTTCTTCCCTCTCTCTTCCCTCCCTTTCTTCCTTTCTCCCTCCCTCCTTCCCTTTCTCCCTCCCTTCTTTTTATTGTTACTGCATGTCTACTATGTGTTAGATATTATGTTCAGTCAGGAAGAAGACATATATAACCTTGCTTCTATGAAGCTCGGTATCTAGCAATGGAGATAGACATTAAATAACTAGTTAATTATTCAGCTTATTAATTACTTTCCATTGTAATAAATGTTAAGCAGCAGCAGTGTAGGATGTATAGGAACACAGTAAGTAACCTGGCCTTGAGGGTTAGAAAAGGCTTTCATAAGAAAAATATGATTAAAATATTTATTGAATAGCTCTAAATAAAAAAACAAACAAATAAAACAGTGATTAACTAGAGAAAGAGGGGAAATAAGGGCACAATGGGGAGAAGGAAGAAAGGTTGTGAAGACAGTGAGGTGGGCAGAACCATGGTGATTAGATGAATTAACAGGTTGAGATGACCAGGTTGTGCTGAGCATGGGAGAGAGAAACAAGAGATGCAGTTGGGCTGTAATGACTATATCCCTGTATGCAGCCCAGTGCTGAGCACATAGTAGGTAATTATAATAAATGAATAATTTCCATTTGTCTGATTTATATTTACTTTTTCAGATTTATACTTGAATCTGGTGATCTCCTAAGATTCTATTTGGTCTCCAGTTTGAAAACTTGCTCATAATGGGCATTCAATGGGATTTGCTAAAAGGAATTAAAAGAAGAAAAATAAATCCAGGCTGTTTTTAGAATGGCTGAGCCATGTAACTGTGTACACATAATTTGATTAAGAGATCAAAAGCACAGAAGAACTCTCCAAGTAATCTCTTAAATTCCTCTCTTTGTAGAGTCACACATAAGTGACCTTTGTTCCTGCCTCTGAATGCCACCATCAGAAAGATGCCTGCTGCTGTGAAGGGCGGGGGATGAGATACGGGGAAGCAGGAACAGAACCCCTGAGCCAAGTAGCAGCCTCATTTCCTCTGGCAAATACCATTCTATGGCTCAGCTCTGTCCAGATCTTCTTACACATTTCTATTTATTAACTGTTTAGTGCTTAAATGCTTCTCAGTGGAGGAGTATTAAACACACACACACACACACACACACACACACACACACACAAATAAAAATACATACTTCTCATTTGCTGAAGATGCCACCCATAACTCTAACAATGTAACGTTATCCTCCAACCTTCAGTTTTCTTTTGAATAAACCACATGGCGGGGCCTCCAGCAGTAGCTGCTTAGAACTGCTCTGAGGCCACCAGATGAGATTTCTGCGATACTAAAATATTCCTGGCATGTGGACTCGTAACTCTTGTATACTCCTCTACAAGGCGAATCTCGAAGATGAGTTGACATAGCCCCATGAACAAACATCCTACCGGATGTTTTCTTAAGCATTCTGAACAAAGTTCAACTGCCCTTTGTGAGAGAACACATATTTCTTCCTAATTTATAATTTTTGGAATGGTCCCAACCCAAAAAGTCTGAGGAGTTCATTAGAGGAAAAAAACATCTAAATATAACAATACTTGTCCATTATTTCATAGAACCATGGAGTTCTTTTTAAGTATCTCAGCAATCAATTACTACAATTTTTCAGGAAGGCAGGACATACTAGCCTCATCTTAAAGCTGGAGTAGAAGAAACAGAAAAGTTTATTCTTCTGAGATGAAGAACCTTCCAGGAAGAGGGTTAGCTTTTGAGAGAACGTGTTAATAATTTCAGATCATGCTCAGGAAGCAATGCAATGCATTACTTACTTTAGCTCTGCACAGGAACAGCAGGATTAAAAGTGATCTATAATGACTTATGTTTTCAAATATGGGTTTTGTGGAGTTTGCTTTAAAATATGAAGGACCTAGTGAGTTAGAAAACCTGTAATACTCCTGTAACTCAATGTGGAAAACATTTATGCTTGGTTTAATTACATTAACACATCTATCTCACATTTCTCCAGGCCACTGTAGCCGGCCAGTAGTGCAGTGCAGATCAGAAGCAAATAAAATAATAGTTTCTGACCTTCCCAGCAACATCACTGCAACCTGGTCTAAGTGTTTCCCTGAAGCGTAAGTCAGGTTTGATTTACCCAGATGCCCAGGTGTGACTAAGTAATATTTGTGTTAATTTAGTGATAATCATCCTTATACTCTTGTTTATTCTTCAAGTTCACTGACTAGACTCCCTATCCCTGAACTAATACAATTTAAAAAGGTATAGATGCTTCTCTTGCTGCTATGTTGCTATCTCCACCATGGAGATACATAGCCATGCTGCCTCAACATCGCCAGGCTCATGAGGCAGACTATGGTGGACCCTCAGGCCATTGAAAATGCATGAAATATATTATAATATTGAATACATACACTTCAATTGAAAATAAAATATGTATATATAATTGAATATATTATAATATGCCTGGATGTATAAACAGCAACACAATAGTAAAATAATCATAATAATATGACCATTCATGACCCCACCAGCCAGCTTAGTAACCTTACTACCATCTCTAAGTCACTCTCTTTGGCCCGGCTCATCCTCTCTCCCCAATAGAGGCAGTAACCACTAGCCTGAATTTTCCATTACTCATTGCCTTGCCTTTCTTATAATTCTCTCACATACATGGATAACCCAAACAAATATGGTATGAAATTAGAATGTATTTGTTCTTATCTGACTTGCTTGTTTTGCTTATTAGATAATAAATAAGACTTTTTTTAGGAGTTATTTGAGGCTTATAGCAAAATTTAGTGGAAAGTACAGAGATTTCCCACATACCCTCTGCCCCCACACATGTATAGCCTCCCTCATTATTAACATCCCCCCGGTCAGAAGGTACCTACATTTGTTACAATGGACGAACCTACATTAACACATTATAATCACCCAGAATCTAGCTTACCTTTACTCTGGCTGTTGTACACCCTATGGATATGCACAATGTAGAGGGTATGTGTTTGTCATAATAGTATACAGAGTATTTTCACTGCCCTAAACATCCTCTGTGCTTCACCTATTCGTCCCTCTCCCCAAATTTAAAAATACTAAAGTTTAAAACTAATAAATTTTAAAACTAATAATTACCTTTCTTCTTCTAAATGCAGCCTCTTAAAATTGGCTTAATGCCAATCACCCACTTTCAGTAATGATATATGCTTCACTCAGTTCAGTCTTCAACTTTTAATTTTACAAATTACTCATATTGTTAAAATGTCATAACTTTCTATTAAATTATATATTTCTATATATTTATAATTTTCTTTGCTCATCTTTTACCTTAGACTTTTGTCTTTAAGTTACTTTCATGTGAATATTTAGATAATAAAATCTGTTTTTGTTTACCTGAATTGTCTTTATTTTGGATCTTTTTTTTTCTTCTAATTGACATCAGAGAGAAAGAGAGAGGGAGATGTAGAAACATCAATAATGAGAGAGAATCAATGATTGACTGCCTCCTGTACATCCTCTACTGGGGATCATGCCCTGACTGGGAATCAAACCATGAATCCTGACCTCCTGATTCATAGGTCAACACTCAACCACAGATGCACACCGGTGAGGCTGGACCTTATTCTTAAAAGAAGGTTTGATTGAGTATAGTATCTGGCAAATATTTTTAAATGCCAGTTTTCTTTCCCCTGCACTTTGAGTGTCACTGTACATGCTGCACCTTCTATAATTTTTAATCATAGCCCCACTTTTGTAGGCCATTCTAGTCTCCAACCAAGGCAGGCTTACAATTTGTTGACAAGCATTTTTTCTTTGGGCACCAGCAAATTTCATGGGAATTCAGCTTCTCCTTCGGAGTCCCTATACTATTCCTGGGAGTTCCCTGGGAATGTCTCCTGTAGGCCCCAAGCAAGCCACCTCTTCTCTCCTGTGGCAGGTGCCCTTTTCTTTGCCAGGTTGTCTGCCTTTGATGGACCTCACATACTTATAAACCCTCCCAAGAGGATGTAGCACTACTGGATGTGCCCACCGCACAGGGTGATCTCCATGTCATGCCAGGTTTCCTGATCTCCAGACCCTGGCTGGTGCACTTCTTATGCCAAGGACAGGCTGTGTTCTCTGGAGATCTGTGATGTTTTATCTGTGAAAGGGAGAAAGAACTCTCTCTCCCTCTTACTCTTTTATGCTACACTGGCAGAAAAGAAAAAGGTCTTAAAAGGATAGAAATTAAACATCTTTTGATTCTTGTTCTGTTTGTTGATAGTTTTAAGTCTGATCACTCTGCTTTTCCTAGCCCCCAGACATACATGCTTAGAGAGGAAGGGAAAGAGGGCAGAGGGTGTGTGTGTGTGTGTGTGTGAGAGAGAGAGAGAGAGAGAGAGAGAGGGAGGGAGGGAGGGAGGGAGGGGGAGAGAGAGGAGAGAGGAGAGAGAGAGAGAGAGAGAGAGAGAGACAGAGAGAGAGAGAGAGAGAGAGAGAGAGAGAGAGAGAAGGAGAGAGGCAGGAGGAGGGGGGCAAGGAAAGTGGGGGAGGCTGTGAGGGAACTTGAGATATGGTAGATTCCAAATAAGAAATACCATGCTCTTTTCAGACAGGCCTGTCCCTCAGATGACTAATGTGTTGTTATTGGCTAATCCTAAATCCTGTCCTTTTCTTCTTCAAGATGAACTCTTTCCTGGGAAGTTCTTGCTCCCAAAAGATGAGTAGTTTCCTGGTGGACCCATCCTACAAGCCTTCGCTTCATACCAAAGCACACTTGAATCCCAGGCTGTGGGTCTGGGTATAAATTTAAGTGGGAGCCTTCTGAACAGCATATATTTGAGGTTTTATATGCATATTTATTTTAATATTACACTATCTGATTCTTTGCATCATCTTAATTTACTCTACATTGAAATACAAAGATTTGTATTATTATTCGAACTCTCCCTACTGAGGCACATACCATTTATTTAGCTGGCCTCAATCTCATCCATGTACTATACATATAATTAAGCTCCTCTCTCTTCTATTTGTTGGTGGATTCTCCTCACATTTTAAAAAACGATTTCTCCTGTTTTCTTAATTTCCTGTTTTATGCTTGTATATTTTCTAGCTGTGTTTTCAGGTTTTGAAAGTTTAATTTCTTGAGGTCTGTTTCTTCTTTCTCCCTGTTTCCTTCATTGGAGAATATTTTGCATTTCCATTCTTTTTCCAATGTTGTTAAGACTTTCTTTGATGATTTACTCCTGGTCATTTTCATATATTTAAAAGTTAATTGAAAAAATATTTTTCAGAAGAAATTTAGTCTGTCTTATTTCAGACATATTTTTATTTTAACTTTGAGCTAACTTGAAGCTTACACATATTATTTCATCTATTCTGCATTGTCAAATGAAAACAGGGACCATGCTCGCTGTATTGCAGCCAGACCCTGGTAAAGTGGTCATCGCCTCATGGTTCAAATGTCGGCCACCACAGGAGAGCCCATCACTGACTCTAGGGAAAAGAAAAGAAGTGAAGTCTCTATTACATAAGAAACTTGGATTGAATTTGCAGAAATACAAATGTTTTGTTCATCTTTTCTCACTTTAATATCAGAGTTCAGTAGTAAAATTCTCTATTTTGAATGATCACATTTATCTTCAGAGCTCAAAGTACCATCCAAACAAATCTGAAACATTAATAATCTCTATCAAGGGAATCACCACCCTTAAAGGTAATGATGGTTGTGTGTGTGTGTGTGTGTGTGTGTGTGTGTATGTGTGTGCGCGCGTGCGTGTGCATGCTCATGTGAGTAGAATTTTGTCCATTTTCTATTTTAATTCTGCCATTCATTGCACTCTTACATGTGCCTGGGATTCTGTATATACCTTAGTACATGTATGCTTGATATTATGTAAAGTGATTTAGAATTCTGTCTTAAAATATGCATATATATCTACAGACAACAGTTGAATATATTTATTCCTAAATGTGCCAGGTTGCATGAGGTTGTTTTTTAACCTTTATAAGAACCTCTTGCTCTGGCCTTAACATTAGAAAATACAGTATAATCCATCGCTGAAAATGTGTCAGTGCTGGCTCATCAGTCACATACAAGCCATCCATAGGAATGCGTATAACAGTCCTTTCTGCAGAACAGTCTGCTCACAGCGGTGTCTTACCTGGTGGCCAATGTGGACTTTTGTACCCATTTCTGACAACCATGCTCTCCTCTGCACAGTCTTTCCCTCTTTCTCATAGAGCCTGGTTCTTTGGGGGGTTTCTCTTCCTTTGGCCCTTCACCATTGGCCTTCTACTTTCCCACACCTCCTTCCTTCTCCTCCCACAGTCCTACTCCTCTTTCTTCTTTGACTGAGCATAGCCATCATTTAGTTCCAACAGCGTTTCTTCTCCCCTGGATGAATCTAAAGAGGCTCCTATAAAAGCTCTTTCTGGTCTGATTTCAGTGCCAAATCTCTTCAGGAGAAACAGATTTGAGCGTAGCGAAGGTCTGTCTCTTGCAGGAAACCTGCCATTATTTAATTAAAAAGGCTCTCTGTCTCTCATCTTGCTCTCAGGTTCAGTGAAAAGGGTCTCCCTTTTGTTGTTCAGGCTTTCTAAGTGGAAGTTCCTGGAGAAGGAGGGATTGTATTATGTTCCAGTTGGATGTAAGAAGGAGAGAAAAAACCCTTACCTTCCAAAGCTGTTGAAAACGAATTTGAACACATCAACAAACCCATCACAGATGCTGTTGGGCAAACCATACGTGGAAAATTGTAACATTCTTTGGTATGTTTTGGTTTGCAGTTTATTGGCTTAAAATGAAATTGGGAAAGTAGATCTAGATGGGCAGAAGAAAGAGGAATGTCAGGTCCGCAAGATGACACTTTCCCAACCCCTCCCTGAATCAGTCACGCATGTGGGTGGTCAGTGTGAAGCTTGTGGCTTTTGAAAAAAGTTGCATTTGTGGCAGACTTCAGGCTGGTTGATCAAATAATAGTTCACTCTACACCTGCTCAGCTTATTGGACATTTTCAATGCTTTCTGTACACCATTGTGCTCTGGAGTTAGGAACCTGGGGTTGAAAATTTAATTGTTGATATGTGTGGTCATTTGAAATATTCCTGGATTGTCTCATCTGTTTTTGGCAGAGCTTAGTTAGAAAGTTAAGCTCAAACTCTTAAGGGGAAGTAATGCAAATGCCAGCTTCAAATGTTTTTTGGAGACTTAAAAAAAAAAAAGACAGTCATATGGAATTTTTTATATTGGTAAAATATACATTTCAAATGTAAATGGGACATGGGTAAAGTCATCACCATTTTTGGTATTTTAGCCCATTTTTATATGAACTTTAGAATATACCCTAGGGTAGTATCTAATTTTTATAATAATGTATTTGACTGCCATTATCTAATTTAACTTTCAACTTTTTGTATATAAGATGATACTCAACGGAGCCACACCATCCAAAGCCCATCTTTAAATTGAATTGTTTGGGGGTTTTTTTTGGTGTTGAGTTTCATAAGCTTTTTATAAGTTTTTGCAAAACCTTATCAGATATATCATTGGCAAATATGCTCTTCCATTCAGTGGGTAGTCTTTTCACTTTGTTGATTCTTTCATTTCGTATGCAAACATTGTTTAGTTTGATGTAGTTCCATTTGTTTACTTTTTCTTTTGTTTCTCTTGCCTGAGGTGATATATCAGAAAAAAAAATATTGCTACAAGAAAAGTCTAAGGTTTTATTATGTTTTCTTTTAGGATTTTAATGGTTTCAAGTTTAAAATTTAAGTTTTTAATCCATTTTGAGTTCATTCTTGTATATGCTATAAGAAGGTGTCTATTTTCATTTTTTTGCACATAACTGTCCAATTTCCCTCATACCATTTATTGAATAAATTATCTTTACCACATTGTATGTTTTTGCCTCCTTTGTCAAACATTGACCATAAATTTATTCAGGGGATCTCTATTCTGTTTCACTGAGCTACATGTCTGTTTTCAATGCCAGTACCCTGCTGTTTTGATTACTATGGCCTTTTTCTATTATAGTTTGATAGTGTAAGTCCTCCAATTTTGCTCTACTTTCTCAAAATTGCTGTGGTTATTCAGGGTCTTTTGTGGTTCCATATAAATTTTTGGGATATTTGTTCTAGTTCCATGAAATATGCCATTGATACTTTCATAGGAATTGCATTGAATATACAGATTATTTTAGATAGTATGCACATTTAATTCTTCCTATCCATGAACATGGTATATATTTCCATTTATTTATTTCTTCCATAATTTATTTCTTCATTGTATTATAATTTCCTATACAGGTCTTTTATATCCCTGGCTAAATTTATTTCTAAGTTTTTTATTTATTTTGCAGCATTTTTGGAAGAAGAATGTATATTTATAAAAGTGTATCTATTTTGTCCATATTATCCAATTTGTTGACATATAGTTGTTTATAATATTTTCTTGATGAGTCTGGTTAAAGATTTGTCAATATTATTTATCTTTTCAAAGAAATAGCTCTTAGTTGATCTTTTGTGTGTGTTTTTTTAGACTGTTTCATCTATTTCTGCTCTGATCTTTATTATTTAATTTTTCTATTCACTTTATTTGTTGTTCTTTTTCTAGTTCCTTTAGGTATGAAATGAGATTGAGATTTTTCTGGTCTTTTGAGATAGGCCTCTAATCCTATGAATTTTCCTCTTAGGACTGCTTTCACTGTGTCTCATAGATTTTGGCTTGCTGTGTTCCCATTTTTATTTGTTTCAAGGTATCTTTTCTTTCTTGATCTCATGGCTAACCCATTCAATGTTTAGAAATATGTTATTTAGCCTCAATATCTATATGTGTGTTTTTTTTCAGTTTGTTTCTTGTGATTAATTTCTGGTTTCATAGCATTATGATCAGAAAAGTTGTTTGATGTGATTTTAATCTCTTCAAATTTATTGAGATTTGTTTTGTGTTCTAATATGAGGTCTATCCTGTAAAATGTTCCATATGCACTTGAAAATAATGCATATTCTGCTGCATTGGGGTGAAGTTCTCTGGATATTTCAATTAAGTCTATCTGAACTAGTGTATCATTTAAGGCTGCTGTTTCCTTGTTGATTTTTTGTCTGGAGGATTAATCCATTAATGTCAACTGGGTGTCAAAATCCTCTACTATGTATATGCCTGTCAATCTCTTCCTTTATATACATCAAGATTTGCTTTACAAATTTAGATGCTCCTATGTTAGGTTCATAAATTTTCAAGGGTTATATCCTCTTATTGGATTGTCCCCATTATTATTAGGTAGTGTCCTTCTTTATCTTTTACTGTAACCTTTGTTTGGGGTTAATAGTCTCAGATATCATTGTTGCCATGTCTCAGTAAAGCCTCTAAAGCTTAGACTCATTCAATGCTCATAAAAGCAGAGCTTAGGTTTTTAAACTTGAGTCCTTAACCTACAAATGACCTGAATAATGTAAAACAGAGTTTTTTTGAAATGTGAGCTATAGAATAATAGTATGTAGGAATATTCATACATGTTAATCACACAAAGTTCACTTTTTAAATAAATTTGGGCAAGTCTGGATCAAACAAATTTAAACAAAAATTTTTATTGAAACCATATAATATGCCAAGATGCCTCATGGCTCTTGATTGCATTCAGGCAATAAATATTTATCCAATTCCTACTGTGTGCCAGGAACAGCACCATGCATCGCTCAAAGAAACGTCAACAAATCAGACATAGTTTCTGTCCTCACATGATTTCCAAAGTAATGGGAAGAGAGTGTTAAACAAATAAAGACATAAATATTTTTATAGGAGGATATTGTATTGTACTATGAAGAGAAAGATCAAGATGTCATTAGAATGAAAAGAGATACCAATGTAATTGGAGAATGGATTTAGGAATAGTCTCTGATAATAAGTGAGATTTAAGCTGAAGCAAAAATAAGTAAGAATTGGTAGGAAAAGGGGCATTCCAGCCCAGTGAATAGCAAATCCAGAATTGTGAGGTAGGAAAGAGTTTGCTATATGGGAGAAAAGAAAAGGTTGATGTGGTCAGGGTGTGGTAAACAAGAGACCCAAGATGAAGCAGGAGAAACAGTGAAGGGTAAATTCATGCAGAATTGTCTAGGCCACATGAAAGATGTTTTTTATTTTAAGTGTAAAGGATTTAAATGAAGGGACTGGAGCTTAAAATACCATTTTCCTGCAGAAAAATATAGTTTACATTTAGCATTCCCAAATGTATTTGACCACAAAAATATTTTGATGAGAAATTTCCTGGGAGCAATATCTTTGGAAAACACACTGCCAATGCCAATGCTTTAATAAACCAAGGATGGTGTCTCAGTTGGGACTTTTAGATTGCAAGTGACAGAAAACAGTCACAGAGACTTTACCAGTTCAAATATGTTTATCAGAATCAGAAACATTCAGAAGCAGGGCCACCAACATAGATGGGCTTGGGGACTAAGTTTCTCTTCATCTATTAGCTCTTCCTGGCCTTGACTTGGTTTATTCTGGAGGCTCAATACTATGAGCCCAGAAGCTCCAGGATTTTCCACTGTGGTGGCAAGATGGCTGAATCATCTTCTCACATGCTCCCAGACCACATACCAGTGGGAAGGAAAAGGAAGCCTCTTTCACAACATTCCCAGAAAATTTCCCTTGCGTCTTGTTACTTCTCATTGAGTTGCCCATCTTGGAACCAATCACTCAAGCCAAAGTACTAACAGGACATGTGGATCAGTTTAAGCCCAGGTAAACTGCAGCCATGCTGATTTGGATTCCAAAACATAAATCTAGGAAGACTCCTGCAAGGAAGAACAATGCTGGGGAGGCAGAGAGCTAACCTCTAGTATGTTTTTTTTTTTTCCCATTTGATTTTAGTGTTTTAAATTATGTGGATATAGCCGAAACCGGATTGGTTCAGGGAATAGAGCATGGCCTGTGGACTGAAAGGTCCCAGGTTCGATTCTGGTCAAGATGTACCTTGGTTGCGGGCACATCCTCAGTAGGGGGTGTGCAAGAGGCAGCTGATCAATGATTCTCTCTCATCGATGTTTCTAACTTTATCTTTCTCTCTTCATCTCTGTAAAAAATCAATAAGATATATTTTTAGAAAATTAATATAAATTATGTGGATATATTTGGGGTCCTCATGTTGCATTTCCGGTTGAAGTGTAAAAGAAAAAAGCAATAAAAGTGTTTAAAGCAGCACAAAAACAGTGTGTTTTTTTGTGTTTTTCTGGGTAGTTATGGAAATATTATGGAATAATGAAGAATACTTGTGTTATTACTATTACTAACAATTCTAACTCTATCCCTCTCTCTTCCTCTATGACCTTTTTCTTATTGTTGTAGCTTTCATTTATATAAAAATTCTACTTAAACTTGTGGATCACTAAATAAATGTCATGTGCTTCATGTAAATTACTGGTTGCAGCCCTTCCATTGTGTGTGTGTTCTAAATACACCTTTCACATACACACACACACACACACACACACACACACACACACATATGTAATTAAAGTATGTTCGCATGTGTGTGTATATAATATTTATGCCTTTACAAAAGCATAAATCTTGGGGATTATAAAAATGATTTTATGGTCGATGGTCATATTCTTTAATCATGATGTTCTCTAGAGTACTTTTAAGGCAGTCATAAATATTGGAATTTATAACAGACAGTGAGTCAAACTCCTGAGCATGTGAAATAAATTTAGAGGTATAAAAGGGGACAATGATCTTTTATGAGAAGATAGTAAGGTCTGAGTTATCAAAATTGACTTAGGTAAACCATGGAGCTCACATAAAAACCACAGATCAAGGAAAAGCTATGACCCTTGCAATATCAACTAGCAGTGTATTTTTAGTCTTACAGATGGTAGTTAACACTTTTGGTCATTTATTCTTTGTTCCTTATTTTATGATTGTCATCTAAAAATAGTTGGGGCCTTAGCAGGACAGAACTTATTCTGGAGGGCTTTGTAGATGAAATGAGACTTTGGGGAATTTTTTAAAGAGGGTGCTAGAAGTGCATGGTGAGAACCTAATAGAAAGACAAACAGGAACAAAGACAATTTGGCAAATGGAATCTTTGTGTTCCCATCTCAAAAACAGGAACTGTTTCCCTCAAATCCCAAGAATAGCCTATAGCAAATTTCTTTAAGCTTTCCAACCTTTCTAGGCTAAATTAGGTTTTCTGATTCCATCCTGGACATTTTTGTGGCTACAAATTCTCTTCTCATCCTAGAGAAAGAACAGATCTAGATTTACCTTTAGAAGCAAAGAGAATGCCTGTGTGTTTTCCCCTCCTCCTTCTCCTCCTCCTCCTCCTTCTTTCCTTTTGAACTGGCTTTTAAATACTCCTTTTCAATTCTGCACAAATTTCAAATGTTTGCAACCAGGTAGGTTTAAGTATAAATATTGCATATGTGTATTTTTTAACTTAGCAATCAATTAAATATTAAAACACTTAACATACAACTTATATCTACCAGTTGTCCTGTGATGTTTTTTGTTGATGTACTTTTATAAAGTCCAAATATATGTTATTCCTAAATATCTTTATCTTTAGACTTCGTGAAACAAGAAGATTAGTTAGCAACTATTTGTCACACAGCTCTATGAAGTAAAGAGAGCATCTTTGGAAAGTGTATTAGAATTATTTTATTAATATAACTTTTGCAATCATTCCTGAGTCATACAAAATCCCATGCATAATATTCTGGAGGTATAATAAAATTATTTTGAGAATTTATCAAGATGTATTAATTCAAGCTATATATGTAAATGAATTATGGCCCATTTTCTTAATAATTACTGGAATATTAAGTATTACACCATGTTTATGCTATCTTTGCTTCAAATGATAGGTTCTTACTCTCTATATAAATAAGAATATTAACATTAATATTTCTAGTTAATTACAATAGATTATGCTCAGGTGATGCATTAATCTAAGAATATTTTAAATAGATGCTAGCATATAAACATGATTAATCATCAAAGTTTTAAGCTGTCATTAACATTAAATTTTAAGGAAGATTTTCCCTTGAGATTAATAATCATGAATCTCGTTGTTTAGAAACATGGCATGTTTTTGTTGTAGTTGTTTATTGAAAAATAATTGACAAATAAAAATGGTATGTATTTAAGGTGTACAGCTCACAAAGTTACCATTTTCATTCTTTTCTCTCTTTTTTTTGTGGTGAGAACAAGTTCTACCTTCTTTGTAAATGTCAAGCATACAAAGCAGTATTGTTAACTACAATCACTGTGTAGTATCTTATAAGAAGAGATCAATGGCCATGTAATACATTTTGCATTGATCACATACCTGAGGATTTAAATCTGCCACAATTTTTTTGGTTTTCTTTTTCTTTTAGATTCCACAAATAAGATCATATAGTATTTGTCTAACATCATATAGGATTTGTCTAACATCAAGGAATGTATGAAAGAAAACTGGATAGCAAAGATAACGATTATAATCTATAATTTAAATTCCTTGTTGTCCCTAAGACAAAAGCAAGTGAATTTCACAATTGTGTGTATCAGCTGTTTTTTCTGAAGTTAGATGTAATCAGCCAGATGATAATCAGGGTAGGTCAGGCTTGAAGAACAGTGCTCCAGGCTTGAAGAACAGTGCTCCAGACCCAGAAACAACTGCATTTCGTGAAAAAAAAAATTAGAGCCTGAGTGGTGACTGGCAACCAAGAAATATCCAGCTTAGATTAGAAAGAAGATAACCAGCCTGCAAGTCCAGAGACCTGGCTTCTGGTTCTCACTTATTAATTTGTTGTGTGATATTAGCCAAGAACTTCAACTATGTGCACATTCATTCATTTTCTTGAGAGAGAGAGAGAGAGAGAGAGAGAGAGAGAGAGAGAGAGAGAGAGAGAGAGAGTTACTTTTCTGTCTTCTATATTCACTTTTATGTGCCAAGATCCTATAATCTATGGGGGTGAAGAGAGATGAAAGCACATGGATCAGATAAGCACATGGATCAGTATACACTTTTGAGAACTTGTAGAAGTTGCCCCCATGGATGTTGCTGTGTTGCTAAAATAAATACTGCAGAAGCATTCCATTATTTGGATCTGACTGGCACCAACAACAATGGCAGCCAGAATCCCAAGGAATGACACAGGGAAAGCAGAATCCCTCCCCATTGCACATCAGAAGAGAGCTGGACAGGAAATTGTAGAAAGCTGCCAATTTTCATGGCCACCTATGAAACTCCTTTCCTGGAAACCAAACTTTTCCTTCCTACCACTAGCTCCTCCCATCAACATGAGGGCAGCAAGGGGCCACCTGGCCTCAGTTCCTGGGCCAGCGGTGGGCTCAGGAGCAAAGTGGACTAGTGAAGCATTTGCTCAGAGATTTGGATGTGGCATGTACAGAGACAAGTAATTTTTCCCTCTGAATGGGTGACCTTTTAACCTTTGGGTGAAATTAATGGTCATGACTTCCACCATATGGTACAGACAAGTGGAAGGAACTAGAGAGGAAGAGAGAAGGATCAAGTGCTTATTCAGCAATGTGAATAGATGAGAAACAGAGAGAGCTTTGCTAGCTGGGCAATTCGTCTTCCAGTTTTTCCTGAGACCCAGTGGCATTCCTGTCTCAGGATTCTGTGAGACAACCCCAGATTCTTTTGAATTATCACCAATGAATTTTTTCAAGTTAATTTGAATTAGTTATAATTCTCATCATATTGTGGATCTAGAGCCAAATATGTGTTTGGTTATAAATTAAGCTCTTAATATTTTTGTAACTATATTAGAATTTTTTGCTGTTAATTATTAAACACTGAGCATTAAATATAGATTATTTTCTTTATTTCTCCTAAATTCTGTGAAATAGGCATTATATTCCCTATGAACAGATGAATAAACTGGTTTAGAAACATTTTCTAAGGCAGCCCAAGTTTGACAACTATAAAGTAGAGAGTCTATTTTCTAATAGACTTCCATTAATTGGATTCCAACTCTAATTAGTTTAACCTCAAGGCTAAAGCTTTTAACCATCTCATAAGATTAGGTAAGATATGCCTTGCACAGTGGGAAATCTGAGATAGCAGAAGTATACAAAATGCTGATTTTCTTAATAATTACCAATTTTCCAGAAAAGGAAATCAGTATGGTTCTGAGTCAGGAATGAAGATATGAGGAGGGAGTGGTTGGTGTTAAGGGGAGTCTGGTATCACAATGTATCTTGTTATGACAGATTCTGTAATTCTAAAAACCGGGTACTTGGGGTTTTTAAAGAAAGGAAATTATGTGAGGGTTAGTCATTTAGAAGTGAAGACTGTGCATCATTTGGCTGGTATTTACCAGTGCCAGAGGTCAAAAGCTACCCTTTCAAGCATTAGTGGACTTTCCCTCGATGAATTTCTCCCAGACTCTGGACCTTTTCGCTCTCCTCAAGCCTAGGAGTGGTGCCTTCCCAAGTACATTTAATCACAAACATGCAGTTGGCCACAAACACATTCCTGTGCAATTCCTTCATCAGTGTCTTCTTAAGAGTGAACTGAACTGTTAACTTACTTTTAAACAAAACTGAATAGTTGAAATGTCTGACTGCTTCCTATCAGTATAAAAAGTATGAATTTGCAAAACAGCTGCAACTTGTTGCAGTAGAATTAAGTTTTACCCAAAGAAGGACAAAACATTTTTTTTTTTTGTTCGTAACAAGGGAAGACTAATGTTCTCAATGGAAAGAAATGAATATCCCCACAGCTTTTTAATGCTGGTTAACATAAAAATGGCTTTGAAGATTAAATGAGGAACATCCTTTCTATTATAATCCATCTTATTTCCAGATGACTAGTAGTCAGACCGTAAAGATGGTAAATTTATTAAAGAAAATAGAGGGGAAAGATTTGAAGTATGCTACAAAAATTCAACAGCAGTTACTATAAAACGGTTGAACAAACTTTATAAAATGTCATGGCTGCTTTACAAAAAAAAAAAAAAAAAATGGCAAAAATATGCCTTGAGGTCTTTCTTCATTGAGAGCCTTTGCAGTCTTTCTCCATGCGTGAACTAATTGGTATTTTCAACTGACCTAAGTTATGTCACAATAGTGAGTAGATGTATAATATTTTATATAAGGGCTTCTGCAGTCACTGGCTGGAGCTCTTAGAGCCAATATCTGAGCTGAGTCATGGATTCATGGTCAACCCTTGCTCTTCATATTCAGCTCTGCGCATTCTCAGCCCACATAGAGACGATCAGTCTCTTAGCAGCTAATTTGTTAATCAAATCATTCAATAAGTCACTCAGAGGCCAGGAAAAATGAGTCAAGACCAGCTGTCAGATGTGACTCTTACTTAGCTCTCCCACTTGGGTTATGGCTTAACCACTGTGTGGCTCAGCTTCATTCAGAACTGACTTTCCCCCTCTGCCCGTCCCCAAAGAAAGGGAGCCCAATAAACTCTAGCTAATGTCTGAAGACCTTTCTGTAGATAAAACCACTGTGTGTTCCTGGTCCAGTCTCAATCATTCTGGGAGACTGATCGTGTATGTATGTCAACAGGTTAGTTTTCCAGGTGACCAGGTGACTTGTATATATTTTTTTCCCTAAGAACATCCAAGAGCTCTTTCAATGAGCAATTGTAAAATTTAGTCTTTGATGATAAGCAACAAAAATCTACTTTTTTTTTTTTTTTAAGCAAAGGGGGTTTTCTTGGCTCATATCTGGAACTCATGAATGGAATGGCAGACAGCAGAAAGTTAGGTAGCTTGTCACCACTATAGTGGTAAACAATAACCTGGGACCAAGACTCACATCCCTGCAGCCTTTACTCAGGTCCAGGGAGACAGCATCTCATTGGCCTGGCCTAGACCACATTCCACCCACTTCATGCACTGGGGCTTATGGAGAGCTCATCTGATCCCCCAATTCAGTGTGATTTGTTTCCTAACTGGACCCTGACTGATACACAATGTTAAGTAAGTTTTATTATACACTTTTGACTAAAAATTTTATTATGTTATTATGAATGGGCACTGAATTTAATCAAAGGCCTTTTCTGGACAAATTGAGATGATATCTCTTCTTGAAATGCCGATAATGTGGTGATATATGTTAATTACTTTAAGAATATGAAACCACCTTTCACTCC
This sequence comes from Pipistrellus kuhlii, assembly GCF_014108245.1. Taxonomy (NCBI): domain Eukaryota; kingdom Metazoa; phylum Chordata; class Mammalia; order Chiroptera; family Vespertilionidae; genus Pipistrellus; species Pipistrellus kuhlii. Next base: position 13,676,608 of record NW_023425449.1, read on the forward strand.
TGAAATTGATCCAATGTGGTTATGATTTTTTTTATGCACTGTTATCTTTGGTATGCCAATATTTTCTGAGGATTTTTGTGTGCACATACAATACACACAAGTTTGGGTTACAATTGCCCCTTTTTGTTTGTCCTTATCTGGTATTAGTCATGAAACATCTTGGAAAAAAATTAGACTATGTCTATTACCCCTGTTACTTTCCTTTTGGCCTTTTCCTTGAGTAGCTGCTATTAATTTTCTTTTCATTCTCTCTGCCTTTGTCTTAGATCTCTATCATCTTTAATTTGGGCTGTAACAAGGTTTCCTTCCTTACCCATATAGCTAGCCAACATTCTAAATATAGCTATCCAGCATTCTAAATATCATACATACTATTTCTGAAAACTTATCAAAGGCAAATACATGCAAGCCACCAAAGGAATAATATAAGGAAAACTTTCTTATAAAAACTAAAGTTTATCACAAATTAAAAAATTGATTACAAATTCTCAATAATAATAATTCATCTTTTATACACAGTCTTTAAAAATTTATAACATATCATAGATGTTCTTTTCCTATCTTCTTCTTCTTACTTACTCATGTAGTTAACAGGCTTAAGTTTGATGAGTCTATGTTTAGTCTAATGTTACATTTTATCTCAAGTTTATTCAGTTCTTGATATATTTGCTTATTATTACTAATATCGGTACTTTTGGGGTGGAAATATTCTGTTAAATAATAAGATAAAATGCAATAAAACATAACATATAATTTAAAAATAATCTTTATGCTAAGTTGCTAACATACTTATAAATTATACAGGAAGCACTATAACTGAAAAGGTAATTTATACCATGACCGGTTTGGCTCAGTGGCCAGAGCATTGGCCTGCATACTGAAAGGTCCCAGGTTCAATTCCAGTCAAGGACACATGCCCGGGTTGTGGGCTTGACCCTCAATGGGAGGTGTGCAGAAGGCAGCTGATGGATGCTTCTCTCTCTCTTTCCCTCTTCCTTCCTCTCTGAAATCAATAGAAATCTATTTATAAAAAAAGACAAAAAGGTTACTTAGTATATGGGATATAAACAATCAAATTGTATCTTCCTGTAATGATGAAAAAAACTTACACATACTAAATAGGCATTATAATAATATCTACTGGCATGTCTCATGATCTAGAAATTGGAATTCATTGATAATTTTATAAAATGAAGTCCTCACTGAGGAGTTGTATTCTCACCCAAGTTAGATAAATCTCAATATGCTGCTAGAATCTGGTGCTTCTCAATGTGGTTTTCTTTAGAAAATGTGAGTTCAGGTGTAGCTATCACTTTTGATGTGTGAGTAAATGCGTATATATATCCCAGCTGTTCACCATCAGCTCATATGGCACACAGATGAGAGCAAGACATTTCCCACAGTACACGGCCCAGCCTCTTACAGGTATTGTCTTTCATGTTTACGACAAAATGTGTTTCGCAAGACACTGTACTATCCGTAAGTCTGGTCATTATCCTACTTAAGAAATTCTAGGAACCTTCTTTATTTATTTAAAAAAAAAAAAAAAAAGATAAAGAAAATCCAGTCTCAAAAGTGGACAGGAGAGAGGATGTTATAATATGATCAACAGAAATATAACTCAATCAGGGGATTCTGTATTGAATTACATCACTTTCATGTCAGTTCTGATGACTCCATAATTCAGAAGAAAAAGAAGGGGGAAGATTGCTTATGGCCAAAGTTAACAGTTTTACTGAGAACCGAAGTTCAGTTGTCTGCTGAGAATACGTGGGCCAAGAAAACATATCTCATTCATTTGGACACCTCAGCTCAGGGGGCGAGTGTTCCCCAGGGTGGGCTAGTTCAGTCTGTGCATGCTCCTGTTTCTCTCTGAGCCCGTCTGAATGGACTGGGCCATGCTGGTGAAGAGATGGCATCTTCCCTCCCTCGGACTCATTCTCACTGGCTAAAAGGTCAGCAACAATTCAGAAAAGAAAGCCCCCTTTGTGGAGTTAAAATTTTTAATTTTCATGTTGCACAACTGGGGTTTTTATTGGCATGCACAAATGTCACAGATTTTATATAAATGTATAATGTTATAAACTATTTGTATTAGCAGAAGGGGAGGGAATAAAAAAACACCTCAACTTTGTCTGGGAGTCACTGCCTTATAATTATATAAAAGTTTACAAACGAATGGCCTGAAGGAATATATTTTGCCAAGAATGTTTCCCCCTAGTATTTTAATCCCAATAAATTCTATGTGTCTCAGAAAATGAATACCTTCTTTCCAAACCTTGTTAATTTGTTAATGCTCATGATTTTCTCCATATTAATTTGAATCAAAATGTGATTGAAGTAAAATTAGTTCCCAAAAGATGCACACTGAGTTTTGTACTTGGTTAGAATCCAAATAGGTTGTTTTAAATATTGGAGGTTTTCTTAACTATCATGAATAAACTACTATTGCGCCACATGGGTGATTCATTAATTAAATGATAAAACTTGGAAGTAAATTCAATAATGAAATAACAATGAAAACGTATGAGGGTGTGGCAATGGTGAGCCCTGGTCTTTCATTGACATGGTTGATGCTTCTTAATAAATAATGTGTCCCCTCCTTGGAGGCTGCTACGTGGGAGGCTGACCCACTGCCTAAAATTGAGCAAACTGTTAGAATAGCCTAAGAGGGGAAATTTGTTGAAACAAATCTTCAAGTCAGCACTAGAGTCTAAAAATGTTGCAAAATGAATGCCTGTTCTGTTCCGAAGCTAGGAACCCATTATCCAACTATTCTCCCACCCCTCCATACCGCCTCCATCTCCAGATGGTCAAACTCCTTTCTTGTATTCCTAAATCCAGTTCAATACCGCTTTTTCTATAAATTCTCCCCATATCCTCCTGACTCCTTTAAAGTCAGTTCTCTTCTTTAAATGCCCATGTTATTACCTATATCTTTCTTAAGGCATATTTACTCCTCACGGTTGAATCCCCATCATATTTCCCCTACCTGATTCTAAAAGCTCTTCCAGTTCAGCTTTATTATCTGATTCATCTTTGAATAATTTTCAGGCCTTAAGGAGTGCTCTCCACAGGTCACAAGTAATATAGAGATCACAGTTATTGAGAGTTTACTATCTGCCAATCAGCCTGAAAGGTATCTCCTAATCCTTCAGACATCATACAAGGTAGGTACTATTATTATTTCTCTTTTACAAGGATGAGATCCAAGACTTCAAGAGAATGAATAACTAGTAAGTATTCAAACCTGGACTCGAACCCAGGCAGCATGATTTCAGTGCTCTAACAACAGCAGCAGCAGCAGCAGCACTACACCAGGGAAAATGAACCTACCAAGCAATGAATGGAATCAACACAAAACAGAGGTTCAGATTATGTTTCTCCACCATCTACTACAAGCTCACTCAAATAATCTCCACTTTTCATGCTCTAAAGTTTCCCTCTATCCATGGTTTTCAGGTCAGTTTTTTTTTTTCTTTTAATATCTTTTTCTTGATTTCAGAGAGAGGAATGGAGAGGGAGAGAGGGATAGAAACATCAATGATGAGAGAGAATTATATATCAGCTGCCTCCTGCATGCTCCCCACTGGGGACTAAGCCCACAACCCAGGCATGTATGTCCCCTGACCAGGAATCAAACCATGACCTCCTGGTTCATTGGGTTGGTGCTCAACCACCTAGCCACACCGGCTGGGCTCAGGTCAGTTTTATTCTGTCAGAGTCGGCCTTTAAATCTAGGCATATTTAAGTCCAAAGCCATATGTTATCAACTATTATGCTAGGGCTCCCTAGTCCTTTCCCATTTTATCTTCAACGGCTCCAGTGGCCATTGGAACTCATTTACACTATGTTCCCCCACTGCCCCGCTGCCCAAGTCCTAGAGCATCTCCCCTTAAAGCCTGTCTTACATATTCTCAGGCATCTATTTCTCCCCTAGCCTCCTGTTTCCCAGGTCAAACAAGTCACTTTTTTCATTTTTTCCTGAAGGTCAAATTTTTTAGGCCATGCAACATTCTTGCTGCTCCTCTCTGTGCCCTCTTCGAGCTATGCACACATGACATTAATATTACGTGACTGCTTTGAATTATTCAGTTGTTGATGTAATAATTGTCATGTGCGTTTTTCTGGAAACAATAATTGCAAGATTGCTCAGGCTGACTCAGTGACTGCTATCATGAGCATGAATATAAAATAAACATAGGGGAGCAGATGAGAGTAAGGGAAAGTTGCTGCCAGCTGGAGCTTTAGAAAAGAACAATGTTCTGTAACCTCAGGAGCCATTGAGCCCAATTGAACCTTGACTATTTTGGGCAACATATTAAGGAGACATGTAATAGTGTGGCTTCCCTCCCCTGCCTCTAGCTCTGGGGTATATGGAACTGATCTAGAGCATGATGGTATGCAAACTAGCAATCTTGGTTGCATGGTACTTTGAGTTAGTGTGTAGTTTAGAACTATTTTTGGCATTTTCTTCCTATCAAAATTCATAATGATATAGCAATCCTGGACACACATCTTTTCTATATTCCAACATTTCTCTGCTTGCTCTATAGAAATGACCTAACATGATTTTATCCTGTACAGAAGGCATACAGATTTTATGAGGTTATTATATAGAGCTTTAGTATTTATCTTAGTTTTTAATTAGCCTCTGTTAAAATACACAGGAGTCAAGAAGAATTTCAACATTTTCTTGTGCATACCAGAAAATACAACACCATTTCCCTCCATGTTCTTACGGGTTTTTCCTTTACTTTGAATTTCTCCAACAGAAATGATATAGAACTAAGCAACTGTAAAATAGTATGGTAGTTATTGTCATAACTACTATAATTATAGTTATTATTTTTCATTATTAGGCAGAGAAACAGTCATCACCACCATTGTCTTATTACTCTTTGGAATTTGAGCATTTAATTAGCTTATTCTGGTGGTTACTTCCCATAAGAAGCTTCACCTAATTACATACTCAAGTCCATCTTGACTAGGTTCTTGTTCTTGATCCCAATATAATTTAAATACACCTCTGCATTTCTTTCTTTTGGTTTTGATTCTAATCTGCTCTCTTACCATTGTGTGTGCCTCACTGCCAATGCTGCCCTACTTTGGAACACTTCTCAAACTTCAATGTGCATACAAATCACCCAGAAATCTTATCAATAGCCCCATTCTTGGTAGAGCTGGGTTGTGGCCAGAGATTCTGCATTTATAACAAGTTCTCAGGAGATGCTGCTAATGCTGATGGTTCTGGGAACAATACTTTGAATAGACAACAACTTTATGTACATTAACTTTTCTATTTAACCAAGGTAAGAGGTTCTTCTTTCTTTTTAAATGCAGAACTAATCAGTCATTATTACAACAAATACTTATATTCTTCATTCTAGTGCAGACCCACCTACTTTTTTCCATTTCCACTGCCATCAACTTCATACTACAGTTATCTCTCTTCTGGACTTTAGCCATAGTTGCTGAATGCATATCTTCACATAATATTCTAGCTGCCTTCTTCAATTCACTAAATAGCACACACACAAAAAAAGGATTTTTAAAAATGCATTTCTAATCATAGCATTCCAATGTATCAAATACTTCAAAAGTTTCCCATTGACTTTAGATAAAATCCCAAATTTTTAACCCCCAAAAATTAGCAAGAGCTGAAACCAGTTTTGCTCAATGGATGGAGCATCTGTCTGCAGACTGAAGGGTCCCAGATCCGATTCCGGTCAGGGGCATGTACGTTGGTTGTGGGCACATCGCCAGTGGGTGGTGTACAGGAGGCAGTTGGTCGATGTTTCTAGCTCTCTATCCCTCTCCCTTCCTCTCTGTGAAAAATCAATAAAATATATATTTTTTAAAAACAGCAAGATGCTGCTTACACTAATATCTTCATCTTTCATCATTCTCCTTCTGGCTCTGATGTTCTAGGCTCTTTGGCTCTCTTTGGGTTATTGGGTTTGCATCTTCCCATGTTAAGAGTTCTGCACATGCTGTTCCTTAGCCTGGAATGCTCTTCTTTTCCTTCTAACTTATCCTTTCATCTCAGATCAGTGTCACTTTATCCTGTTACAAGTACTTTAGTGCCACTTATTTCATATTGGGGGCATTTTTCACAGACAGAATTACATTATTAAATATGCAGATTAATTTCCCTCCTCTGAAGGCATGGATCTTGACTATCTTTTTCTTACTTTTACACACCTAGTCCCTGCCCTTACATATCTAGTCCCTATGCCTGGCACATAGTAAATATCAACAAATATTTAATAAATCACTCGAAAAAATTAAAAAAAAAGCTGAAACATTTTGGTCCATCTGTACACTCTGTGAACAATAGAAGTAGTTTGCCAATTTTCAGTGAACCACTCTATAACAATATACACCTCATTAAAATGTTATCCAGCCTCCTAGACGTATTCATAATGTATTTCAATATCTTCCAGTGTTCCCATGTCATTAATATGGTATCCATTTTCATCTAAAGGTCATGAGATGACTAACAGAAACTTAAATTTCTTGCATGTGAGCCTCCCTCCCCCCAGCTGTTTATGTATTTGAGAATTGTTTAATACGCTGCCCTAAACTACCTCCTAGTGCCTCCTACATTGTTTCTGATGACACATTGTCTTTGCACCTGGTGAATTATTACATGTGTTTAAGAATCCTTTCTCAAAAAGGAAGATGAATTTCCAGAAAACTTTTGTAATTGCAATATTTGGGTATGCTAAGAAGCCATGGTTGATGAATTTCATTTGTGAAAATGTGTGTGGAATCTCTTTCTTGAGATTCTACCACCACCTTGGGGAACAGGGGGAAGTGAATGGAGGGGCTCCTGATGATGATGATGGTCCAGGAGAGCTCTATGATCTCTTCAGGAAGTACTACTTTAGAAATATTTTTCAAGGTCTGGAAATTCATCCTTAATTTTCTGAGATCAGCAGAGAAGCAAAAGTAATTTTGGAGAATTCATCTATTCAACTTTAGCATTGTAAGCATTAAAGATAATTCATATTGATAATCCAAAGTACTACAGTTTATGGCTTGGTAAACACATCTTCTGAAGGTCTTTATTCCTGTCTGACCCAAGACGGCCACAAGCAAAGACCTCAGTTCTCCCCAGGCTGACACATTATGTATCTTCAAAGTGATGACTCAGTTTTATTTTAAGCCTGGAATGAAGTGGGGAACATTATTCTCCTCAGGTCCACAGTGGGCTTCAGGCCAGCAAGCAGCTGTCAGCTCAGCGGGTTTCTGCTTGAGGCTCAATGCAGACTGACTTAGAGCCCTTGGCAGGGACCAGTGAGAGCCCTATGCTTATGGGAAAATACTTAAGTTGTCTGTTCTCCTTTTGTTGCTGTTGTTTTATAGTCCAAGTTCCACTTAACAGACGTCAGGAAAGAGCTGCTCCATCCTCAGTAGCAATGAAAACATCCATTCTCACTGGTACATTGCATCAACCCAGCTTAAATGAAGGGCATTGAACTCCTGAACCAGCCAACAGGATGATGGTGGATGCTCTGTAAGTGAGGGGAGTTGATTACGCATTACCACAGGCTTATTCTCAGCCATATTCTGGCTCTGTCTCTAACTCTTACTCACCTTCTCACATGTACATCTCAACTTATCCCATTCCCAAAGGTTTAATAATGTGGATATAAGCAGTGTTTTCGCTATCGTTTTCTTTCTTCTAACAAATCTCGTTCCAATTTTTGTCTTCCATTGCCATTAATCATTTGAGTTGACACACGTATGATGTTAAGCTTTAATATTTTAGCTGAATTTCCTAAGTTATGAACTAAAATAATGGGGTAACTAAGATAATCAGTCTATGAGCCAGTCAAAAGCAGCAGCATTCTTTTCAAACAGAGTGTCGAAAAACTTTAGTTTTTGTAGTATTTTGGATGTTTTCTTCTGATTTTGCTTTCCTTCCTAAGATCAAATCCCAGATCCCCAGAGGATCCTGGGACATAATAACACAAACTTTCATGTTGTCCACTTAGGTTTTGCCGGGGGGAGGGAAGCGGGGGGATAGACGGTTTGAAAATGACTCACAGAAAATAACCGCTTGTCCTAATTCTCTCTCCTCTCCTTCACTCTGCACATGTATTTCTCTCCTCCTCTCATCTTTTCATTTCATTTACAAAACCTTTTCATTCTTCTCTTCATTCACTTACTTAACAGCATTATACTGAGGTAGGTCTACCACATTTCAGAAGCTGTTCTAGGCACTAGAGATGTAATAATGAATAAGACAGAACTTTTCCTTGCCCAGTTTACATTCCAGTGAGGAAAACCAACAACAAACAAATAAAGTCATAATCAGGAGAATAAGGGTTGCTGTTATATTTATTAAATAGAGGTCTGATGCACAAATTTGTGCACAGGTGGGGTCCCTTGGCCTGGTGGCAATTGGAGCCCTCTCGTCCAGTCTCGATTGGCCCAATCAGGTCCAGCCAGCCAAGAAGAGGGACTGTGGGAGGTTGGCCAGTCTGTGGTAAGTTGGCTGGGGGAGTGTACTGATCACCAGGAGGCAGCTCCTAAATTAAGTGTCTGCCCTCTGGTGGTCAGTGCATGTCAATACTGACTGGTCGACCAGTCATAATGGTTGCTTAGGCATATATATATATATATATATATATATATGTGTGTGTGTGTGTGTGTGTGTGTGTGTGTGTGTGTATACACACACACACACACACACACACACACACACACACACACACACATATATATATATATATATATATATATATATATATATATATATATATATATATATATACTAGAGGCCTGATGTGCAAAATTTGTGCAAGGGGTCGGGGGGGGGGGGGTCCCTCAGCCCATCCTGCACCCTCTCCAATTCAGGACCCCTTGGGGGATGTCCGACTGCTGGTTTAAGCTTAAACCAGCAGTCGGACATCCCTCTCACAATCCTGGACCTCTGGCTCTTAATCGCTCACCTGCCTGCCTACCTGGTTGTCTCTAACTGGCCCCCCTGCGAGCCTAATCACCCCTCATTGCCCATCTCTGCCAGCCTGGTCACCCCTAAAACTGCCCCCCCACCAGCCTGGTCGCCCTGAAATGTCTCCCCTGCCATCCTGGTCACTCCCCACAGCCCCCTCTCCAGCCTGGTTGCCCCACGCAGCCTGCTGTTCAGTCATTTGGTTGTCCCTCTCTAACCCCCCTGCCAGCCTGGTTGTAGGCAGCCATCTTGTGAGAGCGTGATGGTTATTTGCATATTACCTCTTTAATATATAGGATGCCACACACACACACACACTGGTTTTTTCTACTTGAAGTAGACACTCTACCTAGTGTTCAGAACTGCCTCTGCAGAGTGATATTCACGCTGGGATCTGAAAAGTGAAACCAACCTGCACATGCAAACAACCTGGGGAAATACATTTTAGGCAGAAGGGAACTCAAGGAGCAGGAAAGAACTTCTGATATTTTAGACATGAACAGAAATCCAGAGTCACTGGAGGAGAACTCAGAATGTTCCCTATGGACCCAGGTGAACAGGGCTGGGGCCAGAGCACATGAGAGCCCTGCAGCTCACAGTGAACTCCTGAAGACCAATGTTACACTGTGAGGAGTAACTCTGTGAGAGCTGTAGTGATTGACTAGCAAAACGAGGTGATAGTTCCAAGGAAATCATCTGCTTCGTACATTATGTATAGACATGTTCAGATTGGACATCGGGTAAGCATCAGGAGAAAAATTAAAGGAAATCCATTCTCAGTATTGTTGTCCACAGAGAAGTACCCAGAAGAACCAGCTCTCTCATTTTCAAGAGTATATAATGCAATATCATGTATACAGTGTTGTATATTCCAAAACTTGGAATGTTTACCCTATATTATTTATAGTCTATACTTCCACCTACTGGACCACCACTTATCTATATATTCAAGACCTATTTATCAGGCATCCAGGCAGGCAGGCCAATGTAAATTTCTAGGCAATTTAGTTGAAACCAGCTTATTTAAATATATACTAAAATAACCTCAGAAAACTCATTTACATTTTTATTCCCATGGTTCTTTTCCATGTTTTTGCCTATTGAGTTTATACTTTGTACAATATCTCACATCTGTTAGTATTTGACTTTTTTTTTTATTCTTAATATGCTCTCATCACCCTCTCTGGTTACATGTTAAAATGTGATCATTTGATTCCTAAATCTCCCTCTTTTACTTGGTTTTTGTCAGAGGATTACCATCAAACTCCTCATACTTCAGCAATAGTTTTAGAAATTTTAAAACACAAGTGTACTTTCTGCATTATTTTCCAACAATGCATTTTTTAAAATCCTGCTTCAAATGAACAGTTTAATTGACGTCCTTAGGCTCTTTGAATAACAGGTTGAGCCAAAGGTAAAATAATGTCTTATTATTTTCATTATTGCTTTTAGGAGCATGTGACTAACTTCTCTAGTTGTCTGGTGGAGAGAACTAGGAAAGTTACATACAAAGCACCCAGATGGTGGAATAACACATGTTGTATGTCTTAGTATGAGAAACAGCTCTAGCAAGTAAACTATTCCCAGATGCTTATTACAATAAGTCCAGATCTGGAATAATTATTGTGCTTCTGGCAAGAGACAAAGGTGGAAAATGGACATTTAAGTAAAGTTAACATTCAAGACGTTATTGCATTCTTTTCTGAACATAATCACCTGAAACTGGAAACGTAATGGTTCCACGGGTCATGTTCTTTATTGATTGCTGTTAGATATTTGCATTTGTTTGACCCACGTGTGAGTGTAGAATGTTGCTAACCTAGATATTCTCAAGAACTTAATAAAACCAAGTGGTAATTACTAAGAGAGCCATATTTTCAGAGTTTATAGATGCCAATATTTCCAAAAATATATAAATAGCATGCTTTTGGTAAAATCTCTAAAAACATGTTCCCCCTCTATTACCTTCAGAATTTTTAAACAAATTGACATGTACTTTGCCCACTTAGTGCAAACTATATATATATATCACTTGTGCATATACTTCTGAATATATCGTATATGGCAGATCTCTTTTTCATGGCACTTCTTAACACCAAGTCACTATTTTTAGCTGGCATCTCAGCATCTCACTGATGATGCTATTTCCTCATTAATAAATATATCGTTTCTCCTGTAGTGACTTCCTAGGTTATTTGAACATGTTTGTGTGGCCCAGAACAAAAATGATACAGCACTAGAGCCTTTTAATCAACAAACTGCATTTTAAAGAAATTCAGATACCTGTAAATGGACCAAGGCTGGTCCCAGCAAATACCTGGTTTCAGCTGGATACCACCTACACAGTACATTCTGCTTCATTTAGTAGCATAAAGTCACATTTACATAGAAGAGACAGCGAATCAGAACTCCAAAGAATCAATCACAGCTCTCCTAGCTTTGAAAGTATGATGGTGAGAAGAATCCAACTATTTATCCTATGTTTCTTGTATGAATTTTATCTTGAGATATCCAAATAGAGATAAAGGTTTTGTTTTTTGTTTTTAATCCTTACCTGGATATATGTTTTTTAAAATTTATTTTTTAGGAAGAAAAGAAGAGAAAAAACAAAACAACAACAACATGAATGTGAGAAATATCTATCGGTTACCACCCAAAAGCACCCCAACTGTCCATTGAATCCACAAACTTTTGATGTACAGGATGATGCTCAAACTTGTCCAGACCAAATACAAATTTTTATTTATAGAATAATATAATCTAGTCAACTCAAGAAATGGGCTTTAGAAAGTCACCTAAAAAAAATCCTTGGAAACATGTAACTCAGGCCAGAGTATCAAGATTTATATCCAGTTAATAATTAAAAGACTACAGAATTTCAAGCACCATTGCAAGGGCTTCTTTTCTTTCTTGTTTTCTTTTTTTTTAGGATGGAAATTCAGGCCCAGGCCACAGGGGAGTCCAGTGGCTTATTCATGCCAGAATCGCCTGCTAAGTCTCGTGAATCCTGATCTTTTGTCTTTTTATGATAACTGTTAGTTACTTTGGAGCTTTTTCTATAGCAGTAGGAGGATGTCCTCATGATTCTACTGGGTAACAAGGGCATCATGTGAGAGATGACTGTTGATTTTATTTTAGGTTTGTTGCAAGAAAAGAGCCCCAAAATGAGCTAGAGTGAGTGAAGACTGAGGCCTCTCTCCCCAGACTCTCTTCAGAGTGGGGTTTACAGAAGCCCATGTTTGCAGGATGTCCGGTAGTCAGAATCACGACTGCCCAGTCAGTTTAAGAAAAAACTTTGGTTCTGCATAATGAGTGGGTCTGCAGGAAGGGAGTCTCTAGGACATTCTTCCCAGGCTTTTCCCTGGCTCTCCATGGCTTACAGCTCAGCTCAGAGAGGAGAAAAGCTATGAGAACAAACAGACGGGCCCTGGTTGTGCACTGGCCGATGGCCTGCCAAACTGGCCGGCTGATGCAGAGGCAATTTCCTTAGCATTTGCAGCCTCACACTGACTTCTGCACAGGGAAGTTGGGCAATATTTATTATTGGATGGAGCCCCGGGAGGTTATTCTTGGAAGGAAAAACCTCTGTGAACCATTGTGTGTTGCCTGAAAACCTCTCATAGCCATGGTTTCACAAAGTAGATGTGATTGCCGCCGTCCAACACAAAAATAACTGGGAAAGAGAGGAACATTCTTAAAGTCCGCGAATCCAGACATGGTTTCTTCTCGCTCAAGGTGATTTATATCTGCGGGGCACTGGGGGAGGGACGTGTGGAAATGAATGGATAGCTTTATGACACTGTGAACTGCTCTCTAGGATTTTGTGAAACAGTGAAATGGAAAGATATCTATTTATTCATTGCTTATTTACAGGGGACTTTTTTATTTTAAGCTCCTTTTACATATACAGTCATGAGTCAGGAACTAGAAGAGATGCAAGGATAAAAAAAAAAAGCCTAATTCTTGACAATATGGGGCTCATGCTATTTACCATCATCCCCCCTCCCCCAATCAAACAATAATAGAAATAAATAAACCACTTGGAAATGATAGTATTATAGTCTGATTTGAGTAGTCCATTTAAGTGTCATAACAAAGTCATTCAAATACCACCTCTTGTCACCCTTTCTTTCCCTAAGCTGATGTCTGAGCATAAGGAGCAAGGGCTGCTGAGCACATCACCTGAAGTGAATGGGAAGAGCCGGGTCCCAGGCTCGGTGCTGTCTGCCACACTGGGCTCCAGGTCAACGTCCCTCACCCAGCTGGCGCTGCTTGCCATTTCCAGCTGAAATGTGCAGCTGGCAAGTTTCACAGGCTGGTCTTTCTCAGCGTGGTCAGGGCCAGAAAGCCTGCCTGGCAAACAAGCGCCACATTGGCTCCTGTCTGGGTGCAGACCTCACAGGGTCTACCAGGGTTAGGGTTGGTTCTTGGCAGCTACTCAGTGACCCTTGGCATAAGGTCATGTTGTCAGTGTGCAAGCTCCCCAGCCAGAGTCCCAGTTGCTTTGAAACCCAGGATGACTCCAGAACATTAACCTTGAGGTCTTCCTCCGCCTGACCAACTAATGTCACCAGGTGGCTGTGGGCACTTCCCAGCTGGGTGACTGTAGGGTGTCTCAGAGAGCAGGGCCCTTCTCTGCCTTCAGTGTTCCCCTCACCTCCCTGGAATCTTCTCTCTTTTTAACCACAAAGAGGGCATCAGAAGATATCTATCTGACCGACACTCTCATTTTTCTCTTCTCTTTTTTCCCACCAATTTCCTAGGCCTGAAAGGGGTTGGGCATTTTTTTCTACTTCCCCCAAATTCTATCTTCTCTTTATAGTCACTTGATCCAGATGGGGCGTGCCCCCTACAACACAGTGCATCCCCTGAACATACTTTTTTATAAGCAAAGACTCTGTGGGACCTGAAAATGCTACTCTCATAACAATGGCCTATTTTGACCTCAGAGGCCAGGTCCTACCTTGTTCTTTCACTTCACAACATCCAAATGTCCCCTCTGCCTAGAAACCTCTTTCCTCCTATTCCTTACACCCTTACCTTCTACATATATCACTTCCCCACATACCAAAGCACCCCACATTTAAATCAAATCTCCATTATACTCTCACATTTCATCCTCTTCTTTTCTTACTTAGCACTGAACTCGATTTGTAATTATATTTTTATTTGTGTCATTTATGATTTATTAATGGTTGAAACAATTGTTCATAGAGAGTCAAGAAGGGGAGGGATAAAGAAAACATGGTGACAGACAGCAGGAGGTGGCTAGAAACCTGAGAGGAATACAAAGGTGCCAGCCACTTCTGGCCATTTCAGAGCACTTGTTTCATGGGCCCCAGCACCTCTGGCACCCCTTTCCCCTGACTTGTGGAGAGCTCATATTCATGATTATTACTCTCCTTTCTAATATCTAATTTATCCTTTCGTTTCTTTTGCTTCCACTGCATCATCCTCTGCCTGAGCCTCACCCCCAGAGAATTAGTCTGGGGGGTGGATATTTCCGGCTGGTTGGGAAGAGACAGATTATGGAGGTGTAGTTGGAAGGATATTATAAACCACTGAAGAACTGTAGTATAGAAAGCATGCTTCTGGTACGCCCTGTTGGACAACTGGATGCACACTTTTTTCTAGACACATGGTCCTGGGGATCTAAAGTAGCTGTAGAAAAATCAGTCTCTGTGTTAAAAAACAAACAAACAAACAAACCCATACATGCCCACGGAATGTGGCAGATTGAGAATCAAACTGTGGCCATCCTGGACTCCAAGGTTCATGAGCTTCCCTGTTCCATGCAGCTGCTCCGTGCTCACAGCTCAGCATCAGGACCGACCTAAATGCAATTCTCTCTCTGACACAGAGCTCAGGAGCCATATTGACCAAGCCCCTATTTCAGTGGTTCTCAGAATTTCACCTTCGTTTTATTTGTCCCAACATACCTGTAAAATAAGGAGCTTTCCTATCAGTAACAGGGGCCTATTATGACAGAGAGGAGGCTGGGTGGCGGTAGAACAATTGTGTAATTTTAAATGGCCCATCCTTGCTATGAGCAAGTTCGGTGTGGTTTGCCTTGGGAGAAGTGCCCCCGTACCATTTTTGAGAATCAATCCTATTAGAGCCCTTTGATTTCAGAAGCAGGGTCACTTGTGCTTTATTCCTTGCTTCCTGAACCTCCCTGTTTCTCTAAAACCAGGGATATCAGATCTATGTATGAACATACTCCGCTGACACAGGCTATAGCTGATCTTCTCCTACTTCTGTGAGCTGCTCTCTGCTCATTCCTTTCCCCTCCATCCCTGTACTCTGCTGGCCTCTTATAACCCTAGAGTGCCCAGGATGATGCTTTCTCACTAAATGAGACATCTGCCAACACTTCACTGTGAATCTTTGGCTCATTTGTGTCAATGTCCTCTTCATTCCTACTCAAATAAGCCCCAAAAAGATGTCCTTGTGGCCAGTCTGATTGCTGGGTCTCCATCATTCTAACCTAACATTTGTCAACATTCCCACCACAGCCATCCACATAATTATCCCTTGTTCTTTATTGTTAACTTGGACCTTCTTTTAATAGCTTCATCATGGATGAATGATCTTAAAAAAAAAATGTATCTTCCTTGCATACGTTTTTTTTTTTAATATGAATTCTTGTTTTATAGTCACAACAAATGATACACATGGTTTTCTTTTGGAGATCCCCCCCCCCCTCAGTCTTGTTGAAACTTAGATTTATAAACTAAATTTGTGGAACATTTATTTTAAAATATCACCACTGATATATATGAGTCTGTATGTCTGTATGTTAAAGTTTATGAAGCCACTTTCACAAAAACATTAAACTTTTCAAGGTTAATATCATTAAGCATTCTCCACCAGGTTAGGACCTGTTAGTTCATATTTCTTGCTCTGAGGAATTTCCATTAATTTTTTTCTCAGAACCATTGAGAGCAGCTCTGGTAAGAACGCATTGGTATAGCATGGTGTTCTGTGGTTGTACTGGGTGAGAACTTTGTCAAATACCTGTTCTATGAAGTTCACTGAAGGAAAAACAACAACACTGTGTTGTGAGTTGTCTGTTGAAGAATTTATTTTTCTTTTGGTAACTATAGCCATAGCAACTGCCTGAAACAAAATTGGTAATTGAATTCCTTCTCCCTACTCAAAGCAGATGTAAACTAATAGTCTGAGGAACTTAATATTAGTTTTTAGTTTTTTTATATTTTAATCTTCCAATATTTTTTCTTATGAAGGGAAGACTCACATAGGAACTGATATTAACAGAACATTTTCAATTAGTGACAGCTAATATGTTCATGTGTAGAGGTTTTGAATACCTGAAGTTTTAGAAGATCATTTTCATGATACTATATCTCTACCTTTATCTCCAACTCTATCTCTATCTCATCATCTATATCTATACCTATGTCTATATCTATATCAGCCTCTATATCAATATATCTCTATGTCTATGTCTAAGTATATCTATTATCTATGTCTGGGTCCAGAGATAGATGTAGATATGGAGAGATAGCTTCAAATTTCAGTAAGCTGATATGGTCAAATACATGTAGTTGATTGTGTTATTTCCGAGAAGTTCAGGATAAGGTCACATCTGAAAAGTGAGCCCTCCCTGCATTCTGGAAAAAATGCCAGTTTGGAATTTTCATACTTAAGACACCCCCACCCCTGCCAATAAAATATAGGTTATATGATTCTAAAGTTTTCAGTGAGAAAGTTTTGCTTTCATGGTAGAAGAAAACTGCAAGTTATTTTAGTTCATGATGTGTATTTAAGGATAATGGGGGATAACACATAATTTCAACTTATTTCTGGACTAAATTAATCTGATGGTATATTATTTCATACCACAAGAGTAAAATTATTCTTTCATAGAAGTTGATTCATCTTCCAAATGAACTGGATTGTTAACTATTTTGATCAATATTTTTTATTAATACCACTACCAGACAGATATTTTAAGGAAAGATAAACTCACACTTGTCATGAATCTTATTTCAAATTAATAATGAAAAGTAGGTAACTTGCAGGGTGTGTGTCTGCATCAGTGGTTATCTGTCCACACGGCTGACCTAGAAAGAAGCATAATCACTAGAACACTTGAGGTTCAGCTGCATAGACAGACGACCACTAAAGAACTGTTTATATATGGCTGCCTCCGGAAAGAAAGAAATGGAGACATGTATGGGAGACCTTTGAATAGGTGAGGATGCTAAGGATGACTTAAGAACTAAGATCCTAAATTAATGGTGAAAGATGTAGGTGCCCTTCCACTAAGAAATATTCAGGAGATTAATAACCATAAACTTACTCAAGATAAGTTGAGTGCTCTAATTTAACCAGGTAAATGAGAGAAAGAATTAGAATTGAGAAATGTGCTTTTGCTTACATTACATGGCTAGCTTCTTCCAGCTAGCCCATCAAGTGGAAGATGTGCTTCCTAAATGAAGGAAAATTGAAGCTTATAATATAGAATATCATAGCCCCTAATGTGTTTGGGGTTTTTTTGTTTTTGTTTTTGTTTTAATGCAGAGAGAACTGGTCTACTGCCCACAGTCACTGGAATTCGAATCTTGAGCATAGGTCCATTAATTGAAGCATAGAAACATGATTACAGTGGTTCTGCCTTATCCGTGGGGGATTCATTCCAAGATGCCTGAAATGTACAAAATACCAAACCCTATGTATACTGTGTTTTTCCTTTACACACATACCTATAATGAAATTTAATTTATAAATTAGGTACAGTTAAGAGGTTAATAACAATAGATTAACAATAATAACCTATAACAAAATGGAACAATTATAACATTATAAGCCATATGATCTCTCTTGCTTTCTCAAAATACCTTACTGCATGTTCTCATCCCTTTTTTTATGTGATGATGTGAGATGATACAATGCCTATGTGATGAGATGAAGTGAGGTCAGTGACATAGGCATTGTGATGTACTATTATGCTATTATAAAGGTTACTTGAACGTAAGCAATTTGATATTGCAACATTTGATCTGATAACCAAGGTGGGTAAGTGTCTAACAGGTGGGTAGTGTATACAGCATGGGTACACTGGACAAAGGAACAATTCACATCTCAGGAAGTGTGAGATTTCATCACAGTACTCAGAATCGTGTGCAATTCAAAACTTATGAATTGTGTGTGTGTTTTTCTGGAATGTTCCATTTAATATTTTCAAACCACAGTTGGCCACAGGCAACTGAAACTGTGGAAAGCAAAACCACAGATAAGGATTTAATATTTGTTTGGACATGTCTCCTTGAATGTGAGAAACAAAAGAAAACATAAACAAATGGGACCACATCAAATTAAAGAGCTTTTGCACAGCAAAGGAAGCCATCAATAAAACAAAAAGACAACCTACTGAATTGGAGAAGATAATCACCAATTATATATATCCAATAAAGGGTTAATATCCCAAATATATAAAGAACTCATACATCTTATCACCGAAAACACAATCCAACTTAAAAAATGGCACAGGACCTGAATAGACATTTCTCCAAAGAGAACGTAAGATAGCCAATAGACATATGAAAAGATGCTCCACATCACTAATCATCAGGGAATTGCAAATTAACATTACAATGAGATATTACCTCACAACTGCAAGAATGGCTACCATCAATCAATCAGTAAATAAGTTGATGAGGATGTAGAGAAAAGGGAAACTTCATGCACTGATTGTGGGATTGTAACTAGAGCAGGTACTATGGAAAACAATGTGAAGAGTCCTCAAAAAATTAAAAATAGAACTGCTATATGACCCAGCAGTTCCACTTCTGAGTATTTATCCAAAGAAATCCAAAATGCTAACTCTAAAAGACATATGCACCCTTATGTTCACTGCAGCATTATTTACAACAGTCAAGATATGGAGCAACCTAGGTGTTTCTCAATAGATGAATGGATAAAGAAAAGTGCTATAAATATACAATGAATTACTACTCATCCATAACAGAGAATAAAATCTTGTCATCTGTGACAATATAGATGGATAGAGGGTATTATGCTAAGTGAAATCAGTTAGAGGAAATACAAATACCATATGATTTCACTTATATGTGAAATCTAACAAAACAAAACAAACAAACAAAAGAGAAACAGATTTACAGATACAGAGAACAAACTGATGATTTCCAGAAATGAGGGTTTTGGGGGGCTGGTGAAAAGGTAAATCAGAGGGACACTTCCAGTTATAATATGAGTAAGTCATGGAGTTGTAATGTATAGCATTGGGAACTTTGTCAATAATATCATAATAACTTTGTATGATGACAAATGGTTACTAGGCTTATTGTGGCAATCACTTTTGAAGGCATATAAATGTCAAATCACTATGTTGTACAGAATGTAATATTGTATGTCAACTATACTTAACAAGAAATAAATTTAAGAAAAAAACACAGGATTAAATCTCAGTAAGAACAGTGACAGTCTGTGGAGCTTGAGCACCACATACTCCTTCCTTTCTCTGCACCCAGCTCAATGCGATGCAAGCTCCAATATAGGTCAGAGTAGCCAAGAAAACAAGATTCCTGCTCCCCCCTTTCTCACCTACCAGCTCTCAATAGAGGACTATGGTATCTCCCCAAATGGGTAGAACACTAGCACTTCTCATCCCCCTCAGCTTTCTGCTGCAGAAGGTATATTCTAGGTGAGTGAGGGTGAGGTTGAGATAGACTACTTTATAAATTTCTGCTAATTTTAAATATAATTCCATGAGACTATTCAATAAACAGAGAAAAGCAATCAAGATCAACTATAACAGGAGGGCATACACACAAGGGATACACCTGGAGCACCCAGCTCAGGTGACCAGGGAGACTGTGCCAGTGGGCCCCACATAATGCCATTCTACCTAATACATAGAAACAAACAAAGAAACGCCTCAAATGAAAGAACAGAACAAATTCCAGGAAAAGAGATAACCAAAATGGAGATACCAATTTACCGGATGCTGAGTTCAAAACACTGGTTATAAGGATGCCCAATGATATCAGTGAGAACTTCAACAAAGAGATAGGAAACATAAAAATGGAGATAGAAAATATTTTTTTTAAGTCAGAGATAGAAAACATTAAAAAAAAAAAAAAAACCAACAATCAGAAATATATGAACTGAAATGAGGAGCACATTATGAGGAATCAACAGTAGAGTAGATGAAGCAAAGGATCAAATCAGTAATTTGGAAGATAAGAAATCAACAAGAGAAAAACAATTAGTTACCTACAATAAGAGCTACCATAAGACTGTCAGCTAATTTATCAACAAAAACTTTACAGGTCAGAAGGGTCTGGCAGGAAATATTGGAAGTGATGAAAAGCAATCATGATCAGTCTACCCAGCAAAGCTATCATTTAGAATCAAAGAACTGATAAAGAGTTTTCTGGACAAGAAAAATCTAAAGGATTTCATCACTACCAAACCAGAAAAAAAAAAAAAAAAAAGTGTTAAAGGGATTTCTTTAAGAAGATGAAGATAAAAAGTGTAAATAATATAATGGCAAAACTATTACATATCTATCAAAAATTATTTTAAATATGTATGGATTAAATGCAATAATCAAAAGACAAAGGGTGGCTGAATGGATAAGGTAACAAGACCCTTACATATTGTATCTATGAGACCTACTTCAGATTGAAAGACAAATACAGACTGAAAGTAAAGGGATGGAAGAAGATATTTCATGCAAATGGAAATTAAAAAACAACAACTTGGATAGCAACACTTATACCAGACAGGAGAGACTTTAAAACAAAGGTTGTAACAAGAAACAAACAAGGAGCCAGATATTTCCCAAACAATAAATTAAGAAGACATATGTTCATTGTAGTATT
Organism: Pipistrellus kuhlii; assembly: GCF_014108245.1. Taxonomy (NCBI): domain Eukaryota; kingdom Metazoa; phylum Chordata; class Mammalia; order Chiroptera; family Vespertilionidae; genus Pipistrellus; species Pipistrellus kuhlii. The sequence continues at coordinate 13,697,446 of NW_023425449.1, forward strand.
ATTCACAATTGTCAAGATAAGTAAGCAACTTAAGCATCTGTCAATAGATGAATGGATAAAGAAGAAATGGTGCACATATAATGAAATATGACTGCACCCTAAAAAGAAATCTTGCCATCTGCAACAACGTGGATGGACCTAGAGGGTATTGTGCTGAGTGAAACAATAGTAAGCCAGATAAAGACAAATGCCATGTGATTTCACAAATAAACAAAACAGAAATGATCTCATAGAACATTTTGATGATTGCCAGATGGGAGAGGTTTGGGGAGATGGGTGAAAAAGGGGAAAGATAAAGAAGTACAAATTGGTAGTCATAAAAATGCAAAGTTTAGCATAGGGAATATAGTCAATAATGTAATAACTTTGCAATGCAGTACTAGATTTATCAGGGTAATCACTTCAGAAATTATATAAATACTATAGGCCCAGTGCATGAAAATTCATGCATTTGAAGGGGCGGGGGGGTAGGAGGGGGGGGAGGTGTGTGCAATTCCTCAACCCAGCTTGAGCCCTCTCACAGTCCGGGAGCCCTCAGGGGAAGTCCAACTGACAGCTTAAGCCCACTCCTCACTGGGAACGGGCCTAAGCTGCACTCTGGCCTCCCTCTGTGGGAAGTGAATGGTGGGCTGATCTGGGATGTAACCAGCCAGCAAGTGGCCAGTCCTGCCCCTGCAATTGCCCCATTGCCACTACCTTCCCCCTGCCCCGGTTGCCATCGTTTTCCCCTCCCTCTGCCTGCCGGCACATGCCTTGGTGGCCTGGCGCTGCCTGCTTGCCAGCCTTGCACCTCGCTGACTAATCATTCTGCCATTTGGTCAATTTGCATATTATGCTTTTATTATACAGGATGAAACTGAAACTAATATTGTATGTCAACTATAATTGAAAAATAAATAATTATTTTAAAAAAGAAATAAACATAATAAGCCATTAAAATATATATTAACTCTTCTTTCTCCTCTTAGTTTTTTGAATATATAAAATAACATAAAGTAATAACTATAAGAATGTAATATATATAAATGTAAGATCTTTGACAATAATTGCAGAAAAGGAAGAATAGGGAAAGGAGTTATAGAGGACTAATAATTCTATATCCAATTTAAATAAAGTTAGTATAAACCTGAATTTGATCCAGTCAAGTTTAGATAAATATGATAAAACAACCACTGATAAGTAACGTAAAGAGTAAAAATAACATTAAAGGAATTAAATGAGTAAATTTTTGTTATATGGGTTAAGCAAAACCTTCTTAGATATGACAACAAAAGTATAGGCAATAATAACAAAAAAAAGATAAACTGGACTTCATCAAAATTAAAACATTTTGTTTTTTAAAAAGTACCAGTTAATATATAAAATGATAACATAAATAATGCAAGAAAATATTGCATTGATAATAATTGTATTTAGAATATATGAGGAATTGCTAAAACTAAATAATAAAAGACAACCCAGTCAAAAGGGGCAAAGGAAGTGAAATGACATTTCTCTAAAGAAAATACACAATTAGCCAATGAGCCTATAAAAAGTGCTCAATATCACTCGCCATCAGGAAAATATAGGATACAGTCAAAACCACAATGAGATACCATTTCATAGCCACCAGGATGGGCTTAATAAAAACTTCAGATGATAATAAATGATGACATGCATTTGCAGAAATTAGAACACTTGTCCATTTCTGGTGGGAATGTAAAATGATGGAAAATAATCTGGTAGTTTCTCAAAAGGATAAAGAGTTACCATATTACCCAGCAATTCCCCTCCTAGGAATATACCTAAGAGAAATGAAACATCACAAAAACTCCTACACAAATATCCATAATACCTCCAAAGTCAAAACAGATCAAATTCACATCCAAAGAATAATAAACAGAATGAAAATTATCTATTTATATGAGTATGTATGTGCATGCATGTGTATATATGTGTCTAAAGCAGGGGTGTCGAACTCAATCAGAGAAGGGGCCAAAATCTAAAATCCAGCCTAAATCGCGGGCCGAATGGTTTACTGAACAGTCATAAACTGACAATGTTAACCAGAAATGTGAATTTAAAATGAGTGGAACAATCTTTTCTCGCTTAACAGTGCTGTTAACCAACTCACATGCTATCAAGCAAAACAGTAATATTGGTATCAAGCAAAACAGTAATATTGGAATGTACCTAAAATGCTCATTGTTTAGTTTTCTGGCTAGATGTCTGACACCGTTTTCCCCGGATCAAGAGTCAATGTTCGGTTTTATTTCTTGGGCTGTAGCAACCCGCAAAACAGCATGGAGGTTGTCATCGGTAATGCGTGATCTGTGCTTGTTTTTGTTCAGATTCATTATTAAAAACATCTGTTCACAAAGATAGGTGCTCCCGAACATGGATAGAATACGGGCAGCATGAAGTCGGAGCTCTGGCATTGAGTCAGGGGGCAGTAGAGGGTAGAAGTCCTCAATTTCAACATCCTGAAACCTTGATTTCAGGCCACTGTCAGACTGAAGCTCGATTATCTCCATCTGAAGGTGATGGGGCACATTGTTGACATCAACTGTAAAAGGATTGGCAAAGATGTCAAAGCCTGAGTGCTGTGTTCTAAAGTCAGAGAAGCGCCGCTCAAATTCACTTAGTAAACGGCTAACTTTGGTAGCCAGCCGACTGCAAGGAAAAGTACCAGAAATAGTGGTTGAGATACTCAAACAAACGGGAAAGTGGGCAAGATTGTCCTGTTCCAGTTGGGACTTCCATAGCTGAAGTTTACGCTGGAATGCTGTGATCATGTCAGACATCTTTGTGATGACTTGTTTGCGTCCCTGCAGCTTCAGATTCAGTTGGGCGAGATGCTCGCATATGTCACACATCATAGCAAAATCACATAGCCAGGTGGGATCCGACAGTTCAGGCAAGGGCTTTCCTTTACTTTCCATGAAAAGAGCAATTTGTTCTCTGAGCTCAAAAAATCTTTTGAGGACTGCGCTCTTGCTCAGCCATCTTACTTCTGTGTGGTATGGCACGACTCCATGCTCTGCACCCACCTCCTGTAAAAACTGCTGGAACTGGCGATGATTCAGGCCACGTGCCCGTATAAAGTTAATAGTTTTAATGACTGTGGTCAATATGTCATTCATGTCCAGAACTTTTCCACACATAGCCTCTTGGTGGATAATGCAATGATAAGTAATCAAGGGTGTGTGGCAGTGACTTTTTTGCATTCTTTCCTTCATTAGTCCAACCAAGCCTTTCTTTTCTCCGCATATTGAAGGTGCGCCATCAGTAGTTAGCCCCACCAACTTTTCCCAGGGTAATTTAAAATTATTTATAGATTTCTCCACAGCCTCAAATATATCTCTACCAGTCGTCGTCCCATGCATGGCAGCTACATCCAAAAGTTCCTCAGTGACAGAGAGGTCGGTCTTCGTAGCACGTATAAAGATGGACAGCTGCGCTGTATCAGTGTTGTCTGTGCTTTCATCGATAGCAAGTGAAAAAGCGAGATAACTGCATGCCTGTTCGGCCAGCTGTGATGATAGATTTCCTGAGAGTTCTTGAACTCTATCTGCAATGGTGTTTCTTGACAAACTGACATTTTGAAAACTCTGTATCTGGTCTGGGCATACTTGCTCACACACTTTTAGCATGCATTGCTTCAAAAAGGCACCCTCTGAAAAACACCTTGAAGTACGGGCAATTTCTTCAGCCACTATAAAGCTTGCTTTCACTGCAGCATCATTTTTTGCTGTAGCCTTTGTAAACATTTGCTGCTGTGATTGTAGTTTGCCTTTTAGTTCTTTAACAATTTTAAGCTTTTCTTCCAAAGTATATTTGCCATACTTAACATTATGTTTGGTGTCAAAATGACGACGTATATTGTACTCTTTCATCACCGACACTGTCTCATAACATAATATACACACTGGTTTGCCCTCTCTAAGCACAAACATGTATTCATTTTCCCATTTGTCATTAAATTGTCTGCCTGCACTGTCAACTTTTCTTTTCCTGGACATTTTGGGATCAATATTGGCAGTAAAAGATGTAGTTTATTGGAAATCTGCGTTAGAAGGAAAAAGTTGAAAACTGCACAGGGATAGCTTGATTTGGCAGATGGAGTGGAGAAAAAAAAAGTCAGTCAATAAATGCCTGGCTGGGTACAGATAGCAGATTCTGTTGCAATTTTTATGCCTGCACTTTATGCCAGGAACTGGCAGCTTCTGCTGTGTATTTTTTATGCCCGCACACTCACTCTCTCCTCTGCTCTGCCACTCGCACAACCACATCGGATGCCGGACTATAGGTCACGCCTCCTGAATCTCCTGTGACTTGTTATCTATGCGCATGCGTAATAGATAGCAAGTACGGCAGCCTGCGAGGCGGCTGGCGAGATCACAAGCCTCCTATGTCACCGCGCGTCATTGTGATGGAACGCAGCGGAGTGCAGTGATGACAGCGTGGTGCGGGCCACATTGCAAGGCCTGGCGGGCCGGATTTGGCCCGCGGGCCTTGTGTTTGACATGTGTGGTCTAAAGTGATACATGATTCCATTTATATGAAATGTCCAGAATAGACAAATCTAATTGGGTCAGAAAGTAGATAAATGGTTGCCTATGATGATAAAGTTGGGTCAAAATGGATAGTGACTGTTAATGCATATTTGGTTTCCTTTTAGGTTAATAAAATGTTACAAAATGTATTGTAATTGGTTCATAGCCTTGTGAATATATAAAAACAACTATTGAATTATACACTGTAAATGTATGGTGACCTATATGATGTGTTATATATAATAAAGATATGTTATATTTAAATAAATCAGTAAATAAAATATATAACAAAATGTGCAAGATTTAATCCACCTTTCTCTATAGAGATAGACTATTTCATAATTCTGCTAATGTTAAATATAATTCCATGAGACTATTCAATAAACAGAGAAAATATAAAGCTTTTTATAATGACAAACTAAATGTAATCAGGAAGCAAAATATAAAGAGACCTTAAGAATTAGGAGGTTTAAACTTACATAGTGATGTATAGCAATTATTCCTCAATAAAACTAAAAAAAAAAAAATGAGGAGAAAGTGGTAAGATTTAGGTTTGCAAGTTTGGGAGAATAGATTTAACAAGAGGGAAAAAGGCTATAATAAGAGACAAACAAGGAGCCAGAAATTCCCCTTCTGGGTATTTATCTGAAGAATCCCAAAACACTAAATTGAGAAGACATATCTTCATTGCAGTATTATTCACAATAGTCTAGACATGTAAGCAACCATAGCATCCATCAATAGATGAATAAAGAAAAAGAGGTGCATATATATAATGGAATATGACTAAGCCATAAAAAGAATGACAGAGTCATTCTGTAATAGACAGGATAATTGGTTAAGTAACAGTTCTCCCATGAATAAACATGTTTTGTTTCAAAAGAGCTCTGTTCTGTTAAGTAGCTGCTATTTTGTCAGGCATTTTTCAATGTGTTTTACGCATGTTATCATTAATTCTCACAAAACCCAATTTTACAAAAGAGGATACTAGGGCTTTTATAAAAGGTAACTTGCCGGTTTTCACACAAGTATTTTGTGGTGGAATAAAGACTAGAATTCAGGAATGCTTATTAAACCATTTTATGTTGATATAGCAATTAAAAACTCTGTATGGTCCACCAAAACAATTTTTTTCAAACATCTTTTATATGTCATTTGATTCAAAACAAAGAGAAGAACTTCATGGACAAGTCATTAATTTATGTTTCCCACAGACATCCCAAATTCCTAAATTCTTAAATATTATCCCTAAAAAAGCTAACACCTTAGGTCATATTAGCAACTTTTGCAAGTGAAAATAATGCTTTTTTGACTTCTTCCTGGATAGGCCTCAAGGTTTTTATTTCTCACTCAATTCTTTAAAAAATCATTGTGTAAGACCTATCAATGAAGAAATCTTGGTCACATTTATGAAAACTCTTAAGAAATTGCTTCTTTCTCACTGGAACAAGTAACACACAAAGTAGTTCCTCAAATTGGTTTATTACAACAATGTTCCTTATGTAAAAAGTATGTTAATGTAAGTACTATAGGGCATACCCTAACACTGCACTTGCCCTTATGCTTTAGATTAGATATTAAAAGAAGAAAAACATCAGGTTTAGGAGATTTTTAAAAATGACTGAAATGTTTGCAGTTCTTTTCCAGAAAATGTACAATTGCAAAAACATTATTTACATTACAGAAAAATTATTGTTTTTCCGCTCAAAGGAGAAGTTAACTGTGCAAAATAATTTTGGTAAGATTTGTGATTCCAATAATAATTTAGATCGCAAAAAGTAGTAAATATAGTGGTCATAGTCTCCTGCTTGTGTGAGCCCCTCAAGATTCCCTCCTATGGAATCCTGATGAAGTCATACCTTTATAAACATCATTTCACCAGCATCTGATATAAGATATGTTCAGTTTGATTCCGATAGGTTGAATCAGACAGGACTACACTGATTAGAAGGGAGAAAAAGGGTGTGCTCCAATGAGAGTAGCCAAAACTTAAACAGACAAGAACATCTCTTTTAGGGGTTGATTAATTTAACATGTTACAAATATATAGAGTCAGAACCATTCACCCCAGTAGAACCCCAAAAGATTCTCTGACCGGCAAAATGCCCAACATGGCTTTGAGAACAGACATGTACGTTACATGACAGCTGTTTATGTCTTTTAATATAAGGGGGAGAGCTTTTTGCTTTGATTCTGGCAATGACGTATTCTCTTTGGCCAGCAGAGCAGAGATATTGTGGATTAAGATGAAAAGTAAAAAGAGCAAAAGGTAGATCACAGGAAGCAATCACGGAGTGATGATAAAACAGAGCAGGAAATGCTTATTTAGATAAATGAGATATATATCATTCAGGGGGATCCCTATCCAAAAAAGGATTTTTAACTCAAAAATAGATTGAGATAAAAGCACACATAGCTTTAAAAAATGTATGACACACAGCTATAGTCTAAAACCCCTAATATTTAAAAAAATATTATGTAAAAAATGTAATATTAATTAATATCCCCCCACCACACCAAAATAAATATTACAGAAAAGCCCAACACTGGAGAAAGATATCCCTGAGTTTCAGCTTCCTTATCTATAAAAATCACAATAAAAATACTTGCTAGTGTGAACTTGTGACCTCTGAGATTCTTTCCAAATTAGTTTTCATGACTCTAGGTAAGATATACTTACTATAAGTTCAAGGTGTCACGTGTACCAGGAGTATAAGAGTTTTAATAAATAGTGGAGTGACTTCAATACACAATGGGATGAATCGTTTGTGATAGACATTTATGTGTGTGGTGGAGGAAGCCTTCCCACAAGGCTTAAATCATACTGCCATTCTCCTAAGCAAAATCTAATAATGAATTCTCAAGCTTAGCTACGCATGAGAATCGGAGAGCTTTTAAAAATCCTCATGTCCAGGCCACACCACAGACCAATTAAATCAGCATCTCTGGGGAAGAGAACTGCACATCAATATTTTTTTAAAGCTCTGGAGGGAATTCCACTGTGAGACAGTGAACAATGAGCACCAATGGTTCATGCCTTCATGTCAAAAGGAGAAAAATGAGACCTCCCCTAAGCAAAATGCCTTAGTTTAGTTCAAGGGATTGGTGATGAAGACAGGACAAGAGTCCTGGTTTCCCAGCTCTCCATCCTATTCTTTCCACTGCACCCCTGTCTTTCCGTCTTTCCTTCCTTCACAGTGCTCCTTCTAAAGGGGCCTGCCTCTGGTCTTAATTTCTGAGTTGATGGACCTGTTTTCAAAAGTTATAACCTACGAATGATTGGCTCTTTACACTTATCATCTATGTTTATAAATGTTTATATAATTACTCTGTATATCTTAAGATAGAGAAATTATGTCATAATTCTGATCTATTGTAAAAAAAAAAAAAAGTATGCAAAGTGCAAATACTTGATATTTGAAAAACAAAATAACTTCCCTTTCAGAGATACAGAATTTTTTACTTAAGTATACATGTATGTATGGTATGTAGATAGATAAGTAGATGGATTTTCATTACATAAATGAACTTTTATAGTCTGCTCAATTTTTATTTAAAAGTATAAAAATTTTATATCAAAACATGACTTTTAAGGCCCACACTTTTTATTCCATAATTATAATTATAGCCTCCCTATCAATGTCATTGCCCATGATCTTAATAAATAATCCTATATAATGAAAGTATATTATGCAAATGGTCCCCTTGACTGGGAATTTAACCAGGGGCGGAGCCAGCTGGCCAATGGCCCATGGCCCCTCCCCCCAGCCAGCCCTGCTCCCAAAGGCTGCGGCAGGCAGCCAGGGGAAGGGAGGCCCTGGCTGGTAACCAGCAGTCATTAGGGACCCTAGCCATACAAGGATTTCATGCACTGGGCCTCTAGTGGCAGGATAAAAATTTTAAGACAAAGTTGCTTAAAATATAAGTACATTTAAAAATTTTTTATATATATTCTCTGCTTTTTAGAAATTATATGTCAATTATAGTTTCATCAATAATTTATTCTTCCTTTTACTTTGTCAAGCTTATAAGTCCAAATTATATATAATTATTGCTTTAATTTGCATTTCCTTAAATCTACAGTTCCAAAGACAATATGTGTGTACCTTGAGATAACTTGTGATTTGATATAATAAAATATGCTTTTTTTTGTTTAAATGTTCAGTTCAGCAGGCTATACAATAGATAAATAGTGATAGCAAAGTCTGTCTTCAGAAGAGGGGAAAAAAGCATGGTTTTGAAATGAGAGCAATAGAACCCAACGAAGTAGGACAATTGCAGAACAATAATTCTTTCTCCATCCAAAATCCATGGTGGACAGGGAGGAGTGAGACTTGCCTAAAAGTTGCTCTGAATATCAAGTGGAGAGTAGTACTGTGCTAACAGCTTTGGCTGGGACTCTGCAAATGTTAGATGTTATAACTGTCAAGGCACCAAGCCAAACATTATACATCAAAGCTGATAAAGGAAGTTGGAGTAGAAACTGTAGAAATGTCGGTCGATATTTTCAGAGCTTTGCTGAGCTCAAAATGAGATCCCTGAAGACAAAGACAACGATGAACACAATCCATTACAATGAAAAGGGGGATGGGGTAAAGATTAATTTAGAAATTATACACCAATTTATTCTAATCTCATTTGGGAGAGAAACTATACAAGCCTTTTGAGCACTCCAATAGAGCTACACTTAGCAAGTTCATGGTTTGTTTGATGGAGACCAGCTCCATGCTCTTGCTCCTTGGCTCATCAGAATTCATTGTGGATTTCATTACTGCAAAGATACTAATCTATTTTCTGAAAAGAGAAAGCATAGGTGTGCCCTCCTCTTTCTTTGAATGGAAGTCAACTTGTTTTGTAGGCTTGGAGCTATAACTGGCTTCTGAGAGGAGACTAAATTTGTGATCACATACAAGCTTTGAAGAACCTTGGTCATTTTGAAGTGGTTTGCAGTCTTTTTAGAAATTACTTTGGACTCTCTAGAATTCTGGTGAGAAAAAATTTCCTCAAACCAAGGGAATTGCCCTTCCACCAGGAAGACTTGAGAACACGGCGGTTTTGATAAGAGAGGGCTATAATGTGGCAAATGTGTGAGGTGGCTTATAGACAGTCTATACCCACAGCTTCTCCAATATCTCTGGGAACCTCTAATTGGCAGAATAGCCTGAAGTCTTGAGTTTTCCCCAAAGTTCAAAGGGGAAAGAAAACCCAAGAGAGGGAGGATTTCAATGGCAGAAGAGAGATAATATAACACCAATAACTCACACAGGAAGTTTCTAAGGACAGTGTTCTCAGTTTGAGTTTTTAAATAAAGTCCCCTGGGCCCACAAAACTGGGCAGAAAAATTTAAGCCAATTAGTTACTTGATATTTCTTTTCTGACATGCAAGGAAATAGCCAGAGAACATCTTAATATTTCCTACTTTAGACCTCTCTGGAAGAAGGGAAAAAAGAAAAAAAAAAAAAAAAAAAAAAAAAAAAGCAGCAGCAGCAACACAATATATGTAACTCTTTTTTTTAAATATATATATATATATATATTGATTTTTTTACAAAGAGGAAGGGAGAAGGATAGAGAGTTAGAAACATCAATCAGCTGTCTCCTGCACATCCCCTACTGGGGACATGCCCGCAACCAAGGTACATGCCCTTGACTGAAATCGAACCTGGGACCCCTTGAGTATGCAGGCCGACACTCTATCCACTGATCCAAACCGGTGTTGGCATATGTAACTCTTGAGTACAGATGTCAACAGAGTCAAGACATTATGTAAAATAACAGAAATGCTGATAATCTATCTGCCTGAGATAATGCTGCACCCTGTTGTTCCATGGACCTAGTCTTGGCCAGTCCAGCAGCTCTTTAATAAGTAAACAAACAAACAGAGCAAAATCCTCTTTACAGACTTGAGCGACTATTCTTACCCAGGAATCTAGCTGGATTGCTCTATTATAGATTTTCTGTCCTAGTTTAGAGATAATTTCCTGTAATCCAGGAAATGGAATAACCACAGAACATTTACAAGCCCCTTGAATAACACATTCTGTCTGGGAAATAGTTTCCTGCGTTTGGCTACATCTCTGAAGCCTAAGATCAGGACATCCTTGGACAGAATGTGCTGCCCTGACACTCAGGGTGGGCACGGAACAGATAAGACTTTCAGTTCCATCTGCATGTCTAGGTGGCAACTACACTTTATCCTTATTTTCGGAAATGAGGGACACTATAACTCCATCTTAATAAGTCACAGTTCGAGTTGTGGGAGATCAAATGTACTGGCCTACAACAAGCTTTGGCAAGCCTCTAGGAAGAACGTCTTTTCCAGTCTTGTTGAGTATGTTTCCAAGATATTTCCTTGGTTCAAATTGGGGTCATCCAACCATAACTTCTTATGGTAGTTTACTTCATTAACCAAATTTTACCTTTTGCTTGCATATGCCCAGCTCTGTCTGAGTTCCTGAAACAGTTTAAACATTTTAGAGTGGCTAAAATAAAAATATTTATGGCCACTGTGCTATAATTACCCTTTGTAAAAGGGTCATGAGAGTCAAGAGGTGACATAGTAGGCAAGTAATGGAAAGAGAGAATTGTTCAAGATTTTTTATGTTCCCCATCATGTCAATAATGAAATACTTTAGAGTCAATTCACAAACAGTAGAGAACAAGTTAACCAGTAGGAATGTTTCTACACTTAGGCAACATAAGCAACTGCGCATGTTTAATTACCATCAATTTTCTTCACCATCTCAGGATGAAGAATTGGGTTGACAATCTTTCACATGACATCTCTGTGTCTTAAACATTTTCCTATGACTCTACTGAATTATTATAACCAATGTTAGGGCAAGTAAAAGTTGCCATAGAACCTACAACAGTACTCTACAGATAGTAAACTTTAATGGAAAAAATCTTTGCTATCTCACTGGCATGATTTTATGCATATCAAATAGCTCATCCTATCACTTCTTGGTCTTTTGGCTGACATCAAGTGTAGTATCAAATAGCTCATCCTACTCCAGCACACATTTAAATAGTTTCCATCCTAAACACCAGTCATGTCACTGGATTTCCCAAGAATTTTATTGAGAATTTATTCTAACTCCTTCTGAACTTTTTAAATTGCATTTATTGGGGTGACACTGGTTAATACAATTATATAGGAGTCGGATATACAATTCTATAATATATCATCTGTATTATATATTGCATTGTATGTTAACCACCCCAAGACAAGTCTCCATCTATCACCATTTAGCCCTTTTTAACCCCTTCTTGAATTTTGTGACTGTAACTTTGATATAGGCATGTATCTGTTGCTTAAAACCAAATTTCAGGGGGTCTTGTTTACATCCAGAATAATTACCTTTAGCCTCAGGATTGCTCATTTGCATAGCTAGCTTAAGTAGTGAGTAGCTGAACCTTTCCCTGAAAGGTTTCACCACTTGAACTATCATAAGTGTACCATTTTGGTATTTAGGAGGGGGGGGGGAAAATGCACATTGATTTTCATAAAAACCCAGGAAGACAAAAGATTAGTCAAAGTGGTTATGGTCTACATCCTCCTATTATGCATAGATATCCAGTGTTGGAAAGAACATGAAAAATTTCAAATTCAAAAAAGATTGTTTTCCAACTGCTGTAATCCCAAGGGAAATACCAGGACTGCAATAGAAGAGATCTGTTTCTAATTGAGAAAGCCCCGCCCTGCTCACCAGCCCTGCTGTCTGTGAATCCACAGCCTTTTAAAACTGGGGGAAACCCACTCCCTAGCTTCTCACTTCATTATGAAGCCTTTGAACAGTCTCCACTCCTCTCTGGCTCTTTCAAAAATAATTAGCACCCTCATCAATTTCCCTGCCTTTGCTCATTTGACAAACAAGTGCCATTTGAGTGAAATGTTTGCATTCTCTACTGGGCAGAATTTGGGGGCAGTTTCTAATTCTATAGCTTTCACAGCACTGATGTTCCCAGGAGAGTCATAAGTGAATTTGTGGTAACTCAAGCAGTTTTTGACAACCAACAGTGTTGTGTTACTTCTTTGAATTGGCCTTTTATTTCAGTGATTAACAGGTGTCGGGCAGGAAGCTCTAGTTTCAGCTCCATTTAATTCAACAGCCTGCTTCTGCTTTGCTACCAGGCTTCCAGAAGAGTAACTTGACGTCCCCATATTTAGATATTTCAGAAATGACTTGGTTAGGAAAATCTGTCACATAGCACCAAGCAGGCACTGTTTGCTTTTACAATGTTACAAAGAGAATAATTTATGTCAAGCTATATATAAACTAAAAATTCTCTTTTTATATTATATCAGAACTACATAATAAATTATGATGATTAACCAATAGACTCATTCTGAATCATCAGCCTTAGGATGAGTCATTTTCCTCAATTTCTCCCCCCCAACCCCCGCCAAAATGTCTGAATTCCTATTGCAAATGCTGCTCAGAAAGGAGAGTGACGAATCTAATAATAATTCATGTTACTGTGTGTTTCTTAACAAATAGTTGGTTTTGGAGGGTTAACAAAGACACAGAGTTTGTGAAGGGACAGGAAAACTATTGAGAGGTTTCCCCAATTGCTTTGATGCCCCTTTACACATCAAGCATGTGTGAAGCATCTACTGTATACTGAGTACTACAGCTGTCTCTGGGTGAAGTACCAAGGAAAAAACCACTTGTTTCTGCGTTTTTCTTTTTGAGAATGAGAGACAGGCCAGTGACACATGAAATGAAGAGTAATACAAATAGCTAAAGGGGTCAGGAAATTCAAATAAAGCAAATGGCACCCTGGAGTTGAGACTGTCAGAAAAGATCTTTTTTTGCTTTGAGGAAAGTGAAAGGAAAGGCATTGAAGGCAGAATCGTGGACTCTTGGAATCAAGTATATGGACCACAAAGGTAAGGCTGAGTCAGCTGCTCATGCCGCAAGTAGGACATCATTTCAGTGGCAGGGGAACCAGCTATTCTCAGGAATAATGGCATTTGTGGTGAAAGAGAAACTCTAATTTCTTAATCGGAGAACTGATGCGGAGAAAAGATTTTGTGTATTTCATTACTGAAATCTGGATTAGGCTTGATGTTCACTTACCAAAAAAAAAGTCATTGGAGGCAAAGAATAATAACAAGAACAGTCAAGGAAGTGCTCAAAATCAACTAACTTTGGTTGCTTTTCCTGGGATTGGCATTAATTAAAAGACTGAAATTAATGAATTTGTTTGAGTTCCAAGTAACTTTAAATGTTATTTCAGAGTCACTGTGGCTATCCATGTTTCCAAATGATTCACCTTAAGTAATTATAAGACAAAATTATTACCTGAGATGTGATCAGATCCAGACATGGAAGACAGGAAGCCTACAGAGCAGGTTATTGACATATTCCATCCCTTATCATGACACTTGCAGCCCTGGCAAAATAAAGAGGTGGGGCTTCTTATTCACAGGTTTAGGAATTCACTGCAGTCGGTCTTCAGAGAGGTCTCACCAATAATATAACTGTTTGAAAGCAGAGTTGTCATTGTAAGAGCTGGATATAAAACCAGGATTTATGATCAGTACAATATCCGTGATGTGCCTTGAAGTATAGACTAGACTTTGCTATAGTCTGACATTCACTGGAAGACATTTTAAAGGCAAAACTTGGCCCTAGTTTGAGTCAATGGTTTCTTTGTCATCTAAAACAGAAGACAGCATTTACCAATGCATCAATCAAAGTTTCAGAATGTAAAATTATTTAAGGGGATTCAGGGAAGGCATTGCAAACTGTCTACCTAAAATGACTTTGATGTCATTTTTAATGTGAATACTGGAGTTATCTTATGATAGCAACGTTGTGTTATACTTACTCAAGAACAGATTCATGATCCGGTTTTCAAGCTGAATTAAAACATTAGAGAGATTCCAAATTATAAATAAAACCATATAATCAATACCACCCTTTTGACAAGACTCTGGGAAATTAACTAGAAATTTCATTCTGCTTAAATGAAACATAAATTAACAAGATTTCCAACATGGAGTTTCCATGTTGTATTTAGGCTACATCCTCAATGTTGTTTTCAAAACAGAATGTAAACTACAGCATACTACCAGTACACGGAGAAAAGAGCCTACGTTGGAACCAGTAGGAACACCTCCATATGCTACTGCTTTTCATGCATTATTTTTATGTTAATTCATCCATTCTACCAATATCTAGTTAGTACTTATCATGCATCAAAGACCATGATAGATGCTAGGAGACAAAAAGAAGAAGGAAGGAAAACCAATTTTGCCACTATCCATTCTCCAGTTATTTCAAGGTATTCCTTCAAAGTTTGGCCCATGATTTTTTTTTTTAAGCCCTGCAGAATCTAAATAAATTACTGCATTGTTAACCTAGGTTGATTGTTGATGGAAAATTCAAAATGAATATGCCTCCTGGTCCTTTTATTTATTTTATTTTTTATTTTTATTTATTTATTTATTTATTTTAATTTTTAAAATATATTTTATTGATTTTGTACAGAGAGAAAGGGAGAGAGAGATAGAGAGTTATAAACATCGATGAAAGAGAGTCATCGATTAGCTGCCTCTTGCACACCCCCTACTGGGGATATGCCCGCAACCAAGGTACATGCCCTTGACTGGAATCGAACCCAGGACCCTTCAGTCCCCAAGCTGACGCTCTATCCATTGAGCCAAACCTCCTGGTCCTTTTAATATTGATGTTATAAGGGGCTATTTCAGTTAATCTTTAATATTTGAAGGACAATGCCAAAACCGGTTTGGCTCAGTGGATAGAGCATTGGCCTACGGAAGGAAAGGTCCCGGATTTGATTCCAGTCGAGGGCATGTACCTTGGTTGCGGGCACATCCCCAGTGGGGGATGTGCAAGAGGCAACTGGTTGATGTTTCTCTCTCATCAATGTTTCTGACTCTCTATCCCTCTCAATTCCTCTCTGTAAAATCAATAAAATACATATATATAAATATATATATATATATATATATATATATATATATATATTTAAAAAATATTTGAAGGACAAGGTTTCCTAAAATAATTTCTAACTCAAGAAAGAGATTGTACCATATTTCAGGATGTCATAGAAGAAAGTATAGATCTAATTGAAGAGAATGAAAGGGCTGAAGGAAAGCCAATGTCTCTCTTGATTTCAGGACTGAGAAGGAAGAAAACAACACATATAAATAAGGCTATTTATGCGGCCAACTTCAAATGCAGGCATGTTTAAGCATTTATAATATTCTGTAGAGAAATGGTGTGTGTGTGTATGTGTGTGTCTGTGTGTCTGTATCAATCATGTTAGAATCTCTGACACCCACATTTAGTGTGGACATAAAAAAACAATCCAAATTAAATGGACAAAAGTCACCATAACTCCTCCATGTGAACAGCAGGACACAGGTTTCACCTTTTATGGTAAATGTGAATATGTTTTAAATGTTATGGACAAAGACACAACTAAGAGAAATTCCTACAAGGAGCCCCACATCGACTGCCTATAAGAACTGCAGAGGAGTGAAGCTTGTACCACCACCGAAGACAGACAAGATAGGAGTGTGGGCTTGGGGAAAATAGCAAGCGTTTTGTCTGTCTATACGATGATAGATTCGCAGGCTATGAAACATGTGGGCAAAACATCTGAAAGCTTTGAGTGTAGGTCTGGACAGGAGGAGTTGTACGGTTGGCTTAGCAAGGTAGATCTGGGAATGATCTGCATCGACAAAACGATGCTGCTATATCTGGGAGAGCGTGGGGTCTGCCAGGGAGAGCGAGGTCTGGGCATCACGTAATCCAGGAGGCAAGCCAAGTTGGAGCTGGTCCCAGACATGGAGCGTGGAAGGCTGAGGTGGGAGTGTGGAGGGTACCTTGCGGAGTTCTGAATTTCAAGATGCTGTATCCATTTGCAATTTAGAAGCTTAAAACTCATAGAAGTAAAAGGAAAAAAAAATCTACAAGCAGAGGAAAGACAATGCTTGCAAAAAATGGGACAAACAAAATAGGGATATTACCATAGACCAAGCACAGTGAGGATGGGCAAATGGGCAAGCATATAAACATTTCTTATGTTTCAGTTACTCTGCTTTTTAATTTTAGGTGATTTGTTACAACATCTTTCTGTGTTGTTAGAAGCACAGGTTTGCTTCAGGGTTGAATTTCACTTGCTTTCACTGACATTGTGGATCGACAGTATGAATGGCACTTAAGAATCTATTCCCGTATTCTGCACAGAGCACTTTGCTGATTTCCAGGGTAGCACAGATGATGGCTTTGAGGAGGGGACCTCTGGCTGAGAAACTACCACTGATGAAGAAACATTGAGCAGTCAGAAATAAGCATAGTTGAAGAGTAAACTGTGAGTTATAAGTCAGTTGCAGTTACAGAATGTCACCATTTGCAGGATCAGTGCAGGCCGGAAAAATACAGGGAGGGCTCGGGAAGAGGATTCGGAGCTGAGCTTTGAAGGATGGGTAAGATTTGTCTTGACAGGGAAGGAGAACAGCATTGCTGGTATGACAAATGACATGCAGATGGAGTGAAAGTGGCTTTTTGGAGGCCTGGTAAAAATAACCAGGCTCTCGAGAATAAATGGTGGCGGTGTAGAGGTTGTGGGAACTGAAGTTAACTGGATGGAGGAGGACGCTTGTTCCTTTCCCACCCCAGAGCTGACCAAGAGCCAGCTGCGCAGAAACTCCGTTCATCCCCCAAGCAGCCAACAGGGGTCCCTGCAAAGACCACCGGCAGCCTCTCTTCTTCTCCTGAGGCTAGTAGCTGCAGTTCTATGAAAGCCTTATGCTTAAGACTTGATCATTATATCGTTAAAATGAAAGCTAAACATTTAACTCTTAGTACAGAATGCTGCTCATGGTCAATGGCAATCAATAGATGGTGTGGCCTCTCATTTCCCTGCAATCAGCATATACTAATTTCTCCCTCCCAATCTGGAGTTTAATTTAAAGTAAAACCCAATGTAAGTGCTACAATGAGGTTCTTTATTTTTTAAAACTGCTTTAGGCTCTCTATTATAACAGCAGTGGTTTGCAAAGCGTGGCCCCCTGACCAGCAGCATCACCATCACCTGAGAGCTTGCCAGAAAGGCCCTTTCTGGCGTCCCACCCCGGCCTGCTCAATGAGAAACCCAGCAGGTGCGGCCCAGCATTCCGTGTTCACAGCGCCATGTAGGCCATTCTCATGGATGTCCACGCAGAGAACTACTCATCTACAGGATGCAGTGGCAGCTGCTTAGAACAGCATCCAAGGTTCTTCAAGATCCACTTCTAATTTCCTTCCCCAGCCCATTTCAGCCCTGGCCTGCAACCCAACCCCAGCCCTGAGCTCACAAGGGTTGGAGACACATGCTCCAGACCACACCAAACTCTTGAAAACATCCCTGGGTTTGGGTTATCGTCTCCACAATCTTGTCTCGACTGCACTTGGCTCACTTCGGTAAACCCCTAGTTTTCTTTTCAAGTCCACCCTCAACGTCCTATGGCTGCGGCAAGCAGTTCCTCTGGCCTACAGCCCCGAAAGCCCTTTGTTTATCCTGCTGGTACAATAGTTATCACAATGAACTAAAAAATCAGTGTATGTGTCTGGGTAGATTAAAGAACAGGAGTCTTGTTGCTCTGAGCTCTGAGCACTTACCCACGTGGAGGGACAGCCACCAGGATGCGACTTCCACTTCTGCTGACCTGCAGGTGCCCCTGAGCACGTGGCTCTGCCTCCCACGCCCCATGTGTGCATATGTAAATGAGGGGGTGGCTTAACAGTGGGATCTACAATTCCAACCAGAGGCGATTGATGAATTCTGAGGTCTGATGATAACCAATGTCCTCGGTCTTCTCTACGTATAAAAAGTTAAACAGCCTCCAGCTATGTCTTTAGAAATATTTCCTCTTCTTTTGTTCTAGCCATTTCAAGTTAATTCAAACTCCTAAATCCCTGGCCTACATATGCATACACCAGCCCAGGCTTCCTCACTCTCTGCCTTCAGCCCAGAGGAGATGCACCTGCAGACAGCTCCTCCTCCTCTCAAGTCTGTGGAGGCCCAGTAAAAAGCTTAATTGGAAGCTCCTTAAAGCTATTGTTCACTTGGAGAAGGAGCTGCAGTAAGGCCTGAGAAGGAAGAAAAAAAAAAAAACAGGGTTCGACACATTTTTTTGTTTGTTTGACCAAACAAAGAAATTAACAAATCAATGAGCATGGATTCTAATAATTAAATTAGCCCCCAGTTAAAGATCAGTGGCTGAGCCTCGCCAGCCCCAGCCAGTTTCTCAGGGGCTGGCTGTTACAGTTTCTATAAAGTGGTAAACACCTAGGAATGTATTCAGGCAAACCCTTAAGAATATTCTTTTCCTTATCAGCGATGGCTGATTCAGTGGCCAAGGCCGGCCACCCACAGTACCCTGCGGCAGCAGTTTGCTACCAGCAATGATTTGGTTAACCTCTGATTAAGCATAGGAATTTAAAGCATGAAAAGGTCTGGAACCCGACACAACCCTTTGACACCATGCTGTCTGTCATTAATGATAATCCAGCATTAGATGTTCAGCTTTGAAAATGAAATTAGACGACTTCGGTTTTCAACCCTCGCCCTGCTGTACTGTAAACTGAACCCTGCTGTGTTTGCAGACTTCCTGATTTACTGCTTTGCCTCTTAACTATTTTCAGGCAAATGGGAGCTGGGGGCAGGGTAAAGAGTCCAGGGATCAAATGAGTACAAACAAGCCATCTCAACTACCATCAAGGGAAGCAACTTTCTGCTTAGATAAGCCACCAGGTCAAAAGAGCTTTATTCCCACAGTTCATTTAATCTTCCTTTTTTTTTTTCTTTTTACAAACTAGGTGTACAAATTTTTTTGCTGGGACATCATGCAAGAAATATTCGGTATCCCTTTTCACTTCCTTTTAAAAACAACAGCAATAATGTTAGAGGTCCCTGGGGTCCCTCCTAAGTCTCAAAGGTTATTTTCCTTCCCCCCCCCTGCCTGCTTCTCTTTTATTTATTTATTTATTTATTATTTTCCCCCATTTTTTTATTCAATTATTATCTGTGTACATAATTTAACATTGCCCCCCCATACATACCCCCCCACCCCAGAGTTTTGTGTCCATTGGTTGTACTTATATGCATGTATACAAGTCCTTTGGTTGATCTATTATCTCCCTCAGATCTCCCTACCCTACCTGCTGTAATTTGACAGCCTACTTGTTGCTTTACTGTCTCTATATCTATCTTTTGGTTCATCGGTTTATAATGTTCTTTATTATCCATAAATGAGTGAGGTCATGTGGTGTTTCTCTTTCATTGATTGGTTTATTTCACTCAGCATGATGTTCTCCAATTCCATCCAGGTTGCTGCAAATGATGAGAATCCCTTCTTTTTTATGGCAGCATAGTATTCCACTGTGTAGATGTACCATGGTTTTTTGATCCAATCATCTGCTGACGGGCACCTAGGCTGTTTCCAAATTCTAGCTATTGTAGATTGTGCTTCTATGAACATAGGGGTGCATATATCCTTTCTAATTGGTGTTTCTAGTTTCTTGGGATATATTCCTAGGAGTGGGATTACTGGATCAAATGGGAATTCCATTTTCAGTTTTTTGAGGAAGCTCCACACTGTTCTCCACAGTGGTTGCACCAGTCTGCATTCCCACCAGTAGTGCACAAGGGTTCCTTTTTCTCCGCAACCTCGCCAACACTTGTAGTTTGTTGATTTGTTGATGTTGGCCATTCTGACAGGTTATTTTCCTTTTTAACAATATGTTGGTGTGTTTGAGGGCTTCACATCTCACTTCACGTACCCTGCGGTCTTCAGAGCAGGGGACAAGATATATCTTCTTGTTGAATGAGTAAATGACCAATTCTTCCTCCTTCAATAGCTGTGGTTTGCATGTAAAAACACATTTTAGACAACAATAGTTATAGGCAGTTGACCCAGACCTCCTCCGATTAACCTGGATTTGTTATTCTTAGGTTCACAGTGTTTGGCGCTCTTGAGTCTGGAGGTTCCATTCCCACCCCATGGCTCTCTGGCTAGTTAGACTTTGGGATCTCTCAGCACTTAGCTGGGTTGACTTCTGGAATTTAATGTCCAGGGACTCCTCCTTCTGTCTCCTCCTGAGGAATACCCTCTGGGATGACTACAGTTCCACTTCCCCATTTTCTGAGAGGAGAGATTTGGGTATCATAGTCCATCTATTTGGGTGAGAAGAATAGAGTGTTTCTTTTGGCTCCTTCTCAGATATAGAGATTAACACAATTAAATCATTTTGTTCTGTTTACCAACAATGGATCTCCACCATGCAAAAACTTTTTTCAAAGTTTAATAACCTCCATGAAACTTCTGTGTCTGGTCGAGTGCTTTGACATGACCTTGATGTCTACTACATCAGCATGACGTCGGGAATCTGTAGGCTTTGATGATCATTATGTGTAACAGCTTTGTCGTGATGTAATTCACATCCAGGAACTCTCACCATTTGTAGAACTGATCAGAATGGCTCCCTGTGCCTAATCTGCTTGCACAAAGAATGTGGTCGATGCTCAACTCCTGCTCTCCTTTGGGATTCTAGCATTTTTGTACATCCCGAGCAGAGAGTCTGGGTGACCAGTCTCCAATAAAAACCTGAGTCTCTAATGAGCTTTCCTGCTAGACAACTTTTCACGTGTAATGTGCACATGTGGCTGGAGGATTTATGCATCCCGTGTGACTCCACTGGGAAAGGCCTCTTGGAAGCTTGCACCTGGTTTCCTCTGGGCCTCACCTCATTCACCTTTTGTCTTTGCTGATTTTACTTTGTCGCCTTTCATTGCAATAAATCATAGCCGTGTATGCTGAATCCTCAGAGTTATCCTAGCAAATTCGGAAACAGGATCCACAACATAACCTTCAACTGCTGCTTTCCACTAACAGTTGCAACCTAATTGCTCTACAGTTTTTGACAATGCCCATGGGCATAAATTGCCCCACTGTTTTATCCAATTAATGTCTGACCCCTTCCTAGGGATTGCCAGCCCTTGAGGCTTGGTACACCCCACGAAGGCTCCTCTTGGCTAGCTCTTTCTCTTTCTGTTTAACTTTCAGCTGGTCTACCATTTTTGCTTAATGCTATTAGTATCACGGGGCCACCAATTTTTCTCCCAACTGCTTGCCTCCAAAGTCACCAATGTTTGTGATAACACCTTCAGGGCATGAACTTGCCCACGATTTGTTCTAGGTGAAGTCCGTTTCCTTGGAGAAAAACCAGAACTTCAGAGCCCCTGATCTTATGGCTACCTAACCCACACCTGTTGGGTAGAACTTTTATTCCATGGCACTGGAGCTGGGACAGGCCTGTCCTTCAACAAAGACAGCTGCTCTCCCAGTGGGGAGTACGGGGTGGGGAGGCAGCCCTTGGTTTTTTTAGCTTGAGTGAGGTGGTGGGTGGGGGCATTGGGAGCTGGTCTCCTTGGCCTACTACATCTAGGGTAGAGTTCCTGCCCTATGAGTGGGGGCAGGGAAGGGAAAGCAAGTCCCAGCCCTCTTGCTGGAAAGCAAATCAGTTTCACTAAAAAGTGATGTTGACAGGAAGCCAGGAAGGCTGGTCAGCAACCTTAATTGCTCTAACCACTCACCCTTTAGTTGAGACATTGTTATCTGAAGCAGCTTCCACCTTGTTTGCCCCGTGTAAGTTTCTGTTATTTCCTGCCTAAGGGCTACATGTAAATTTCTGTTTATGTTGCCTAAGATATTTTCCCCAAAGCCTTAATAAAAGGGGATGGCAGGGCCAGAGCAGTAGTAGTTCTCCCACTAGAGTTGGACTATGGCCTGGCCCCCATATCGCCAAGTTGAATTTCTTCAAGTCTCTTCATTTGTGTGCGGCCTTTCTCTAGAACCCAAACCCTGAATTGGAACTCTTTCTACTTGGGCCGTGAAAGAGATTCCTATACCCTCTGAGCTGTGTTGGCTTAGAAGAGTTTCGCAACATGGGATGGGGAAATGAGTGATGGCAACAGCCCTTCCTGTGGTGAATTTGCAGTCCTAGACTAAGAGTAGAGGGAGAGGAGGCCCCATCTTCATGGCCAAGGCTGCCTGGAATAGAGCTTCTATTACATTGATCAAGGGAAAGGGAGGGAGAAGATTGTAACTCAGATGCTATAGGCTGTCAATGTTCTTGTAAAGAGTTAGTAGATTTCTTTAGATAAATATGTCCATGTTTAAAATTTCCAGGCACAAGTGGGTATTTTGTGAAAATTATTATTTATAGTTTTCATAAATTAAATGTTTATTTCACCAGGGAAAGAGTTCCCTGAGCAACTCACACAACCATCTGCAAGTCCTACTTCTGATCATATCATTATTATGCCCCAAAATGTCAAAGTCTGGACTTCTTGCTAAAATAAAATTTATATTTTTAAACTTGATTTTCAATGCCCTATATAATTTGGCTCCATATGGTATTACCATAATCAAGATGGAGCAAATCTGGTATTCCTTGAATATATTTCATGCTGCTCACTCTGTCAAAACTTTCATCTCCTTTTATATTATAACACATTTACAGCCTTCAGTTCTTTATACAAATACTCCTTTTTGTATCCTTTGCTAATTTTCCAGCTCACAGTTGTCTCCCCGTATAAAATGTGCTAGACTGGAAAGTCAGCAATTACTTTCTCTCTAATTCTGTACAAGTATTAATAGATGCTCTTATTTACCACAGTGAGCATAGCACCCGACACATACTAGGCACTCTAGAAATATTTCTTGTTCCATGAAGAAAAGGCTGAATGAGAACAAGTCATAGCAGAACTGTCGAAACAAGGGCTTTACCATTTAAAGAGAACTTTCTCACACATGCATTCTATTTGCTTGTCCCAGCAAACGATGTTAGTCAAGGTTGTCATTATTACTCCCAGAAGGAAATTGGGGCTTTGAAATGTAAGATTCCTACCCAAGATCATACAGATACTGAGTAGCAGTTGCAGATCAGAATTCATAGTTCTTCTAAGAACCAAACTCTTCCTATCCTGAAAGGACTCAGAAAAAGAAAATGCCATCTACCCCTGAGATCTACTCATTTTTCAATTAGAAAGGGATAAGGGTGATTTAAAAATAAGAACAAAATAGGTAAAGAAACCCTTTTTTGAATTTTTTGCTTAGATATCTAAAATGTAAACTTAAGGCTTCGGAAATGAATGTTGGTTACATAACAGATGAGAACAAAGTGGGTCTATTCTTCACAGAAATACTCTGTGCTAACCTAACCCATGGCCATTTTATTACAGTGACTATGTTGTTTTGAAAAATAACTCATTCCACTGGAGATGAAAGATAAGTGGCTGCAGTATGTGGAGCAAAAAGGGGAACTCTTGTTGTATGTATGAGCAAGGCTAAGGTTGGGTGAGTGTGGCTGAAGAAAAGGATTTGGAAAGGAATTAACTTCTGGGTGGTGGTATATGCTATTTAGAAATGACCTTTCTTTCTCTCTTTCTTTCTCTCTTTTTCTCTTTCTCTCTCTTTCTCTCTTTTTCTCTTTCTCTCTTTTTCTCTTTTTCTCTTTCTCTATTCCTTCCTTCCTTCCTTCCTTCCTTCCTTCCTTCCTTCCTTCCTTCCTTCCTTCCATTCTTTTTTTTCTTTCTAGCTGAATCACCTATGTAGTCATTCACTAAGAGCTACTATGCTCCCCAAAATTCCTATTAGTCAACACTCAGATGTTATTCACAACCATACTTGGCATTGTGTTTGATTTCTCCACTTAGGGAATTATCAACAAAGGAATCTTTCTTTTTAAAAGATGTTTGTATTGATTTCTAGAGAAAGAAAAGAGGACAGAGAATCATGGATTCAATAGCACAACATCAATAGGCTGCCTCCCTGCACGCCCTCAACTGGGAATGGAGCTGGGCATGCACCCCAACCAGCAACCCTTCAGTGCACAGAATGATGTCCAACCAACCAGGCCACACTGGCCAGAATCAAAGGAACCTTTCTTATAGGTTTTGGTTAAGAGATTGAAAAATGTCTCTTTATCTGAGTTGTTTGTTGGAATGGTAGAACCAATATCATAACATTGTACACTGTACATTGAACTCTGAACCTTGTGTATCATTTTCCACATCTTTAAAATGGGAAGCATATTGCTACCTATGTGTTTTCCTAAAGACTTTAAAAAAAAAAAAGTGAACCTTTCTAGCAAAATGCCTTCCATGATATGTGCTCAGGAAGGTTCTACTGACCTGCCCTGCCTTTCCATCACCGCTGCAGTCAAGATGTGATCCTAGGTCCCCTGATTGGTTTTACCAAACTTGACAAAAACACATAAACAAGAATATTGATGATATAATACTTTAAGGGGGCTTGAATTTCCCCTCATTCACTTATTTTAATCATGCCATTAAAGTGGTGGTGGGGAGTGGGTGAGTAGTGAAGTAAACTGCAGGAATGGTATATTTACAGGAGACTATAAAGATAATAAGTTACTTACCTTGTGTTTTCAGGTGGAAAAATATTTTCATGCCCATAATCTCACTTCATTCTCCCCAAGCATGGTGATGTAGGTGCACTTATCTTCATTTCACAATTGAAAAGAACGAATTTCAGGAGGATCAATGATACACCAAAAGTATTAGAATGAAAGTATTCATGTGGATGACCAAGTTTTCTATGGAGAGAGAAAAAAAAAAGTGATCATCTCACAATCCCTTGTAGAAAGAAAGTATGCAATAGACAGGAATAGATGTCATTTGTTTATACTTGAGGTTGATGAACAAAATTTATTTGGAGACTATACTTGCAGTTATATAACTTTTCACCTCTGGTGTCAGATATTCCTTTTTGAAAAGAATTTTCATCCTCCTTTTGTTTTGTTGTAGAATTTCTAAAGAATACTTACCAGATTTCATAGTGAAAACATATACTTGCACTTATCATATATTTATTCACACAAAAAGGACCTGGTGAATAACAACAGGAATTTGGGATGGTATAGAAAAGTTGTATTTTATTGACCATTTCTTCACTTTTAGTTCACTTTTAATGAATGAGTTGAAAAGTCAAATAAGTGGGTTGAAATGTTATATTTTATCAATATACTAGAGGCCCAGTACACAAAAATGCATGCACTCGGGGGGAGGGGAAGTCCCCTCAGCCCTCTCTGTGCCCTCTTGCAGTCCAGGAACCCTTAGGGATGTCCAGCTGATGGTTTAGGCCCACCCTCTGGGGGATCAGGCCTAAGCTGGCAATCAGATAGTCCTCTGGCAGCCTGGGAGTCCTTAGGGGATATCCAACTAATGGCTTAAGCCCACTCCCCACCATTAGTTGGACATCCTTAGTGCTGCTGTGGAGGTGGGAGAGGCTCCTGTCACCCCCGCTGTGCTGGCCAGCCATGAGCTGGCTTGTGGATGAGCAGCTCTTCTCCCCCTCCCCTTGTGGAAGCACACTGACCACCAGAGGGCAAATCCTTCATTGAGCATTTGCTCCCTGGTGGTCAGTGCGTGTCATAGTGACTGGTTGTTCAGCTGTTAGGATCAATTTGCATATTATCCTTTTATTATATAGGATTTTTATTCTCTTTCCTTAACTTTAAATCTCTCTGAAGATTCTGACCTCCTAATGGTTTATTTTTTTAAAATTCTTTGGCCTTTCATCATTTTTTTATTTGATGAAGACCAATGTTTATGTGGCTTGTTTCCAGTTACAACAAGAAGTGGATGACAGTAAATAATTACAGTATTCAATTTCATAAACATAGGAAAGTTTCAGTAGTAAAATACTAAAGAACCAAAAATTTTTAAAATCAAGATAAAAATATTTGAAAATAACTTAAACAAATTTGAGCTTGGGGGAAATGAAATAATGTGAATATTTTTGGTTTATGGTTCTATGCTAATAATTGAATTGTTGGAAAAAATATTTTCTTCACATTGCACACTATTATTACTATTATTATTATTTAATTACATAATTTTAGAATGCATGGCTACAGAAAAGGCAATTTAACATGAGCTAAGTGGAGAATATCATTCCTCCTTGGAAATACATATTAAGTTATATTCCAGGCTGTCGAGAAAATTTAAATCTTGATTTATTTTTAGTTTGATTTTTGCTGAAGATTAAAACCCCCATTTTTGAAATTATTGTCTCTGATAACATTGCCCAGAACATTTGCTAAAGATAAACACAATGGAATCAACAGAGTAATGTGATATTTCCTCATGGAATACCAAGTTTATCCCTCATGGGACACAAAATCTATAACCAACTGTCAGGGTTGTGAAGGTCTTTCTTACACACTAGATTGATCTGATAATCCATACCATGTTTGGACATATTTTATGTATTACAACTTATATTCTTTTACTCGCATGGCAACGGATGACTTTGTAAACTTTTGTAAACTGGAGAAACAAACACATCGGCAGGATGCTTAGGTTTCTGTAAGATAGAAAAAGCAAGATACTCAATGACTAGCTGTGATGATGTGACAAGAGATTATTTAATTATTCTTGGCATACTCCAATGGAGCCAAGAAGTGATCTTAATTTGTTAAAGTTCTGCATTGATTTAAAAATAAACTTAAAATAGAAAAATTTATTTTTCTTATTTTAATAAGATAATAGAGTTTCCAGCATAACAGCACACAGTACTTTTGGGTACAACCATGAAAATGAAACATTGCAATTTTGAGTATCCAAATGGAGTTTAGTTTTCAGTCATTGTGCTTCCATGATACAAAACTGGATTTTTAAAAATCTCATGTTTTAAAAATTCATTTCTTCATGAGAAAATTTTCTTGACTATTTGCAGCTTTTTAATCATACTCTTTTTCCCCCCAAAATTTTATTTTATATTTTGATTTATCTTTATTATTGAAAGTATTACAGATGTCTCCTCCCCCCCTAACCCCTCTACCCCCACAACCCTCCCCCTCAGGCCTTCACAGCACTATTGTCTATGCCCGTGGTTTATGCATAAAAATTCTTTGCTTAATCTCTTCCCATTGCCCCTCCCCCCTTTCTTCTGAGCTTCTCAGTCTGTTCTATGCTTCTATGTCTCTGGATTTATTTCTTTAGTTTTATTGATTGGTTAATGATTTTTATTATGATAGGTCAAGGGTTTGTAAACTATGTCCTTGAGCCATATCTAGCCTAATGATGTATTTGTACATGTTGTGAGCTAAAAAAAGACATTTACATTTTTAAATAGTTGACAATTTTTTAAAGAATATTTCATGACACATCAAAACTATCTGAAATTCAAATATTCGTGTACATAAGTAAAGTTTTGTTTGACTATAGCATGCCTATTTTGCTGTAATAACAGTACTGAGCAATTGGGACAGAGACCATATGGCCAACCAAAATGAAAACATTTACTACCTGAACATTTACAGATGAAGCTGATTGATCTTTGAGATAGTTACCTCTAAATCACAGATGCTTCCCTCCACCCCCGCACACACAATGCATTCTGGGTGTGTGTCCTGTGAAAAATATTTTCATTCCAAGCACTTTGATTTATGGGACTATCATTTATATTTTGAATATTCTTTTTAAGTTTTAAAATTATTAGGAAAACAGACTCCTATTGTAAGCATCAATATCAGGACAGTTAAAAAAAAACAAAAAAAAACTAAAGACAACATAATGTGTAAAAATAAATCCCATGGGTTTGATGTACTTAAATCCTATGATCACGAATATATTAGATTTATATTTGAAGCAACCATACTCTTGTTCCTTATTTCCCAAAATTGGACTGAGACATTGATATAGTTATTATTAGGACATTTGTTGTCTTCATGGTTGATACTATTATTGTGTGGTATGTTGGATCATTTACTGAAAAGTGATAGAATCTAGAGGTAACTTAATTTTAATAATTTGTATTATCTTGACTGGAAATTCAATTATATATCACTTAACAGTATTATGTCTAACTGACATCTTATCTCTATGATATGACATAGCTAACATTTTGCATACTGGTCTGTATTTTCCAGAGAAAGAGAGCTCAATTGAAAATAGCTGCAGATTCGAGGAAGGGGGAGATACATAGAAGGAAGAAGCCGGAGGGCTTAGGCTCCTTCACCTTTGTCCCTTTCAGCAAGAGAAGTTTTGCTTTTGTTTGCTGATATTGCAAGTCTTACATGAGGATGTTTTTTTAATGGTTCTACTGTTGCTAAATGAGATAGCTTTATACTGTGTCAACAAAACCTCAATCAGAACTATAATTTCCAGAAAACCCTTCCCTGTGTGATTCCAGATTAGGACTGTCCACAAGGGAAGGTTGCATTAGATTCGAAAGGTACCTGGAGAGTACCAGTATACTCTGGACTTCAGCATAGGGAGGGGCCAGCTTGTGCACATTGTCACTGATCTGCCAGATCACCTTGTTTGCATGAGACAGCAACTGGTTCCATAGCTCCTTCAGCTTCTCCATGTCCTAAGCAAGTCCTGATGCAACACCACCAGGATGAAGGGTGCTCGATTCTTCCGCAGGTCACCCATCACCATCCAGGCTGGAGGTGGTGAGGAGCAGAGGCAAATTATAGCTTGGATTCTGTTGTCCTTGAGAATTTGTTTGTCTATGCTCTCCCTGCTTCATGTTCAGGATGTCTTTCCAGATGTTGATTCTGCAGACGTGCAATAATAAATTTTGCCCACTTCCAGCAAAAGTTATAGACACCTTCAGAGCTCACACCTTTGTACATGGTATAATGTCAAAAATAAGTCCATTATTTCAAACCATTTAAAGAGGCTCTACCTACCTAAAGAAATCAAAGCAGGTACACCAAAAGTGTTAGAAAGCTGCTCATCATCCAAATGCTTTGTTTCTTTAAGGAGGAAATTGCAATCCGGACTAAATAGCAGCAGTAGCAGTCACACATCCTCCTCAGGGGAGTAGTTGCAGTGAACATTTACCCAGTGTTTGTCTGTAAATACATCAACATATGAGCTACTGAATCCTCATTCAAAAATTACAAACTAGTGTGACTGTTTTTCCCATTAAAAAAATATATATATTTTATTGATTTTTTATAGAGAGTGGAAGGGAGAGAGATAGAGAGCTAGAAACGTTGATGAGAGAGAAACATCGACCAGCCGCCTCCTGCACACCCCCTACTGGGGATGTGCCCGCAACCAGTGTACATGCCCTTGACCGGAATCAATCCTGGGACCTTTCAGTCTGCAGACCGACGCTCTACCGCTGAGCCAAACTGGTTTCAGCTGTTTTTCCCATTTTTAAAGGCAAGAAAAACAGAAGCAGAGAAAACTGTAAATGAAGGTTTGAGGTTACAGTTTCTTAAATGGTGATGTTAGAAATTGAATCAAAGCAGTTCAACTCACTCTATGGCTTATCTTTGAGGGTCAGGTTTTGTAGAGATGTAACAAGAAAAACTTTCCCCAGCTCTCTATTTTTCCAGGCAATTGCTTGAACACTTCCCAAATATTTATTAAGTACTTACTATAAGGTCTCTTCTTGACAAGCAGGACAAATATGGTTCCTGCCCAGATGAAGCTGGTATATATTGTTCTTCATCTGTACATGTGAAATGAGAACTGTGTTCCTGTTTGAAGCTATGTTTACAGCTAGCTCTCTTATTCTCTATCTCTCTAGGTAACTATATATCATCGCATTCAAAATATAAATATATTGGAGATGATTTGAAGAAAAGCATAGACATTTAGATGAAATGTATGAAATGACAATATAGTAAAAATGTTGTAGTTCCCCAAATATTTAAAATAGCATTTCTAATTTTACAAGTGTAATCACATGTCATGAAAATGATAAAACATATTTGGGAAGAAAATTATATTGGTACATTTATTTTTTAAAAAGATTTTTCTATTTATTTTTAGAGAGAGAGCAAAGGAGAGGGATAGAGAGAGAGAGAAATATTGATTGGCTGCCTCCTGCACACCCCCTACCAGGGATTGAGCAACCTTTTGGTACATACCTTACTCAGATTGACCATATATTATCATAAGTAAGCCATACACTTTTTGGAGAGCCCTGGTTGAGTTCACTCTGAAGATTCCTGTTAAAATGTGTAACTGACTATAAATTAGAGTCATATTTAACCCTGGGTCTGGGGCAAAACTCATTTATTTAAGAATTGTCTTCCATGCCAAAACCGGTTTGGCTCAGTGGATAGAGCTTCGGTCTGTGGACTGAAGGGTCCCAAGTTCGATTCCAGTCAAGGGCATGTACCTTGGTTGCTGGCACATCCCCAGTAGGTGGTGTGCAAGAGGCAGCTGATTGATGTTTCTCTCTCATCGATATTTCTAACTCTCTATCCCTATCTCTTCCTCTCTGTAAAAAAAAATCAATAAAATATATTTTAAAAAAGAAAAGAAAAAAAAAGAATTGTCTTCCTTGAAATCTCAAGATCCTGTAACAAGTTCCAGCTTTAAGTGGTCTTTGAAAAACATGTTTTTCTTTGCTTGTAAAAAGATGCCTTAAGTGGCAAAAACAAAACAAAACACCAAAACAAAAGAACAAATGAATAAAAAAACACCCGAGGTGCCTCAGTAGTCAGGTTGTTATGCAGAATGTAGCTTTCTGTTGGCTGGTGCTGTCAGTAAATGTCATTCTGCCATTCTTACTTGGAAGGCTTTCGAGAGAAGTGACAAGAGATGAATGAAGCCAGAAGAAGAAGAAGAAGAAAAAAAAGGCTCACATGAGGTAAGAAAGCTGTAGAATTAAATGCCAGATGGAGGCGATTGCAATTAGAACTGGCCATAGGAGGGTGACTGGCCAACATTCGCTCAGAGGAAGAATCACAGATAGGACTGTGGTGGGGGGGAGATTGAGCTCTTCTGGTTGATTAGCCTTTAAGGCACATGTGTCAAACACAAGGCCCGCGGGCCAAATCCGTCCCGCCAGGCCTTGCAATGTGGCCCGCCCCGCGCTGTCATCACTGCACTCCGCTGCGTTTCCATCACAATGACAGTTTATGACTGTTCAGTAAACCATTCGGCCCACGATTTAGGCTGGATTTTAGATTTTGGCCCCTTCTCTGATTGAGTTCGACACCCCTATTTAAGGGAAGCATGGAACACTAAGCGTAATTCTGTATGTTGTTGGAGGAAGGTACCTCCTCTCGCTCTGCTTTCTGTTTCCATTTGTGCAGCAGCCCATCCTCTCTGCTCTGTGACTCACGATTGCCCTTGTCACGTTTGGTGGCTTATTTCTAGAATTTTCAAGTAGGATTGGTTCTCTATGATAACTTCCTTTCTCCCTCTCTCTCTGGGAATCTTCTGGCTGTTGAGAGGGTGTGTTCAGGTTGACTGCCAGCAGCAATGAGATGGCCCTATTTGTGGGGGAGTTTTGAGTTTGTCCAACATGGCCTACGAGTGGAGAGGAAACCTGTGTCGTGTTGAGGTTCATCACTGAAGTCCACCATTCCTTGGTCGGGCATTGACCATCAGGCCAGGCCATCCTGGAATTTGGATGGAAGCATTATACTCTGTTCTCTTACTGACAGGTCGAGAGAGATGTGGGAGTAGTGAGGAGGGGAAGTGGAAGATGTGGCTGTAGTTTAAGTAATTGGTTCCCTTGTACCTCACAGGAGGTAGATGCTGCCCAGGCTATGATGCAAGGATATATCCACTGTCTGATGTCACACATTCCGACCTCAGGGATTCCATCAGCCTTGCAGTCTGCCAGTGGCATTGCCATCTTACGTTACACCGAGTGTTATACTACAGTGAACGTTACAATGCTCATGAACAAAAGAAGCCACATTGGGAAACTTGAATTACTCTCTTGTAGGAAATTGCAATCATATGCTCATTTTTCTTTGGGTTCACTTTTCCACGTGTCTTACCATTCACAGTGATGGGACTGAGTTTGGATCTGATACAAGGATGCTATCAGGTGTGCTTAGGGGACTTTTAGGTGAGAGTGTCAAAAGGATACCATTTATCTCTCACAGTAATCAGCCTAGTTCATTGCATAGAAGACCAAAGAGGGACCTGAGGCTAAGGCCTATCAAGTAACAAAGAGTGTTTTTGCCCAGACCATCAAGTAAGCTTCCTCTGGGTATCAGAAATGGTAAAAGGCATGTGGTCAAGGATGGGGTCTTTCTCAGTTCTGGTTGTTTGCTTCTTTGTCTCAGAGAAGGTTCTGATAAAACAGCTTCCTTATTCTCTCAAATGAATGAGCAGAAGCCTTAGGTCAGTGTTTCCAATGAAATAAATTCTGGCTAAACATGTGTTAATCTTGAATTCTGCTAAAACTTGTGTGTGTGTGTGTGTGTGTGTGTGTGTGTGTGAGAGAGAGAGAGAGAGAGAGAGAGAGAGAGAGAGAGAGAGAGACAGAGAGAGACAGAGAGACAGAGAGAGACAGAGACAGAGAGAGACATGTGACAGTTTCAACTCACAAAATATTGGAACTTCTTCTTTCTCTTTGGGACCTTTTATTTTCAGGCCTCACTTATCTACTTATAGAAAGTACCCCAGACTTTATCAACTTTATCAATTTCTTTATTCTGCCTGCTATCTTGAAAAGGTTCTGCAAAATGTTGGGACATGCTGGTTAATCCTAGACATGGCATTTGCCTGTTTGCATGGTTCTGCAGCTCCCGTGGCCTGAATGCTCTGCTCATGTGGACTGTCCTTTGCTGGATGTGTTGTATTGACACAGACGAAGGTTACATTATCCTCCTTGAGAAGGGAAGAGTTTCTCACTTTTTTATCAGGGTCAGTGTTGAAAACTAGATCCCCCATTGCATAGCGCCATGCACAAATTCTCCTGCAACACCAGCGCAGTCAGGCCTGGGGCACAGCGGCTAAGCGACTTCACACCCGCTATCTTGTGGGATTTGGGATTTGGGGCCTTGCTTATCTCCTGTGGCTATTGAAGGCATTAGAAGCAATAGGATAAGCCACAACCAGGTTCCCAGCACATTTATGAGCATCATAATATTATTTGTGCATGCCATATTCTACGACATACACTATTTTCTTAAATGTGCTCTAAAGAGCATAGTTTTTGAGGCTTTTGGATAATAGTTCAATGAGAAAAGAATTTGGGCAAAATTATATTTATAGTTGTTCATATGGAATAATATAATAATTAATTAAAATACAAGAATAAACTCTATTTTTTTGTACTCAAAACTGGAAACCTACTTTTGCCCCATGCTTTATTATAATAACCTCATGGGTAATGGCTACTATACTACCATATTAAATTTACTTAATCTCTGTAAAACCATAGTAAGTCCTCATTTAAAAAATGTAGAAAGTAGCTCGGCAATAAAAATACCTATTTAATTTTTTAATCCTGCATTTCTGGAATGTATTTGAATGTAGGCTTTCCTTTGTTCTCATTAAATCCCTTTTTTTCCCACTTGGAATTAAAATATTGATAATATTAAATGAAAAGCAAAATGCAGAACCCCATAATTGGTTGTACTCATATAAAGGAAGAGAATAGGCATCTGTTTGCATTGAAAGTGTAAGGACAGAAAGGGTCACTGGGGCAATATACTACAGATTCATGTTCCCTGTTTAATAGTAGAATTAAGAAAGGGCAGTTCTGAAAAGACTTTATAGATCTCAAAGATGCACAGACTACTTGAGTGGAAAAGATATGATTAAACACCCATGAGTGATGTGTTAAAAGTACTCTGAGGATCCCTTCAGGCCACCTGGATAAGTGTGGTGGGCATTGCTGCGTTTCATCAATAATTGCTTCTCCTGTTTCAGCAGACACATGAGTCTGTGTGTCTCACTGTTGGCTGGGCAATGTGATGAGCACTGGTCAATGACATGTGAGCAGAGTGACATACTTCACTTCCTGGTTAAGGCAATTAAAAACTCTGCAATTAATTACCCAGTCTCTCCTTCCCTGCGCTCATCACCACCAAGTCCAGGAGTTTCTGAAAGTAAAGCCATGAGATGGAGGAATGTCCTTCAATTTGGATCCCTGAGTGACCTTGTGGAGTTGAGTCCACCACTTCTACCTTCACCCCACTTACTTATCTCAGACATAGAGCATGAGCAAGAAACTCTTTTATACTAAAATGACTGAAAATTTGAGATTGCTTCTTACTGCAGCATCTACGCCTCTCCCGTGCATTGTGGGAGGGTGGTAAGCCTCTCTACTCTGTGCTCCCCTTTTAAAACCCTCCCCTATGATAATCAGAGAACCTATATGTTGGTTTGTTTACCAGATTGGACTTCTAAAATAAATTTTCTTAAATAATTGTTAAAAAGATTGAAATTCACTGTTAAATATCATCTCCATTTTTAGAAATACTGAAGAACCGCTCAAGTGAACAATACAGTAAAGTTACTTCTGACAGTGATGGAATCAGATATAGAACTCAAGATTTATCTTAAGTTTATTTTATATTATTGTGCTATAAAGTTGAGGGTTAAAAATATAAATATTTATAAATAGTACAGAATGAAAGAATAAAAAATAATATCTATAGGCCCACCACATAAGTACACTATTTTTTCATGTAGTTTTTTCCTGATTTTTTAAAATAATAACAATAGAAATAAGAATCTATACTTATTGAGTCCTCTCAGGGCCAGACACCCAGCAGTTAAAGGCAAAGTTCTTGGAATGGGGCTGCCTGGTAAGCATTCCTACTCCTACACTTATCCACTGAGCAACCTTGTGTGACTCTCTGACATCAGATTCCTCTTTTTTTTTTAATTTTTAAAAATATATTTTATTGATTTTTTTACAGAGAGGAAAAGAGAGGGATAGAGAGTTAGAAACATCGATGAGAGAGAAACATCCATCAGCTGTCTCCTACATACCTCCTATACACCCGCAACCAAGGCACATGCCCCCAACTGGAATCGAACCTAGGACCCCTCAGTCCGCAGGCCAATGTTCCATCCACTGAGCCAAACCGGCCAGGGCCAGATTCATCATTTTTACACTGAGGACTTACTATGGTTTTATAAAGATTAAGTAAATTTAAAATATATGTACAATATTAATACTTGGAAGAGTATCTAGATTACTGTAAGCATTCAATATTCTTAAAAATTGTACTTCTCATTTCCCCCCTAGTTAATGTTCACATGCTATGCAATAGATATTACAATCCATCTTATTAAAGATAATATAAAAAGGGATTAGGGAAGTTAATAATTTCTTAAAATCACACAGCCAAAAGGCAGACAAGATTTATTCCACAAACTGTTCTCCTAATTACTATGATATAAAAATATGCCATTTTGTGAATCATTAAGTAATTTATTGATGCACAAATAACAGGTATTTCTTTTTCTAATTTTTCACTAGTATAAATATCTTGAATACAGTGAATGTTACTACGAATTAAGTGTACTTTTATTAAATATGAGAGAGCCTAGTGCATGAAAATTGTACTAGAGTGGAGGTCCCTCAGACCAGCCTGCCCCCTCTCACAGTCTGCGACCTCTCAGGGTTGGGAGGTGATTCAGCAATCAGAGAAAGGTGATGCCCCCATCACACCTCTGCTGCTGCCACTGCTGGAAGCACAAGTTTTGGCCAGGTCTGGTTACCTGAGCCTGAGGTGGCCCTGGGAGGCGGGGCAGTCACCATCCGAGGCTTGCCTGCATCTTGGGCCAGCCCTGGGCGGTTGGGGGGTTGAGGGGAATGGGATACTTTTGAGGCAGGCACATGGAGCAGCCAGACCTGCCTGGGGACAGGCCCAGCAATGCCTTGCATCTGTTGCCCTGGCAGGGCTGAGGCATGTGGGCACCTCCATATGTGAGGGTGTGACAGTCAATTAGCATATTCCCTCCTTATTGGCTATGGGTGCTACCATCTTTGTGAGGGCGTGATGGTCAATCAGCATATTCCCTCTTTATTAGATAGGATGTTTACATATTTTTATGATTGTTCCTTAGAATATATTACCAGAAATTATATTAATTAGTAAAATAATGTTTTTTTTATAGTTCTTTATTCATACTCTTAACATCTATCTCAAACTGCTTTACTCTGCCTCCCAAATGTGCTATCAGAAAAAAAGTATTTGCTGTTCAGATTTAAAAGGAGAGGTGGGTAATAGTTCACACAGGTTAAAAACAGGGGCTCCCAGTTTAACCCACTGTGTTCCAGGGAGCGTTCTTCAATCAGTAATATTTTATTTACTGTGAAGTTTTAGGATCAAATCAATATAAATAGCCCTGAACCTTCCTTTGGTTGAACCAAAAACTTGAAGCCACATTTCTGCATGGCTTTGTCCTCTGCCACCTTTTCTCCTCATGGCCTGCTCACTCCAGAAAAGTTGTCCTCACGTAAGACTTGTCTGCCATGGCTATCCACTGAAGTATAAATCTCCGTATCTCCCAATGTCCAGCCCAGATCCTTCATGGTCTAAAAATGCCATCTATTGCTTCTTCTGCATCATGAACCCAAACTGTCTGATGTTTTCCTCATGCCCATCTCCAGAACAGTTCTCAAGTTTTTCTGAATGTGGTGACTTGCTGATTGGAAGAAAACATCTACAAGGTTGCCCAAACCTTGGCTCTGGCTCCTAAATTCATCAAATCCACCCTTTCTCTGCACCCCCTTTGCAGCATTATCATCCCTTGCCTGGGATCAATAAACTCTGGTCTATCTGCCTCCTACCTAGTTCCCACTCTATTCCACCTTCACGCTATCTCCGGAAAGACAGAATAGCCCTGTCCTACCACAACTATAGCCTCCCATTTTACATACTCTACTTAGTTTATATGATGAGACCACATCCAGCATCATCCCCTACACCCTTCCCCCCCAGCATGCACTGAAGTAGAGCAATTGTTTTGAAGCCTGACTATATGTTAGAATCACCATGGGGGCTTTTAAGAAAGTCCGGAGCCAAGACCCATGCCCATAGCCTATAATGTCATTGGGTTCAGGTGAAACCTGGACATTAGTCTGTTTTTAAAAGCCCATCAATGTGCTGCCAGACTGAGACCCATTTCTCACCAATTTAAACTATCTGAATTCCCCCAGCTCTCTCTTTTTCTCTTGCCTTTCTGCCAGGATTGCCCTTGCTTATCATTTCAATCTTACAAAACTTAATTCGTCTTTAAGTACTTGGTAAAAATTAGTTGTGGCGCTGAGAGAGAGGAGACCTAGAGGGATTTTGGTACCCCCTCCCATATATGTCAGCTTCTCCCCAAGTTTTTTCTTTTGTGAACAACTGGCATTCTATCAATCTTATGTAAAGTGCTATATAAATGCCACTTTAAGCCAGACACCTGTGTCCAGATCGCTAGACCCTCCTAGCTAGTTGTTCCGAAGCCACAGGTTCAAGTGTCCAACCTCAGCCCTCTCTTCTGTCCCTTGGGGAGATCAGAGTGGTCATTCCCACAGGCAAACCTGGCACCTTGCATTTTGGCAGCTCTCAGATAACTACTCATCACCATGCTGTACAGTTACTCCTCATCTGCAGGTTTTCAAGGTCACTGGATGGGACAACATTCTAAGGTGGCTACAGCAGAATGTCTTATTCATTGTTGTGTCCCTACTGTCTGACCTAGCATCTGGCTCTATAATAGACACTCAATAGATGTTTCTCCAATGAATGTTTTTGATAACCGACCCAGCTGCATCCCTAAGGGACTTAGGTAGGTGAGGAATCAAGTCATGAGGCAATAATTCTCATGACTTAAATCTCAGTTTAACTAGCAATTTCACCTTGGGGTAGTGTTGCATTTCTGTTATTCATCTTTACTTTCAAATCTTTGCAGTGTATCTGGAAAATATCCTTTCCATGTGTTCGAGTTTTAAGTGGAATCGTTTCAAGACTCATAGCAGGGATTTCTGCTTCTGGAGTGTCCACTGTGTGCTTACTCCAGTCTCCCTGCAGCTCAGGAGTTCGAGATTTATAATAAGTTCAGCATGTGCATCTCTCCAGTTCCTTTACATCTAAATAAATCACATTAATGAAAAGCCATTATTTACTGTGTTTTTAATAAGGCTTATCATCCTTAAACTGGGATAGTTAGAAAAGTCCAATTTATTTCTGCTCTTCTTAAGGGAAAACATGCTCCTTAATCTTAATTAGCTTATAGGAGTACTTCTTTATCCTGTAACTTCAACTTGAGTGAAGATGTCTGAGTTTGTCGGCTGATAATCCTTACACTTGACCCTGTGTACTCTGCTAGGGCCCCATTTAACAACAATCTCCCCTTTACGTTGGGGGGCTAATAAAAATAATAGTACTAATATTAGTATTACTGCTACACTGATAGCCTGATTTGAACCAAACAATGAGCTAAGTACATGGTACGCATTATCTTATTTAATACTATGGCTGAAGTTCACTTACCTACATATCTGGGGATCTGGCATTGCATGCATGACCTGAATACCAAGCCCGGCTCCCTGAAAGGCTGCTCGGGATCTGGCTGATGCACAGAAACATTATGCTGCACCGCTCTCACCTGAGGGTGTAAGCTGCTGGATACAGCCAAGAGGTGGTTCCAGAAAATTCTCATGCATCCCCCCCACACCCACTCCAATCATACGTCACCCAATGCAAGAAGGTATCTGAGCTTTTCAAACCCATATATTCTCTTGTGTTTTTGTATTATTTACAAAGCATGTGAGAAAATTGTAAAGAGCTGTTGTTTAAGACATAATGTGGGATGGGTAGGTGGGAAGAAATCAACCAAAGAACTTATGTACATGTAAGCATAACCCATGGACACAGACCATAATGGGGTGTTGAAGGCCTGGGGTGGGAGGTCCATGGGGGAGGAAGGGGTACATACCTTCAACAATAAAAATTAAAAAAATAAAAGACATAATGTGAATTGTTGTACCTAGCAAATTTAACCTTGGCATATTTACATTCTGGGAAGGGTTATTTTTTTTAACTAAGAAGAATACTTAGAGGGTTTTTGATAAAGTAAGGGTGTGTTTGTTGAAAGATAGCCCCTTAACAGCATATCCTTTCCAAGAAATTCTGAAAGAAAATTTTAGGTTCAGAACTGATTGCCCTATAATAAATAACACTTTATGTAGACATGCAAATGTATTCGATAATGAGTTAAAATATGCTTAATGTTTATTGTCTCAGTTTCACATAGGTGTCTGTTTAGTAATGTCAACTTCTATTTTATGATGTTTAAGAAAAGTCATTATTGCCTAACATCTCAAAAAAAACTAAATTTCTCTCTGAGCATTAGTGATTTTGCAAGATAAATCTTTCTTTGGTGGTTGTATATTGATTTTATTTACTTGCTTTAGCAAATGAAATATCATATATCGTGTTAACACCAGGAGCGTTGTATATTATTAGTAATTTTCTGATAATGGGGGTGGGGGAATACTGGACTTATACCACGGACTTTATTTTAATTAAAAGTGGACTCATTCTCCCAAGGGAAAGAATTTTATAGCGCTCTTTATGCAAGAAGATAAAATTGCCTTTCATTTATCAAAAAGTTTTCCCCCAAGACAGCTTGATTTCTGTAGCTGGTGTAATAGTTATTCTTTTGTTTAAATTTCACACTACCAAAGAAACTCAACCACATTTCCCAAGGATGACTAATTGTTTGATAAAGATGTTAGTGAAAGATTTTTTTCTCTCCCCTGCTTTCCCTCCCTCCTGCCCTTCCCCCCTCTTTCTTCTTAGTCTAGTTTTTGAAATTTTCATTGAATGCATACAGTCTCTGAATTTCAATGAACATATCTGGGCTCATGCTGCCTTACATCCCAAACCTACAGTTTGAAAGAAAAACTAAAACCAGCCCATACCAACAACAATAAAAGAAAGCAACAATGAGAAACAATTGCATTTGCAAAATAGAGTATCAGCATACCCTTTATCTTTATGATTGAACCACTTCAAATCATTCCTTGTCTTGCAATACTCCCAACTCCCCACCCAAAATTAAATACACATGAAAGACACCTGGTGTTGAATTCTGAGATGAAATGCAAACCAGATGGATTTTGTTGAAAATGTGGTTCTCGACTCTTATGCTGAAATGGGAAGTTGATTTGTTTAAGTGACATCTACAAATACACACTTAAAAGACAGCTTTTGTTGGTCAAATGTTAGGGCTCTTGGGTCTTGGCCTATTGCAAGAAGTTGTCCTATGGAGTATTTTGCCTTGGAAGATTAAAAAAAATATAGCTTCTGTTGACACATAGTATTGAAAAGTACAAAAAAAGTTCCTTTCCCCCAAATTTTGAGACAGCATCATTGATTTAGTATAGCAATTCAAGTAGCGGGAAAATTAAGGGCAATTTTTAATCTCAAGATTTTTTTTTTAAGGCAGAGGTAGGGGGTGGGAAGAAATTAATAACAAGGAATCTATATGCATAGCCCATGGACACACATCATAGTGTGGTGAAGATCTGGGAGGAGTGTGTGCAGGGAGGATGGAGTCAATGGGGAAAAACAACACAGGAGATATCTGTAATACTTTCTACAATAAAGGTAAATTTATATATATATACACACACACACACACACACACACACACACACTAAAGCAAACTGATTTTTATGAAAATAAATTTACTTTTATGTTGGCTAAAAGAGACTTTTTTCAAATTAATGATATAATTAAAATGTAAATTATATTACTATCTAATTTTTGAGTGCCTACTTTGTACCAAGTCCTGGGTATATAATAACAGACAACCAACCAGATTTGGTTCTTTTCCTCATGCAACTTACTTTGGTAAAACTATCTTTTTAGTTGTTTACAAATAACAAATCAAGACTCAACTTGTTGAAGAAAATAAATCTAACATATCAAATACTAATTCTGCACCAGGACTGAGCTATGACCTTTTCCCCTCTTATTTAACTTCCCTGTAGCCAACCCTGCAAGGTAGTTACCATTATACTCATTTTGTCAGTGGGGAAACTGAGCC
Organism: Pipistrellus kuhlii; assembly: GCF_014108245.1. Lineage (NCBI taxonomy): Eukaryota > Metazoa > Chordata > Mammalia > Chiroptera > Vespertilionidae > Pipistrellus > Pipistrellus kuhlii. The sequence goes on from NW_023425449.1 coordinate 13,738,812, forward strand.
TCACAGAGGTGAAGCAACTTGTTTAAGGTCACACACCAGCCAATTAAAAAGGGCGAGGGAGCATCTGAAAGCAGGTCTGATTCCACAGTTGGACATAGGAGTTTAGTGCCATCTCTGTTAGATGGAATTTTGATTCAGTAGGACAATTTTTATCTTTCCTTCTGCCCCACTAAGTGACTTAACTTTATCAAAAGAAATAATATATTGCAGATCACAAAATTCTAGCTGAACATGTGGAAATCTGCCCTTCCAATATTGTCATTGGCCAGTGAAACATTGTTTTTTTTTTCTTTTTTTTTCTTTGATTCTCCTCATAGGGCTAAAGAAATTGAGTAAATGCATCTAATAGATTTTGAAATTAAAGGTCCAGATAAATAGGAAGATTTTGTTTATTTTCAGTATAGAAAATATACAAATATTTAATAATCAGAGTTTGATTGTCTTGGTTATTTGGTGGTGCCAGCTGGCTGAGGTCTTGGTGGGGTAAAGTGGGTAAGGTGGGCATTTGTGAAAGTTTGTTTGCACTTAATTTTATTATTTCCTCCAGAGAGATAGCTCCCATGGAGGCTCAAGTCCTTCCAGGCAAACTAACATTAAACTTGAAACTTATTTTTTTCCTGTAATTCCTGAATTCTCTCTATAGCCTACTGGTCAAGTGTCTTTGAGCTTTTCTTTTAATTACCTACAATGATAGAAATCTCATGATTTTTTGAAAGAGTTCATTCCATCTTTGCTTAGTTCTAATAATCAGGTCAGTTTCCCTCAAAATTTGACAATGCACATGTAATTCCTAGGTCTAGAAGACATTTAATTCATATTCTGTGTGACAGTCATTCAGATCTATCCCATACAGGACACATCTGTCTTCTGTGTGGTAGTCATTCAAATTGATAACAATTTAAAAATAAGTATTATGACCTCTATCTGTTACTTTTGTTAAATGTCCCCAGTTCCTTCATGTGTTCCTGGAATAACAGAACTTGGAGTTCAAATAAAGATGGTAACTAGACTTAAGCCCCATTTCCCTACTGTAATTTTATAAATAGTATATCAATTCTAAACCATTTTCCCTTATGTTAATACTTCCATGAGTGAGGTCTAAGTTCACCTTAGTTTATATTGGATGTCACTTCTTAACTTTGGCCGAAACAAAGTTTACTCTGAACTCAAAACTTCCTTTTTAAACCTTCAGTTCTCAGCATTACCTTCAAAGTTGCTCTTTGGATGTTTTCTATCAGTCTAATTTTCCTTCCTTTCATAGTACTTTTCTTTTCTCTCTACTTGTTTTTAAAATGTATCTTTGATGTTTTGCAGTTTTATTATTATACCCATAACTGCATGCTTGTTGTCTTTCCTAAAGGTAAGCATTTATATCTCTCGTTGGTTTTGGAGATTTTTCAGCCATTTTTCTGCATGTTTTACCTTTCCCATATTCTCTGAATTTCCTGTTTCTGACTCTCCAATATGACATGTTAGACTATTTTTATTATATCCTCTGTGTCTCATTACCTCTATTTTATGTTTGTATTTTATTGTATTCCAAGTAATTATTCAGATCTATATTTGTTACATTGAGATTTTTCTTTTCAGCTAGTTTGAATATGCATATCTTCAGGATTTTTCTAGTAGTTTACAGATATTTCTATTCTTTGGTACAATAATTCTACTTTTAAAAGTTCATACAGTACATAAAGATCAATGTATAAGGATGTTCATTTCAACATTATATATAAACAACTTGAATTTCAATTCATCAAAAATTAAATAAATACTGCCTAATGTAATAGATTGCTTTGTGACTGTTAATGAGAATTAAATGTGTGTAAGTATATATATCCATACACACATACATGTATGTATTTAATATGTATACTTATAGTCACATAGAAAATGTCTGAAAGGATAATAAGAAACCTTGAAGAGTGATTATATTTGAGGATGAGTCAGAGTCTGAAAAGATGGGAAAGAATCTTATAAATTTTACTTTATAGCCTTCAGTTCTTATGGATATTTTTCTAAAATTGGTTTTCATAATGAGTATTCCCTTCTATAATTAAAATATAATTTTAAAACATCCTATTAAATTCATCTCATCACCTCATTTATCTTTTTGTGTTGTTGTGGGAGGCATACATCTGGCAGATGGTCAATAGGTTAGATAGCCTCCTCTTCTTCATGTCGTCTGAAAATTGCTTAAACATGAATTCTATAACATCATCAGTCACTGGTAAAAGTTTGGAATGCCTTTCCAAAACCTCCTTCCAGGGAGGTCTTATCATCTGGTAATCCTGGCACAAATGAAAATGATCTGAATCCATATTTCTTCCTTTCCTTTTCCTTTCTTCCTTTCTTTCTTTCCTTTTTTTCTTTCTTTCTCTTCCTTCCTTCCTTCCTTTTCCTTCCTTCCTTCCTTCCTTTCTTTCTTTCTTTCTTTCTTTCTTTCTTTCTTTCTTTCTTTCTTTCTCTCTCTCTTTCTCTCTCTCTTTTTCTCTCTCTCTTTGTTTCTTCTTTCTCTTTCTATCTATCTCAATCTCTCTCTCTCTTTCTTTCATATATATATTTATATTTGAAATAGGTCAATGCCAAGCATATTAATTTCTTTAATACAAATTTAATATTGACACATTCATTCCTTATATATAAGAAAATGTACCATCATCTTTCCTGTACTATCAAGATTACTTGGGATAATTGAATTATAAAATCCATATTTAGGTTATTTTCTAAATATTTTAAGCACCTCATTTTGTCATACTACAAAAGCATTCTCAACCTACATTTTCTTCTTAATACTCATAAACTTTAAGATATAAGCTCAAGAGAGAAGACCATCCTGGATTAAGAAGAACTGGAGCTATAAAATCTTTGGTTTGAGTCCATGTCATATTTTTTCAATGTATCACCAAGTTAATAGTTCAAATTAAAGATAAAATCTGGACTACATTTTGCAAAATCTGGAGAGAGAAATGAAACTGCTTGCTCAGAAAGAAAAGTTTTCCATAGTGATTAAGTTGGATTTTTCCTTGAGCAATGCTGATTCTGAATACACAGAACCCCCCCAAAAAACGCATACACACTTTAATAGCTGATAGCTCAATTTTGAAAATGAAATGTATTTTAATACACGCTGCCTTTATAATTATTCAAAGTGTGTGTATAAACGTTTTGGGGACACCCTATATTTTTGTGAATTAACAGAGTCAAGAAGGTGACATGTGCTTCTTTAGTTACTGGTCATTTTCAGCTCTGTAATGTCTTTTCCAAAACTCTCCGAGCCTTGTGGGACACTAATGACAATCGCTGGAAGACCATCCAGAAGCTTTATGCCTCTAAGCTTTTCTGTTAAATTCCTGGAGCAAAACTGGACAATTCTTTCCAGCCATTGTTTTGATTCAGTCCATTCCTAGATACTATGCGAGATGTCAGTTCGAAGCTACACATCTTTGTGTTATTTAACGTGCTACCTTTGGGATCTCTTCAGCTCCTTCTCCACATTCCATGAAGATGAATCATGTAGCTCATCCCAGTTGGGTTCAACTATTTTGGCAAGTCTGGTGTGAGGATACTGGGCTTTGGAGTCCCCTGGATGACTTTCAGGGGACAAAGGACATATCATTTTAGATCACCTGTCCTTAGGAAGTCCGTCTGGCATTTTTTTAGAAGTGTGTTTTTATTTGCTTCATGCCTTTCAATATATATAATTTTCTTAAGACATGGAAACTTCTCACAAATCACAATCACTTTCTAGGTAGGGTAAGCCAACTGAATAGATCAGAATAGCAGAAGGCCTAAATAAAAATGAATATAACATTGTTTTTCTCATAGTTGATGGATCTTGGTTTCCTGACTGCTACTTGAACTTGGCTTCATGAATAAATGACAAAATTTTGTAATTTCAGAATCAAGTCTATCTGAGGTACTGTTTACAGACAAAATTGGCCTGGCCATTTTTACTGAGTTGAGTGTTAAAACTAAAGTCATACACATCCTACAAACTAAAAGTCAGCAATGGTTGTCTTTTTTTTTTTTCTTCTATAAACTGATAAGACTGTAAAACTTAATATAATATGTCTAGTGTTGTTAAACACTTTACAATATTTATTTTATTTTTTTCTTGATATAACCGTAAGGTAGAGGAATTAATATTGCTAACTCCATTTTTGAAGATGAGAAACTGAGACTTGAAAAGGTCAACTAACAGTCCCAAGTTCACCCAGCTAATAAGTGAAATAGTTGTTATTAAAAAGGAGCTCTAGATCAATGCTAGACTTCAAGCTCAAAGCCATTAGCCCAAATAACTTTTCAGTATTCACCCTTCACACACTGCATGAGCATTATATTTACTGGTTTGTAAACACCATACTAAAGAAAAGTCAAGTTTTCAATTCAATGCCAATCTATCTGATACAGGAATTTTTTTAAAAAGAGGCAAGTGGCCCGCAGTAGAAATCACATGGGTGTTACAGGTCAGCAGTTACTGAGGAGAATGTTAGAGATGCTTGTACGAGGTCTGGTTCTAATTAGTAGTTCATTGTGAAGAATACTAAACACAGACAGGCACTCAGGAGTAAATGAAAAAAGAAAAGGCCATTTTATCCAGTGGAAACCGTCTAAAAATTGTCCTGAATAAATTGCTGCATACCTAACAATTTTCTCCTGGTGTTTATTACAGGATGTTGTCAAAGTATGCCTAGTTGGTTCATAGCCAAAAGTTTTGCAATTTCCCTCTGATCTAAAAAACATTCTAGTCAAATTTTCTTTTGCGTCATCAGCTTTTCCAGACATCATACACTTGAGTCAATTAAAAGAAAGTTAATTGCTATTTTTTCCTTTGTCAAATTAAATCATTCCATATGGAGGGGTTTGAAGATTGCTGGAGATATCTTTCGGGAAGGTGAAAGTTCAGAGGGAAAGGCCAAGACACTGTTTTACTCCTTTGGAATAAAATAAGTGATCTCTTTCTAAAAATAATAAATGCCATTTTAAAATGATCTAGATGCCAACCCTTGGATAAACAATCTCTTGAGTTTCCTAGGACTTAAGTGTGCCCAGAGAGGAAGTTAGTAAAAGTGATCATTATAGAGGAATCATCCTGAGAGCTTGCTTTCTTTCAGAACTGTTTAATCGTGTTATTTTATTAATTACGTTACTTCTTTATTTAACTCTTAAACTACACACTGGGAAGTTAGCTATTTTGTGGTAAACTTATGTAAATTTTAGTTAAAAATATTCAAGTGTTCAAATAACTTACTGACCTTTATTTAGAGCCCTCTCATGTGGTTCTCTGCATTCCCTTGGGCAAGAAATGGTTGTAAGTTTATTATGTTCTTTTTAGGTTGCACTGGTAATTGTTATTTTAATGACTTAGTATTAATTAAAAAAACCCTACTATTTATTTTATCTATAAGGTATATTTTGCTGGAATATTAAATAAGTTTACACATTTTCCCCTAAACCCTTATCATAGTCTTATGAGGTAGAAGTTAGTCCCAGTAGGAAACTGAGGCCCAGAGAGGTTAGGTAATTTGTTCAAGGTCACACAGCTTCAACTGGCAGGGATTCAACCCTTTCTCTGTGTGTGAAACAATTATCTCCCAAAGCTCATCTTTGTATCCTGAATATGGTTCTTAGTGTAGGCACAGAATTGATTAAAAAGTTATATTTACTGGGGATGAGAATTGACTAGAAGTTTTGACAATATAGAGACACAGCCAAACTCCTGCCCTGATCAGACATGAAAGAGTGTATAAAATGGGAGTTTTAAAGATAACTGTGCCTGTCCTGATGACAGATGAGAGGAGTCCCCGCTGCAGGAGGAACTGTAAGTAGGAAATGTGCCCACAGGAAGGCGCAGTAGTGAGAGAACACCGTGGAGCAGGGCCTGAGTCAGGACGCATCCATCTCTTGCCAGGATATGGTTCCAATGTACTATCTGGATTCTGATCATCATGTAGGAATTTTTGGCACCATTTAAAAAAAGAGAGAGAGAAGCCCACTCCATTGTCACTAGATTCTGCACCAACAGAAGAACTTTACTATCTTTGGTAACATTTTATGCCTTGCAATTTTTTGCTCATGGAATTCATCTTTAAAATTGTTTTCAGTCATTACTGTCTTAAATTTTTCCTCAGTGTAGATATTCTCAAAAGAATGTAAACCCCTGACTGGTAGACATTTTTGGAATAAAACTTAGGATAATATTTGGCACATGCTTGTGCCAGAGTGTTATCAGTGATAAGAAAGGAGCATGGTATCATAGATGCAGCTGTGGCTCTTTTCACAAAGAAAAGAAAAAATTGCGATAATTTTAAAGAATGAAATCGGATCACATTGCTCACTGTTAGTAAAAAACTCACAACTGCTTCCCACAGGCCCTGGAACAAGACCTACATCCTTACTATACACTGTAAAGAACAACTGGCCACGATGGCTGCCAACTTCCACCAAAGCCTTGATCACTTCCGGCACCTGACCCCTGCCACGCTGGCTGTCTCTTCCTAGCACAGCAGGCACATGCCTCTTTCTTCCTCTAGGACAGAGAACTATTGCTCAGTTCCCTTCTTCGGGTTAAAGTCCCCTTCTCAATACGGTCTGACCATTTTCCCTAAAATGGCTCCCTTATCCCCTGCCCTTTCATTCTCACATCTGACCCTGTTTTATTTTCTTAACTAGTAGCCCTGCGCATGAATTCATGCACCAGTAGCTCTCTGCAGGGCCTGGCTGCTTTGCCCCCACTGCCCAAAGGCTCTTCACGGCCTGGCCCGTGGCCCAGAGGCCCATCTGTGGCCAGGTGCGGAATGCTTGCCTCATTGCTACAGCAATGAAGCAAGCAATCTGCTAGGCTGCTCATGCTACCTGCTCTCAGTGGCCACCCCCCCCCGCCCCCAAGGACTGGGGGACTCAGTAGGGCTGAGAGGACTGGTCGTTGCCATCTTGTGGCTATGGGTGCCACCATCTTTGTGATGGAATGATGGTTAATTTGCATATTATCCTTTTATTAGATAGGATAGCATCTTTCGTTATCTAAAATTAAATTAAATGATTAAATTTAAATTCTTTATGCACTAAGTTTTTCACAGAAAAATACAGATTTAGTCTGGTTGCCAGTCTAACATTTACTTACTGTATTCATTAATAAACAAACAAACACATGCTTAGGAAGTGACTTCTAACTCCTTCTCAACACTCCCAGTAGGGCTCTATGTCTCCATGTTTCAGACGGAATGCCTAAGTGAAAGAAAGATTTGCCCTCTTATCAACCGAATGTTTGCCTTCTAAATCAGGACTTCCTCTCCAGGGTTGTTGACATGAGAACATCCTCTGGCTTCAGGAGAAACACCATCTCCAATTAGTCTTTATTTATTATCCATGACATATTTTTCTGTCTTATTACTGGGCTCCCACTGGCTCACCCGCCACCCTACCCTGCATATGGCTTAGCTGTCCATCTGCCTTGTTTATGGTCAGATTCCCAAAAATAATTTTGGGTTGTCTGCTAGCTGCCTCAGCTCCACTAAAATGTAACTATGAGTAATTCCTTCCCCCAGGCCACAGATGGAAGTTCCCAGATATATATTCATAGTCAATGCCTTCTTGTAACACTAGTGCAGTTATTGATTCCGTTTTTAGACAAGTACATTTAATCAGTGCTTGCTCTTTGGTAAGCTTGTCTTTCTAAACTGAGTTTTCCGTTATTCCTGGTGTCTTGTCATGTGCTCAGGGAGGCATATTCACCTCAAGTTGGGAATGGCACTTTCTCTTACCACTGGTTATTTATTCCCTTGGTTTGTGAGGTGACCTTCAATACATATTGGAAGAGTTTTCCTTTCTCTTTCCTTTTTGGGAACTTCAGCCTGCTCTTTGGGAACCATACCCTGAATTTCGATTTACTGTTTTATGTAGGAGGACTCTGAGCCTTCATGCAAAGAGGACCCAGGAAATTTGCCTTCTTCTCACAACAACCTGAGGTGTCTATGATAAATAAATTCTGTCTAGGCTCTGTATGTTGTAATCGGCTTTCAGAGTGTGACAGAATCATGGATAAGACCTTGGTATTCTAGAAACATAAAAATACTTGGGTGTGTTCACTTCTTAATGCTTCATTCAATTTCATCTCAAAGTGACTAGCATGATACTGAGGGTTTGACACAGTGGAGTCCCAGCTGAGTTGTTCATCCCTTGAAATGAAACGCTAACTTTGTGTTTAGCTCTCCGTGGTGACTCTGCAGTGTTTTCCATACAGCAGGTGCTCCTTAAATATTGACTGGTTGGAATTTCAAGTGTCATAACTTAGGGGGTTATTGGCTCTGTATAAATACATCTGTGAATTACAAATGTAGCTAAAATTGAATGTCTACCTTGAAACATTTCCATTCAGCTCTGGTCCAAGTTACACAGCCAACCCTCAAAGTAAAAAGTCTCCTTTTCTTATAGCTCCAAGTCTATTATTTAAGGCCAATAAATAGTGGTTAATAATGAAGACATCTTAAATTTCAGGCATGTTTCTAGAGACTAAACCTAATAATGCTATGAAGTGGAGGCAAAGAAATATTATTTGTTTTAGTCACAGTCATTAAATATCCAAGGGAAGCACACATTTTCATGCCCCAGTAATGGTTTTGTGGTTTGATCTTGCTTCCTTCAATATAGGAAGTGGTACTTAGAATAATACAGCCTTTTTTTGTGTGTGTGGTTATGGTCTACCTTTTAAATAACAGATATTTGTAATATTCTAAATCATGTTTCAGATACTTGGGGATAGACAGTTTTAAGAATGATGATACAATATAGCTCTCCTTAATGAAACTGATATTATTGTTCAACACTGATATATCTGTAATTAATTCATTAAAAGGTGAGTGAAATGAAGCTTTGATAATAAACTAAGTATAGTAAACTAGACAAATTTCCTCCTCTGAGAAAATAAGAATATATAGATATATATATATAATATATATGCTAATTAATCCAGTTTAATTAGCATGTTATGCTTATATATGTAATAAAAGCAAACTATGCTAATTAAACTGGATGACCTTCCAGACGAAGCCAGGCTGCAAGGGAAGCCTGGGTCCGAGGGAAGCCGGGTACCAGAGGGAAGAAGGGTGCCGGGATCCAGGGGAAGGAAGGCTTACTCTTGCACAATTTTCATGCATTGGGCCCATCTCTATATATCTTAATCGAGATGCAATATTTCAGTTCTGCTTAACTCCATAAACAGTAACTTAGCTTGTGACAAACACTGAACCTGGACCTAGGTTTACAAATGTGAATAAAAACCCTATCTAAGAGTACATACAAGAGAAAAGTGATTTAGAGTGGGTCCCTATACTTGGGGGTCTGCAAGACAAATCTTTGATTGTTGGAAGAAATACTAAGACTTTGGAGTCTGTCTTAAAAATAAAATTTAAAATAATAAAGAAGAAACCAGTAAAATATAAAAGCCAGCCCTGACTGGTGGCTCAGTTATCTAGGCATCCCTCCATCAGGACACATACCAGAGCTGTGGGTTCCATCCTGGTGGGGTGTGCAAGAGACAGCCGATCAATGTTCTGCTCTCAAATTGATGTTTCTCTTTCTCTAAAAATCAATGAAAATCTATTTTTTAAAAGCCAACATTGTCCAATGCAAAGAAATCAACCTACCAATCGTCCACATGGGCCCTGGTGCCTTGGCTCTCTCACATTCAGCCTGAGGAATTTTGAAGGAAGTGGTCAGAGCATACAAATGAACATCTATATCTTAGTGTAATGTTTAAGGTCATAGGACACTGAACCAGACTTTACACAATTTCACTAAATAAGACAACTGATGCTCAAAAGACTCTTTTGAGGCTTGTTATTGAATGATGAAAAAACAGTAGTACTTTTAGGGATATGCTTATTCTTCCTGCCACAATAAGATGGCTAAGATAATACACAGAAAACGATATAAAAATATGGTTACGTATTTGAATGCCTCCTTTGTCACAAAATCATTGCAAGCTGCACACGATTGATATAAATGAATAGACCATGATTATTAGAAAGAAGCCCCCCCAAGTTGGAGATTTTGCAATGAAGTTGGGAAAAAGGCACAAATGTTACTAACATGTTTCAGTGGATGGCATTTTCCCAATGCTATTTCAATAATAAAATACACAAAGAACTCCTTATTTTATAAACCACCAAAGGAAAGATGTAGCAGAGATGATGCATTCTCAGCAGAAAGTAATTTTGTTAATAAAAACAATGTTTTATGGGAATAACTGTGAAGTGTAACCACTGATGAAGCAGCTGCTCTTTACCGGAATGTTTCAAAAGGATTCCAAGGAATTATTGAGCAGAGAACATCATTTCCTGGATCCCTCGTAGGTAAGTTTGTTTAGGTAAAAGAGTGCATAAATCTAGAAATGATTAGAGTGCAAAAGCTCTTAAAGAATATCCTCCATATTAAAGCAAGGCCGCTAAGATATTGCAGAATTTTAAAAATACATTGTATTGAGATAAGGAGTAGTTATGAAAATCTTTCTTATAAACATGTCACCGTTAGAGAGAGAAAATACTTTGAAGAAACTTTTCAAATAGCGTTGGTGGACTTAAAGCTAAGCTACAACAGTTGTTCTTCTACATAAAAGAATATTCCAAATGTGTTGATGATAAATGGATATGACTAATATAATAACTAATGGAATACATTTTTTAAAATTGCCCACATTTTAAACAAAGTTAATATTCAAAGAAATATTTGTTATGAAAAAAATAATTTTGAAAAAGAAAAGTTAAATGATTTTTCCTGGTTAAACTATTTTATTTCTGAAATTGATGTGAGTGTGTTTACTTTGAAATTGGAATTCTTTTTTCGCTTGCCAAAAATCTTACATCTCTGGCAGGGTGGCTCAGTTGGTTGGAACATTGTCCCATATACCAAAAGGTTGCAGGTTTGATTCCCAGTTAGGGCACATACCTAGGCTATGTGTTTGATCCCTGATCAGGGCACATACAGGAGGCAACTAATTGATCTTTCTCTCTTCCTTCCTCTCTTTCTCTCAAGGATTAAAAAAAGAAGTACAAATTGAAATTATAAAATATCCATGAGGATGTAAAGTATAGCACAAAAAATATAGTTAATGGTATTGTAATAACTATTTATGATGGCAGCTGGGTATTCTAATTATCAGTGGATCACTTTGTAAATTATATAAATGTCTTACCACTGTTTGTATACCTGAAACTAATATAAAATAATATTGAATGTCAAAAATACCAAAAAGGGAGCCTATAAGCTAGATTATAGTTAGATTTATAGGTTGAATCAAATTTAGGTGCTGTGCATGTGATCCTGGACAAAAACAAACAAACAAGCAGGTTTTCCTCTAGTTAGAGAATGGCAGGTTTTCCCAGTCAACAGCTTTTGCTATCCTATATAATAAAAGCCTATTATAAAAAGTGTCCAGTCAACCGGTTGGCTGTTCAACCAATCAAAACGTAATATGCTAATGATATGCTAAGGCCACTCAACCCGCTCACTATGACTTCACTATCAGGGGACAGTTGATCAGTCGTTATAACAGGCACTGACCACCAGGAGGCAGACACTCCAACTGGTAGATTAGCTTGCTGCTGGGTCCAGCTGATAGGGCCTGAGCAAGGTGGGCCAGACATGCCCTGGAATCTTACTATAGTCCCTCCCCAGCTGGCCAACCTCCTCTGTCCCCATTGTGCACCACTGGGGCCCCTTGGCCTGGCCTGAGCCCTCTCATAATCTGGACCCCTCAGAGGATATAGGAGAGCTGGTTTTGGCCCATTCCTGCAGGCCAGGCCGAGGGACTCCACTGGTGCATAAATTTGTGCATTGGGCCTCTAGTATAGACATAAATGTCAAGGGACACCACTTCTGTCTGCTGTGGGACTACTCAGAATCTTGCAGACCAGAGACTACCAATCAACACAATTTCATTGACCCCTGTCTACACAGCAGGCACCCTCTTCAGGCAGCTCATTCCAACTCTTAATTTACAGTCTCACAAAAGCAATAATATAGGAATGAATAATCCAAGAGAGACTACATTAGAGGCTTTTGTCTTTCTGTAAAATAATGGAAATTCCCATGACTCCCTTTCCCACTCCACTGTCCCAAGTCATGCTGTCATCCTGCCCTCTGGGTCTCCCCTCCAGGGTGAGCTCAGGCCAGTACTGCTGCTCTCTGAACACTTGACTCACCAGACTAATTACTAGTTTGGGCGTAGGCCACTCAAATATTATCAAACGGTTTTGTCATGCTGGGATCCAGTGCTTGTTTCTGTTTTTTCCCTCTTATACTTTAAACAAAAATCTTTAATTCTGAAAAAATGTAATCCACATGATTCTCATTAGTATATCATCTGATGTTCTCTTTACATGAGCTCTTTGATGTTTAAAAAAATGTGCCTTTGTAATCTTTTTGTTGAAAGCAGGAAGGCATTTTTCTTAAAATATAAACTCTCAGGAAAAAAAAAAATTGACATGGGAGATCATTTTGAGCTCCTCCTGTTTTCATTCATGTGTCATGGATCCATCCATCCAACCAACCAAATATGACTTACCACCTAAGCTATCTTAGTATTATGCCAGGTCTTGGAAACACAAAGTAAAATAAGATACGGAATAAGAAATCAAGGAGTTTATAGTCTGGAACAGAAAAAGACAGAGCACATCATTAAATGAGATTCAAGAATGTTATAGGCACAATTAGGTTCTAGTAACATAACACTAATTAAATTTGATACCTTCTCAAAATGCTCATTATCTGGAGAGGGAACAAGTATGTTAACTGTTGACTAGAATGAAAGTCACACTGTGAGAATCCTGTAATAGAGGTAGAAGTAAATTGCTATAGGGGCATAGAAGAAGGAGAAGTAACTGAGTCTGGGGAAATTTGGGTGGACAACAAAGAGGAGGCAATTTTTCCTCCGTGTGAACATTCATAGGCACAAATGTTGGGCACTGAACCAGGCTCTTAGATCTTGTAAAGTGACCTACGTGTGGCAAAATGAAGCTGTTAAACTAAGTGATGCTATTCATTATTTTGACACACCTGAAAATCACTGGAAAAAGTGGATTATTCTGCTCACATTTGAGATTTCCAATCTCAATTAAATGTTTAATAGCACTCAGTAAAGTTGAGATGACTATGGCCAGTTAGTTGTCCGATTCCCTTAAATGGCTATTCTGAGCCTATTTTCAAACACTATTTAATTGAACTGCCTATAGTCTCATAAAGTTTCCTTTCCTTCCACTTCCTCTATAAAATTGAGGCCATTAGGTGGCTGTTCTTCCTATGGCAATTCACTCCTTCACAGCTTGCTTTCTTTCTTTCTTTCTTTCTTTCTTTCTGTCTTTCTTTCTGTCTTTCTTTCTGTCTTTCTTTCTTTCTTTTTTTTTCTTTTTTTCTTAGAGGAAGAGGCATTTCTCCTGGTCAAACAAAGCCTCTTCTCACTCCATTCACTCTTTTTTTTTTTTTTTTTAATACATTTTATTGATTTTTTACAGAGAGGAAGGGAGAGGGATAGAGAGCTAGAAACATCAGTGAGAGAGAAACATTGATCAGCTGCCTCCTGCACACTCCCCACCGGGGATGTGCCCTCAATTAATGTACATGCCCTTGACTGAATCAAACCTGGGACCTTTCAGTCCGCAGATGAACACTCAATCCACTGAGCCAAACCAGTTTCGGCTCACTCCATTCACTCTTAACCCTGTGTCCCCAGCCACCTCAAACACTTGCGACATCCAGGATCTTTCTGGTTCTCCTTTCAGTCTTAGCTCTTGGACAGGCTCATTTTCCTTATCCTACTCACACACCTCTCATCCTGCAAACCATCCTATTGTGTTTCTGTCCCTCTAGTATCCTATCTCCTTCCATTCTCAGTCATATTCTTGAAAGTATAATCTTAAACCCAAGCTTCTCAAACTTTAATGTTCATAAGAGTCACTGAAGAACCTTCATTATTATCTATCATTTGAGATGAGACTATGGTTTTCTTTCTTGAAAGAGTGCAAGAGTTGTAATTACTTGTTCAATGTCCACAGTTCCTAGGAGTCCTTTTAGAAATTATGTTCACTCTCATAATTTCAATGGCGAATTTAAAGTAATCAATAAAGCAATAATTAGAGGAATATATGGGAAAATATTGACCTTGAGTTGAAAGAAACAATTTTTGTTAACAGCCAAATTAACTGAAAGAAAAAAGGCTTTATTAGAACCTTGAACACTAAAACATAAAATAAGCTACCCAACTATCTAACATGAAAACAATTATAATAACTGTATAACAAAATGAGTATTATTTAATAGTTCATTTCATATATTGACATTATTTTAAAATTAAAAGAAGAGTTAGATCTCCCTCACTCTACACAATATATACGTTCCAGCAAAGTTAGTAATGAAGTGGACTTCTGAGGTGACTAAAACTATAAATTTGGGCATCGTGGTTTTTTGTTTGTTGTTTGTTTTTTCTGGAGGATAATGGGCTAATTTCAAAATGTAAAAATGAATGGTTTAAGAGGCTGGTCAAATTTATGATTGTTTGGATTTTATATAGATAGAAGGGATTTCTTAATTTTTCAGAGTAATTCAGTTTTGTTCAACAAATATAAAAGGTCTACTAGGTACTGTGGGGCATTAAAAGATGAGTAAGAAACAGACTCTGATAAAACAGTAGGGAAAATAATACAAAGCTCCAAAAAATTATGTAAAGAGCTGTAAAGTGTATGTGTGTGGAGGGAGGGTGACAATTGGCAGAGGGCATCAGAAAAAGTGCCATGAAGCAGCTAACATTTTGATGCACATAGAGAACTGTTGAAAGTTTTGCCATTCTGAAGGGGGACTGTATTTAGGGAGTGGTTCTGAAACCTTAGGCTGCATAAGAATCTCACATATTTGGGTGGATGGATGGGGGGCTATAATATTCTATATCAATTAACTATTATTACAGTAACTAGGGGCCCGGTGCATGAAATTCATGCATGGGGGGAGGAAGTGAAGCGAGGTCCCGACCTGCACTAATCTGGGAGCCCTCAGGGATGTCATACTGATGGCTTAGGTCTGCTCCCTGTGGTTCTCTGCTCTCTACAGACTTGCCTGCTTGATGCCACCACAGGCCCTTGTGTCTGCTCTCTGTGGGGGCTATGTGGGGGACTGCTTGCCCTCTCTGCCTTGGCCAGGGGCAAGAAGGACCCTGCTGTCTGCTTGCTCGCTGCAGGGGACATTTCCGCTCCACCCCTGGCCACTTGCATGCTTGCTGGCTTAAAGCACCTGGGTCCCCAGGATGCTCCCACCCTGCCTCGGGCTGCTCAGTGCTTGCACACATAGGCCTGGAGTGGGTGGGAGCATTCTGGGACTCCTGGCACTTGCACAAGTGGCCACCCTGCCCTTAGCCACCCACCATCTTTATTGGGTTAATTTGCATACCCACTCTTGATTGGCTGGTGGATGTCACAAAGTGACAGTCAATTGGTATCTTTCTCTTTTATTAATGTAGATGATGTTTAACAAAACACCCCAAAAATTTAGGGCTTAAAGCAACCACCCCTTAGTGATTCCCCTGATTATGCATGTTAGCTGGGCAGTTCCATTAACCTAAGGCAGGCTCAGTTGATCTCATCTGAGTTCACTTGTGTATCTGGGATCATCTGGTGGGTCAGCTGGGGGCTGGATGAACTGGATGGTCTCTAATCCTCATTAGGCTACTCTGGTTTCTTTCTCCTGGCACTTTTCCTAGGTTAGAGCTTAATAGCTCTTGAGACTTAGGCTTAGAAGTGACATACAGATACACCTGAATTCTTTTTGGCAAGGGCTAATCTCATGATAGCCACTCAGGAGATGGAGAAACAGACTCCATTTGTTTATGGGATGAATGGCAAAGTCACATTGCAAGGGCATGTACATAAAAAGGGAAGGGTGGGGTCATTCTGTAATCAGTCTAGCACCAATACTTCTTTGTTTTATTTTTCTTTATTATCTTTTTAATCCTCACCCCAGGAGAGAGTGGAAGAGAGAGGGAAAGACAAAGAGAAATATCAAGGTGAGAGAAACACATTGATTGGTTGCCTGCTGCAGGAGCCATGACCAGAATCCAAGCCTGGGAGGAGCCTGCAACCCAGGTACATGCCCTTGACCGGAATCAAACCCAGGACTCTTCAGTCTGCAGGCCAATGCTCTATCCACTAAACCAAACCAGCTAGGGCAAGGCTTCTTCATTTTGATTGGAATGCGAGTAGGTGAAATGGAGCTACCTGGTGACGCAGGCTGAGGTTATCCTGACCTATTTATTTCAAATGTAGGCAGCCCTGAGGAAATACTGAAGAGTTTGAGCAAGGAAGAAACATCTTCAAAGTCTGGCTTTACAATAATCTTTTATGGATATGGGGTGAATAGGAGCAGAGAGTAGCAGGAGAAAGGGTCTCTTTTCCATTCATGCAGGTGGAAGTTAAAGAGTGTTCAATGTGGTGGCAGTGGGGGCAGAGTCAAGGAGAAAGAAGCTTCCTCATAAGGACTGAAATGGTAAGGCTGCTGGTAGGACTGGAGGCACCGGTGGGAGTTCTTTCCCTTTTATACCAAATTCAGATAGTCAACATTCATCCTATGGTTCTACAGGCAGAGTTCCCAGATTTTGTTGTCCATTGCCATGTGATAATATAGCATTTAATAATTGGCAGGATATAATCGCACAGTAGAGATGTGGGACTCCGACTCATTGTTTTGATTGACTATCCTGATGAAGCTAAGCTTTCTCTGATCATATTCCAGACTCAAAGATTTTCTAAAATTGAGGCTTTAATTCATTCAGTAGGTTCTTCCCCTTCTCCCCCCCCAGTGATTCCATAGTTCTATAGGTCTCTGATTTTAAAATATTTATTTAAAATGATATAAAGTTGCACAAATATCTTATTTTCAATTTTATTTAAGTGAAATAAAATTGTGGTTGACGTGAAGAAATTTGCATAGAAACCACGAGTTTTATTGAAATAAAAATTTAAAGACAAAATCCTAATACCTATTATCTTATCCTGAAATAATTAAATGCAAAGGATATACACATGTTAAATCGCCAAAAAACATGTAGGCATTACACAATGCACATAATGAAACCATAAAACATTTTATATTGCTTTATTATAAATAATTGGAAAAATATTTCATTTCTCAAACCCAGATAACAAACATGCTTTTTTTTTTGTTATTTCATTTTATTTTTGTAATATGAGTTGGGGAATAGTATTTCTTATCAAAAGACTGGTTTAAAAAATCTGTAAAAACACAAAAGAATTAAGCACTCACTTTCATTCTTTTAAATGAAGACAATCAAGAAGGTTTTTAGAGACTAATCAGTACTATACATGAGTCACCAAGAATAGAAAAACTGTAAAACCTGCAAATAGTGTGTGTAAGGCAAAACAAGGTTGTAACAGATGCATACATATAAAGATTTGATGGTAAATTAAAAAAAAGGACTTCCTTAAAAATGTGAAGAGCTCCATTCTCTCAAATAGAGGAGAGCCATAAAGGCATAACAGATCAAGTCACCAGGTTTGCAATCAGTATTGTTGCTCTGAAGAAAACTTTTATTTTTTCTAAAAGGACACCCAATATGTATTTCAATTTTCTTATCTCATGGTTTGATAACACCTGTTCACTATTGTAAACTTTAACACTTAAGAGACAGTAGTAACTTCAAACTCACTCAAAATTGATTATACCACAGGCATATCTTCATTAAGAAATTTATAGCAACCAGCAGTCAGAATTTTCATATTCAGTAGGTGACTATTATTAATTTTTGTGTGTATTTCCCTTATGTATAATACAGAGTTTTGCCAATTTTTATCACTAATAATTTTTTAAAATCTGAAACTGCTCAAGAAAAACAGACGGAGGGAGAAAAACATGGAGAAATATGTATTTCATAAAGTAGTGTAGTAGATTTCTTTAAAAACTTATGTTTATTGGCATCAATTAAGAGCAATGTTGCATATTCCAGATTAAACAACTATTAGGTTTCCTGTGGATATAAACACACTATATACAATATAATTCTTTTATTTTTCATAGACTTCAAAGTGTATCTTTTATGGAAACTGGAACGGGGTAAATTTGGAAAGCATGTTTCAGTTAGTTAGAAAAAATTAAATTAGCATGAAATAACAGGGTGAAGATCATTATTTAAAAATAATGTAGTTACACTCACATGTACACATGCAAGAAAATACTGTAAAATAAACTGTTCCAGTTTACTTGGTTTTACTTCAGTTTAATACACTCTAAAAAAAACTGCTTTCATGTATAATATCATGGGAAATATTAAATGCATGTATATTATTTTAAGAGCTTGATGATAAATTTCACATTCGTTAAACTTTACTCAGGCTATAAATATATATTTTTTATATCAGTCAGTCAGTTTTTAGAGCAAATGAAAACTGTAGTGGGGAGGGGTTAACTTTTTTACCGGATAGTTCCATACTTGATAATGTTCTTTTTTTCTTCTTCTGGGGACTGTATAAAAAAAAATCAAAGAGTAACGGAGTCTGTCTCGACATCACACTGTTAGCCTTCATGCACTACAATTCATTATGACTTAACAACATGGAGTTTACATTTGAAGACGGGTTAACTGAAATCAATGAGCAAGCATGACTTCTGAGATTCATTAACATGGAGCCAACTCAGAGAGCGATGGATGCTGTGCCTCCTGAACTTGTACTAAAATTGTGCAATAGTATAAACGTATTGTTAGTAGGTTTGCATAGAAATACCACCATCTCACTGGTGTGATACGTCTTTCCCACGGGATGGTAGCAGGCCTGCTTCCTTCTTCACGGGCATTCTTTTTTTGTTGTTGGTTCGTGTTCTTCTTTTTTCAGTTTTGCCTGAAACAAGCCCTATGTATCATAGTTCCAAAGTAAGATCCAGTAGTAGTTTGAAGCACAGGGAGCTGAGCGGTTCCTTTCCTTTTGAAAGCATGACAGTGAGTGGCACCCTCGACAGCCGAGCCACACGAACAGGGTCAACCCAAGCACAGACTCTTGTGAACTCAACAGGCTCCACATCCACAGTCAAGAACCTTGCTGATTTCACAGAACTGCTGCCTGTTGTTGCCGGAAAGGGGGACACATGGTTTTGCTCCAGAAGTTTCCAAGAGGGTTCTCATCTGGTAGCGTCTCCAGATTTCTTGGTTGTTGTTATGAGCTGCTCCTGAGACCGTGCCTTCAGAAATCCAAAGGTCGGATCATCATGGTTGCGGAATGTAAGGAGTAACTGGGCCCTTTGAAGTAATGCCACTTTATCCCGTTCAGTTTGCCCAGGTTTTGTCCCGCGGTATAGAACATTCCGTTTAGATTGGATGGGCCACAAGCATCAAACCACCAGCCTGAATAAAATAATTAGTGAATAATGAAAGAAAGAAGACACAATGACAAAGAAATTGAACATTTGGAAATGAATGGCATTGGCTGAGGGAAACGTGTTCATGCTTGTTAGGATCGTTTGCAAATAGCAAGGCATTCAGATAAATATCTTGCCCTTAGTGGAACTGTTTTAAATGACATCCGGTTTAGGCATTACATGAACAATCAGAGAGAGGAATGCTCTCAGGGAATCAAGTGTCTGTGTCACTCCATTGGGACACATTTCCCACGGAATGATGGGAAGCTTCTAGGTTTCATTAAATGGCCTGGGTTTATTTGTAGGCCTAGTAAAATGTAGATACCTTTAAAAGACATATTACATCTTAGGCCTATTATTGGGAATAGGACAATGAATTATTAGTGAAGAAATTCAGAGGTTTAGACAACTGACAGCTAAAGAGAGAGAGAAATAGTTGTTTTTCCATCTATTTCATAATTTTGCCAAGAACTGGCCATCAGCTGCTTCTGAAATTAGCTGGACACCTGGCAATGACTATGATGCTCAACTTGAATTTGAATTTCTAGCCCTCTCTGTATGTAATAGCAATATGGAAAGAATTCCTCAGTAGGAGCCATGTAGTTGCTATGTAGCAGTGTTATTCTGAGATTGTTCATGTTCTTTCAAAACCCAGTAAGAAGAAAAACAAACTACTTGATCAGTGACATGGGGTCCCTATGCTTGCATAGGTCTCCATAAGGATAACTCGGCACTTTATTTTTTTTAATGAATTAAGTTCTCAGATTTTTAGATAAAACATAGTACTTTTCTTCCTCTCCTGAGGTAACACTGCTGAAATCTTCAGGGAGAAAGTGATGCCAGAGACATTCTGGCATATTTTTCCTTGGATACAGTTGACCTCCCTTTGATTGCAGAGTTATACCTAAGGGACTAATAGCTACACAGAGAGAAAGCTGTGCAGCTGATGTTGAAGTGTAACACGAGCATCATCCTGCAGGAACTTTAGAAAAAGTTAAATGGAGAAAAGCTAGTTCTCATTTTTCAATTTTGGAAGATGAATACAGCTGGGTTGTGTTTATAAAGTCAAACTAGAGACATAACAAGCTATATTAATTATCAGCTCGTACTGGGGAGCAGTGAGGTATGCTGATGAACTGCGAGAGATGCTGTATTCAGGGCCATTTTACCATCTGTATGCAAACAACATAGATGTTGATGTGATGAAAACACAAGGAACAAGAAGGCTCCTTGGCAAGGAAGGAGGAACTGTAACATTCCAACCTTTTGTCTTAAGATTAATTCCGTTAAATATTTCTGATAAGTACAATTAGTAAAAATATGTTATTTATGTTACAAAAGACATTTTGATATTAGAGAATTCATTTACCCCGAAGACTCTCAAAGGAGAAAATGAAACCCAACTTGATTGCTGTGGAGTTTCAACTTTCTCCTCCTTTCCTGTGACCTTGAGGCCCTTTTTCCATCATGTTAACGAGCCTTTCATAGTTTTGCCAATGTCCACCAGGGTCTCTGAAGCAAATTCATCTACTCTATTGTTGAGAACTACTAAAAATCATGAGACAGTCCTCCAAGAAGCATTAGGGTACTTACAGAGTAAAAGTGTGGTTTTGTTTGGTTTCTAGAAAGTCATAAGAATTCTGGAAGGTTGTGGGAAGGCAGATGGCTGTTGCAACAGCACCTGGCAATCCACCACACAGGCCAAAGATTGGGAAATTTCAGATGAGCTTAAGAAAATGACAAGCAACAGTAGGGATACATGAAAGTATTGACTAAATTGATCTTGCATGTGATTCTAATGAGTAAAGCGGGGAAATCTTTGTAGTAGGTGAATGGCATTTTAGAGACATTGAAAGAAGACTAATGGCTGGGTTAGAGTTAACAAGAGAAATGGCTTGAAGTGAGAAGGCCTACTACCAAATCACAGAATCTTGTTCATTAACCTAAGAGAAACGGAAAGGCTTGGTCAATACTCTGGTGTACTGAGATACTTAGTGCTGCACTGAACAGAGTTCACTTGACAAATTGACTGGCTTTCACTCTGTCTTCTTATAAAGTCTCTAGGGTCAGAATAGCCTTGTTTACTAAAAGTTACATTTGATAAACCATCCATGCTCATTATACTCATTTTTCCATTATTTCTTCACTCAATATGTCATTATGGCTAGGTGTTGTCACACAACACTCAATAAGACATAGTCCCTGCCCTCATGGAACTTACTTCTAATGTGAAAAACAGACAAAAAGTAAGCAAATAAATAAATATAAATCATGAGCAAAGGAACGAAAAACAGACAGAGGCATTAGGGATCTGTAATGGAGACTAGCAGGAAATCTACTTGACTTTGCAAGGTCCTCGAAGAAGTTGCTATTTAATAAGACCTCAAGGATGAGAGCGAGGCAGCCACATGGAGATGGGAAAGACTCTTGTCAGCAGAGTGTAGCACCTGCCAATGCCATGAAGAGGAAAGAAATCTTCAAGTGTTCTCTCTTAGAGAACATCAGTGCAGCTGGCATGGTGAACAAGGGGGACACTTGCAGGAATAAAGGTGAGAAGTGGACTGTCTTGATAGAAAGTTGAATTATGCTCATGGAAAAATTTATAGTTGACTCAGTCTACTTGTATATCATCAGGTGAACAAGTAAAACATTCTCTAGGAGTGGAAGTTAACATTTGACCACGAAAACTAGACCTTTCAGGTTAAATGTTTAATAAAATAGTATGTGGAGCCCTCATTCTGTGACTATCACCTGCCAAAGCTTTCCTAAGTATAAGTGGCAGCATGATAAAGGGGGAAAAGTTGAATCTAGAATCAATTAAACAAACATTAACCAATGGGAGGACATAGGGGTCAGAGTTAAGTAAAGCAAAATTCCTGATATTAAGGAGTACACTGTGTGTGTTTTTGTCGTTTTTTTTTTTTTCTTAAGCATGTTTTTATTGATTTTTAGAAAGATGAAAAAAGAGAGAGAGAGATAGAAACATTGATGAGAGAGAAACGTGGATTGGCTGCCTCCTGCACTTCCCCTGCTGGGGATAGAGCCTGAAACTCAGGCATATGCTCTGGCTGGGAATTAAAATGGTGACCTTTGGTGCATGGGATGATGCTCAAGCAACATCTGCTGGGCCACAGTTTTGTGTAGGAAAGAGACATTAGGCTGTTTTAAAAAATGAGATTACAGCCATTAAACAGAGATTTTAAAAATCTTATAAAGATCTTAGCTGGTGTTGCTCAGTGGTTGAGTGTCAATTGATGAACCAGGAGTTCATGCTTAATTCCTAATCAGGGCACATGCCTGGGTTATGGGCTCGATCCCCAATGTAGGGCATTCATGAGGCAGCCTATCAATGATTCTCTCATCATCGATGTTTCTATATCTCTCTTTCCCTCTCCTCTCTAAAATAAATAAAAATATATTTAGAAGAATAAAACAAAAATCTTATAAACAGAGGCAGAAAGCCCTGTTTGTGGGTCCATAAGTCCCACTCATTTACCATCTGAGTTGGATCCTGAAGGCTGGGTGTCTCTGGACAGAAAGAGACTCGAAAGAAAATATGTATGTACTCTCAGACAGCTGGAGAGAGTGTCTGCCAACAGCCTTGGGCTGGCTAGAGTGCCATTGGGTGAGGGGTTGGAGAATAATAGTGCTAGCACAATAAATAGGAGGGCAACACAAAGGTTTTTATTATATTAAAAACTTTTTTTGTTTGGCAATGTGAGCACCAAATCAGAAACGAGAAGACCCAGACATTGATGCCGACTTCATCAACTGATAACTAAGAGCTTTTAGTCAAGAACGTAAATTAGGGGTGTCGAACTCAATCAGAGAAGGGGCCAAAATCTAAAATCCAGCCTAAATCGCGGGCCGAATGGTTTACTGAACAGTCATAAACTGTCATTGTGATGGAAACGCAGCGGAGTGCAGTGATGACAGCGCGGGGCGGGCCACATTGCAAGGCCTGGCGGGACGGATTTGGCCCGCGGGCCTTGTGTTTGACACATGTGACGTAAATAATATTTGTTATTTTTGAACAGTTAATATATATCAAGGACTCTGCTAAATATTTTCATGCATTTTCTCATTTTATTCCCCAATTAGCCTTACGTGGTGTAGCTAGTATCACAGTAAAGGCACCAATTCTGAGATAGTTGAAGAAACTTTTCTAAGAACACACAGCCATAGCTCTTCATTCATAAGATGTGCTTTATGAATGTCTGATCAACAATTTTCCCAGCACAGCTTCCAGGATCAAATAAGACAACGTGATTTTTTCCCCCTTTGTTCTTTATGTGTCTGGGAGTAACAAATAAGCAATATGCTAAATAAGTTAAGCTAGCAAAGGCACTTTAAGTTTGAAAGGACTCGGTGATGTAAGCAAAGGATAGAAGAACGCAGCTTCCATTGCTGCTGGGACAACTGATAACATGTCTCAAATGTTTTAAAATTGGCAACTGCTGAGATGTACTTTGCCAAGCATTTTTCTTCATAACCTGTAACCTCATGTATATTTTAATAAGAAATCTGAGACGAATGTTTCTAATTCATTTACACTTAACTCATTAAAATTTAGTTTTGTAATAACTACCCTGCGCTTCCTAGGCCTTTAAAAATCATTCAAGTCTTTTATCTTTGAAGCAGAAAATTCGTATTTTATCACCCATAAATGAAAGTTTGCCCAGAAAATAGGAATTTAATTCTAAACTCGGTACTCAGGAAGTTCAAATTTATTTAAAAATCAGGAAACTTAACTCTCGAATTCTGATCTAAACAAAATGTCTCTCAACACCGTTTTCCTAAGGTAACAAGTATAGCAAGATAAAAGAACATATCTGTTTTTATAGGTTTCATTCATTCATTTTCAATGCATGCATTCTAGTCATCAGTATGCAAAAGAACTTGCCCAGAAAATAAGATTTTCCTCTTTTATCACCGAGGACAAAGCTGAACTAAAACTGATTGGTGCCACTGTTATCAGTGGGATCATCACAAAATACCTTGTGCTGAGTCATGTGCACAAGTTGGCTTTAGGCCAAGGATGTGGCTCCCCCTGTTTCTCTTCTTTTTGTTTGAAAGATGAAAAGTTATTTATCCTGGCGAGTAATCTTGAATTCATTTAAAACCTCTAGGTATTCTCTTACTGTCTCTTCCCTCCCCTGGACTTCATTTCATGTCAGGTCCTCATTAAAACATGCTGCAAAGTAGGGTTGACTTCTTGTGTTTGCACGCCATTCCTTTAACAGAGGCAGCGGGAGTAGTGGGCAAGATGATGGCTTATCTGAAGGTTGCGTTCAAGTGTTCAAGACCTATGCCCGATACTAATTCTGTGACTTTTGGATAATTGTCTAACTTTTCTGTATCTTAGCTCTTGCCTAATTCAAAGGGCTTTTAGAAGCCTCGTGTAAGTTATTAAATACAAGTTACTTAGGAAAATGCAAAAAATGCCTGTTGGACAGCAAGACGGCAATAAATATTCACTATAACATTATCAGAGTGAAATGCAAACAAAATTAAGTGATTATTTCTCATTGATTGTAAGTTATTAACCATGGTAACAGTTTTGTGCTACAGTGCTGTAGATTCTGGCTCATTATCCAAACTTATCCTTTGAAGACATTTTCTGATTTTTATTTTTTCTCTTTTCAAAGAAGCAAAAATTTTTTTCCCAGAAAACAGGAATATAGTTCCAAACTTTGTACTTAGGATGTTAAAATTTATTTGAAAGTCAGGAACCTAATAGTCAATATTTTTCCAACTCAGAAAGTTAGTCTTCTGGGATTTAGTTATTCTTAATATTTTGTCCCAATCTTCTACATCCATTGCTTTGTTCCATGTGTACATGCAAATATTGCACACATACATACTTATGTATCTTTAAGTTCATGCAAAGTCACATTCATATCTATGTTGATTTATTTTTGTCTCATCAGGATTACTTATAATTTTGTTATGTCCTTTCAGATTCAGGGAAAACATATTCATTCATTTAACCAACATTTTTTAAAAAAATATATATTTTATTGATTTTATACAGAGAGGAAGGGAGAGAGACAGAGAGTTAGAAACATCGATGAGAGAGAGTCATCGATCAGCTGCCTCCTGCACACCCCCCATTGGGGATATGCCCACAACCAAGGTACATGCCCCTGACCGGAATCGAACCTGGGACCCTTTAGTCCCCAAGCCGATGCTCTATCCATTGAGCCAAATCAGTCCCGGCCATTTAACCAACATTTATTGAGCACTGTGTGCCCAGAACTATGCTAGACATGGAGGATACAGGGGCAGATAGTATGAAATCCCTGCCTTGAAGAAATGTCAATTTTTGTGGAATAGGTTTACAGATTATGTAACAAATAAGAAATTGCTTTGACATAAATAGTGCAATATAGATTTCTGTGGTTAACCTTAAATGATCAACATGGATCTTTTCTTTCAACATTTTTGTCTTAAAATTTAGGGAATGCCAGTTATATGACAATGCTTAGCACATCCTTCTTGGGTTATTAAAAACTCTGAGATGATCCTATTTTCCCCCAAATCTTGTCACTTCAACCAGTTAGAGAAGCTACTACCCGTGTTTCCCCGAAAATAAGACATCCTCCGAAAATAAGACCTAGCGCAACTTTGGGAGAAAAAAATAATATAAGACACTGTCTTATTTTCGGGGAAACAGGGTAATTTCTTGCATTTTCTTTGTCTTCTTCAAGATTAAATAGAAGACAAGATAAGCATTTTATCAACTCTAAGCTGTTAGCATCTGCTAAGTTCTAGGGTGTTTAAAGAAATTTATGTGTATGGCTTTATCCCCTTTTAGGACTGAACTGAGAGATATCCTTTGTTAGCTTTTGCAAGTCATGTCTGTTGGCTGAAATAGTTTATGCGTGGGAAAAGACGCTGAAGTTTCCCCCACAACAGATTTCTCTCTGCAGAAGGTTAGGCCACATTTTTACATAGCTTTTATATTATACACTAAATATGGAGATTGTGTTGAAAGAAAAGTAAGGTAAGAAAAAGAATTTAAAACAATACCATGTTTAGTTTTTGTTGGCAACCTTTAGTAACTGTAGTTTCTAACAGACTTTTAGAATAACTTATTTTGAAGAATGCTAGTTTAGTAGCAAAGACCACATTTTCTTTGAATGTAAGTTTGCTTTGAATATGACAATCTAGTGATAAAAGGTTTTCATTTTCATAATTTGGAGGTCAGATGTTCTTTGCATACTTATTTTTATGTACAGTAAGTTCATATAAAAAAAGCATGCATTGAATAAAATTACATTTTTATTTTCTTAATGTTAAATAGTGGATAAAATGTTACATTTATAAGAAACTGATTCCTTTCTTTGGGCTCAGGAGAACAAAGTAGGAGCTTTTCTTTGGGACTAAATTATTATTTCCTACAGTCATCTTAAATGTATTCCTCTTACTACTTAAATATGCAGATTTGTCACAATATGCTATATCAAGGGAAAGAACTACAAATTTTCCTAATGTCAATAGAATCATTGAGCACAGGTTATTCATGGCTTATAAATCTATGTTGACAAATCATCTATTTAATGATTAATAGAGGGGTCACATCCCTAGAAAATTTGTGTGGTAATTTTGAAATCAAAATATAGAGTCTGATTCCATAAGAAATGTACAATGAAACATGAAAATGATTCAAAATTTAAATTGGATGGAAGAATTGATGGCTTTTGGGTAAGGCAGGAATAGGCACACATGTTTCTATAAAAGGAGCAGTCAAACACGGTGGTACCTATTTCTATCGATGGAAATGTGCTTTCTCAGCCGACTACACCTCCTTTCCACCTAGCCATGCATTATGAATTACAACCTATGCTCTGAAATTACTATTACTACAGCCACAGTGAGGACATGGCTATGGGAATCACAGAACCAGAAGAACATGAAAGGGACAATCTTTTCTGGATCCACAATTACAGGGTCATGCATAAGAAAGCCCTTCCATACAAATAGCTCTAATCTAAGCTCTCTCGGTGAAGGGGTCCATAACGAGAAATGCGCAATCCTCCCTGGCAGCTCCTTCCGACCTTTGATCATGGACACTCCACGTACGTTACTTCTCCATTGCTGCCACAGCTCTACCACATGTCATATCGTGTCCTTACAAGTGGCAGAGTTATTTATTTATTTATTTATTTTTATTGTGTTATTTCTTCTTTACTTTTTCTGTGGATGGTCGCCCTCAAGAGAGGAGAGTTCTAGTCTAAGTTCCTCAAATCTCTAATAGTAGTTGACCCTTCATGCTCATTAAACTATGTTAAATTGTTGGAAGAAAGTTAGAATGTCAGAAGAAAGATCAAAATGTTCTACCATATGTCTAGCTGAAATACCTTCTGCTTTCAATTAAGCCCATCTCCTGTTGTTCAGTGTTGGACAGATAAGGGTAAACAATGATACCACATTCTTCAACTATAATCCCTCCATGTACTTGAAGAAAACTATTGAGGACAGTTACTAGGCAATAAATCTTACTTTACTCTTAATTCCCTTTAGAAGAAACAAAGCAAAAAGATAAACAACATAAAAAAGCTTTAATTGATGATGACAGAGAACTATAAATTATTAGTTTCAAAGAGTATTGGAATCTCACTGCTTAAAAGAGACTATTTTAAATAGGCAACAAGTTCAAATTCAATTTTTTTAAAAAAGGAAATCATTAGATGAGAAAGTGGTTCTGAGAGAAAATATGACAGAGAAAATATAGAGGTGATGGGGAGGAGCTAAGCAGACGTAAGTCCCACGCAGTACTCACATTACCTGGACTGTCACATGCATCCTTACGCTCTCCAGTTCTTAGCTATCTAAATTCCACACATGAGCTTTGTAGACTGAAGAGCTTTGCAAGACCTGGATTCTTTCAAAAGGATATTTGATAGGGCAATGGCGTTTGTTACAAAGACACATTTACTTAGACTATTCCAGCCCAAGCAACGGAAATTTTCTCTCCCCAACATGTGTGTTTATTGGTGAGTAAGAAGCGGGTCCAAGAATGATTATGGATGAAATAACATGACAAAGTACACTCATTTGAAGCAGAAATAAAACCATAAATCTGAGCAATGAAGTTTTCACATCAACAACCAAGAGGTGCATTATTCTCTTTACTTTGCTCCATGTTTTCATTACTATGACAGAGCTATGAACATATTGGATGCTCTTCTAAGGAAACATTCGAAAGATTTTATTGTTGGTCTCTCATGTGTTGTATTTATTTGGTAAGAAAAATTATCTGTAAAAATAGACACGAGGAAAATGAATGTGCTTCGGTATTAAAATGGGCAGGGAAGTGGACAATCAAAGTCTTTCTGTCTTTGAATCAAGTTTTTGATAATTCTCTTCATGGGATGAGGAAGGTAATAAAAAGGAAAAAATTTCTCTCTGGAAAAAAGTTTAAAACTCAATATACTTGTGCTCGCATTGGCAGCCCATATACTAAAATCTGCCATTAAAAAAATATTCTAAATTTCTAACAACTACTTTGGGGAGGGGGGGTCATAAGATTACATAGAGAGGACTTTTAACTGTTTGATGAGGTTAAATGTGATGCCAAATGGCATGTTTCAAGCTTAAGGCTGTGATAGAGGCAGAATCATATTGGGCTGGCATCGATAATACGAGAGCTGGTCTCATGCCGAAAAGATGTTAATATAAACGGAGTGGCTGGGGTCGATGGAATGTCATTTGGCTGTAGTATTAATGGAGATTTGGGTATGGGGGGTGTGGAGGATGGATGAAGGTAAAAAGACTTCTCCAAAACCTTCTCTCCATACTCTTTTGTGCTGTTAATTGATGAGAAAAATGTCAAACTAATGATTCATTTCATTGGCTTCCAAATTTGAAAGCAATTTGAGGGTTACAAGATGGTTATTTATTCATTCATTCATTCATTCATGCACCATGTGCAACAATCTACTGCACTGGATGTTAAGGATGAATGGGCATTAATTTACTTTTGTTTTCCTTATGTGCAAAGTGAAGATTAGAGTTCCTTTCCCTACTTATGTCACTGAGTTTGGAGTTCAAGTAAGACAGTACAACAAACAAAATAGCATGTAATAACAATGTGAATAGTATCACAGTTTGGGAAGAAAAATGTTAGGTTTAAACAGGCTTTTTCCCCCTTACTGAATGAAAAGGTGTTTTATTGTAGAATAGGACAGAGAGAATCAGAACAGTTGAAGGTGGGAGTTGTAGCTATTCCATCAAGAGAAGGGAATAACACTAAAGGGAATAAAACTGTGAGAAGAAACACTGGGCAAAAAGCTTCCTTTACAATTTTGTTTGGTGCCAACTCCTTCTTGCCAGAGCCTAGCCCTATAACATCCTCAAGCCTCATCATTTGCCAGTGGGCGTTAGCTTAGCGCTTCTCAGACTTCAGTTACTTACCTATCAACTTTGCAGTTTTTGCCTTATCTGCTTAGAACTTTTATTAATACTTAATAGAAACAGTTTTCTTTAAATCAATGATTTGTTAAATATCGAATATTGTGAATACATGTTAACATGCAAAGTTTTAACATTCCTTTAACTAGAAAATCAGTACCACGTGCTATAATAAAAGGTAGATATGAAGCTCAATATAATTGAAACAGAATCACTTTATTTAATTCTAGGAAGGTGCTATTACCTGGCCAAGGCCTGGAGCCTGTGAAGAAAGTTTTGTATTTTTCCTTGCTAAGAAGGGTAATTATTAAGAAAGTGCAGAGGAATCATTACAGACACACTAGCATCAAATTGAGAATTTTCCTTTTATAAAAACAGAGCTGGAAAAGTACTAAAAAAGTGAAAACCAGATTAACTTTCTTACTCAGAGATACAGTCTTATTTAATGGTATCTCTTACACCAGCTCCAATGTCTTACAGAAATCAAGAGCATATAATGCAAAGTCCTGTATAACTGTTCTTAATTGTATGACGTTAGATTTAACTATACCTTTTTATTCGTCTTATTCCATTGCAACAAAATTGTCAATGAACTCTCCTATGCAGTTGCAAAACATTTTGTAAGATTCTGCCCCCCCCCCCCCCCCCCCAGTATGCTGCATTGGCACTATGGGTATCAGTATGATTATTGGGTAGGTAGAGTAACTGGGACTTTAAGAGTCTAAAGAATATATTCAGGATGAAGCTTAGCACACCCCCTCTTAGGTATTGAGGGAGGCGGGGAGGCAAATGTCTTACTGTGCTGGCAGCATCTTGCAGAAGGACACATGGGGAATTAGAGGGCAGAACAAATGCTCTCTAGAGGGCCTTGCTCTTAAGTTCCCCAACCAGAAGATCACAGTCCTTTCTCATTGATAAGAAACCTCAAGCCGCAAACCACTAAAACATAACGCAGAGAACGGCCCCACAGGACTTACCTCCTGTGAGCATGAGGGCGCATTTGCATAGACAGTTGTCATTATCAGCATCTTTAGTGCTGAAATCAGCGCCATGTATGACCAAGCTGCTCTGCTGTCCTGCTGTCCCACTGTGACCCTTTAAATACAACCTGCAGTTAAAAGGAAAAAAAAAAAAAAGTAAGAAAGAGAAAGAAAGATAGACCATTTAACAGAATAAGAAAACCCAGAGGCCAGGTTTGTTGAATGTATGCCTTTTTCATTATTTTTCCCCTTCTTTTCTTTTAGGGAACAATTTTCCCCCCCCCCCCCAGAAAACATTAGGAACCATAAAAACCAAACTCAATATTTGGCAGTACCAAAAGCAAAATACAACTAAAAATAACATTTAGACTTCATGGTTAACCTTAGAGAAACATGCTTTAAAACACCAGATTTAACACTCTCCTGCACAGAGTAAAACAAGTTCACTCCATCACACTGAGATGGACTTTTCAGAACTGACATAACTTTCTAAAATTCAAAAAGAAAAAAAAAAAAGAAAAAACAAACCCACCCAATTCTAACCCTGGCATCATCATTTATAAAATAACATGTTCAAATGTTCCTGAAAATAAACAGCTGGTAAACCTGAAAACAAATCTTTCACAGACTGAACTCAGATTCCACAGGATCTAGTGCATGTGAGCTGGGGAAGGCAGGCTCTGGTCCCACTCAGCTCTTACCAGATACAAACAAATACAAAAGAGGTTCAAAATAAACGACTCCACCAAACTCTGTAGAGGAGCAGCTTCCTTTCACAAAGGAAAAGGAACCCAGTTTCACAAAGTTGTGTGTTTTGGAAGCACAGGGCAATTTTATTCCCAGAATCCCAGTGTCTTGCACTACTGAAATAAAAGTGATTTTTGTGCTGGAGTAAGTCTAATGAAGGCACCAACATTCTATCCTCTGAGTTTCCCCAAGAGATACCTACAATGCTCTTATCATCCTTTCAATGTGACTTCAACCTATTAAGAATTAACATTCTAAATATGTAAAGGTATGAGGAAGTTCCCACTCATCTACATTAGCACAGCTCTGCCCTGTCTATTCTTTGTCTCTCCCAAACCCCTCCAGTCAGGTTTGCCAAGAGGGATCCCTCTCAGAAGATTAAAAAAAATAGATTCCCATGCTCACTAGTCATTAAGCAAACATAGCCTTTGGTGCAGGAAGACTTAATATTTACAATACTTCCAAACTTTTCATAATTTAAGAATCAACACATTGCCTAAAGCTAATTTCACAGCCCCTTAATATTTTAATCTGGACATTTTATTTTGTAACTCTCTTTGGTGTCTGTCTCTTCTGGCTTTTTGCAGTCATTTTGCCCTGGAGGAAACCTTGAGAAAACTTTCAAATGAAGGGACCCCTCCTGGTATGTGAGCTGTGAGCACTCAGTTGAAGGATACCATTATTTCCCGGAAAGCCAGACCTGTCAGACTGGGACTGCTGGGGTTCTGTCTCTTCTCTCAGACAAAACCTCAGGCTGAAGACAGAGAAGGCGTTTCTCTCCCAGCCATGCACACAGAGGGAAATGCTGTTTCATTTGGTTTTGCACTTCTTCAAGGAGAGTTTTAGTTAAGACTTGAGAGTTGTTCTTGTCTCTCTTAATTCTCAAGCCCCAGTGGCTGCAGAAACATTGCAAGAGTTCCTTTGGCAACATGATTGTTAGACTCTTTATTTTTTATTTTTTTATTTTATTGTTGACACTATCACAGACATCCTCCTTCCTCCTCCCTCACCTTTTCCCACCCCCACTTAGCCCCTTCCCCCGCCTCTGGCCATCACCACAAAGTTTTCTCTGTCCATGGGTTCTGCATATACGTTCTTTGGCTACTCCCTTCAGAGTCCATTTTTAAAAAAATCTAAGAATCTTGTCACTTTCAAGGAAAAAAATTAACACATTCTCCAGGACCTTGCAGAAACTCATTCCTTTGTTCACATACACACACACACACACCAAAAAATAAAAATAAAAAAATAAAAAAAATGCTAAGTAGACTTGTTCCTGTAGCCATTCTTCATCTTCACAGCATTTGGCAAAATCTGCCCAGCATTTTCTTGTAGTCACTTCCAGCACAAGTGATTTTTTTTCCCCTATGAAAGGTCCTTTACATTTGACTCAGATCCTTTGTGACTTGACTTGGCAAGTTCAGATTTAGCTCCTCTCTCACCACTTACCTGTGTCTCAGATACTGGTTTGTCTACCCCAGCTCCTCACTACTCTCTGGTACCACCTGCTGGTCATTTTTTTCCTTCTGCTGGGTCATTTTGATTTGATCTGTCACCAGATTCCAATTTAATACCTTTCCTATTTCCTGCTTTGCGCTGCCTGCTAACTTCTCAGGCCCATACAAGCCATTGCCATATTCACTGAGCAGGGTGTATGCTTCCTCCCGGCACTTGCCCCTTATTGGCATTGCAGATACTGAGAATGCCCCACAGCCTGGGTCCCAGATGCTGGGTCACTGCCATTGCAGCAGAGACACTGCTCTCACAGTCCCCACTCCTGCTGGTGAGAGCTGGAAGGCATGGAACCTAGTCAAGATATAATAAGTGGAAAGACAGGCTACAAAGCAGTATGTCCCATTTGTGTGTGTGTGTGTGTGTGTGTGTGTGTGTGTGTGTGTAAGAGAGAGGGGGGGGGGGGGGAGAGAGAGAGAGAGAGAGAGAGAGAGAGAGAGAGAGAGAGAGAGAGAGAGAGAGAGAGAGAGAGAGAGAAAGGCTTGAAGGATATACAGAAAATCTTAGAGAAGTTTGACTGTCTGATTCAGTAACTTTTCACTTTCTTCATTAACCTTCTGTAATATTGTATCTTTAAAGCTAGTGTATTTATTTTGTGATTTAAATAATAAAACTACTCCTATTTTAACCCCTCCCTCCCCCCCAAATTGACATGAACCCAGACCAGGAGTTTTCCAGCAGCTATACCTGGAACAAGGGATTTGTGAAAAATGCCTTTCTGCTCTAGCTAGAAACTTCTTCAACCAGCATCTCAGGTTATTCTTTGCAGACTTTTGAAGGATAGCCTTTTAAAGCATATTGGTCTAGAATTAAAAAGCTAGTGCACAGCCGAAACCGGTTTACTCAGTGGATAGAGCGTCGGTCTGCGGACTGAAAAGTCCCAGGTTCGATTCCGCTCAGGGGCATGTACATTGGTTGTGGGCACATCTCCAGTGGGGGTGTGCAGGAGGCAGTTGGTCGATGTTTCCCTTTCATCGATGTTTCTAGCTCTCTCTCCCTCTCTGTAAAAAAATCAATAAGATATATATTTTTTTAAAAAGCTAGCATACAAATCACACTCATTGCCTAATGTAGTTGATGTCTGCTCATTTCCTATAGATACTACACATCCTTTCATATCCAGCTGGGCACTCTAAACAAGCACACACTTCAGTTGATCCTCAGGGCTCAGAATCTCTAAGTGAGGGTTGCCATTAACTTCAGTTTGATACCTAAGGTCTTCTCTGGTCAAGACTTTACCCCTGTACCTATCTTTACCTAACACTCTGCTCCTGTGACCTTATCAAAGTCATCCAGCAAGAGTCTCTACAAATCTCTGCATGTGACCACTTCTGTGCCACAGTCATATTTGTGAATCATATCCACCCACAGTACAGTTAGTGAGTGAACAATATCTCTATTTGAGTGAGATACTACTTGGACCCAGGCCAGTCTGGACAAAATTTTTTTATCATTATTGAATAGAAATAATGAGGATCAATGACACTTTGGAGCTATATGTATATATGTTTTAACTTGTGGTTGCACCTAAATATTATATGTACGTATCCCATCATTATTTTTCGAGATTTGATATTATTTTTAGCAAATGACAATACTATTGTATGTTTGTGTCAAAGGATTTTACAAATGTTCTACAGAGATATTTTTTTTTGAGCCAGAGCAAAATATACAATAATTAAGCCCTAGTCAAGTTTTCTTGGTTTCGATGATTACTAGAACTTATAGTCTTTTTCAATAACATTTAGAAGCTATTGCATAATCTCATCAATTGTTATAAGTTTAAGGGTGTCTTTATGTAACTCTAAATGAGTATGCAAGTATACATGTTAGGATTAGAATAAGGTCTAGAATGTTTTTTTCCTGGCCTTCACCTCTATGGACCTCATCAATGACCTGTGTTAGGGTCTGTGAATAAAAAATATACATTTTCCCAGATCCATTTAAACAAGATTTGAAGGTCAGTCAGGCTTCTAGTCTGGCAGCTCTTCTCTTATCGCAAAAGTCTTACAACTTGTCTCAAAGCCTTTTGTCTTGATCCTTCCTCTGATCTCTAAACTGCATGGTCCATGCGGCTCATTCAAAAACATGCATTTCTCTACACCTCCACTCTGGTTAAAATTCCTCAGTGTTCTCCCAACACATGAAGGATAAAGTTCAAACAAAACTTATTAAGGGATAGACCTTCAAAATCCATTACAAGGATTTTGAAGGTCTATCCCTCCTCTACCTTCTCCATGTACTCTCAACCTCCCCCCACAGCTCCCATGACTTATTTTTTTCTGCACATGGACATCATGCTTCAAACTTACCAATGGCCTGTTTCCTCAAGGCAACACATTCTCTCACTTCTCTGTATAGTACATGTGCTGCCCCTCTTCTAGGAACACCCATTCCTGCTCTGAATAGCTGCTGAAATCTTATTCATCTATTAAGGTTTCAACTATAACCTCAAAGAACACAAGACAGATAACTTTATGATAACACATATTGTACATACACTTGTGGTTTTACTTGTCCTCTCCCACAATAAGCTATGAACTCTTGTAGGCATAGACTGTGTCTCATTCATCTTTGAATCAGTAGAATCTAGATTTGTAGCTAATACAGAGCAGGGGCTCAATGTTCACTGAATAAATCAATGACTGTATGCTAAGTAAGTAATTTTCATAGGTTGAATATAGCAAGTAAAAGCCAACTCAAGTATCAGTAACCCAAATACTGAAAATATAGCTGACCCATGTTTTCAGAAGGATAGCTCTGACATCTGATTTAGCTAAGTAGTTAAGATTTACTTCCTTACTATCCTACTCAAATAATTAACACACACACACACACACACACACACACACACACACACGCACACACTTCTACATCCTTCTTGATCTTTCCAATTCTTTTTTGTTTTCATTATCTTGGAGACTACCAAATATGAACACATGTTCAATATATTACATTGATAGAATAAAGTAAGAAAAGCAGTCTCATTCCTATTAGTTTTATGTTTTATTGAGTGCTTTATTTGTATTGTGTGCATAGCCAACTGATATCAGAGAACAAATTAAAAATAAAAACATAGTTATGATAAATCTTTCAAATACAATTAAGTGGGAAAAGAAAAGCCTAATAAAGTGTAGAAATATTTTTTAAGGTCCTCCCAGATTAGGAATCTTTAAAACAAGAAGCAGAGAAGAGTCCTAAGATAGTACAAAGTAAACACTGGTTTATGTTTTGGTGGCTATGATTTAAAAATAGAAGAGACCAATATTTTGAAGACTGAGTAGCACTTGTAACCTATATATAACAGTGTTCATCCTCCCAATGTCTATATCCTTAGCATGTCCCTGAGAACTGCTTATGCTCCTCTTAGGAGCAAGCCCCCTCTGAACAGTGATTCTCTTACACTGGGAAGTAGAGATGGAGTATCATAAAAATAGATTTTCTTGACATTATTTTAATAAGTTTTCAAATGAGGACAACTATGCTTCTGTAGAATCCCCCAAGAATTCTGAGAGCAACTATGCAGTCAAGGAAAGGTCCTCTGCACATTTAGGGGGTTCATGCTTCCAGAACAGTTACTTAGCAATTATTGACCGGAAGCCAACAACTATATCAGGTTATTTGATACAGGCAAACTAGGGGCCAGCTTTCCAGTAATCCCAAGTATTTTTAATTAGATAAGAAACATTTAAATTGAGGCTGGAAAAGAATATTTAGGTGGTTCTTTTTAAGAGTGGTTCTGGCTCATTTCTAAAGTCCTTATGTATATTTAATTAGCCATAGCTTTCTCTATTTTGCTAATAATTGTTCCAAATAGGCCTTCGCTTTACAAAAGAAAAGTCAATATATAGAAAAGCCAAAGCATCTGACTCTAGTGAAAGGGAATTTGAAGTGTGCGTCATTACAAAGAATACTTGCTCCAGAATAACACCATGGGAATCCTGGACATTTATTTTTTGCCGTTAGCCAGGGTAGATGTGGCTCCCATGAAGGATGATATGGTAGGACATAAAAAAACAAATGTGATTCCAGAACAAAGTATTTGACGTAGGGATAGAAGTATGGAAGATGCCAGAAAACAAAAACAAAATAACAACTATGACAACAAAATGCCAAAGAGTATGATTAGATGTGACCAAAAAGGCAGCCACAAAGTAAAATCATGGTGTATCCTTTTAAACCCATTTTTTCCCTAATTAATGGGGGAAAATATGAGTAACATTTGATCAATAACAGTAAAGAATTATTACCCCACCAACGATGCACAAGGCTTCCTTTTATCCACATTCCCATGTTCACTGCAGTGCTATTTAAAAGTCAACATGTGGAAACAACCTAAGTATCCACCAAATGAATGAACAAATAAAGAAGATGTGGTACAAATATACAATTAATATTATTCAGCCCTAAAAAAGAACGGAATCTTGCCATTTGCATCAATATGGGGATGAGGCTTGAAGGTATTATGCTAGTGAAATAAGTCAGGAAAAGACAAATATTCCATGATCTTTCTTATATATGGACTCTTAAAACAAAATAAGGCAAAATCAAGTTTATAGATACAGAGAACAGGTTGGTGGTTGCCAGAGGTGGAAGGGGGTCAGAGGTGGAAGAAATGGGTGAAGGGGGTCAAAACATTACAAAAATAAAAATTAAAATGTAATTTCAATAAGTAAAAAAGATTAAGTCATATTTCTTAGTAAATGTAGGAAAATAGTGCATTCTATTATGGAAGAATAGACTTTAAACTACACCATATAAGTAATTCTTTAGGCCTATAACTTTCTTTTTTTAAGATAGACAGCCCAATCCCGTGTCCAGATTCTCACTAATTTTGTCTGCTTAAGAGACCGTCATACTTCTCACATTTTTATTTCTTAGCTGTGTTCAGGGGTGGGGGGTGGGGGATGGGGCAAGAGTCCCTTTCATTATCCAAGACAGTGGGAGTTGTATGTATGACAAATTGAAGTTTGGCCTGAGCTCTTTTAAACAGTAGACAGACTCTCAGATATGTGAACTTTGAGGTCTTACATACTGACAAGCTACACAGATTTTATTTTGGCTCTGAGCTCTCTCCCTGCCACCATATGGAACTCGTTTGTCTTTCTAACAATCACTTGAAGAAAATGCAAAATGACCCCCATGGTTCTCTTTCAGAGCCTGGTGGTAATGACTCAATCTGACACAGTTTCCCAAGACTGCCATCCTTTGGTTGCTGCTCCAGGGTAGTCTCTGCTTTACCTACCCACCCCTGCCCTGCACTGAAAAAGCTGGGCACAATTAGCAATGATGGGTGTTACAGTATGTCTTTCTGAACTAATTGAAATGATATAGCTGGCATCTTTTGGTAAAAATAAAGATAATACTTCTCTTGCCCATCTATATTTAGAAAAAATGTTAGCATTTGTTTGGCATTATGAAGATGTTGTTGGGTGGTATACAAATAATTAGTATGGTAGGAAAAAAGGTGTGTATTCATGTCTTAGCTATCTCTGTGAACTACATATACTATATACATAATAGGCATTTACAAATAGTTATTGAATCAGTTATGAGCTAAAAGTTCAAATTGTTTAGAATTTAAGTTGTCTTTATCTGGAGATGGCTTATATATGGTCACATTTTAACTCTAATCATGTTGTACATTTCTAGTCCCATGAGTAATGTTTTTCTGATTTGAAATATTAATGACTTAATGCTCTGCTCAAATCATATTGGGGTACTGCCATAATGAGGATGGAATTCGTTTGTGGCTGCCAACAGATGTGAGGAAATAGCTCATGGAATAACCCATTAAAGTAAATCCTAGAGAGTTCATATGAGAAATGAAACCATCCAGTTCTACAAAGAGACCTACATCTGTAAATATGGCCATTCTATTGTATTATTCTACCTGGAACCTGGACATTCATTAACAAATGTTTCTTTGATAGAGGAGAGAGGATTTATTGTCCAATGTTGAATCTTAGGACTGTGATCTCTGTTGGAGGAGGCTCTATTAACTCTGTGTCATTATGTGCAACAATGTTTTTCTCATGTTGTAGATATATAGTCTGTTACTCTATAGTCAGTGTACCTATGAGAAAATGAATGAATGCCTATGATAATTAGATGATAATGATAATGATATATACTCATAGACATAAATCTGTCAGTAGAAAAAAAGCTCAAAAGAAGTTTAAAAAGAAGGTACAAGTAGGAAGATTAAAAGACCTATTAATGCACAAGAATTGAGGATATGAGATTTATAAGAACTTTAAAAAATACCTAAAGGTAAGTAGATTTAGGTGGCTGGGTACAAAATAAGAATGAGTGAAGGAAACAAATGCAAAAAGTCATTATCCCAAATTCTTCCTTGTTTCTTTCCTCTCCCTACTTCCCACTAAATAAACAAACAAATAAATAAATTTAAAAAACTAGCTTCTGAAGAACAAGATGTGTCTGGAGAGAAACACTAGCCCCGAGAAGCTCACTTGTGCCTGGGGAGGTAGTATAACAGAACAGAGTTGGAGCTGAAATTTCTGGGTTTGAAATCTAACTCTGATCCTTCCTGATCTTCAGTTGCCTCATCTGTAAAGTGGCTCTAATAAGAGTAATGTCTTTCTATCATTATTGGGAAGATTAACTGAGGTAATACATATGAAGTTCTTAAAAAGACTGTCACCTGATGAATATTAGTGAAAACTTAGAGAAACTAGTCCCCTAACCAATAACTATAAAATACACCACATCAGTAAACATGAGTTAGATGAATGGCAATGTATATGAAACTAGTATCAATATATGTGACATTGGTAGACATATGCAAGCATACTGAGAGTGACAAAAATAATGAGAGAGACATAGCTAACTAAACATGCATGTAGGCAATAAACTGGACAAGTTAAATATGAAAAGGACCAATTTTCTCAAATTCAAATGGCCCCATTTCCTTTGAAAGTTTTTTTGTCTTATGTAGAGCAAGTAAGTGACAAGTGCAAAGAACAAGAAACTAAAGAACTGCTTTTCTGACTATCTAGAATAAAGTCTACTTGATTTTGAACCCAAATGCCTGAATATTGATCCTTTAATTCAAATGTTTATTCTTTAGTAAGTTAAAATTCCAATCTTTTGAGAATGCAAGTTTTTCTTGCTATTCAATAGGGGGCATTACTGACTGAATACATCCTGTCCTCCCCCCCCCCCCCACTTTTTTTTACCCCTATCTGAAGCCGAGAAAAATCTCTGAGCAGATTCCCCATGCAGACCTACCTTTATTTAATAAAATATTTATCACATTCCATTTTCCTTAATTGGTGTCAGTTGTTCTCAGATGAAACGGGATCATTGGGGAATGACAAAAATTTGTGTATATTAACCTAACCATTATGCTAAAAAGGGGTGCATTTTCTTACTTACTCTTAAGCCTCAGATGCCCTGAGTTAGATATGTTATATATCTTTGAACATGTTCAGTGGAAGTTGTACTAGTGTGAAAAAAAAATGCTGAAGATAGTGAGAGCCATGGAAATCTATGCTGCTATTAAGAAAGATACATTTCCAGAATTACAGAGGGAAAAAATAAATTCCAGAATATCCAGTTTCTTTTTTTTCTCTGATTCTATTATTATTGTTTTATACACTAGCTTTCATTACACATGCATAAATTCTACACTAACTTTTCATCTATTTAAGTTTTGAAGATCTCTATTTAGACTTAAAAATATTAATGCAATGTAGAACTTTGATAAAAATTAGTTTATCAACCACCCAGTTCTTAAACTCTTGACACTGGAAACAATGACTCCTATTTCAAAACCCCAGTAAAACAAAGTTCTCAGTGTTTCTCAATGACATGAAGATTGCGTATGTTCAAAACTCATGATAAATTCTTCCTCCAAAGAAAATAGAGAACTCGCATACTGTTATCTCTGAGTTTCCATTTGCATAGTGATGAGACAGCACACTTGATTCCGTAAGTTAAAAAATAAACACAAAAAAAGCTAACCAATTTTCATGAAATCTATGACAAGGAAACCATATTTCCCAAAATTCAGAAGTACAATGTGCTGATTCTCTGTTTTTAGTTCTAAATAAAATAAAGTTGTTTCTGTATTCCTCTCCTTTTCTAAGAATACAATAAAAAGTTAGTGCCAAAATGAATGAGGTGGCACTAAGACCCCTGTAAAAAAATATATAAACAGTCCCTTAAATGCATTTCAATTTCCTTGGCGACACGTGTGGCTGACAGTCAGCTCCAAGTGAGCGGCTCACGAACAGGACCCTCCACTGTTGCCTAAAAGACCAGGCCAAAGGCCATCTCAGAGAGTTTATAGGTTTGCTCTTTTACCAAAAATTAAGTGAAGTCCTTATAAAAGTTGTGATTGAAATTGGTGATTTTAAACAAGTTCAAGGGAGGAAGGCTTGTTCTCTTTTTTATTTCTGTTTAAAGAGCAGCAAGAAACTTTCTTTGCAGCATCCCCAAAGGGAAGACAGAGAGGAAAGGGAGAGTAGAATGTTGAAAACCATTGAGAGACATTGCCTGAGGATTTTTTTTTTTTTCAGAGAGGAAATACTTTCTTTTGTTATACTTGGACAATGTGTTGCTATAAGTTCCATAAATAAGGCTCCGGCATGCATAAGCAGATTCTTCTGTTGACCAAAGTCCTCAGTGTGCTTATTTCTCTCCATCAGTAGTGTACGATGGAGTCTAAACTCCTTATCATGGAAAAAGCCCTCCGCTTCCTGCAGCACTGTGAACTCCTGCATAACAAGATGCATGCTATTCTCTAAGGCAGTCTCTCTCTCTCACTTCTGGGTCTTTGGTCACATAATTCCTTCTGGCTGGAATGCGAAGACCTTCCTGCCACCATCCTCCATACGAACAAACGCTCCTCACGAACACTTACTCATATTTCACAAATCTCCAAGGAATTCCTCTAGGAAGCCTTTCCTGGCTCTTTCAGTCTCTTTCAACTTACCCATTCAACCTCAACCCTAGTCAATTGAGAACTTTTCTTGAGTGCTCTACTATAGCCTGATTATAAGGGTTCTTACCCAGGGACTGTGAATATGGAGCTTAATCATACATATATTTAAGCAAAATTCTGTGTTTCTTCAAGTACTCTGGAGAGAAGATGCATAGCTCCATTAAATTGTTTAAAAGGTTGTGATTCCTTGATAAAAAAAAAAAAAAAAGGACAAAACAAAACCAACCAGACATGCTATAAAGCATACTGCAGCTAGCTAGCCATTTTGTTGAAAGCCAACTATCCCATGTTTTCTCCCTTTTTCTTAACTATTAGCCCAACAAGACCAACAAACACAGTGTCTCCTTTTAGTGGCTTTAAAGTGTTATTTTTATATTAGCATCACCTGTGTATATTTGGCAGGACTGAGGTATCTGGGTTCTAACCCAAGATTAGAATATCTACATATGGGAGTCAGAAATATACACTTTAATGAAACACTCTGGTTGACTATATGAACACTCAGGCTTGGGAACAACTGAACAGTACCAGGAAAATAATAGCAACCTGTAAATGTTTGGGTGCTGGTTGTTCGGCTGGCTGGCTAATGAATAAATGCCTAGTATGATTGCAAACAAATTATAATAATTTTAAAAGTAATTTTAGTAAATTTACATAGATTAAAGCAAAATATCCAGTTAAAAGAGAAATAAAACAATGCTGGATATAGGACAGCTATGTATTTAATAATTATCGTTTATTAACAAGCTGAGGAAACAGTGACTTCATGTCTCTAATTACCAGCGTATCTTTTAGGTGAGGGGATGGTTAAAGAAGTACACAAAATTCAGAAGGAATTCTTCTGCTAAGGACACTATGCGTACTTATAAAATCAAATTATAAACAGGAGCAGCTATTTATTTGATCTATAATCATATTTTTTATTTTAAAGCATAGGCCATTAAAATAATTATTTTGTAACAGTGATGGGACCTCTGATTGTTCACATAACTTCTTATCTTCAGATCTAGACAATTTTTACTAGAATTGTTCATGAGGACACATGAGAAAAGAAAAGGTTGTTTTTTATTTGTGGCTAAAATGAATGAGACTAAAATTACTCTTTATCCAGCTGTTTATTTGAGCTTCTGACTCAGGCAGGTAATAAAATAGCACTTTTAATAGAGTATGAACAGACCAATATAAATATTGGCATCAGTAATATTAATGCCAAAAGAGACATACCTAAGCATGGAGTAAATGTTCAATTAATAGTAGTGAAAGTTGAATGTTATGATGCTACTATATCAACATAAGGGTTTCAGTTGGTGTATTTAATGCTACTACTTGACACTCGACAAAATTATTTAATTTTGTTTTATGATGTTTATGGTTGATGTGCATAAAGGGTCTTGTAAAAG
Organism: Pipistrellus kuhlii; assembly: GCF_014108245.1. Taxonomy (NCBI): domain Eukaryota; kingdom Metazoa; phylum Chordata; class Mammalia; order Chiroptera; family Vespertilionidae; genus Pipistrellus; species Pipistrellus kuhlii. The sequence continues at coordinate 13,782,239 of NW_023425449.1, forward strand.
AAATACATACATCATCTAGGGAAAAAAGGACTATTATTTATAGGGTAATCCATATTTTTATGTTGTTAATTTCATAATTTTAAAAATTTTACTCAAAAACATAAAAAAACACTTAATTTGAAAAAATATGCACCCCTCTGATCATTGTAACATTATTTACAATAGCCAAGTTATAGAAGCAACCCTCAAGTACCCATAAATAGACAAGTTGACAAAAAAAAAAAAGTTGTGGCACATATACACAATGGAATATTACTCTCCTCTAAAAAAGAATGAATTTTTATTATTTGTAACAACATGGATGGACCTAGAGGGTATTATGATAAGTGAAATAAGCCAGACAGAGAAAGACAAATTACATATGATTTCACTTATACGCTGAATCTAAATGACAAAATAAATAAACTAACAAAATAGAGACTTACAGATGCAGAGAACAGACTAATGGATGGCAGAGGGCAAAGGTGTTTGAGGGTCTGGGTGAAAAAGGTGAAGGGATTAAGAAGTTCTAATTGGTAGTTACAAAATAGTCATGAGGATGTAAAGTAAAGCGCAGGGACTAGGAGGGTACTTAAAATATAGAATGGAAAACACTTTGTAAAGTACATATGATTATCTAACCACTATGCTGTATACCTGAAACTAATATAAAATAATGTTGAATGAAAATTATAATTGAGAAAATAAAATTTAAAATATATATAATGAACGAAATCTTGTATTTTCTGATGAGCTCTCCATTATTCACCGGGGGGGGGGGGGGGTATATAAAATCAAGGACCTCAAAGGGAGGGTGGGGTAAAAGGGAGAGATCAACCAAAGAACTTGTGTGCATGCATATGAGACTAACCAGTGGTCAAAGACAATAGAGAGTGGGGGCATGAGTGGGGAGGGGGAGAGGGTTGGAATGGGGGGTTGAGGACAAATATGTGATACTTTAATCAATAAAGAAATTTTAAAAAGTCAAAGTTGATTGTCACCTAATGGCAGCTACCAAAATTGCAGGCAGAGAACCTAGTTCCTGTGACCCACAAATTACTTATCAGTGACAGTAACACGGGATCCTTTTCCAGGATCAGCGGGCCTATGGAACAAGGTATGTTGTATGTCTATCTTATTAACATTTTACTTCATTTGCTTGGCTCCATACAATACTGAAATTCTTGCATATCTTTTGAGAGTAAAGAAAAAGAACTGAAGAGCCAACAATTGAATGCATCAGGGAAATGAGATCCACCCATGCAACAATACAAGAAACTAAAGGACACAGCACTTGATTAAAAAACCTTACATGGAAATTATGCTCCCATTCCATACTTCTGGGGACAGAAATGTTCACTTCTGGGTCTCTGAATTTTTGTCATTTAGATCCAAATCAGCTGTGTTTGTTGAGTGCATAAAAATACCTTTGTTGCTGTGTCTTTCACATATTTATTAGAAAGTGCTTCCTCTCTGGGCACATGTAAAATATTGCAGAGAGATCCCTGGCCTTGTAATAGCAGGAACTAGCCTATTATAACCCAGAGGGACAAGAAAGGACTCTGATAAAGACATGCATAGAGCCAGGGAGAGCATCTGAAAGGAGTTCCTTATTCAATCCAAAAACAGAGCTCTACAAACTGAGTTTAGACTTAAAGGGTAAGGAAAACCAATGCAGGCAAAGTTAAACTGCTGAAGGATGGAGATTAAATTCTGTGGGGTTTTGTTTCACACATAATGTCTTGAACATGTTTGTTGCTCGTATTTAATTAACAAAGTAATCAAAACATTGAGAAAAAAGCCGAAACCGGTTTGGCTCAATGGATAGAGTGTCGGCTTGGGGACTGAAAGGTCCCGGGTTCGATTCTGGTCAAGGGCATGTACTTGGTTGTGGGCATATCCCCAGTAGGGGGTGTGCAAGAGGCAGCTGATCGATGACTCTCATCGATGTTTCTATCTCTCTCCCTTCCTCTCTGTACAAAATCAATAAAATATATTTTAAAATATATAAATAAATAAATAAATAAATAACCACAAACAAACAACTCCCTCCCCTACCCACACACACACACACTCAAACTTGATTGGAATGTGATACCAGACCTTTTAGATGGCTCTCTTTAGAGGCTCTCCCTAGGTGCCAGACCAAAGATATCACTAGTGGTCTGGCTCTCCTTTGCTCTTAGCATCATGCTTTGTCTTTACCCCCTTACACTCTGCTTAAAGTATTGTTTCAGATTCCCTATAGATATATTTTGTCTAACTTTATCAGTCCAGGAATGCTGCAAACAATAACTTTCCCAATAAGACACTCTAGGTTTCACATATAAGTCTACACATATGCTACTCCCAATTCTATTTCCAAACGCTGAGCTGGTTCTACAGCTATTCCCAATTTGTCATTTTCTATGGAAATTTAGGTCGCACCTTAGAGGCCCTCCAAACTTCTCCAAATTGTTTAGATCCTCCTGTTCCTTAGTAATATGTTCATGACTATGTCCATGATATTGCAATTACATGTCTGCCTGTGAAATGTCCACCCCTCCCCTTATCCCATCACATGTGTATACACATGCACGAGGACCCACATATATGACTATACTGAAATATTTGTGGACATTTTATTTCAGGGTAGTACATAATAAAAAATGACAAATATTTCATTCATTGAAGATACAGCCTTCATCTTTTCAGTGATGAACAGCATTGGGAAGACCCAGAGCAGGAGATCACATGACATCTCCCTGGACTATTTCCTGGAGGCAGTGCTAGCTGGTTCTAGCAACCTGTGCCAGTCTAAAGTTTCTAAGACAGCACTCCAGCAGGAATCCTCTAGGAATCCTTAGACCTAACAGCACTGGGGCCTTTTTTTTTTTTTTTTTTTTTTTTTTTTTTTTTTTTTGTCAGCTTGGAAAAATACAGGACTCTAGAGACTGCCATTAATCTGCATTACAGTCAAGAGATTTTTCTGACCCTCTGAAGATCTGGAGAAAGCATAAAGTGACTTTGTAAGACCATGTCTTTTTCCTCTCCAATACATCATCTCAGTCAAGGACCATAAAATATCATTTTGTTGAATAAAACAATCCCTTCTTGGTTATAGGAAGAAATTCCAACAAAAATTATACTCTAAATAAAAACAATACACCTCCCAATTTGGAGAAATACTTTGAAAATACAAATAAAACTACTTAAAGCTTTGAGTTTTATATCTGGGCTAAAAATTCAAGAGTGTAGAATCTGCCAGGAGATTCCCTATGTATATATATATATATTTTCTACTTTGATTGTCCAAGAATGCTGTAAGAAATAACTTTCCTCTTAGACTTTCAACACATCTGCTACTGGTTCCAGCCAGGACCATGTAACCCAGAGAATCAGAGAAATGAAAACCATTTCACTAAAGAGAGTGAAATAAGTTTTACAATACCTATAAAAATGCACAGTTTAAATTTACATGAAAAACTCTAGAGAATTCTTTTCAATCCACACTAATTTGTTTTGTCCTTGAAATACATACACTTATTTAATCTCTCTCTTTAAAAAAAAAAAAAAAAAAAAAAAAAAAAAAAAAGGATTCTGGAGTTGGAAAGACTGCTTCCTTACTTCCTCATTTTACTTCTGCAGACTTGAGGCTTGGAAAAGTGATGTAACTTATTCAAGGTCATTCAGAAAAGTATCTACAGATCCAAGTCTACAATTTGTGTCTCTTGAAAAGGGGGCTTTGGAGATAGGTACAGGAGGTTAGCCTGGGATAAGCTGCCAGTGCCTTTTTCCTCCTCAGATTTGAGTCTCCCAGGGTCCTGTAGAGTTTAGGAGATGCATGCCTGTGGGGGAAAAAAGAGGGAGGAGGGAGAGGTGCAGGTGTGCTCCCAGGAGGGAGAGCTCTGTGCCCTAGCACTTGTGAGATTTTGATAGTAGAAGTGAAGCAACAGCTGGCCTTCAGACCCACATCAGACAATGTGATGTTCAGTGGCTGAGGTGCCCTCCCTTCTACTTTCCCTCTAGCTTGCCTTCCACAGGCTGTAAAGGGCTCCAGACCCACCACCAGATGCTAATTGCCCAACCCCAGGTAAAGCAGCTACCCTGAGGGAGCAGCTTTGCTCAGATCTCACCCTCTGTGTTCCACTTCAGTGGCTGGATGTGCTAGATTTCTGTGGTTTCCTGTAAGCTCTTGGTTGTTCACCACCAGTCCAGCTCTTACCCATATATGTTAAGAACCTTTTCTATCTTCACCTTCCAGACCTCCACTTGTCTAGCTCATCTCACATTTATGTAAATTTAAATTTGTAGAACAAATCCCTTATTTCCATTATAATCATCATGTCCCTGTTTCCCTGACTCAATACTGATACAGGAAGTTGGTTTTATGGATAGGGAAGCCAGACCTTACTATTCAGCAGTTTCCATATTTTTATGACTCCTATTCCAGATCCTTTTCCACTAGATTGCAGCATCTTTCCAACCTGACAAATTGTTATTTTTTTATAAGCACTTATTTTGGTGCATGTATTTTTTTATTTTAATCCCCACCTGATTATATTAATTTTGAGAGAGAGAGAGAGAGAGAGAGAGAGAGAGAGAGAGAGAGAGAGAGAGAGAGAGAGAGAAATAGGAGAGAAACATTACTTGCTGCCTCCCATATCACCTGACCAAGGATTGAACACAAAACCTTTTGGTGTACCAGACCACGCTCCAACCAACTGAGCCAACAGTCCAGGGTTGGATATATTTGTTTATTATTAGAACCAGCAAAGTGTCACTGTAAGCGCTAAACTAATGGACACTCTTAATGAAGCATTTATTATAGAGATAAAAATTTAATCATTTATCAAATAATTGAAGGGCTACAAAATAAAAAATAATTGTGTACATAATGGTAATTATAATCTATAAAATAATTTCTGAGCTACAAGAAGCTTTACAAATACTTTAATTTATAGGACAGAAAATGGAGATCCAGAGAAATGCAATAATGTGTCCATAAACATTCATATTATTAAAGATAGAAATGGGATTAGCAGAAACATTTTGGTAGGGCAATGTGTTATTGCATCACAGTATCTTCTACAGTAGTTATCAGGGAAGACTTCCTGGAATAAGAGAGGATCTTAAAGATTTAGAAGATGTGTCCAAAGCTGGATTCATATATAGGGTAAGGATATAGCATAAACAAAGGCATGGGTGGTTTAAGAAAATTGCAAGTAATTACTGAAACATAATCATAATGAAGGAGTGAATGGTTAGGTGAGGTTAGGGTAAGAGTTTGATAGCAACAGCTGACCTAGGTACTGACTAGGTCACAAAAAGTTTTAAATGACCTTAACATCTACATATTTTACATTGTTGAGATATATGAAGGAGAGCAGAGACCAAGTCAGATCGTCTTTTAGAAAAAACACCCCACAATAGTGTGGAAGATATATTTGAGAGCATCAAGACTGGAGGCAGGCAGGCTCTATAATAGTCTGAGTGTAAGATGATGAGGGCCTGGATAATACTACTTCTGTAGAAGAAGTACTTTCACACTGATTACATGTTATTTCACATGATATGTTCATCATGACACTCTTACATTATTGTTTTTTCTTACTTATATTCTTCTGGGTTCTACAGATTTTTTTTACCAGAGAAAACAATTTAAAATGTCCTTAGAGGATAAGAAGAAAATATGTGTATTACATGTACATTTGTAAGCATATCTATCCATTCACAACATTTATTTTTAATCAATATGTGTTTAGAGCATGAGAATTGTTTTTCAAATTAGATTTACAGACATGGCTACAGCTATAAGATGAGTTTTAAAATATAATTTTTGTTAATATAGAATATTAAAAGAATAAAACTCTCAAAGAACTTCTGAATTTAATTTGAAAGAGGAAAAATACAGAAAATGTGAAGATATAAAGCAAAAGCTTGGCACACATCCCTGAGTTTTGATTTCAGTTGAATTTGAGCAGGTCAATGACCCAAAGTCTCAGTTTCTTCATCTTTACAATGTGACTAGTAATGTGTCAAAAAGCCATTGTGAAGATTAAATGATCAAGTGCTAATAATCATTTCCTACGTTATAAAATACTACGTAAACGTCAGTATCCACACTTTAATAATTTACCTGAATAAGGCATCCTAATATGGAGAGAAAAACAACTAGCAGAGAAGAAGCACAGAAAGGCGAAGCCGGACATCTGGAGCTCTAACCTCAGGCCACACACGTTTGGCTGGGCCTGGGGAGCCGTCCTGGGCAGGAGTGAGTGATGATACAGGTGGAAAGGGAAGTCACGTGGGTGTAGCTTCCCTTTCCAAGCTTCTGTTTGGTTTTCTTAGCGTGCTTATTTTTACTAGGCTTATTTTAACTAGGCTTTCACCAGAGCAGGCATTATGTTTTAATGAGTTCTAATTTCCCATTTGATGCCAGCATGAATCTTAGTCCTTAATTACGTGAGAAGGCGATGATTAGAGACCTATTTTCTGCTGAGTCTTGGCAGGAAAGAGGACCAGAGCCATCAGCTTTATTACAGCAGCATAATAACGTGGAAACCACATGGAGCTAGGTAGGAGTCACACATCCCGTATGTGAGTCTTTCTCCCTCTTTGGGAAAAATATTGCATATTTCTGAACCTCAGCTTTTTTTTTTTTTTTTTTTTTTTTTTTTCATTAAGACCAGAGGTTTGGAATTAAGTTAAGTTCTTTCTGGGTTTATAGTGCTGATTCTCAAGGTTCATAATACTCTAGAGAAAGAAGAATGGGGACCCCAGAGTGTATGCCTGAGTCTAGCTGTGAAGACTTACTTTTTAAAAACTTTTTTATTAAATTTATTGTGGTGACATTGGTTAATAAAACAATATAGGTTTCAAGTGTACAATTCTAGAATACATAATCAGTATATTGCATTGTGTATTTACTTCCATCACTATATATTTGACCCCTTTTTCTACCTTCCACCCCTTTTTCTCTGATAACCACCACTGTTGTCTATATCTATTTTGTTTGTCTTGTTTGTTCATTTGTTACTTTTGGTTTTATTCCCCACATATAAGTGGAATTATATGGTTCTTGACTCCATCTTTTTTTTATAGAACTGCATTATACAGGTCAAGATCTGAATCACACAGTGTTGAAGGAATAGGAAATGCTTAACGAGAGCAGTTGGGGAGAACAGTGAGATACTCAAGGAGGAGGTAAATGTTCTTTCTTCATGCAGGTGCAAGAATGACATTTCTACCATATACCCTAAAGCCTACGTCAGATGCCCACAGTACTCCTAAACCTGCCCAAAGACTCTTTGTCCCTTTAATATCACACCAGCCTTTCAAGCACACACAACTATATGCATGCATACACACACACACACACACACACACACACACACACTCACGCGCACACAAGAACTGAGAGACATTTTGGAATGGAACCAAAGAAAATTCTTCAGGAGCCTAGAAAAAGACTGGACTAATTATTTGCTAGTCCCATTGTCAGGCTGTCTGACATTAGCCAAGTTTCATATAGTTTCAAGTTTCAGGTCAAAACATTTATATAAGAGTACCCCTGATGTTTTACAGTGGTTTTCCTTGTTATGAAAAATCTCAAAATATTGACCTCCTTGGAAACATTTCTTCTTACACTCCATTGCATTTTATAAATGTCTATTTGGTTTCTTGAGTTGCCATTATGTACACCATCCTTCCCTTCTCCCACGGGACTAAGAACTCTTTAGATCTATTTCTCATCCTCTGTTGATGTGGTGACATCATTACTGTTTGTTAAGAAAATGATTATTATGTCTCCAAGGACCCAACCCCATACATAATCCATTAAAACAAAATGTGACGTGTTCATGAAAATGTTATAGATTCAAAGTCCATGATATGTCTCAAAAAGACAAATAAGCAGGAGAAACAGTTGAATTAGGTGGTGGGGGCCACACAAGTTGGGAAAAAAAGCAGAAGGTTCTGGTTGCTTTCACTGCATTTTGTGTGCAGCGATGTGCCAACCCTTTAATGCACACAACTGTGTTTCCCTAACTGATGAAGCACAGCCACAAAACTGAGTTTACAATCACTGCAACTCTCATTTACTGATTACAAAACTAAGGCACACACAATTATTAACGACCTGCCATGTAGCAGGTATTGCAGAAATAGGTAGTGACATAAAAGTAACTAAAATATATTTCCATATGCTTAGTGATCTAGTTAGTCACAAAGCTGGACTATGAGGCCTGGGAGACTGTAGACCTCCATCACTAACCGCAAAATTGCTAGTACATAGCAGAGTTCCCAGAACACAGAGGTACCATAGTGAGTGTTTGTGAAATGAATTTACCATTTACTTGCCTAACTATTTTCAATGTGTGTGTGTGTGTTTTTTCCCCCAGTATATGAGCTGCTCATTGAAAAAAAGTCAGAGATGCTAACAATCAAGTATACAGATTGTCTATTTTCACATCTGCAATGATGAACTGTATATATTGATTTATTTTTGTCTTTTACATGATTTACCAAACAAATCTAAATTATGCTTCGCCTCAATTTTTATGCCAATTCGTGCAAAAATATAAAATTTTACTCCTCTTTATCAACTTCAAAATAATGTGAAAAAAATAATAATTTAAGAAAAGTAAATAAATTACGTATAGGTAGAAGATCTTTTGATAGAGGGAGTATTTATTTCAAGCCATTGAGTTTGAGTCAGTTCTCTGTCATCAGGTTTATGTGTATGAATCCATTGAACCTTTATAATAATAATAATAATAATAATAATAATAATAATTTTGTGCTTGACTTAGTTTCCTATCTTCAAAAATTTGAGCCAACATCAAGATAATCAGTCTGTGAGAACTTTTAAGAAGTCTTTATAGGACTTTCTTTTAAATCTCTGTCTAGAAAAATAACTTGATTTTTAATTTGAAGGATACCTTTCATCATTTCCCCCCACACACACACACACACTTTTCCACTAAAACTAGTTAATGGGCTTGGCCAAGGCAGTTAAGCACTACAGGGAGGGAGGACTTACCTATAGTTTTGCTTTTCATTTCCTATGTGGAATCTGTCATATTGCGAATAGGCCTGGTTTCCCTCCCAGTCCATTAACTGGATTCTGAGTGTGTACTGCCTCTGACTGGTCATGGCAAAAATAAACTCATTCCCCAGCCAGTATTCACCAGAGGGATTTCCAAAACCCTGCGGAAGAAGACAGAAATGCAGTTATTACTTCAGAGAGAAAGGTTTGTTTGTTTTTTATGTCCAGTACTTAACTATGCTCTAAATGAAAATTAACATTTTTAAGAGTAAAAATTTTTTTTCCACATTTTTACACATTGCTTTCAATTACTTACTCAATATTTCCCTGTTGTTTTCTTCCCTCCATTGAGGGTTTCATCTAATTCTTATTAGAGTAAAACCTTATATTCACATCTGTGTAGGTATTTTTTTGGATTAATCTGGTTAATAATTTTAATAAGTAAAAACTTCACTCCATAACTTGCTTTTGAAAATATTTATAAAATACTAGCTAATGAAATATTTTAACATAATTAAATATTTCCAATGAATTATGAGGGTACTGTTATAGAATTACTTAACACTTTTTATTTGTGTTTCATTATTATTCAGGAGTCAAATCATGCACATATAAAAAACAGATTATTAGACCTTTGACTTCTCTAGTTTTAACATTTTCATAAAATTTAATATTAAATTGCAGTTGACATATAATATTATATTAGTTTCAGGTGTATAATATAGTGATTAGACATTTATATACCTCCCAAAGTTTAATATCCATCTAACAACATATATACTTATTACAATATCATTTACTATATTACCTATCCTGTACTTTACATTCCCATGACTATTTTTATAACTGGCAACTTGTAATTCTTAATTCCTTCACCTTTTTCACCCCTCTCCCCCAACCCCTAACTCATCTGGCTACTATCAATTTATTCTCTGTATCTATGAGTTTGTTCCTATTTTGCTTGTCCATGTATTTTTCTTTTTAGAATCATGCATAAGTGAAATTATATGTATTTGTTGTTCTCTTTCTGATTTATTTCGGAAGAATATTTTCCAATGGTACATTCAATAGGGGGTTAATATCCAAAATATATAAGGAACTCATACAACTTAATACAATCTGATTAAAAACTGAGCCAAGGACCTGAATAGACATTTCTCCAAAGCGCACATACAGATGCCCAACAGACATATGAAAAGATGCTCCACATCACTAATCCTCAAAGAAATGCTAATTAAAATCACAAAGAGATACCACCTTATACTTGTTAGAATGGCTGTAATCAATAAACCAACAAACAATAAGCATTGGTGAGGATGTGGAGAAAAAGGACCCATTGTGCACTGTTAATGGAATTTTAAATTAGTGCAGCCAATTCCTAAAAAAAATTAAAAATAAAACTACCCTACAAACAATTCCATTTCTGAATATTTACCCAAAGAAATCCAAAACACTAATTTGAAAAGACATATGCACCCCTATGTCCATAACATTCACATTTTAAACAACAATTAGCAAATCTGTGAATCTAAGACTATAATCACTCACTGGCATGAGTTTGGATTTTGAGGCTGAAGATAGAATGTAAGAGCTAGTGAGTGAAGCTAGTGGCTGCTCTATACCTTAATCTCAATGCCTCTATTGTTTTCTTTAGGGCAATCCTGGTCATGGGTTGTTAAGTGTTCAAAACAATTTCTTTGTGAGGAATAAGAATGTTGTCCCCAAAAGAAAGCCAACTGTTAATGTAGGAGGTGTTAGTGATAGGAAAATAAAGAACCCTAAGTCTTCCTAGACTTTGTGTGTTCATAACTGTCTCAGAAAGAATTCCTCGGTAACATGTGAAGTTCAGTGTATTTCTTGACCTACATGTTAGTCTTCTGACCAGACGATGAGCTCCTTGAGGACAGAAGTTGTCTTGAATTTGTGAATCTTCATAGGCTAGTGAAATACTGGCAGGTCCAGACACACTATTAAAGCTATTCTCCAACTTAACTGAGTTTTTCATTAAATGAATGTCCTTCGTCAGAATGCACTGGGTATATGGTCCCCTGAAGACCGTCTATCTATTGCTCAGAGTAAAGATATAAAACCCACTGAGGTCAGTATTTCAGGGATTCCTTTCTTTGTCCTTAAGATGCATGAGTCACACTTGGCAAAAAGTTCCATAGGAACAGGAAGTATTAAAGCAAGCTAGGATTTGCTAAGCATTTTACACATACTAATGACAGTTGGTGCCACATACCAGTGAGAAGGGAGAAGCTTACCTTCTCCAATGAGTAAGCAAAACAGGAAGTTACATAGGACTGAAGTCAAAACATTAGTGCATTCTGAGTTGCAGCAGCCACTGGGAAGAAAAAGAAGCCCACTGGGATGTTCCTTGCATTTCCTCTCAGCTCAGACATGTCACAACCCTCTCTCTAGCCACTTGATGATTCCCTCTTCCAAGTAGTCAGAAAGAGATTCAGCAATTGCACTAAATGTGAACAAGAGGCTGGGAATGATGAGGTGTTAAGTTGTGGGTCACATATTTCCATGCTGTTGAAAGCACTGCATGGATAAGACTATCCCGCTCCCCCAGGAAAATGTGCAGAGACCTTGAGCCTCAGAAATGGACGGGCCTTAGCATCTTTCCTAAAGCCTCCACCCCCATCTTGGTATACAGGTTTGTATTTCCCTCTAAGTGAGATTAACATCTGTTCCTAAATGGTTGGCCTTTTTTTTCTCACTGAAAATAGAGAAAGAAGCAACTGAAAAGTAAGCAAAAAATGTGTTTTGAGATACCAAAATTCTATATCATGCACTCTCCTGAAAACTATCTATATGTGCTCTTATTGTGGGAGCAAAACCTTGGGCTATCATGAATCAAAATGGCTTTTAGGGAGAGAGAGAATGTAGGGAGGAAACCTTCTAATGGCTGAAAACGCAGTGATGCAAGAACAACTGTTCCATCATAAAGATGAAAAATAAATGAAAGAAGGGGAAATAGGTTCCCACATTAGTAAACTGTCTATTGGATAATTTATCAGGAAGACCACGAATCTGATGCCTAGCAACAAAGGCTTGGCTTTGACTAAACAACTTCTATTCCCCATCCCGTTCTAATTTGAAGACTTTCTGCCACATATGTGCTGTGGACTGTCCAATATTATTTCTGAGTCTGTTTCCTTCTGCAAAATATGGATAAAAATGTTATTTCCATATAGAATGTTTTAGAGGAAATGAAATAATAGACCTAAAGCATTTAGCTAAGTGTTGATACATGAGAAGCACTTAACAAAATTCTAGTTGTTGTTGGTATAGTTAAAGTATATATCACAATACAGAGTAAATTTCTGTTGACCTGCTCCTCTCACCATGAGATTGTGAGCTATTTAAGGGTGAGTAGGTTACTTTTTACTTTGTATGAGAAAGGGAACAAAAACAATAACCTAGATTCTTGACTTAGCCTAAAAATTAGTAAGGGGATACATAAAAAGTTTTTAGATGCTAGGAACTAATATATTCCTATGACAAGGACGAGTGATGGTTTATATATACTTTATACAAATGAGCACTAGCATTTTAATATGCAAATAAACCCAACAGTTTTACACTTTATTGCATACATAACAGCTTGCCACAGTTACTATATTTTACTCCAAATAGCCTGTAACATCCATAAAAATAAAAGCTTGGACTAAATTCAGTGCTGATATTGAAAAAGCAACAAGTCCTTAGTGAATAAACAATAGTAACAAACAGAATTTCTTCTTCTAAGAATGCAATAGCATATTCTTTCATTAAAAATACTAGAAGCCTGGTGCACGAAATTATGCTCGGGTAAGGTCTCTAGGCCGAGCCTGTGATCAGGGCCATCTTCCCCGGCTGCTGGCCCCACCTCTGCCTCCACCCACCCTGGTTCCCTGTTCGTCATCCAGCGATGAGAGCCTGATGACTGAGGGAAGGACCAAGAGGTTGGCCATTCCCATCTGCGTGCTGGCCCCACCTCTGCTGCCGGTTGTCCTCTGTGTTTGGAGTGACCAGCGTGGTGGGGACGTTGGCCTGGCACTGCCTGCATTCCCTGTCACTCAGGGTGGGTCCCCATTCGTCATGGGCGATCAGAGCCTGCTGGCCGGGGAAAGCGACCGAGAGGTGGTCAGTGCACCTCATAGCGACTGGTTGAGTGGTCTTTCTGGTCATTCTTCCATTACGGTCCCTGGGCTTTTATTATATAGGACTGCTTAGCTACACCAATCACAACCACATGAAAGATTTTTATAACATAATTCAGGTAGATTATTATTTCTATTTCTCCTTTAGCCCTTTAATAAAAGGCACTGGAATGCAATCTAAACTAATGCTAACTTAAAATTGGCCTTAAAACCACATTTTGCTTTAAAAAGGCACACAGAGGAAAGACTAATATTCATTAAGTTTTGCCAAAACTTGCAGAAATGTTCAGTTGTGGTGTGTATTTTTCCAAGTTAATAAAATAATTGTCTCAGAATTTTGTTTTGTCTGATAATGCTCATAGGAAGTGTTGACTTTTTTATAGATGAACAAAATTGAAACCAGACACAGTCCATGTATCCTAGGGGTTTCATCTCTTTTCATATAACTAATTAAAGAAAACAGATAAGAAGTCAAGGTTACTGAGCTGTGTTGTCCAAAGGTGCTTTAATTCACAATTCAATTGTGAGTTTCCTCTAACTGCTGAGACACTCAGCCCAAGAGAGATCAAAAGAATGATTTCTTTCCACATTTTAAATTTCTTATATTTTTTTCTCTTTTTAATGTGAAGATGTTAAAATGCAGCTGAAAATGTGCTCTTAATTTCTTTCCAGAAACAAAGAACTCCCAGAAGATATGGTGCTCAGGCTGAAATATTTATATTAATAGGAAGCTCTATTTATGGGGGTAATTTTTTTTTCTTCCAATACAAAGCCAGGTTGTCTCCAGGGCATTAGTCACTGCCTTCTATAAAGTTAGGCCACAAGGGTACTGTTTGGAACTCCTAGCTTGATTGGGCTTTATGTGCAAAAGTACTGCTGATAAGTGTTATTGCTGGAGGCCACTAAATAGTATCCTCATGGCTTGAAGGAGTTAATATAGTTCCCTAAGTGCCTCGTTAAAAGGGCCCACTCCAGACTTCCCTCTCCCCAAACATCTTTACAAATCCATAAACCAGAATTTGCTGAATCTCCTCATAAGGAAGTTTAAGTGAAAACAAACTCAGGTAAAAGATCTTTGCACGCCTAAGGCAAATGTTAAGAATGAAATAAGTAGTAAATCTTCCACGTTGAGAGGTTTTTAAAAAATATATAATATATAATATACATTTGTAATTTCATGTGTTGATATTACAAACATATTTTTTTTCTGGAAACCGTATGAGGCAAGAGACAGTCCTTAGGTACCAGCCAGTATGAAGGGAAGGAGAGAGGAGAGGCAGAAGAGAATGTGGGATGGAATTCTATTTCTACACTCAGAGCCAGAGAGAGAAGTGAAGCATCTTAGGCTATACTATGGTAGATGGGTGAAGACTGAGGAGGAAGTGGTGCATGCCAAGAAGTTTCTGTTTTCCTGAAGGATGTACTGCGCCCTCTGCTCCCATTCTGATGCAGGGAGCAGAGGTGAGTGTGATTGATAAGAACTGGCAGAAGGAGTCTACAGCCATTCTTTGTGGAGTCATGTTTTGTCTGTAGGTGAAAGAAAAGCTCTTGGGGGGGGGGGGGGAGGGGAGGAGGAGAGGGAACAACTGAAACACTTTCCACCATGTGTTTTGGTGAAAGTTAACCAAGTTGAATTCTTTCAATTAAAACAAAGAAAAAAAGAAGAAAGAAAAAAAAACAGTCGTCAGACTCATTTTTGCCAAAATGTTTCAGAATTTTGGAGCTTATCTCATTTTCTGCCCATGCAGAATTGACAGCTGATAAATTGTTCTAGTTTGAAAAATACATGATAGTCTTGCTATTTTAAAAAGGGAGAGGGGAAATGTCATAAAAGCTATGATTAGAAAATAATTCCTTTTCATTCCAATAATAAAAAAATTGCATGGCATAAAATGCATAAAATATATATTTGGTATATACTTACAAGACATAAATCAATACCAGACTTCATATGTCAGCCTCTCTTACTTACCGTGACTAGTTTGTTATGGCAGCAGATGCTTACAGCTAATAAGTCACTATTTTGGAAAGTCATCATGATGACAACTTTATATTCATTTTTCTATTATCATTAGTACTCATAATAATGTAATGTAGACTTGCCTAAATCTACATGTATAATTTGATTCTCAGATGACTTCTTCACATCCCGTTTTAGTCACAAAAATAAACATGAGTTAAGGTGGTTTGCAAGATAATATTTTTGGCAGAGTTAAGTAAAAATGTTGCAGTCTTTGGGTAATAAAAATAACTACATTCAGTGTACCAAGTATTTTATTTGCATCTAACCCTCACAACATCCCTTGTAAGGCAGGTGAGGTGTTATTTTTACCGAGAAAGTTAGGTATGTGTGAAATGATTTGCTAGAAATCACTTCATTGAAGACTCCAACAGTTACTATAATGCAAGGCCCTCCTTTCGAACTTAGGTTCCTTTTCCACCATATCTGTTTTTAGAATCAGAAAGAAACTGTGGAGCCCAACTGGAATGTCAACATTCCAGTCTCCACAACAACCCTGAAACATGGTGCTTTACCTTCCACTGGGTATTTCCACTGATGAGGGTCCTCACCGCTTAATAGGCAGCCCATTCGTGTTGGAAAAAACCAAACCATTAGAGAGTTTTGCTCAGATTTAGTCAAATTTGGCCTTTCTGTAATGTTCCTCCATTCATTATGCAGATTCCTTCCTTAGAACAATGTTGAAATGCAGAGTCTAAGTCAGGGAGTCTGGGGCAGAGCTTCAGATCCTGCATTTCCAATAACTCCCAGCCAGTGCTTGTGCTAGAATCCCTGGGTCACACTTTGGGTAGCAGGTTCCGGTACTACATACTTCTCTCCAGTCAACTAAACCACTATCAGTCCGGTTTATATCTTATTCTGTTTTCCTCCAGGTTAGACACCCAACTACTCACTTGCTCTACATATGTTTTCTAGCTACTGGCCATCCTGCCTGTACCCACTGGGATACGTTCACTTGTTCACTTGTGGAAATCTCCAGAATTGAAAGTATATTCTTGTTGTAACCAGACCATGGAAGACACCAGTTAGATTCTGAATTTTTGCAACTAGAAACTCTTACTAAATAGATTGTATACATAAGGCTTTGTTTTTGTTAGTAGCCACCAACATAAAATAAACTTATAACCAAGAAAATTTCTCCATATTTCAAATACTAGGTTCTTAAGCTAGTCACTTTTATTCCACAGTCTCACAGTTAATTTTGCATAATTTTGGTCTAAGTAAAAGATTTTACTTTTGTCTCTGTAGAATTCTGTTTTGTTGGCCTCTTACCTTTCTATATTGGATTTATTGTTTATATGAAGACATCAAGATTCCAATTTTGTGAAACTCCAAATGTTATTAACCCACATTCAGAGAGTTCACTGAATATCTGATAAAAATGTTGTACACACAGAGACACCACTTAAGACTTCCCTTTATTTATTAAAATCCTTTGTCGACTGTTAGTGAACCAACTACGAACCTACTGATGAATGAACTGTGATATTGACCAACCACAGTTTTCACACATTGTTTACAAGTCAAAACTTAGGGCATTTCTCTTCACCTTTTTCTTTACCTTCTTTCTGAGAGATGAATTTATCAAAAAATGGTCAAAAGAAGAATTATCCAGACTTAGATGTAAAAAAATAAAAATAAAAAGAGAATTAGTCCCTCAATGAAAATCCCCTTTTATTAATTTGCTTTGACATTATGTCAATAGATTTTAATACTTAATATTTTAGGCATTCGGTATGTGATTACTGGATTATGGATTATTTAATTATATTATCTTGGAAAAGTTCAACTTATTCATTTTCCTCTTAAAATAGAGACAGTATTAGCTGTAATTTGCTATAGTTTTGATATAAAAATTAGAAATGAATTTATTATAAGACTGGCACATGTTAAGCATGAAAGGTTAGCTGTGATGATGATAATGATGCCTGCTGTCATTATGGAGACCCCAATGAACCATGCCTCACAGTTCATACTCATGTGTACTCCTCTCACCTTGAGTGTGGACTAGCCCTGTCATCAACTTTAATCAAAAAAATAAAAATAAAAAGAGAAAGAAAAAGTGAAATGTAGAGAATGTGAAACCATGCTATTTCTGGGTCTAATAAACCTTTTAAAAGGCCTAGAAGCTTCTATTTTTGTGCTCAAGGAATGTCAACTGCCACATAAAACGTATGATGACCCTGGATTATGGTACATGGAGAAGTCTAACCTAGTCACTTGGAGGAGCTCTTAGTCAACAGCCAGCAGTAACGTGCCATCCCTGGGGTCCTCTAGTAGCTGTCCTGTTCCATAATCCATAGCCCAGCACAATCCCCTCGTCCTGGCTCATGTACTCAGCCTAGGTCTGAGTTCTAGCTTCCCCCACCCTCATTCAGCCAGGAACAAATCCAGGCAGTACATAACAGTTCACCAAAGAATTGCAGTAACACATTTTTCTTTCTAATGCACACATGGAAACAATTTACTGAAAATAATTTATGAGTATCTTGTGTTTAATGAAAATAATGTCACTAATTTATCATTTCATTCTTAAAATAACTAAAACACATCTAAAAATACAAGAGTTTATCACATAGTGTAGTAAGGATAACCTCATGATAAAACATCAAAAAACTACTAAATTCTTCCATCTTACCATTTTATATTCTTTCCAACCTCTTTGGAAATCCACACTTCCATCTTCACGATGCTGTATCACAGTCCAACCACCCCCATTAAGATCCATATTGCAAAATACCTGACAGAAAAGGGGAAAATAAAGTCAAGTAAAGAATTAGGTTTGTTTTAAATAAACATGTATCAGATGTGTTTTAAAATAGAAATAGGTTGGATAGGCCTATAGATAAAAAGAATAAAAATTACATACGTTGAAAAATGTTAATTTAGACATGATTGGTTATTCGTCTAATATTTGAGTTATTTCTGATTAAACTCTATCAAAGACACATTAGTCACTTATAAACATTTAAATCTGTCACCTGAAAATTGTGTTTCAGACTCTAAAAAAATTTAAAGATCTTTGTTTTAAATGGCAACAGGTACTTGTGTATGTTCAATTTTTAAAAAATATGACTAAAGTTTCTAAAAGTACAGACCATTTTCTTAACAAAATGTAAGACTTGAGATTTTTAAATCTTTAGTTAATTGAAATGGCAATATAATCATAATAAAGGTTTTAGAAAACCAAATTTAAAAAAATCATTTGTAGTTAACTGTTACATATTTCATTGCATATTAACTTTTATATACTTACATACTACAATAATTATTCTTGATGGTTCAGTGTTACATTAGAGGCAAACTTTTGTCCTTGGCATATGGAGAACACATTATTTGCATGAATTTTCATCATGAACATTAAGAAAAGAACATGACATACAGTATTCCTTCTGACTGCAACAAGCATTTCTTTCCCATGAGGAAAAGTTATCCGACTCTTTCAAAGAGTTATGCTTATTTCAATTATTCTAAATACAATAGTATTTATTTAGAAATTGATTCACTTTCCTCAGAGTCCACCCAAGGAGAGAAGCATATCTGTAATGGGATTATCTTTTGAGAGCAATCACTGTAATTGATGCAGCACGAATATGGCAGTTTGATTATTCAAGGGACCTGAGATGGGAAACACCATTCCCCTGGCAATTGACTTCTAAAGCATCGTGGAGGCTGGCTAAAGGTGTAGAAATGAGGCTACAGCAGCAGACAGGCTGTGTGGACATAGAGCTAAACTCTGATGAAGGGAAAAACTTCAAGGGTTTTCCCTGAGGCATTAAATGCGGGGCACAAATAGCTAAAGGCTAGTAAAACAATGGCAAAAACTGTCATTCAAAGGACAAATTATCCATGTACTTCTTCAGAGTGAAAGGAACTAAAAGATGCATACCTATTTGTGAGCATATAAACAGGTAAACTATTCTCCCGAGGGCTGGTCGGCCCTCTAATTTGACAACAGCCACCCATCAGTACATCTTCACAATCTCTAGGGACTGATTCACCTCCATGATTATAAATGTGAAATCTCCCACCCAAGTTCCCCCTTAACTAATTCCTAACCCTTCTGTACCTATTGATTGTCCTCAACATAGGCTGCAGATAGTATTTTGTCCTCCTTTAATTCTAATCCGTTCATTCACTTATTTTTCACTCAACACACATTTCTGGCATTGATTCTGTGTTACAAATGGATGTTAATGATAAATAAAATATGGGTCATACCCTGAAAAATGCCTGAAAGTTTCAATAGTGACTACTCCTATGGGATTAAGAAGATGCAGGAGTCTGCACTTTTCAACCCTTGTGACCTGCAGAATAATGAAGACAGTGATCCAAATGAGAAATTTAAGGAAGAGAGCTAACATATGAAAAAAGAAAATGGTCATGGTTTTAATCATGTAGAGTGTGAAGTAGTATAGACATCCAAAAGGGGGAGTTATTGATCAGTTAAAGATGATCTACTGAAGGTCTTCCAAGGATAGATGGATAAGAGACTAAGGGAATAAGAAAGGAATAGCCATTAACTATAGTATGCTTTTTAAGGGTCAGATAATTGAAACTCTTTACATGCATTTTCTAACTTATTTTACAACAATCCAATGATGTAGGTATGATTTATCCTGAGTTTAAAGCTAAAACCCAAAGCTTACGTACTTCAATAATTTACCAGTGGTTCTTAATAATAAGTGATGGATCTAAGATTTGAACCCCAAATCTACCTAATTCAAAATGTTATTGGGAGTAAAATGCTTGAAAATAATAGTTGATGGTTTAAAGGTGGGTTATCTAAAGAGGAAAAGAAAAAAAGTGGAAAGAGATATGTGTGGGGGAGGGGGAGGTAGGAGGATCCTAGAAAGGGCTATGCAGAGCAACTGATAGAGAGAAAATCCATTAATAGCCTTTAAGAGGACAGGGACTTCATTTTATTTGGTAACTACTGTTACCAGTTCCTAGAGCAGTGCCTAGCCCATAGTGTGTGCTAAATGAGTATTTGTTGAATAAATAGAGATGCAAGAAGAAAAAAAAGAAAAACTTTGTTAATGTAGTGCAGGACAAGAAGGGGATGAATTTTGAGTTGGGGAAGTGATCAATTTAATAAAATATTCCAGAGAAGTCAAGACAAACAAATATTAAGAAAATACACCCTCAAATTTAAAACGAAGGAGCTGTTAGTGACCTTGAAGAGAGAGTGTAGGATTCCTGTGACAGTGAAATCCAGATGGCACAGTTTAAAGAGAGAACAGGTAGTGATTCAAGACAAGTGGCCAAGGTGGAACTTTCCTGGTGCAATTTAAGAGTAAGTGATAATGTCAAGAATGCAGTTTGTTGGGGGAAGCTGATGGCACCTGTTTCTTAATTAAATTTTAGCTGGCTTGGTCTAGCTAATCCAGAACTTTTTAAATAGATTTTTATATTTTGATGGACATTGATTGCCTAAAATTTTGTCAAACTGTGTTTACAAACCTATAAAGTTCACTTATGTACTTGGGGGTAAGAAATAACTCCATTTATAAATATAGAGTGTGTAGAAGAAATTATCCTGTATAGTGTTTATTATCATTACCTGTTCTTAAAATTCTATGAAAAGTTTTAGAATCACTCAAAAAGTTTAGAAAAAGACAACTGGATGTCTTAAGTCACTGGATATCTTTAAACTGAAGATATCCAGTGACTTAAAAATGCTAAGATGTTTTGAGAATCATTCTTAGAGAAAAAGCCAGAGCAAGTCCGCTATGTGGGAGATGGAAGTTACTCAGGAAGATACTGTTTGGAAGCTGAAGTGCAGAGAAATGAGCAGGTTGAGCATATAGTCTATTATTCTTATTAGGGCTCAATAAAAGCAGACATACCAGGCCCCATTTGTTATTTATGGGCATAATAGAACTGAATAGCACTTTGGTCAGGGGATGGACTTGGGTACTAGATTACCCGTGTTCAAATCCCACCTCTATTTTCTCTCTCTTTTAGATATTTTGCAAGGACTAAATGAGTCAATGTATATGGAGTTTTTAGAATTGTGTTCAGTACACATTAGGCTTTGCATTACTCACATCTCTTGGATGTATGTAACATATAATATATATTTATATTATGCACTGTACACTTTGTACGTATCTCATATATTACAGTATAATTTACTATCCTATCTAATAAAAGAATAATATGCAAATTGACCATCACTTCAACACACAAGATGGCTGCCTCCATGTGGTCAAAGATGGCTGTCCCCATGTGATCAAAGATCCTGTGTCCATGTGGACATAAGATGGCCACCACAAGATGGCCATCAGGAGAGGGCAGTTGTGGGTGATAAGGCCAGCAGGGAAGGGCAATTGGGAGGGACCAAGCCTGCAAGGGAGGGCAGCTGGGAACAATCAAGCCTATAGGGGAGGGCATTTAGGGGTGACTAGGCCAGCAGAGGAGGGAAGTTGGGGGCAACCATGCCTGCAGGGAAGGACAGTTGTGGGGGACCCAGGCCTGCAGGGGAGAGCAGTTGGGGGGACCAGGCCTCCAGATGAGGGCAGTTAGGGGTGACCAGGTCTGCAAGGGAGGGCAGTTAAAGGCAAACAGGCTGGCAGGGGAGCAGTTAGGCATCAATCAGTCTGGCAGAGGAGTGGTTAGGGGTTGATCTGGCTGGCAGGCAGAAGCAGTTAGGAGCAATCAGGAAGGCAGGCAGGCAAGCAGATGGGAGCCAGTAGTCCTGGATTCTGAGAGGGATGTCCAACTGCCCATTTAGGCCTGATCCTGGTAGTTGGACATTCCTCAAGGGGTCCCAGGTTGGAAATGGTGCCGGCTGGGCTGAGGGATAACCCCTTCCCCACCCCACCCTACCCCGGTGCACGAATTTTTTGCTCTGGGCCGCTAGTTGTATATAACTGCATATAATGAATGTACAAAGCCAAAATACAGGGTGTCCAAAAAATGTATGTATACTTTAACAGCTGATAGCTCAATATTGAAAATAAACACTGCCTTTATAATTACTCAGAGTATATTTGTATATTTTTGGGACACCCTACATCTATAAATTTAGTAAACTGTCCTTAAGATTACAACTACCAGCTTTTTGTTAGTAATACTGGCATTACTAATCTTTGCACATGCTGCTTTTTATTATCATGCATATATTTAAAATGTTGGATTCACTCTAGGAAAAAAAGAGACCATGTTATTTCTAGTCAGAAGAAAAATAAAGAGCCTATGCTTAATAGATGAAGGAAATTAAAAAAAAAAAAAAAAAAAAAAGGTGGTTGGTTTCAAAAGATACATGAAAGGACTTGAAAAGTTCACTTGCCATTATCGTGTGGTCTGTGCTATCAATATCTTCCTGTAGACAAGGGCCTCCTACATTTACTATGCTGGTTGCATTTATTGATCATATGACTTGGGCTTAACTCTATCCAAGAAAAGATTGAACTGGCTCCCATCCCAGGCAAGGTCAAAGCTTTCAAGCATTAAATACCTTTTAACATAATACGGGGATTTAAACCCAAACAAAAAGGGGAAATTTGATTCACATAGTTCTTATTTTTTATGCTCCATACAAGTTGGAATGATTAGGCTTGTGGATGTTAATTATTTTTCCATAACCTTCAATAACAAAGGTTCAAAACATTTGTCATAGTCCTTTTCTAAGAATTAGGAAAATTGTGAACTCAGAAATAATTTTTTAATATTTTACAATAAGGAGAGTTATAATTTAATGTGTGTGTGTTTTTTTTAATGAAAGTAAGCAAGTAGGATAGGGCATTTGGTTTCAGAAACTTATGAAATGAAAGGAAAAAATGTATTTCCTGCTACTATGCATGGAAGAGAATTCAGAGAGGAAAATAATTACAAGCTATTAATAATATCTAAGTAAAAAATAATGTATATATAGTCTAATTCTCATTATCTATGTACTTGAAAAATTAAGTAGTCTTAGAAAACTGGCTTTGGGTTCCACATTATATTGTATTTGAAAATGTAACACTTTTCTAACCTTTGCAGACATCCTTTCTTGACAGGGAATGATGGTGGTCAAAACAGCAATTGCATAAAAATTCTCTATATTTGCAATTCTTACTCTGCCTAAAATAGTCCAATTTTATTGATTGGCCCATATCCCATATCATAGATATTTTAACTTTTTGTTTTCTTCTGTTTTTATATAACTTTGCCTTGAGTTTTTTGATCCTTGCTAGAGCTCCCATAAGCATCACAATGAGCAAAGATTTTCTAAATAAATTCAAAAGTATTACAAACTTTATATCTACAAAGCACAATCTACTTGGAAGGGTGAAGGTCCTACAGATGAATTTTATAAGCACTTTTTATAGAATTGAAATATACCAATGATTTATATAAAAATAGAAGAAAATGAATTATAGGGTGAATGGGTGGCTTATCAGAGCATAAATACATTTTACATAATTTTTTTATAATAAACTATTTTCTAAGTCACTCAGATAGGTTTAAACAGTGCAACTTTAGTCACCACTTAATAAATAATTATCATACTTGGTCCCTGTTAAGATGGCATCCTCAGAAATTGGTTCCTTTGTTCAATATTTAATAACTATGTGTTTGGGGCAAGTTATTTTTCTAAAATAGAGATAATGGGAGCATCTATTTCAAAGAGTTGTTGAGGAGTAAACATGTGACTACATATAAAGTTCTTAGATTATGACCTGGCAAAATATTAGCAACGAATACATTTGAACTACTGGGTTAATCGGCTCCTAAATGACATTGGGGGAATTCAAACCATATTTGTTCTTACAAGCTATGTGAATATAATAATGGATTTAAAACAAAATTTTTTACCTTCAAAAAGGTGCAGATATATCCACCTAATGTATCCATCTCTACATTAGTATATTACTATTTCTGAGAGGATGCATGATCAGAAAGGGAACAGATAAAACGAGGGAATGCACACCAAAGTCAAGAAGTTATCAAAATAACTGCTCAGTTATTCCTGCCTCACCATCTGCTCAGTTATCTCCTGCCTCACCATACACTGCCATTATTTCCATTAAAACTAAATCTGGTAACTTCCCTGACCAGAAGAAGAGAGAATGGCCATGGGGCCATTTCCAGGGTGATAAAATTTTGCTTGTTACAGGTTGCACTAATTTCACTGCTAATCTGTTCAGGCTACAATGTTTTCCTAGGCCCAAATCTCAGAAGTTTAATCCAGATATTTGACATTTGTGGATTTAATATTTCAGATTTTATTTATTCAGGAACTCTGAAGCTACATAATATGCAAAATTCATCACTCCTCAGAGGTGTCAATTTAAATCATGCAATCCTGGTGAAACCAACATAGGAGTCAGCCACTGAACTAATGAACTAGATCCTCCAAGCCACTCCTTTATATAAATAAGAAAAGCACATTTATTCAAGTTAATGAGTTATTATTCAAGTTTATGAATTTGAGCTGTTCAAGATAATGAGTTAAGATTGGCTATTTTTCTCCCACCCTAAAAAGGAGCATGGCTCTGCAAATGGCCTATGCACCATTTGTATTTCAAAATATTTTGAACTAGAATAGAGTTGTGGTTAGATATGAATTAAAGGTCGTGGAAAGATCAAAACTGTATTTGAAATGTCTGCACCATGGCCACATGGCGTACTGGTGATGGAGTGAAAAAATACTCTAAAAGTGTGCATGTTAATCTAAAAACATTAAAACTTATTTTATTTTTATATTCATATATATCATAGAGTCATTAGGAATCTAAAATGTGGGTTACAATATTTTTAGTTAACTGTATTGTCCTAATCAAGCTAACTTACAGCAGAGCTAACAATTTAGGAGTCCTTCCAGGTCTTGGGCGAGAGGTGAGTAGGTTTAGAGAGCATTATGTGAGCTACACTACTCCACCCCAAGACAGTTTCTGACCACTTTACATGCTCTGTGTACTGTGGCAGTGTGTACAGTGTTTACCTGCCTGTGTGTGTGTGTGTGTGTGTAAAATGGATTTAAGCTCCAGTATGCTTTTAAGAAAGCAGCAAGCACAGTAGGAAGGCTTCATGTCAAAGGATTTAAAAGGCTCCTCCTATAAGTTGCCCTTTCTCTTTACTCCTAGACTTGCCATTGTAGTGTCACAGCTTGTTTTTAAAAGGCCATGGAGCACTTGATTCAGTGACATCTTTCACTGAAGCCCAAAATGAAAAAAACAGGTGAAACCAAACTTCTCTGGTAGGTGGCCAGGTCGCAATGCATAGACCTGTGCCTGCCACCTCTTCTCCTTGTGCTTTCTCCCCCACCTCCAGCTATATACATGGCCTCTTTTTTGGGTAAAATTTTGTCCTAACAAAGGGAAAGAAAACAAACATTGAGCTAACTTAAACCATGAATTCTTATTGAAATCGGTAAAGAGAGAACACTGGGAGAGACTTTCTACTTTGACAATTGTGTGACATCTGACAAACTTTTTTAAGATTCATTTCCCTGGCCAATCAAAGGTACTGAACAACAAGAAAACTAAATAAGTTAGGCTTACTTATGATGCACTACATAGAAGTGTTAATGTTACAATCAGCAGGGCATTTATCCATTCATTCATTTCAGCACATTCTTCTTGAGGACCTATGATGTGCCAGAAACTATGCTGGGTCCCAGGAAATCAAAATAGCAAGGAACATACAGTGGAATACCACTTGGCCATAAAAAGAAGGGAATCTTGTCATTGGCAACAGTATGGATGGACCTTGAGGATATGATGCTAATAGAAATGTCAGACAGAGAAAGACAAATATCTTATGATTCCACTTATTTGTGGAATCTAAAATATAAAACAAATAAATAAAACTCATAGATATGAAAGACAGATTAGCTATCAGAGCGAATGAGGTCTGCAGGGTGGGCAAAATGGATGGAGGGGGTCTACCATATGGTGATGAGTAGACACTGCAGTGATAACTTATCGAATTATTGTGTTATACACCTGAAACTAATATAATGTTACATACCAATTGTACTTTAATTTTAAAAAAGGAAAATAAAAGATAAAAAGATACAATTCTTGGCCTTGTATAATTCTGGTATGAGAAAGTCATGCAGATTTGTCAGAGGGAATCAGGGAAGGCCTTCCAGGAGCATTTGCAGGCGCCCAGAGGAAATAGGGACATGGATGGCTTGGGGTCAAAGAGGAGAAAGTGTTCCATCCTTTGAAGCAGCATTGCTGGGGCAGCCTGGCTTCTTGGGCTCTAGGGCATCTAGCTGACACTTTATGTTGAAGAGCAGGGCTCTCCTCAAAGTTTTCTAAAACTCTGCTTCACACAGACGGTCTCTATCACTACACTTCCACAGCATAGTTATCTGTGTAATTGTCTGTCTCCGCCACACACTGGGAACTGTTTGTTCTGTAGTATGTCCCTGATCAGTGACTGGCGAATGAACAACTTACACTTAATATGTATTGAATGAAGGAATGGGTTGATGATTTAATGAATAAATAGGGAGAAAGAGTATATAAAAGAGAAACGACAGCAGGAAGATAATGTCTTCTTACTTCAAAGTTTACTTTGGATCCTGTTCAACATAGTGATGAGTCCTACCCTCCAACCCACTCTTTTCGGTACATACAAAAAGCTAATCCTTTTGTGTTTAAGATAGGATGTGTTTCTCTCACCCAGCAGAAGCAGTGATTTTGGAAATGTGTCCTAGCTCCCTCCATACAGTGTCTGGACTGTGGATGATGTGTGCCATCTGGGTTCTTGGGACTTTTTCCCTGCCCTTGAAGTATACATGACTTCAACATGCAATCGGAATAGGCAAGCATTTATAAGCAAAGGGACATCTCAGGAATGAGAAAGAATAAATAAGAAAACTTTGTGTAAAAGAAGCATGGTAGGTGTGGGAGTTAGGGGAGGTCTGTACAATAGATTTTCATATTTTATGGACCTGGGAAACAGAATATTTCTTGAGAGGAAAGAGTTCAGGCATATATATTTTCAGTTTAACAAGCTCACAAATCAATCTGATTATTCAGCAATTCAACTAGGTTCTGCTTTACATCTCATAAACAAACACTTCTGATTTTACCTTTTTGGGTTCTGGCATATTATTAATATAAATAGTGTAGATTCCACTTTTATTAAAACCAGCTTGATATACATCTGCACAGTCTCTAAATGGTTCCTCTTTTTTTCCTCCCTTTAGTAAAACTGCAAAAAAAAGAAAGATTGCAATATGTGAATAAAAATATCAGTACATTAGTACCTAAATGGACTTCAAATATAACTAAGCAAGTCTTCATTTCCTCCAAATGTCAATATTGCAGTGAATGAAAAATCTATCATCAAGACAATAATCGATTTTGAGTTGACTCACAAAATTACAAAGCTTAAGAAAAAAACCTGCAGAGCAATTTTCAACTGAATACTTATTTTATATTTTGTTTAATTCCTTAAGTTTTGTTTTTCTCTAAAGGTTTTCCAAAACATCAAGACAACTGGCATGATTATGTAATACCTCTAATCAGTAACAATTATGTCAGTATTCCTGCAAAATTTCTAAAAAGCTCTTACCTACATTTCATAGGAAAATTTTTTAAAGTGTGGAAGCATTTTTTGGAGGACAAAGAGATGAAGATAACAAATTCAAGCATAAAAATACAGTATATAGATTTAAAACACTAAAAGTAGGCAGGACTATTTCTTTCCATGGCTTTAAAATTGAAGAAGTTCTAGAATTTTTAATTAAAAAAGACAACTCTCAAAATAATTATATTCAGAAAGTAAAAAAGAATCTCTGACCTAATTGAACTATCTAGAAAGATGAGGAAACTGAATTTTGTTCTTTATTCAATGCCCTATCGTTAAACTATTAGGTAGATGATATACACAAAAATGAAAGTAAATAAGGTTTGAAATTAAATGATATAGGGGAAGAGCTCCAAAAAAGCTGTAAGTCCAGTGGAAAATAAATTTAATTGGAAATAGTCTTTACTGAGAACTTTATTTTATTTACTAAGTTCTTATTAATGAGATCAAACTATGAAAATTACTCATATTTAACAATATTTAGCTATGGGTAGTATATTTATAAAACATTTATGATGTAGTATTTCCTAATAAATATACATTGTTTTAATAATTGGTTTCATTAAACCTTTTCTAGAAGGTTAATAAGTTCATCATCTTGCTATCATTGTGTTATTTAATAAATATTTGGTTTCAGTCATTGAGTTGAAGTGTCTTTTATAATAAAAATATAAAAGGTAAACTATGAATCAGTGCTTTTAAATTCTTTATCAGTCTAAAATACTAGTCTGATTTAAACTTAAGATGCATGATGTTACTAATTTATAGGCAATTAAAAATAAACAGTCTAATCTTGGTAGAAAAAAAGGATTATCTCAATATAACTATTTCAAATTTTCAGAAAAACTTATATTTCAAGAAAATGAAATATCCATATCAGACATGTTGACATAACAAAATTTTAAAATTATTTAACAGTATCATGTTTTTTTTCTATAGCTCATGTCTAGACTAATGGTTTTACCTACTTGTATTAATAATTACATTTAAACACCACCATTACAATTGCAATATAAACACAGAATAAGTAATCACAGGATTGCAGGTTTATATGATAATGAAGAAGTATTGTACAGTATATATGCAAATAGAAACTGAAAAATAAATACTTACTCAAAAGCCATCTGAAATATCATTGGGCATGTCAATAAATTATATAAAGGTGTTATCATTGTCAAAAACATCAATGCAATTCACTTGTGCTTGCCTATTTTCAGCAAATGGACTATTATTTTCCACACCAAAAAAAGTTTTAAGTTTTAAATGCTTGATTTTCTTTTGTTGAAATGTGGAAATAACCAAATTAGATGCAAAAAAAAAGAGTTGAAAAAAAAAAAACCAACTAAATTTATGATCTCTTAAGAAGAACAGCACAGGAAGATGTGGTCAACAGAAAATCAATGGCAAACCCATTTTTCTTTTTGGGGTGAAAGATAGAGAAGGTCATTTATCTAAGGAGAAAATGCTTATTCTCATTGCATATACCACTTCCTGCCCTGCCTTAGTTCGTTATCTAGGGAGAGTACATTCCCTTCTCACTCCTGTGCCACCTCCACCCCCTTTTCTTTTCCTCTTCAGGAAGATGTGGGTAAAGAGGCTGCTGTGTGGGAAGAGGGAAGCTATTTCACACACATTTTAAACAACCAAGAAACACTGTTATCATCTTGTTTTTCTGCAAACTAATTGTATACAAATGATGTCCAAACCATGAACATCGTTATCATTATCGTTATCGTTATCATTGATACGAATGTTTACAACTGGAAAAAATGGAACAAGTAGTACTATGATTATAATATGGGATTCATTGCTATGGCAACATATCTAATACAGATATTTCATTTTCTTGAACTGTAATTTGGTATTTTGAAAAACTGAAACACTTGCAGTCTACCCTGAACAAATAGTCTTTCCTTCTAAGAAAATTAGATTGCTTGTTTTTAATTAGAGTATTAAAAAATTTTAGAGTACTAAAACATTTTAAATCGATTTAAAAGCTTCATTCACAGCTTACTTTTGATATTTATATTATATACTGTGGTTTGAAGAGGGCTCCTTTAGTAAGAGTAGACTGACCTTTAGAGTTTTTCTTCCTTTTTTTAATCTATAAAGTGGGGCAGTAATACATATTTCTGAGGCACAAGTATGAATTATGTAATAGAGCCAAGTGATTGAATTACAGTAAGTACTCAGGAAATAGCAGTTATTATTGTTGTTATTATGGTGTTATAATATTATGGAGGGGGGACTCCAGCAGGGCTGAGAGGACTGGATGCCACCATCTTGTGGCTATGGGTGCTACCATCTTTTGTGATGGAGTGAGGGTCAATTTGCATATTCTTTTTATTAGATAGGATAACATTACATTATTATTTTATCTTATGGAAGGATACTAGCAAGTTATGGAAAGCCAGCCTGTCTAGTTAATGAAATGGTGGATGCTATTGTTTCCTACTCTCAAATACAAATATTGTAGCTGACTAAATGCAGGGCAATTACAATTGACTGGTTATAGGTAGGATTAGAACTGGACTAATTGGCTGTGAAAATTGTCTAATTGGTGTATTTTATTCATTGACTACATCAGGTCATACCATCATTGCTTAAACCAAAAAAAAAAAAAAAAAAAAAAAAAAAAACACCCTAGGGAATCTGTATACTGTAAGCTTTATCTGAATAGTTAAGACTTCAGGATTATTTCAGATGAAATGATATAGGAGGTATATACCAATGTTGATTATAGAGGTTGTAATCTCATAATTTAAATTTACAAGACTATTTTCTTCATTAAGTACCAGAGAGTTCTAAAATTCAGT
Organism: Pipistrellus kuhlii; assembly: GCF_014108245.1. NCBI lineage: Eukaryota > Metazoa > Chordata > Mammalia > Chiroptera > Vespertilionidae > Pipistrellus > Pipistrellus kuhlii. Next base: position 13,812,770 of record NW_023425449.1, read on the forward strand.
ATTATGATTAGTTATTGTAAGAATGGACACACAATAAACTTTTTCAAACATAGAAAGACAAGAACAAAGATGAATTCCCTGAAGATTTCAAGTTGTCAGAGTTACGGATAAATTTTTACAGGAGATCTTGAAATTAAAAAAGATGGAAGATGCAACAAAAATAAATAAATAACACAAACGGAGCCACTTTAAAGTGGAGCCAGAGCTGCCATCCCAGAAGAACTGCTTTGCAGGTCTTACCGCTCCAATCTTTGGAATGTTAAAACAGGGAAAAATAACCTTTGGACTGGGCCTACAGTAACACCATGTCCCAAACACCTGTTTGTAAAGGTACCAAGAAATCAGATACTATGACTACTGGACTGATGGCTACCCAGGCTAAAAATTAAAAACACTGTTCAGAATTAGCGTCACTACGTTAGCTTATCTGCACCAAAAGAAAGGCCTTCCTTCTACTGACATAATTCCCCTTCCCTTTCTCATAAATTCCCTTTGCTTTGTCTTCTAATCAGAACACTGCTGGGTTTCTGCCCGAACCAATGCTTCCCAAAGAGCTGTTCTTTCTTGATTTCAAATAAATGCTGGTTGCCTCTCACTTTGGCCTTTTACTTTGAGGTTAACAAAGAATGTCTGGAGGAATGCATGGCAAATGACAAAAGGTAAATAGGGGAAACCTGATGGAAGAGGATGAAAGAAACACCAACTGGACAGAACCGGGGAGAGTGATCTGGAGACCTGATAGAGGTGTTCAGCTATCTGCCAGCCTGGTTAGACTTCTTTGTAATAATAAACCGGGTTAAAAGCAGGCATTAAAAAATCGATCTTTGAGCACCCGCCTGTGGACTAAAGGGTCCGGGGTTAAATTCCGGTCAAGGGCATATGCCCAGGTTTCAGGCTTGATTCTCAGTAGAGGGTGCCAATCAATGATTTTTCTGTCATCATTGATGTTTCTCTCTCTTCCTCTCACATATACTCTGAAAACAATAAAAGCATATTTAAAAAAAAATAGATCTTTGCATCTAAAAGGTCCTTCTTTGACCACACGCTCTTGTTGTTTCCTCTCCCACTCTTTAAATACTTCATGAGTTTGTCTTTTCTCTAAGTGGAGCCAAATCCCATCATTAATGCCAGTCCTTTCCTAGCCTCTGTTTTCTTTTTTCCTAACTTTGATCTTAGCTTTAAAATGTAAACAACAGTTGGGAAGAGATAACACCTGAAGGAGTAAGACATGTAGAAGAGCATATCTGAACTATATTTCAAGGGCCTGGTGTGCCAATTCAAAGACTTTACCTATACCACTATCAGCAAGTAAAATCATTCCTTTCATTTAGTCTTATCTGCACAGCAAAATGTTCATGATCTAAAGACACAAACAGATGCATGTCTGTCTTTCACCTGCCAACATTCAGACAATATGCAACCGGAGACCCCGACTCCAGCAGCTATTGACTTTATCAGGCTCTTCCTTTCATTTGTTCAAACAGTTTCAATCCAGATGGCATATCTGCCACCAGGCTGACTTCAGGGAAGAACCATGAAAGTTGAGGCAGAGGGTCACTTCAATTCAGATGAACCCTCAAGAGAAAACTTCCTGGAATGTAGAATTGATAGTTATGAGTCTCGGCAGACCTAGTAGAAAACACAGATGGCGATTAGCCTTGCTATCAGAGACCATGTAAAAAACCAAAGCCCTTGAATCCTACTCATTTCCTAATAAGCTGCTATAAAGAAATCGATTCTTCAAGCATTCCTTTTAAATCTTAGATGTAGCTCATCGTTCATATCTCTCTAGTATTTAGCAAACATCAGAATGAATGTGGATCAAGTTGCTGGTTTAAGGATAATGTTTGTGGTACTTTTTGGCCACCATCATCAAGGAGATCATAGTACTAGGAATCGCCATAAATCTGTGACTTTCAATAGGACAGGTCACTGAAGTTCACTGAGAAAAACCCCCCAGCATATCTGACAAGATGAAAACAATCAAATGATTCATTAGATTCTGTACACTTGAAACAGGTGTGCAGGCATTTTTTGGAAAGCCCATTTAAAGACACTTTCTAGAATCTTAATTGTTTGAAAGGACTTTTAGAAGCGGAAGAAGGTAATCCCTCGAATGTCAAGGCTGTGGGAAGATTAAAAGAAGGTTTTCAGGCAATATTCAATATTTTAGTATTTTTTGAATATGTGGAAAGGTGAGAGATAGCAATGATTTAATAAATATACAACACACACACACATATATAGTGACACAAATACATAAAACCTTTATGCTTCTAAATTAAAATTTTCAAAGTTGATATTTTATCTCATATAAAACACTTGAAGATCATTTACTTGCTGCATTACTTTTTTATATATAAAAAAGGCTGTTTACTCTCATTTAAATTACTTATGTGTAACTATTTTGTGGACAATCTGTCAGCTCTTAATTACCCATCATCTTCTTGGTGGAGCTACAGGCATGAGCTAAATAAAATCAACTAGCATTAACTGAACACTAATTACGTATGCTCAACTCTGATTTCATGTGCTAAGTATGTTTCATATGCTTCATTTCATTTAATCCTTATAAACACTTTGAGGGAAGTTTGTAAATACATCGCTTTATAAACAAGGAAACTGGGGCTCAAAGATGCTACCTAACTTCACAAATACTTGTAAGGAACTCGTTAACTGAGAATCTTAACTACTTCCTACTCACTTCTGGAATACAGTCAAACTCAAAAAATCTCCAGTGAGACATCTGTCACAGAGTCCCCAGTGATACTTATCTCCACCGACAATGTCACACCCAGGGTCTTAGATGAGTTAGGACAGTTTTCAATTCTGAATGGTTACAGGCTCTTGACACGGAAGCAGGCAGTATGGAAGGAGTGACAGGAGGCAGACATGACAAGGAAGAAGATACTAATAAATGTTGAAATGAGGATGGAAGAGAGCCACATGTAGCAGAATTATTGGAGAGGGGGGAACTCTCAGCAGAAATGTGAAACAGAACTTCAAAAGCTAACAGAGGGGTATAAAGTAAAAGGTCCTTGAGAAGCCATACTGAATTCCATCATGTCCATTCCTTACAAGTTATGCCAACCAGGACTTACCCCGTTATTTCTATATATATTATTTTCACAAGGCTAGTTATTTGATTTCCCAGCCTCGGGACTATTGGAAGTACAAGTTTAGAAGAAGGGCTGGTGTGGGGAGGAGAGAGTAGGCGTGTATGTATGCATCTGTGAATGTGTGTTGGTGTGCATCTGCTAGAATCTGGCATGAAAAGAAAAACAATTGATAGTAAAAGCTTTTTTGTATGTATGAAGAAAAGATAGTAAAGCTTTAAAAGTAAGCAAAAATAAGAAAGGATAACAGTTTTGGATAAATTATATGCTTTTCCAAAGGCATCATGGTATTATGATGCATATTTATTCATGCTGATGATAATGAATTTTAAAAATTTTAAAGCTTTAATTTTATTCAATCTTATCTTCTCTGAGAAAAAAGTGAAGAGAGAATAAAAGCAATGCAAAAAAATTTACCATCACAATGCTTTTTAATTTTCTTAAAATTTTTCTGCTTAAAATATACATTTGTAATTATCTGGGCAATAAATTAACCATTATGTATAATACATATATATGTATTATACAGTTAATGCTAGTTGATTATAATATACAGTATATATATGTATATTACAATATTGTATATTACAATATTGAGACATATGCATAAAGTACATAAACTGTTAAATCTATGTGGACATGCAAACCACCCTATGACAGACATGGGTGGATTACTAATACAATGGTGCTTTTTATTTTAATGTAGAATAATGAAACAGCAAGTAATTCTATATATATTTTAGTTTGATTAGTGTATTTAAATAAACTTTCTAATGCTCCTCTAATGTAAAATTACACATACATATAACTGAACATGTATTCAATGTGCATTACACTTAAAGAAACTAGAATTTTTTTTTAAATGACTGACAGCTGAAAATCAATTTGCAGGCAACTTTTGTTTAATCCAGTAATCATTTATTTTTCACAAAATATATTTCCATGTTTTCCCTTTGGGCACCCAGATGGGTAGCTGGGAGTGCTACATGACCTTGCCATTTGTTCAGAGGTCATTTCGGGTGTTTCATGTGTGTTAATTTTTCATGTAATGTTTTTTGGAATGACTGGAATATATTGATTTTTAACAAAAGATTTCCTATGCATGTGGGAAAGCTTAAAACATAATAAGGCATGTTTTGTGCCTTATTAGAAGACAAATTGATTTCAGCAAGAGTCATTGAAAATGGAATGAAAGTCCTTGGGCAATGCTGTAAACGAAGAAAGTAGTGCCAAATGCTTTTGAAAACCGATACACACACCAAACCTTCACTTTGAAGTTTTAAATAAAGGCTGATTGTCATCATAGGTATGGAACTTTGTTTCCTACTCTTGTGGTGAAATATACTTGAAGAACAGTTCTTAACTACTAGCTGGGGCTTTACGTGGAGTCCTGTTTGAACTTAGGGTGCCCTCTGTCACTTTGAGTGATACAAAACCACAAGAAGATATGTATGGAATGGTTGGTACCAGTTATAAACTGTGCATGTGTATCCAGGCCACAGAAAAATTCCCAAGATGTATGGCACTTTTCTGCTAAACAACCAGACAAGTGTTGGGACTGGAGGTCTTGAGTCCCATTCTTTCTAGACCTTCTTTGCTACCGACTTTAGAAAAACCTACCCTCCAGGTGACATATGCCATAGCTGTTCTGAGACACTGGTAAGGAGGCCACCTCAAATTAAATCCTAGTTTTAGGGACATGGGCTGCATTGATTATGACTGAATTTGGTTTATTTGTACATTTGTAAGTGTGTACATGAGGCCAAAACAACTGGTAAAGCCTTCTATGAGAACCACATCGCCACTTAAAATGAAATCCACAGTTCAAATTCACTGTTATAAAGGAAATCACCCTAGTTATGAAAAGAGAGTGTTTAGACCTAAAATAATTATCCTATATAATAAAAGCCTAATATGCTAAATGTCCGACTGTTTGCTTGACCATATAACCAGTCGCTATGATGCACACTGACCACCAGAGGGCAGGTTCTCTGACTGGTAGGTTAGCTTGCTGCTGGGGTCTGGCCCATTGGGACTGGACAAGATGGGCCAGACATGCCCTGGAGCACTCCCACAGTAACTCCCAGGCCCCAATCGTGCACTGGTGGGATACCTCGGTCTTGCCTGTACCCTCTTGCAATCCAGGTCCCCTCAGGGGATGTCGGAGAGCCAGTTTCAGCCTGACCCTCGCAGGCCAGGCTGAGGGACTCCACTGGTGCACAAATCTGTGCACTGGGCCTCTAGTGAGTATATGAAAGGTCACAATAAAATTAAAAGAGATTTGACTGAATTGGTATCACATTTAATAATTTATCTTCAACATACACTCATTGAAAAGGTAGGTTATTCTTGGCGGGTCACATGTTAATGTGATTTGTTACTGAAGTTGTCTCACTCAGAATGTGAATAACAAGCCAGTAGTAGGGAGAAATTATAGTGTTCTTAGAATTAGTTATATGGTGGCATCTTTAGTTAAAAATAAATGAAGACCTTCCATAGGAAGCTACAAAAGTTTTTCATCAATAGTTTTAAAGGTTTTTTGCTACTGACTTTAGAAAAAATCTTATGTTAAAAGGCAGTATCTTGTTTGTATGTATGGCTATGAAAGCATAAGAGAAGAAGGCATGGAGTTTGCTCACAGTAATGTTGGAACATCAAGGCAACACTCTTTTTTTGTGGCCTTTCACCTTGGTAGCTGCCAGGCCCAGCTGGAGCCAGGAGATATCCCTTTTCAGATAGTCTAGTTTCTGAAGTTGAAACTCTAATTCCAAAAGTGAATTAACCACAAAACTTCAAATCTCCCCCAAAAGATGTGGTTTAGAAATAGTTCATGGGAAAGGTCAAGGACTATATTATTTTTTATTTTGTTATCATTAGTTTGGCTATTCACTATTCACACAATTTTTTTTTCTACAGAAATTACAACTTTTCGAAAGGCAGATAACATGCTCCATCAAATAAAGGAGAAATATACCACTTCTAAAAATAGTCACTTTCCCCTTAAGCCATTGGGTTTTATGAAAGGAAGTGTTAGAAAGTATGGTTCATTTTAAGGAAACTGTAAATGTTTAACATATAATTTTCTGTCAAGATAAAGCATTTCCCTCATTAAATGGGAACAAGTGCTCACTGTGGTGTTCAGCAGATGACTTCCTGTATTTTTCTTTCTCTTTCTACCTAATGTTAAATTGTGCATTGCATGCAGTCAACAAAAAACCAAATATTTTACTCAGTCAACGAAATGATATTTTCTATTTTTATCAATGTTTATATGAGTGACAGTCAAAAACTTTTAATTTCCTCCCATTGCCTGTGATGTTTTTAGAGTCATTCTTAACTCAAGGGACTTTCAAGAGGAGTTCAAACTATCTTATCCATTGACTGAATGATTTACTTCACAAAATCAATAGACACTGCACAGGAGGTAAATTCCTTTCAGATGGTAGAATTATTCTGAAAACAGAGCCAAACGTCTCCTCAGCCCTGGGAAGGAAGCAAATGCCTCATTTATCCTTTTCAGAAGTCCGGAGGACCAAAAAGAATGATCAAACGTTCCATACCACTGCAATAGGCCTCCGGGAAAAGCACTACACCAAATAATTTGGATCACTTGACTATTTGTAGTATCAGTGATTATGTCTTTCAGATGATGTGAAAGAAGTCTTCAAAATGAACTTCATGAGAAGCTCCTTATGATTTGAATTTGAACTTCCTACTAGAGGGAATGAGGTATAAAAACATGCTCATGTCTCAGCATTTATTTTTAACTTTCTTTAATCCTTTAATAATTAACTTTCTTTAATACTTCCTAGCCAAACTGTTATCTGTCCTTTTGCATTCAAATTTCTGGGATGTGATAAATAACACTTCCTGCTTTTCTTCCTCTTACTCATTCTAGTTTTCGACCTATGTCATTGAACATACACTACAACCAAATTCTCCCTAGAGAAGGTCATCCAGTTCCAAAACTCAGTTCTCAGTCTGTTTTTTTAATTTTTTTAATTGACTTTCTGCTTATTTGCAGTTAAGTAGCTTTTTCATGATAGCATTTTCTACTAGTTTTTCTCTGATTCTGTTTTCTTTTTGGTCTGTTTTAATCTGTCCCAGAAAGAACTCCCCATTTTCTGTCTTTTATTTTACATTCTTATTATTTTAAAGTGGGTTCATGATCTTAGGATGTCAAGCCTCTGAAAATGTACATAAATTTGTGTGGGTACTTGCACTAGGTAGGGGGGAAAGGGTAGGCTAGTTTTCATCAGATTCTGAAATGGATCTATAAACCCCCAGATGGTTGAGTCATTACACACTTCGATGGCTTCATTTGCTGCATGGCTTTATCACCTGTCTTCTCTGAGGACGCACCTATCTATAGATGGCCACCCAGATTGCTCTCCTGCATTTCAAATTCTGATTTCTCTACCTTTAGAGATTCTAATTGTCCCACAGTTACCTCAGTCAACGTGCCCAAACTAAGCTCATTAGCTTTCCCCCATAAACTTGTTGCTTTTCAGACATTGCTTATTTTAAGGATATCATTAGCATCCCCTCAGCTACTCAAACCCCAAACTTGGAAGTTATGTTTAACTCTACTTCTGATAAGTCATTATTTCTTATTGATTCTAATTCTTCTTTGTTCACAAATTCCCCCTCCACCTGCCTTTCCATTTGGCCCTATTTGACACTGACCTTATCATTTCTCTCCTAGGAGACCTTTTGGAGAATCTGATGAAAATCACCAACTCTCCCTTTCCTCCCCAGAGGAGCTCTGCACATACCCTGCCTTCTTCATTTTGAAGACTTAGTCATTATCTCCCCATGAAAGCCACTCTGTCTATGTTTGAATCGAGGATCAATCTTTTCCAGCCATGTATCCTTCTCACACAAACTGCTCAAGTTCTTTGTCAAATTTATAAAATTGGATCAACCACAGTAGTTTCCTCATACTGTTGGTATGAGGACAAACTAAATTAATACACAAAGCTTAAGCAATGCCTGAATCATAACAAACGTTTAACAAAACCTGCAAGAAGACTCTACAGAGACGAGAGTGTGACCTCAGTCCTTCTGTCTCTGCCATGATTTTAATGTTCTTTATGTATGTTTTGCTAGTGTCCTGGCATCCTGGCCTCACCTCTAGCAAACACTTACAGAGAAATAACTGTTCATCTGTCTTTCTTCCCTCCTAACTCTAGTTTTCCTATAACCAAGGACTGAATTACATCTTTCCTCTCTTCCCAGTATTCAGAACAGTATCTGGTATATTATAGGAACTCAGCAAATATTTGTGAAATAAAAATGGACGAACACCCTTATCCCCAAAAGGAAATCTGAAACAGAATATTCATTGCATAACTATTTTTTGAATGAATGGATAAATTTATGAATCATATCTTGGTATAGCAGTAGTAAGCTCCAAGCTGATTTGGACAGTAAGATAATTGTTGCATATAATTTTATGATGGAGCCTAAATACCATTTTCTTTTTTAAAAAGTTTCTTTCCTTTTTTATGTTTTGCTAGTAATTAAATTCATGATCACATAATATGTTTCCCTTGTGTGTGTTCAACATATGTGATGATATTTTAATCACCTATGTACATAGATGACTGGTGAATGTTTGATAGTCATTATCTTCCCCCAAAGAAGTCCAAACTTCGTTTCCATGTCATTATCAGTGTGAACTATTTAATTCCCACATTAACTGTGAATTGCCAAAAGCATGAAGCAATCAGCTAAGCTTTCACGCTATGGTAACAATGAGGGCAATAGACAATATTTCTTTAATGGGTAATGTTCCCAAGAATAAATGTGAGCAAATGTTGGCAGTCAAAGGTTAGACAGACATAAATGTGTTGCCCGAAGCCTTGCAAAGCAGATGCAATTCAGTTTGAAATGACTGTTTGCCTAAGACACCACTATTGTTGCTTAAAACAAGAAGAAAGTTTGGTGAATTATTTCAGAAAAAGTGTATATTAACTGTACTTAGCTTAAATGTATCTCATGATAAAGATGTTTTGGTAGGAGAAATTCTATGAAATGAAACAAAAATACTCCCTATACACAAAGATAGATTTATAGTTCCTGCACTGAACACATGTTCAGGGAAAGGATAAACTTCTAGCCAACACTTCTAGGCATGCTTTTATCATATAACTTTAGTGAGTTATAAGCACTTCAGCAAGCACACAAATAAAAACAATTACATTGTTTTGAGCATTTACAGTCATGCATCGCTTAACTTCAGAAATATATTCTGTAAAATGCATCTTGCAGAGATTTTGTCATTGTGTGAACATCATAGAGTGTAATTATACAAACTTAGATGGGATAGCCTACTTACACAAGTGAACTAGATGGCATAGCCTATTGCTCCCAGGCTACAAACCTGTACAGCATGTTACTGGACTGAATACGATAGGCAATTGTAACACAATGGTAAGTATTCCTGTACCTAAACATATCTGAGCATAGAAAAGGTGCAGTGAAAATATGGATAGAAGCTTTAACATGGGAGGCTTGTTCAGGGCACTTACCATGAATGGAGTGTGTATGACTGGAAGGTGAGCTGGTGAGTGGGTGAATGTGAAGGCCCTGGACATTACTATGCTCTGCTGTGGACTTTATGAACTGTGTACACTTAAGCTGCGCTAAATTTATTTAAAAACACTTTTCCTTCTTCAATAATAAGCTAACCTTAGCTTGCTATAAGCTTTTTACTTTATAAACTTTTGAACTTTTGAACTCTTTTGTAGTAAAACTGAACTGAAAGTACACATTGTACAGCTACACAAAAGTATTTCTTTATACTCTTTTAAAAAAATATTTTTATTGATTTTTTTACAGAGAGGAAGGGAGAGAGATAGAGAGCTAGAAACGTCAATGAGAGAGAAACATCGACCAGCTGCCTCTTGCACACCCCCTACCGGGGATGTACCCGCAACCAATGTACATGCCCTTGACCTGAATCGAACCCGGGACCTTTTAGTCCGCAGGCCGACGCTCTACAATTGAGCCAAACTGGTTTCGGCGTATTTCTTTATATTCTTATTCTATAGGATTTTTCCATTTTTTTAAACATGTTTATTTTATATTCTTTAATTTTTATTTATTTATTTATTTATTTATTTATTTATTTATTTGTTTATTTATTTATTTTTGTTAAAAACTAAGACACAGGCCCAAGGAGGTCTACATGTGGTCAGAATCATTGACATCACTCACTGTCCTCCACCTTAACATCTTGTCCCACTGGAAGGCTTTCAGGGTCAGTGACGTGCAAGGAGCCCTCACATCCTGTGATAATCATGCCTTCCTCTGGAACGTCTCCCGAAGGGCCTGCCTGAGGCTCTTCTTGAGAAAGTGCCACTCTTCAGAAATAAGTCTATGGCAGTGGTCGGTAAACTCATTCGTCAACAGAGCCAATTATCAACAGTACAGCGATTGAAATTTCTTTAGAGAGCCAAATTTTTTAAACTTAAACTTCTTCTAACACTGCTTCTTCAAAATAGACTAACCCAGGCCGTAGTATTTTGGGGAAGAGCCACACTCAAGGGGCCAAATAACTGCATGCGGCTCGCGAGCCACAGTTTGCCAACCACGTGTCTATGGTAGTTTGCTTGATTTGTTTTGTTTTTCTCATCACAGATTTGCTTATAAACAGATAATGTACCATGAACATTCCTCTCTATTAATAAAATCATTTTGGTGCTAGGGTCCATTTTTTCAAACTTTTTAAGAAGCTTATTGTGCTCTGCAAAAACTTCTGCTAAAACTTTTCACTGCGAATATTGGGGGTTCTTCTACTTCTTCTCCTGCTGTTTCCCTTTTCTCTTGTGTCTCCTTCAGCCATTGCATTTCAGATCCAATTCCTAAAACTCCTCATTAACCAAATCCTCTGGACCCACCTCTAGGAGATTCTTGATACCATCCTAATCCACACTCAGGATGAAGTGTCTGCGATGCAATCACAGCCTTGTTGATTTTTGCAATCTTTTAATCCATGGCAAATCCTTTCAAGTCATGAATGAACTTTTTCAGTGTCTTTTTCCACATGCCATTCATACTCTTTGGTGACATCACTATAGGCCCAAGCAAGGATCTTGATGCAGTCATAAATTAGTAATCCTTCCACAATTGCATCTGTTTCTTCCTCAGTTGCATCAATAGGTTAGGCAAAGGTTCTCCTTTAAAGCTGCCATAATTCCTTGATCCATTTGTTGGATCAAAGAGGTGGCATATAGAGGGATAACAAAACCACTTTGATATTGAGATAAAGATCCTCAATAAAAGAAAAATGTTTAGAAATATTATCAATAATAAGCACAATCTTAAACAGTATACTATTCCACAAACTGTACTTTCCATTTTACTAGCAGGACACCCTGGAGGAAGGACTGGGTCATGTAAGATTTCTTATCCTCCTATAGCACACTGGCAATATGTGCTTATTGATATGCTTGAAGGCCCTGGGTTCTTACTGTGCCTAATCAAAAGGGTGTCAATTTGTAGACTGCAAATTGTCCACAAGCAAGACGGTTATCATGTCCTTAAAAACCTTGAAACCGAGTATTGACTTGGCTTCTTTATGAATAAAAGTCTTTTATACATCCATTTTCAGAAAGAGGAAGTTTCATCCATATTGAATATTTGCTCTGGCAAGTAATTTTCATCCACAGTCAGCTTATCTGGAGTTTCCAAACATTCTTCAGCTGCCTTCACATCAGCACTCACAGACTCACCACTCACTTGCACATTATTTAATAAATAATGATTCTTGAGTGGTTCAAACTACTCAGAGCTAGCAGTAAATTCAATATCATAGTCAAGTCCAACCTCTTCTTTCAACAATCTTTTTGCTTTGGCTATGATCATCATGAAGCTTAAAGAGACATGTTTCTGTGTCTAGTCTACAATCCCGATCATTAGAAGTTTCTGCATGTCTCATACAGGCCCTTCTTGAATTTTTATTAGTCTTGTTGCCTTCAATGAAGTAGATCTTTTGATAGCTTCTGTCATTTTTATTCTTGTTCTTCGAGATTGTAGATATGGTAGAATCAGACATGCTAACCAGTGACCATTATTACCCTTGTTGATTTTCCACTTTTGTAATCCTTCTGCACTATTAATTTCATTTCTATGTCAGTCACTCAATGTGGCCTTTTAATGGCAGCATTAGCAGTAGATTTTGATGCTTAGATGTTATGATGAATCAAACAACATGAGATCAGATCAAGCACAAAAGAAAACGATGCAATCAGGAGACTCCATAAACATTAGATGTATGAGGCTGCTGCCGGTATAAACCAACATACTATTTTATAGCAAACTTATTTTGTAAGTAAAAAGAGTACACTCTAGAGTATAGTAAATATATATGCTTGTAGCACAGTCATTTGTTAGTCATTATCAATATTTCTGTTGTGTATTTACATGTGGTATACTCTATATGACCAGCATCACAGTTTTCTTCACACCAGCATCACCACAAACATGAATATTGTGTTGCACTAAGATGTTGCAATGGCTACAACATCACTAGGCAATAGGAATATTTCGGCTCCATTATGACCACAGTCATTTATGTGGTCCATTGTTGAATAAAACATTATTATGCAGCACATAACTACACCACAGTTAGGCACTATTTATAGATAGGCAGCGTTTATATAAACCTCTTCTAATTCTTATTACAAACTCATCAGTTGTGTGCTATGATCCCATTTTAGAGATAAGAAAACTGAGGCTTAATGAAGGTGCTTAGATGATACTAGTCTGGCATTCTAGAGCATCATATTTAGACATTTTCCATGAAAAAAAATTTACTTATAGATAGCACTTAATAAATTTGTATTTAATTGAATCTTGTCACTTGGAGGGGATGAAAGGAACTACAGATTAATAAGTATCTTTGCTTTTATATACAGTATCTAATATAATAATTTCCCTATCACTGTGAAATAGACCAATTTTACTGACTTTATAAATGATGAAATGGTTTCATAATAGTTAAATTAGTTGCCAAGGACAGAAAAAACTCCAAGAAAATCTTGTCTTGCCTTGTATTACATTCAGCCTGTTTCCAAAAATAACTGAGTCAAATTGGAACTAGAGGATCCTTAAGGTCAATTAAAATTTTTGGATTTTTTGATTAAAACACAGTTCATGATGTTTTTGGAAAAACTTTCAAAAGCCCACTCTTCAAACTTTAAAAATACACATTTTGGAAAATTAATGCATTTATTGTTATTATAATGATTTAGACACACTTTAATATATTTAAATTTAAAAACAGAATATTTACATATAATCTTTTGATAAATAATAAATCTATTTTATAAATGAATATTTTTTTGTCATAAAAATGGGGAAATATTTTACTTATGTGTTTTAGAATTAGAATAAAAGTTAATTTTAGTAACTGATATTTAGCCAGCATTATACTATTAGTCATTTAAAATTTTAAATTTACCATAACTAAAGATAATGGTGCCAGTGAAAATAATGATACATAAAGAATTAAAATCTTGGTGGAAGTCTTAGTGAGAATTACTTTCCTTTTGTCTCTTATGAGTCCTTAAATAACCAAGTATTTAGTTAGAATACTTAATTGTGGGATTTAAAAAGAAAGATTAACAGGAAACAAATAAAATCTGTGATTATGAGAATTAGCAAATAGGGCAATAGGCTTACCTTAAGATCACAAGTCCTGTAACTAAATCAGAATTTATTTTAGAATTGTATCATTAAAATGAAAATAAATATTTAGAGGCCTGAAGTATTATTGTTATATTCTTAATATGTTATATCACAGAATAGACACAGTTATTTTTCTCAGACCCTGAGTGGGTGTTACTTATTTTATTGTAGGATTGTATCATTAAAGAGAAAATCAATATTTAGAGATCTGAAGTATTAGATGATTTCTGTCTATATTATTATATTTTTAATGTTACATCATAGAATAGACATGGTTACTTTCCTCAGACCCTGAGCATCTATCAGAAGTGCCATCATAACTGTTCAATAAATGTTTCTCAAATTGAACAGATGTTTGGCTGCCTGATGTTGCCTCCAAATTCCAAACCTAGCCAGGAATTTTAATTTTGAAGTCATCCCCAGCTTCTGAAAGTTTAAAGTCACATTTATTAGACTAATACTCAGAGAAGAAGTAACGTTATGATAAGTAGGCAGACATATGAGCTCTGTGAGAATCACCAGGGCCTGATATTTCTAACATCATGAAAAAAAAAAAAAAAAAAAAAGAACTACTTAACTCCATGTGCTTTAAGTCTCAGGATGATAAGAAAAACATGTTTTCAATCTTTCCCCAAATGTATTCAGTTCAATATGAGAATAGATATGTCTCATATTAATACTTAATTTCTAAATACTCATGAGCTCTATTAAAATTCCCTGGCAAAATCCTACCATGCTTTCCTTCCAGTGGGCTCTCACTCAAGGTTTTGGCAGGCTCCGGCTCATTAGCAGGTTTTTCCTTCCCAGTCTCATTTCTGAGCACACCCTGACGGAGCTCTGGGAACTCACTGTTTAAAGATATTCTTTACAGAGAGTGAAAAAGGTACGTGTTGACTATCTAAAGGAGAAATAACTAAAGGTAATGGAGTATAATAGAGAAATGTGAAAAGTCTTTAAAACAAGATCACGATATCTATATCTATGCGCAAAAGTGTGGAATTGAGCTAATTTTTCCTGGAGCTGAAGCCCACTCTTAAATTAAAGGAGCCCCACTTTTGTCTAGTGTAGGTAAACACTGAACCATTACATGAGTGGCCCCCTAAGCCAGTGTTTCCCAAAGTGTGGCACGCGTACCCCCAGGGGTACGGGAAGAGTTTGGTGGGGGTACGCGTTGCACCGGAGTTTGGTGGGGATATGCACTGGTGCTTAGCTGCACCTAATTCTAGGTTCTCATGAGTACAAGGGGTACTCGGCGTTATGAAAATTATAGAAGGGATACACATATGTCAAAAGTTTGGGAAACACTGCTAAGCCATAGCTTCGTAACAATCATTACTTTCAGATGTAAGTGGTGTTCTCTTTCGCTCATCACCATTTACCATTCCAACCACTCTGGGAAAGGCTGATTAGCAAGCCTTTCAGAAGATGACCTTAAGCTCCAAATTTTGAAGAGCTCTTCTGAGGCATAGGAAAGATTCTGCTTGAAGTGGATAAGTATACACAGCCACTGAGTCAAAAATTGTTGGGTGGATGGACGGACAGAGGGATGGATGAAACATGGGCCTGCAATATTTCCAATGGTTAAATAGCTCCAGATATTCTAATGATATTGAAATTTTTAAAGAATATATTTTATTTAATTTTTACAGAGAGAAAGGGAGAAGGATAGAAAGCCAGAAACATAGATGAGAGAGAAACATCGACTAGCTGCCTCCTGCACACCCCTTACTGGGGAGGTGACCACAACCAAGGTGCATGCCCTTGACAGGAATCGAACCTGGGACCTTTCAGTCCACAGGCCGACACTCTATCCACTGAGTCAAACAGGCTTTGGCAATATCGACATTTTTTATTTCCACTATGAGAAAGACACCCTAGAATAAATACGCCCAGATGCCCTGGTTAGGTCTTTTCCTTACACAACTAAGCATTAATAATACAGATTTTTATAAAGTGTTAATAAAGACTTTTAGTAACAAAACTCTTGTCTCCTCATAATAGTTTTTAGGAATATCTAAATATCCCTTTCTTTACAGGCAACTCTCTCATCTCCTCCCCCTGCCCCCATCCACAAAATAATTAATATTAGCTTTAAAACGGGAATCCTCCTGAAATTTTCCCTGTCACCGTTACCTAATATTTAACACTGGCTAATTTCTGTCCTATATAATTGTCTAACACCCCAACACCAAATATTTGTCTGTGACAATGTCATAAATTTTATCTAAGGCTAAAAAAGACCAAGAGAGAAAGAAGGAACTAGAAAGTTCTTTTAGAAAGATATTGTGAATTCAAAAATGAAAACTTTGAAAACGTGTTCTGAAGTTAAAAATATGAGAACATTGTCATTGCAAACTTTGTAAGATGCTTCTAAAAATAAAGTTATTTTGCTGCTTTTACACAACAATCAATGCAACATAGAAAGTTATATTGAATATGTATATGCTCCATATAAAATAACATATCTACTACCCCAAAGTGAGAAAGAAATTCTTACCACCTTCTTTAGTGAACAGGTTGACAAGGTTATGCACTGTGTCCGTCAGCTCCAGCTGCTGCTTCTGAAGGACACTGTTGTTGGTGGTCGCTCTATTCAGCTGCTTCCCAAGTTCCTGGATTATATATGTTTGCCGAGTAACCAAGGTTTGGAGAGTCTCCTTCTCTTCCCTTAAGGTGTCCAACTCTTCCTTGTGCTTTCCCTCCAATTCTGAGATTTTATGTTCTAATAAACTACAAGGAAATGAAGAAAAGATTAAGTTTTAAAAATGATATTAAAAAAAATTGTGATCCCACCAGTGCCTGAGTTTATCTACACTAATAAAAGAGTAAGATGCAAACTGACCGTACCTTCACAATGCCCATCAGCCAATTAGGAGTATGCAAATCAACCCAACAAAGATTGCAGATTAATTTGAATACACAAGCACCAAGTGGATGCAGGCATTCCACACCTCCCCAGCTGCTCTGGGCCTCTGGGCAGTGCGGGAATCAGAAAGGTGGTTCCAGACTGGAACAAAAAAGTGGCTCTGGCTGAAGGTGGTGCAGGCAGCCAAGGGAAGGAAGGCTCATTCTTGCACAAATCTTTGTGCACTGGGCCTCTAGTTTAGTTATAAATCCTAATTATATTTTTCACTATAGAAATATCTTGTGAGTGATTCACAATATGCATATCTGTATATTAAATATATAATAGAAGTGACATGTCAAATGAAGAATTCTTAGACCAATTGTTGTCAGAGTAATTTTTGTTTCCTAACTATAATTTATATCCTGGGGTTTATCTTATATCCAGGGTAGCTGACTTGGACCCAAACAATTATAGTCTGGACAAGCTGTATGTAGTTTGACTTTCATTAAGGCAATAGTTCTAATAAGAGAGAGAAAAAGTTCATGAAAAAGTATGAATAAAACATAGAAACTATTTTTTACTTACTTTGCTTCACTCATTTGGGATTCTTAAAACATTATCAGTGATTAAATTTCACAAGCATTCTGTGGGCTTAGGGAAGAGTATATCCATGCAGAAACCACATGACCAGAGAAAAAGCTATGTAAAATCACAATGAATTAGATTGCTTGGGATTTTTGATACCTGCTCCACTATCAGCTTACTTTATCTTTCAACCTAAGGTTCACAATGAGTCCTAAAAACACCACAAATTTCAAAACCACCACATAAATGGTTCCAAAAGGAAGACCACCAGCTGGTGGCCTGGTCTTACAAAAGGACCTGAAATGTTTTGCTCAGGGAAATGCAGTCTTCCACCGAGAACCTTCTCTTGGGCTCTTCAGAGTATACCCCCCTTGCAGATTGCACATTAAAATGACAGTGAATGCAGAAGCACTCCTGGACCCTAGAAACTGACTGGAAATGAAAAGCATTTACAGTTTATAGAGTGTATAATGTACTGGTATTCCTTAGAGGGAAAGTCTTATTCCGCTTTCTCAGTTCTGTTTTCAGAAGGTTCCACCAGTTGTTAGTTTACAAGGTGTTATTCAAATGTAACATACCACACTGGGCACTTAATTTACCTTGGAGAAATACAGCACTGAATCATTTCTATAAGTTTTCATAAAAGGGAACACTAGGGAGTGTTTTAAATTTAATACTTAAATAATAAAACAGAGCATGTTTGAAGAGCCGAATTTTCCAACTCCATGTACTGGGAGATGAGCTGGAAAGTCTGATGACCTTTCACACAGATTAAGTGTGAAGATGAGAACTGCTCATGGGCATTCCAGATCTTTGCCAGGAAATCTGCCCTTGAAGAGGATGCGGCACAGAATGTGGCAGGAAAGAGGCCTGTTGAACTAAGGCTGGAAAACACCTGGATGCTTCTGAGTATAAGACCCTATTAATTTACAGCACCTCTGGTACCCTTCCCAGATTCCCAGATGAAATTTTTGCATTGAGACTTGGGAAGGGCAGCTCTGTGACTTGTGCAACAAAAGCAAAGCCAGGGCCTCCATTCTGAGTTGCATTCCTTCTACAGAACAACAGTGAAAGGTGCTCAACCCTGACCAAGCCTTGAGCAAATTCGAAATAGTGGTTTGGGGAAAATGTGATGATCATTAATATCTTTTTTAAATGTTTTTTTGGAAATGAGAAATTTAGGCAAGGAAATCAGAGTAAGATGAAAGACCATATCTCTGAGGAGTAGGTGTGATCCAGAGCCTTTTAGCATTTTCTTCTGTATTAGTACTTGCTGCTGGAGAACTTGGTGGTTGAAAAACAAAACAAACAAAAAATATTTCTAATGACTCAGTGATTAGTGTACGTCTGTGGATCTCAGAAGAGGTTTTCTTTGTGTCCATTAATATTTGGCCTTCAGATCTGAGAATTAACCATAATTCATTCTCAGTTTATTTTTTAAAATTATTTTCATTTCTCCTAAGACAATGATAAAATATAAGATGTCCATAATATAGAGTCAATTGACTTATTAGAAAATTGTTTTTTTAAATTCAGAAGTTATAGTATACTACCAAGAAACCTCAGAATTAACTATTAAAATGATGATACTCTAAAGATCAAAACGTGAATGCTATAGTCATCTAACAGTATATAAAAATTCTAAATTATTATTTTGTTCCTGAAGTAAGATGAGCATTGGCCTTTTAGTCTTCCTACTCAGTAGGTAACATTCTGGTTTGGAAAATAACACGCTATAGTTATAAGTTGTATTTATTACTCTCTAAGTGCCAAAAGTGCTCTCAGCACTATGCAAAATGTAAAATGACACTATTATTCCTATTCTAAGGGTTTATTTTTAGAGAGAAAACCTCAAATAAAGCAACAGATGCTATAAGAGACTTCAACTTCAGACATAATACTATAAAAAACATTTGCACCAATGTTTTTCCACTTCCTACTTTGGGTGCATTTCTTGCTCATCAAGAGGACATATAAAGATGGCCACTATCTGAGATGTCAAAAAAGGAGTTTTGTTTGTTTTGTTTTTCAGGACAATTTGGAAAGAGCTGTGAATAGAAAGTTCATCAAAGAAGTCCTGGTGCCAAAGAAAACAAATCTGGACACTGATTTGTGAAAGAATATCCATATCTTAAGTAAAAAGAATATACATTTAGTATGCTGGAAGGAACATTAGTTTCCACAATCCACTAAACAACCTTTAATGCACCATGACTACCAGGTATCAAAAGACACCAACATAGCTGCCATCTCAAAATAGCTATTCATGTAAAGATGGGGTTGCTCATATAAGCAAGAAGCCTGCTCTGCATCAAAGACATGGCACAGAATTTGAAATGAAATATATGCATAAAAATAATATGCATGAAAATCTATGACAATGTTTTCCATATGGCAGGTCTTACCAGTTATTTATCTCTTCCCATTATTTTCTCATCTCATTTCTTCATTTGGAATTCCTTTAATAACTTTGGTACTCTAGCAATTCTCTACTAACCTTATTTGTTAGGTGTAACCTTTATAATAATGATAACTTTTTAGAGTTCTTCAGACAAGACTGATCTCTTCTTGACCCTTCCATTCTCTTTGATACTGCTCATCCCTCCCTTCTTTCTTCTCTTCATATTTGGCTTCCAAAAAACTATTTGTTTTTGATACTTCTCATCCATTGGTATTATCTACTTGGGAAGTCAGCCCTTCCTCTTCACTATTTCCAAAATGGTTTGAATCCAACACTTACTTGCCAGAAAAATGCATATGCTATCTCTTCTTACTAATTATGTTGTTGCAATATACCATTATAGTTGTGTAGTATTTTAAAACTATTATCTACTTTAATTCTGAAAGCAATATAGAGATACAGAGTGAGTAACTATTACAAGTCCCAGTTTATAGGCAATAATCTAACAGTTTGTCCAAAACTGTGCACATATTGTATCAGAATCAAAACAAAAAGCTATGTCTTCTAACTCATGAAATTAGAAATCTACCCACAACATCCCAGTGCTGGGACAATTAGCATTTGAGCGTCATCTCTTTGACTTAGGATAATATAAACTCTACCTTTTTCCACCCATTTACATTTTTTTAATTGATTACAATATTACATATGTGTCCTTATACCCCCATCGTCCTCCTCCCCCCCATTTATGCTCTCATCCCCTTGGTGTCTGTGTCCATTGGTTATGCTTATATGCATGCATACAAGTCCTTTGGTTGATCAAACCTCAGAGGGAAGGTAGGGGAGGGTGGGGGTGAGGGGGATAGATCACACATTTACATTTTATGAGGAATCAAGGCATCACCTTATTATTTGCTGCTCTCTGTCTGGTTATTCTGGGGGTTTGCTTTCACAATATTTCAACATTTCCACCTTTCACATATATAAAATACGAACATCTTAGGTTTTCTTTTTAATCTCTACTGTCATTTTCTTAAACACCACTCTGCCTTAATAGCTCTGCCATTAAATTTAATTTTCTTACTCAATATATCAATCATATCCCATTTTGTTCTAAAGCCTTTTATTGGTTCTCTTACATTTTCCTATTAACCTCAGATAGGCATAAACACCTCTATATGTAAATGTCAATTTGAAGGACATTACAGCTCCAGTGTCCTAAAATTAGATAAGCAAAGGCATTTTTTCTGTGATGATGGCCTTTAGCAAAACGTTTAGTTTTGAGGTTTATATGTATAATCCAAAACCCGATGCTGATTCCAAACTCCAGCTTACTGCTTTCTAGAGTACATACCATATTTTTATTGGTTAACAGTTCCAGTATTAAGTTTTTGAGAAGCCTAGGTTAAATAAACACTTTTTATTAAGATGCATTTTTTAGAATTAGTGTTCCATGGAACAGCAACTTAAGAAACTTTGCCCTTATATCTTAATATACAAATCAACTACAAATGCAAAGGCAGAGTTTCTCACAGGATTCTCAGCACTTCCTGTTTCCCATCTTTCTGCAAACACTTTGAGAAGAGACATATATAGGATTTTGGCACTTCACTTCTAGCTTGAGGCAGAGGTGCACTTTAATGAAGAATAAAATAAACAAGATGATCTAGGTCTTGAACCTCAGCAAAGAGTTCTAAATTGAGTGTATACAAAGCCTTACTTAAAGTTTTTGATCAACTTTTCCTCCTCAGTCCACATATCTTATTGGAAATATTTCAAATCATTGAACACATCTTGAAGCTTTCACAGAAAAAGCTCTCCCTTTCAAATTGTTTCCCACAATAGAGTTCTTAACATAGCAGCCAGTGAATTCATAGCGGTGACAGCTGCCTAAGCTCTGTGTGTGTAAATATAGCT
The DNA here is from genome assembly GCF_014108245.1 of Pipistrellus kuhlii. Taxonomy (NCBI): domain Eukaryota; kingdom Metazoa; phylum Chordata; class Mammalia; order Chiroptera; family Vespertilionidae; genus Pipistrellus; species Pipistrellus kuhlii. Next base: position 13,834,332 of record NW_023425449.1, read on the forward strand.
CTTAGACAAGGGGTAAGATGTGAAAATATAGAAATCTTCCCATTTTATCTGTCTGAACCTACTTACAGATGTTTCCATTTTTAACTTTTATTTTGAAAATGTAATGTCCACTTGTGTTGCAAATAGGATTTTTAAAAGTGATATTTCTTGTTCATTCAAAGAAGGGTATATAGTAAATTCAGATTAGATTTATACTTTCAATTTATACTTATACAAAGCAAAGTCTCTCTAAAAATATGAAGTTTACTATTGTGATTTAAATGAGGACAGAAATATAGTAAATTAGTACAAGTGAACACTGGCAGATAAATGTTTTAAAGTAAATAAGGATAAGTTAAATATGTTGTAGAAGCCAGAAATCAATAAGAAAATAAAAGATATACTTCATGGCATAAAAATGTATATTTCTATAAAAATAGCTTGGGCAATAAATGACTGATTAGAGAAAATATTTTCTATATACATGAAAAACTTTAGCATTCATTACAGAGCTTATATGAGTTAAATAAAGAAAAGATAAGGCTAGGCAGAGATAAAGAAATGCAAATGGTCATAAATGTGAAAAGACACACAAGCTAACCTCTCAGATAAGATGAATAAAATGGCTAGCAAGGTTTGGAGAAATTAGAAAGCTTACACATACTTGTGCAGAAAGTAAATTTATAGTACATCTATGGCAATGAATGAGGGATATCTGTATATAGTTACATGTGTATTATATTCTGATAGATTTTTATGAAGTAGAAATAAACTCAGCATTTAAAAAATAATTACAATCTACACACATGCATCATATAAATATGTACTTACGTATGCGTGCAATTGTGTAGGGGTGAGTGTCTGTGAAAACACACACAAATATGCATGCTCTACTAATATATACTTACATATATCTTAGCATTCATAGAAAAAGTCTGAAAGAATAAGCACCAAACTGCAAATCTGTTGATGATTCTTTTCAGGGGCTGGTGGTGATGGAGATATGGAATTAGAGAGACTTTAATTTTCAATTATTATATTCCATATAATTTAAAGTTTAAATCAAGTGTGTTACTTTTTTATTAATCATAGATACATAGTAAATAGTCATGCATCTAGGATAGTCTGGGAAGATGCCATCTAGAGATTTAAAATTTGGGCTGAATTACTGAACCTCAGAATGTGGGCTGATAATTTTAGGTGCTATGCAATGGGCTTTTGGGAATGCAGAATAATGGTTAAAACACCATCTCTATTTTATCTATGTTAAGAACAATTGATATATTTATGATATTTAATCTACACTATGTGATTAGTATTTTTTATAAATATATTTTTCAGGGGTGTGTGTGGGTGTAAAGAGAATTTATTGGGATAGAGCTACTGGAACATTTACCACTTCATCATTCATTCAACATTTAAAAAGCATTTGATACTATATATACTTTCTGTAGGGAATTGTGCCTGAGAGCATGAAGACAAAGACAAATATAACACAGTCTATGTGTTCCGGAAGTTCACACCCTAAGAGTAGAGAGATGATAAACATGCACACGTGTTACAATGTGATGGGATAAGTGAAAAAAATGGGGAAAAACAAGGTATAGTGTTATTGCATAAGTTGTCATGAATAAGTCTAGTTGACAGAGTCAGAGGAGGGTTCTTGGAGGGATAACATCACAGTGACATCTGAGTTTGAAGGGTGGGCAGAAATTTGTGAGTTGAATAAAGAACTGCAGGGCATTCCAGATTAAGTGAAACATTATTTCTGAAATAATATCAAACCTCCAGTGTGAAACTATCAACTGGCATAATTCACACTTACTGTGTGCACCAGGCACTGTTGTCAGTGCATTATATGCATTAACTTAACCTCTCATCAAGTCCATGCACTACTATTTTCATCACCCTCATGTTACAAATTAGAAAAGTAAAGCACAGAGAGTTTAAGTAACTTGCTGAAAGTCACACAAATAATATGTAGCAGAGTCGGTTTTAACAGGATCAAGGAAAAGTGAAATTCAGGCAGTTTGGCCTCTGAGCTCATACTCTTTGCTGTCAGATCCTACTTTATAACATTTAAGAAGGCCTGTGGAAGTGAGGCTGTAAAATTCGGATTACAATGATCAAGGACTAGGTTCTATGCTAAAGAACTTGAGCTTTCCTCAGTCAGTCCAGAGGATCATTAGGGAGTTGGCAGATGCTGTCTAGAGATTTAAAAGTTGGGTGGAATTAGTGTGTGGGGTACTTAAACAAAAGGGGGAAGTAATTCAACATGTGTTTTGAAAAGAAGGCTGTGGCAGAGCTCTGGGTGACAGGTTTGAGAGGCAGTAAGACTTACTGCAAAGGCTAAGGAAAGAATTAATAGGAGTTTGATCTAAGACACAGTCAGTGGAAACAGAAAGAACAGGATGAATTGGAAAAATATTTAGGAGATGCAACTGGCAGCAATATAACCAGCAGTCGTTATATTGAGTTGTGAGGAATCAGATCAAGGAAAGAATTAAGAATGCACTTAGATTTCTAGTTTGGTTCAGAATTGTTCCACTGTCACATCATAAGATTAAAAAATTTAAATGAAAAAAAGTTATATTTCATTTTTAAAAGTATGAGAAAAATATATTCTATTAAATCAGCATCTGTAGGTGTTCCATTTGAGATGCATAGAAGAGGATAGCACAAATTTAAATACTTTTCCTTGATCCTTTCTATATACAACTAACATAATTCAACCTAGTTTAATGCTAGAAGTTAGAAAGACTTCAGTATTTTGTGAAGAACTTATCAAATGGAAGATAGCTTTAATGAATAAGACTGTGATTTAACATTTCATTTGTTTGGTCAGATTAAGCACTAAAAAAATCAATATATTATTATGCCATTGCAATGCATTGTTTGTAAGGTATAATTCAGTATCTTGAATTATACATACTTCAATCACTTAAATTAATTAACATAATAACTTTCCATAAACTCCAGCTAGAAGATAGATGAGGCTTGTCAAAGAAGTTCCGTAAATTCCCAAGGTAAAATAAATAGTTTATATTTCCTACTCCAGTATTAGGAGGAATAAATAATGATCTATAAAGGAAAAGGCCAAAAACAACTGGCCTACTCCTTTCCTCAAGTTTATATTTGTTTGTGTTAAGAGGATAACTTGACAACCACATCAATTAATCTTGAAGCTGCATCATGTTGGAAAAATATTTTTCTATTAAGACAAAGAGTCATCATGCACTTGAACCCTAATGCTGTCATATACTAACTGTTTGGTCACAAGCAAGTTGAATGACCTATGTTAACTCCAATTTCTTTATATATAAAATGGGAATAATAATAAATGCTTTGAAGAATTAGTTGGAGGAATTATCATGCTTACACTATGTTAATACACCTGGCACAGATGTTCACCTGATATTAGATAGCTGGGCAGCAGATAGTTTTGCTAAAATTATGTCAGAATGACCATCACATTCGTAGTTTCACTTCACTCTGGATGGTCCTACTAAATATTGTATTTTCCTAGTCCTCGCTCTGCTTATTAAACACAAGTATCAAGAAATTCCAAATGCTCCATCTTTGTGTACATGAAATGTTGATGTCCCTTCCTGTTATAGCTGAGAGAGGCAGAAGAATTTCTCCTGGAATATATTTTCACCTGGCTATGCTTCCTCATTGAAAGAAGTTGGGATTAAGTTAGAGATGGGCAGGTGCCTTGAAACCTGGTCAGTTGACCAAACCTTTAGACCAAAAGATCTATTTACGTATTTGGTTTGGCTGAAGGAATTTGCATATGGCAATTTCCCCTACTCATCCCCCCTCTTTTCTATTGTTTTGAGCAGAAGTGGGCAGGAAACATACTGAAGGGATCTAATAGTAGTTGACAATTATATGTCACATTCTGTGGTCAAACCAACCTTCTATATGAAAGATAAATATTAATGCTTCCCAATGCTTGGGTTCTTGGTTGTATAATTGCAATTATATGAGCCAGTTACTCATCTCTTACTTCCCAATGCTATTTCCTTGAGGTAAGAAACAAAAACCAAGTTTTGGATTAGCATCCAACAAAAGAAAAAAGATGCTAAAGAAAACAATCTGGAAGGAAGCTTCTTGGTGTCATCACCACTAGACTGTTAGGAAAACAAACAGTAGCGGGGGGGGGGGGGGGGGGTGTTGTTAATTATATTCCTGCTTTGTGCCTTTTGTCATTTCGGGGATAAAGAAGTGAATCTAAGCAGCTAAAACCCCATTTTCAACCTTACAAGTGATGCATTTAATTTGCCAGAATGTAAATCAGCAGACCTCTCAGCATGATCATGTAGTATCATCCTGTTCATAAAATATTCCTCCTTGTTTTGCCAAAGAAGCAGTGCACCTTCCCAAGGGCCAGCTCACCCAAATGGCAGCTACCGCCCCATCAGACTCAAACTGGTAAGTCACTCACCCAGACACAACCGCTGACATTCCCTGGGGAGGAAGCAAAGCTTAATTTAGATAACCGCTTTGCAAAGTGTATTAGCTGATCCAAACCAGACCGGGCTTCCTGAAGGCATGTTGTTCCTACATGTCAGAGTTGCTTCAATGTAGAAATTGCTTCTTTTTCTTTTGGAGGATTAAAATTCATTTGTGGAATAGGTAGGGATGATCAATAAGCTATTTTAAAATATGTAAAACAGCTTCATATTTGACTTTGACCTTCTACCCACTTAAATGGGCCGGGGTAGAAACAGTTTCTAGAGCAACATTTCTTTATTTCTCTAGAAAGTGCTTGGCAGAGTTCCTCTAATTCTGTCACATGAAAATAACAATAACAATAAACAGAATAGGTTAAGTATGCTATCTATCACAAATGGATACTTTTGGTTTCTAAAAAGACAAACTCTCTAAGTGGTTCATGGAAGAATATGCCTGGTTTAAGAATAGATATACCCCCCAGCACTCCATTGCACACAATGCATCCTCAACAGGAAGACACAGATAACTCCAGAGATAGGACAACAGTCAGGAGATATAGCACATCAGTAGAAAAACACCCACAGGAACCACACATGAGGAAATGTCATGACTGAAGGTAAAAAAAAAAGGGAGGGTGTAGAGCAGGAATAAAAGATATATGCTTTTGTCAGCAGAAACATACAACTGATTTTCTAATTAGAATAAAAATCCCCAAGTTTATTGTGAAATATCTTTGTTGCTAGAAAATGGAAATATTATAGTTCTGAAAAATATCATTAGCAATAAATAGTGTGACTTATGCATATAGAAAAATCTGAATTATCCATAGAAGTTAGCATTCAAGGAGGGGAAAGTTCCTTGGCAGTAGCCATGTGTATGCTTGGACTTGAGTCTGACTCCTTGAGAGGCGGGATGCATGACAGCCTCTTCCATCTGAGCGGCAGTGAATTTTCAAACACCACTTAGCTTTACTGATGGAACAGAGAGATAACTTTTGAAAACTAATTTTTTATTGCTTTTAAAGAGGAAGGGAGAGATAGAAACATCAATAATGAGAGAAAGTCATTGATGGGCTGCTTCCTGCATGCCCTGCCCTCTGGGGATTGAGCCCACAACCCAGGCATCCACCTGAATGGGAATCCAACCTTGACCTCTTGGTTCATAGGTAGAGGCTCAATCACTGAGCCATACCTGCCAAGCCAAGCAGAACAGAGAATAACTTTTAAGCAGTTTCCCTCAAAAAAGAATATTCCATGTTGAGAATTACAGAGTAGGAAATAATGGTAGGTGTTACATTAAGAATCATGATGGAAAGTAAAACTGCAAAATGGTCCAGAATCAGGGAATATGAGGAGGGAGGGAAAGAAAGAGACAAATACAGCTCTTCTTTGTTTTTATACTCAAAATTAATCTGTCCCTATGTTTACCTTCTCTTTTAATTTTTCCAAACCATTTCAAATTATTTTTTTTAAAAAGAGAGGTGGAGGATATAAGTGATGTTTAAATAATTTTGTAATACAGCAATCCTCACCTGTTTTTCTCCTGAATCTTTAGGATTTCATTTGTCTGTTGAAGAAGTTGCTTCTCTAGCTTGTAGGTTGATAATGAATTCTCCAGCAGTTGTATTTCAAGTCGGGATGTTTGATTTAGCATCTGAGGTTAAAAGATAAAAACATTTCAGAGTTCCATCACAAAGAGTAAAAACAATTATTTTGGGTTTTTACTTAGTTGTGTTTTCTTTTAAATTAAAATTTCTTCCAGAATATTTAATTGAATGGTCTACATCCTATAAAGTAACATTTTATATGTCTCTTAAACATTATATTCATTTGAGATTGAGTTGAAATTGAATGAAAAAACTGAGTTGTTAAACCTATTTTCATATTTAAAATTTTGTGTCCTGAATTCCTAGATATTTCACTGTTTTAGCTGCTTTATACATTGTATCAACAATATTTATAAGTGAAAAAAATGAGTTTTAGGACAAGGTCTTAGATATTGTGAATAATTAATAGGAATGTAATATATGCCTTCCTAGATCTATCACCTTACAGAAATATTTTATGACATAGTTTAGCCAGGTGCATGATCAGACATTTATTGAACACCTATGTTAGGTCATGTCAGCCCTTCCAGATTTCATATCATTTCCTGCACATGAGCACCTGTTGAAGGAGGAATTATCATCACCACTTTACAAAAGAGGGAATATATTCAACAAGAGGCTAAAATCCACACAGGAACCAAGGGAAGAACTGCATTTCAAACACAGATAGTGTGACTCCAATTTTAATGCTCTACACTAGAGGTGTCGAACTCAATCAGAGAAGGGGCCAAAATCTAAAATCCAGCCTAAATCGCGGGCCGAATGGTTTACTGAACAGTCATAAACTGTCATTGTGATGGAAACGCAGCGGAGTGCAGTGATGACAACGTGGTGCGGGCCACATTGCAAGGCCTGGCAGGACGGATTTGGCCCGCGGGCCTTGTGTTTGACACATGTGCTCTACACGGAAAACTAAGAAGAAGGAGAGTCAAACTACTCTTTCCTGGGGACTTGAAGAGATGAAGTGACCAAGAACTCGGATCCCAATGAAGATAGACTAGTTTTCTCTTCAACTGCACTACACTGGGTTCTCTAGAAACTGTAAATATTTAATTCATCTTCAATCATGGAGACTCACATTGCTAGATGAGTCTTAATATGAATGTGTGAGTCCTGAACCAAACACAGTTATCCACAATGTACTCCAGTCCTAGATATCTTCAAACTGTGCCAATGTCCTTGTCCCTCCCTATCTCTGTCCTGTCCCCACTCCCTTCTTCCTTAAGGGAGGTAAAAAGGTCAAGAAAGAGGTATAATTTATTTTTAAAGCTCCCATGTCACTTGAAAACTTTTGCAACCATCCAATTTTTTGCTACAGCTACTTATTCTATAGCAGATCTAACCCTATGCAAATGCACATAGAAAAACCTTTTAAAAATAGACTGATGTGACCAGGGTTAGGCTTGGGCTATAGGAAGTTGTGGAGGAAGGTGACAAATTTTTAGGGGAGCAGGATAGGGGATAGGGTGAGAGAGAGAGGCAATTACTTCAGTTGCAAGATATAAGGAGGTGTCAAAAAATCAGTAATCAAGATAAAAAATATTTTAATACAACGTTTGAAGGAGCAAAATTAAAACCAAAAACATCCATGTTGAACATAATATCACTTTAAAAATAAAAAGAATCTCTTCCTGAATATGCATGACTCAGTTTTGCATGACTTACTTTCACTCCCCTCACCCTAGTCCTAGTGCTGCTGGGCACGAAGATGCAGAGTTGGGGTGGGGTGGATAAAGAAGAGAATAGTGAGATGGAGTATTTGCACTTTAAAAAATTTTTTACGGGATATGATTCATTTACACAGTTTTATAAGTATGGGTCTGAAAGTTATTACAACCTATCAAAACTTATATTTGTGGAGTATTTTAGAGTTTTAAAAAACATTTTACTATTCTGAGTCATTTCATGTGAGAGAAAACAGAGGCAAGAAGACCTGGGATTTGAAGACAGAGTTAGTAGCAGTGCCGAGGGGGGCAGAATAGAGAATATAAAGACTGTGGATACACAAAATATAACTTTCAATTATTAAACATAGTTTTGTGCAGGCAAGTTTTTGTGTTTATTAACTAGAATGATTATCAAATAATTACAAGGGGGATGAGATAGCTGCATCTTTTCGTGACAGTGCTTGTCACAGAGAAAATAGTATTTACTGAATAAACAAAGAGGCCATTGTCTCGTTGAATCAAGTATATCATATGCCATGAAATAAAATATTTTCTTCCTTATTCATCACACACTCTGATAACACTTCCTGATATTCTGAAATAGCAAAATTTTTATTTTACAAAGGACGGAACTTTTTCTTCTCCATGTGTAATAAGAACATATGGGAACACTGCAAAAAGAATGGAATCATCAAAAATAAAAAATGAAGCTGCCTATGCTAAGTCTGGAGACTACTACAGCTTCTAAGTTTTCTCTATGTTGTCCTAACTCGAATCCATTTGCTACAAAAGTCAGATCATTTCATCTCCTATGATAAACCTGTGAATGGCTTCCCTCGGCAATTAGCATAAACCCCAAAGTTCTTAGCCTGTCCTACAAAGTCTTATATGACCAGGACCCTGCTCACATCTCAGATCACTCTCCTTCTTTCTGCCACCAAAACATGCCACATTAATTTCCACCTCAGGGCCTCTGAATCTGCAGTTTCCCCGGCCTGGAATGCCCAGATGCATGTCTACTTTCTTTTCATCATTCAGGTCTTGCTCAGGGAGGTCCTTCCTGGCCACTCTCTGTAAAGTAACATGTTCCCTTGCCCCCCATCATTCTCTATGAGGTCACCCTGTTCCTTTTGAAATCATCCTGTCCATTCACTCATTTGCTGTCTTTCTTCCCCATGAGGATGTCAGCTGTACAGAAGCAGGATGACTCTGCCTGGAGCCCTCCATACCCCAGAGTCCAGCATGGACTCAGAGCTGTTTGTTGAATAATATGCTAGACCATAGACAATGAGTTATTCAAGTTGGGTAATGGTAAGAGAGGGGTTAACAGGCCATGTGAATATCAAGCTAGACTTCAATGATAACAGCCCAAATCTAAGGCAGCATCTAAATGAGGAAGAAAGAGGGAAATCTCAGAAATCCAGGCTAAGTGTTGAGCACAAATACCATTCCCTTCTCTTCTTTCCCCATCACCTTGACCCAATAGCTGTGCTATTTCAGCTCTCCCTACTGATCTATTAAAATAGGCCTGAAGTTCAAAAGCGAGCAACTGAAAGTACTGCACAGGAAACTATGATAAATTGACCACTTTCTTGCCATGCATCCATGGAACTTGCTGCTTAGCAATAATCTAAGTGTTCCATTAAAATGACAAAAGTCATTTCCTTTTTAGCCTAAACACATTCCAAAAGCATAGCACTGGGGGGTGAGTTGGGAGGGAAGAAGAAGAAGCAGCAGCAGCAGAAAGAAAGAATGAAGGGAGAGAGAGAGGAAAGAAGGGAGAGAGGGAGGGAAGGAAGAAAGAAGGAAGGAAAGAGAAAAAAGACGAAGAGTATATCAAACAAGGCCTCACTAGACAATTTTAAAGCTTAAATATTCTAGAATATACAAGACAGTAAGGAAGATTTAACACTTAAAAGTAAAAATTTATGGAGTATAAAAAATAGTTCTTTCTTTTAAAAATAAACAGAAATTTAAAATAGAAATGTCTAGTTTCTCAATGAAGGTGAGCTAGAGATTTTCAGCCAGCTTCCCTTTAATACTTTAAAAAGTGCTTCTGATCTTTCTTAAAAAGAAAATCTCCATACAAAAAGTTCTTTCACCAGTATATTAACTTTAAAATCAGCCTTGCTTTATAGATTTGTTTCCTTTTAATTTAATCATTTTTTTCAAATGAAAAATATAACAGAAGTTATACTGAGTTAGGAGATCACCATTTTACTAAATTGATGAAATAATTTATTTGGTCAATGATGGGCAATGTGACAAAGTACCATCCTATAGGTCATTTATTCATTTCCAAGGAGAAAGTGGGCAAATGGGATGAAGAGATAAGGAGGCTTCTACTCTAACTAACCAAGTTAGAATAGCATCACTGAGAGCATAGCAAGCTAGCCTGTGTGCCTGCTGATGAGATGTAATAGGAAGTGATCAGCAGTTTCACAGGGCACGCCCACCACAATGTTCATCTGGGTCTAATTGAACCTGATTTCCAGTTAAAAGAAACCATGAGATGGTAGAGTACATTGAAAAGCATCTAAAAAATTTAGACAAATAGAGAATATGGGACAGTTTTAAAAAAACAACTTACCCAGTTTCTCAAAAGTCTCAAGAGAGAAAAAACACAGGAGATTGCTCCAAAAATAAAAGACTATTAAATCTTAAAAAATTAAATGCCTATAATTTTTGGTAGAATAACAGGAAATTTGAGTATGAAAATTAGCCAATCTTACAGAATAATTGTTAATCTTACCTATAATAATATAATAACATATAATTAATTCTATATAATTATTTTATATAATATTTTATATTTATATTATCAATAAATATATATTGTGTTTATAATCTATAATAATAAAAGCATAATATGATAATTAAACTGGGCAGCCAAAAGACCTTCTGGATATCATTCTGGACATCCTTCTGGACGAAGCTGCGGTGGCAGGGGCCAAGGCAGGGGTAGTTAGGGGCGATCAGGCAGTCAGGGAAGCAGTTAGGGGCAATCAGGCAGACAGGTATAGTGTTTAGGGGTTATCAAGCAAGTGGTTAGGGACTATTGGGCAGGCAGGCAGAGTGGTTAGGGGTGATTAGGCAGGCAGACAGAATGGTTATGGGGAATCTGGTAGGTAGGCAGGCAGGCAGAGGGGGTTGGGGTGATGAGGCAGTCAGGCAGGTGAGAAGTTAAGAGCCAGCAGTCCCAGATAGCGAGAGGGATGTCTGACTGCCAGTTTAGGCCCTACAGGATTGGGCCTAAACTGGCAGTCAGACATCCCCTGAGGGGTCTCGGATTGTGAGAGGGTGCAGGCTGGGCTGAGGAACCCCCCCTCCCCTGACCCACGTGCATAAATTTCATGCACTGGGCCTCCAGTAAAATAATAAACTCACTGGGCTATGCAGTTCAGAAGAGATAGTACTTATATTACTATCTTATATGCAGAAATTGTGGTAGAAGAAACTTGCCCAAGAGGAGAGTGGAATGGAACCCAGTATTCTGACTCTAGTCTGAGTTCTCTCCCATATACTCACATAACTATGCACAAGCAGCTTCCCTCTAGCTAAGAAAAGCACCTCCCTTCAGTCAATAATAACTGCTATCAGAATGGTTTTGTCCAAATTACTGTGAAATCTTCTGCTTGTCTTAGCATCTAATTTCTTCCCTCTCCCCACCCTGACACAAACTAGCATTTGTGAGGCAGATTTGTCATGCTCTTCGGAGTACAGAGAGAATATATTCATCCAGTGTTCTTAGTCAATAAAAATGTCTTTGCTTCTGCTCAAAGTCCTATTCTGATCCATCATCTATCTGTGACTATCCACACACAATGCTTAGGACAGTGTCTTTGGGCTTGGGAACATTGGGCTGAAATCTACAGAAATTAAAGGACTAATGTTAATTAATATAGTATTTTTTTGAGAGCCTACTATGTACTAAGTCTTATTCTAAATCGAAAGAATAGAACAGAGAATAAGACAGACAAAAATCCATGATCTCTAGGAGTTTGTATGCTAATGCAGGGCTTGGCCAGCTTTTTCTGTAAAGTAAATATCTTCATCTTGGAGAGCTAGATGGTCTCTGGTACAACTACACAACTCTACAGTTATGTTGAGAAAGCAACCATATATAACATATAAATGAATGAGTGTAGCTGTGTTCAATAAAACTTTATTTTAAAAAAGAGATGGCAGTTCAAATTTGACCTCTGGATCATAGTTTTCTGAGCCCACTCCTTTCCCAGACCTTGTGAGAAAACTGATTACCAGGATATTTTACTTGGATGACCAACCAGTGGCAAATTTATTTTACTGCCATTTCAGTTAGGCCAAGGCTAAATGTTTATTTGACTAGTCTCTCATCCAATTAAAAAGGTCCAGAGGTTCCATTTTTAAAGTTGACCTTTCAAATCTATTTCTGCCTAGAGATTCATTCTCATTGATGAAACTGTTGCTGAACCGTCTAACATTTGTAATTGTACAATTGAAGTCTGAACAACAGGTGCGATAGTTCATGAATTCTGAGGAGCAAATGTTAAAATGAGATTAGACATGCAGGGAATTTATTAGGAGAAATGTCTGTAAGGGAAAATTGAGAAGACACCAGAGTTGTAGGAGTACTTTCTGCCTGGGATGCAGGTCTAGCCACAGTGAAGAGGAAAGAGAAGGAAGGGAGATTGTGTGGAAATCTTAGTCTGCAGGACAGTTGTGGGAAAGTTTAACGAGGCTGACGGAAAGCCCTTTGCCAAGGTCATGTCCGTGGGTCTCACAGCTCCCAGAAACAGGTCTGACCCAAGTGTTGCTGCCACGTATCCCTGGCTGGAAGTGGCCGCTGGAAATTGTGGCCCCTGTACCCACCCAGTGATGGATTTCAGAGCATAGCACCTAGAACCATTGGTCAGTTACACTCCCCATAGTAGAAAGGTGTATTTTTATAACTACAGGGAAAGACTTTGTAGCTAATTCATTCAAGGATAGGTTAGAAAAGAAATGGCTTAGAAATGCTTGCCATGTTAACTCAGTTAAACTCGCTGAGGATAAGAACTATTATACTTACTGTTGTATTCTACAAAACACCTATTAAAATATCTTGCATCAAAGAGGTACTTAAAATATATCTTTGTAAATTTGATTAAATTCCATTTCTAATACTCTGGGTCCTCTACAATCATTGGAAATTGGAGGAAACTCAGGCTCTGTATGAAGGAACTTCCTGTAGTTACACAGCCAGCAAGGACAGCACCGGCCCTTGGATTGAGGGAGATGGTGTGCAGTCACATGGCAATAACAGGGGAACCATCAGCAGCAGCAGAGAAGCAGTAGCAGCAGCTGTGTCACTTATAGAAAACGTTCAGTGGCTACTATCAGGTTTACTTTACCTTTGCCTTATCCGATTCCCATCTAACTCTCTGCTTAAAGCCATTTAGTGCCCATCACCTTAGACAGGGAACAGAATTTAGACTCTGATGCTGAACTTCCTGGGTTCAAATATTTGCTCTGACATTTACCAGTTTTTCACCTGGGTCGAGTTGCTTCACCTCCCTGGGTTTCAGTTTCTACATATTTTTTAAAATATATACTTTTTTTTTTGTTTTAGAGAGGAAGGGAGAGGAGGAGAGAAATAGAAATATCAATGATGAGAGATGTCCCCTACTGAGGATTGAGCATGTGCCCTGACTACAAATTTAAGCCTTACCTCCTGGTTCCGTAGGTCTATGCTCAACCACTGAATCATGCTGGCCAGGCCCAGTTTCTACATCTTTAAATATGAGATAGTAATAGTACCTACCTCATAGAATTAAAAAAATATGTATAGTATTAAATAGGTAATATATATGCAACGTTTCTTAGAATAGAGTTCAGTGCAGGTTATCAGAGGTGAATTTTAATGTAGTTTATCTGTTGTTGTCCCTCTAATCAACACTGGCCTGAGGAAGAAGTCAAAAATAGACTCTCACTACAGGAAGGTCATGAATAATGTTTGAAAGGAACGCCCTCATGTTGCACACTTGGAAAGAGGAACTGGAAGGAGAGGACATGTTGGCACAAACTGATAACAGAGTGAGAAAAACACGGCAGGCTGGAACACAGAGGAAGAAACAGGCTGCTGGTGGTTCCTGATTTTCACTGCCAAGGCCAGCAGCATTACTTAAATTATCTGTCTCCTTACTGATCTTGATGCTTATTGAGCACGGGAGTGTTTTTAAATGTCATTGCGGTAAAACCATGGCTTTAACACCTTTGGCTAAGGTCAAGCCCGGAAGGTGAGCAGAGGACTGGAAAGCAATGTTATTTATCTCTAGAACAAATATATTGCAAAACCACTGGTGTGAGCTCCTGAAATAACTGAGGACCAGAAGTCAGTTTAGAGAGAGCCACACTCACAAAGCATGAAACAATGTAGGATGAATATGAGAGCAAAAACCAGGAGCACTCCTGGTTAGCACAAAAGGCCTTACTGGTTTCTAAGTGCTCGCTATAAAAGAATAGAGTATAAGGAGATGAACGATAATTCAGGACTCATTCTGTAACCTTGGTCATGCATCAGGATGTGAGTGCACTGACACATTAGGCCTAAGGATAACATATCCTGCTGCAAAAGTTCAAATAAGCACCATAAGCACCGCACATTCACCGGAAAAGGGTTTGGAGCCTCCCTGTCATTGTGAGTTGTGATGCATTTTAGATCTTTGAGATGTTTTCAAGGTTGCAGCTATGTTAAAATTCTTGGTGCATCTAAAACTTTCATTGGTCTTTAATGACTACTTAGTTTTAGCTCCTCAACATAAGGAGTAGGTTGGTGTTTTTCCCCCCCCTGTGAGTTATTTGTGCTATTTACCATAAGGTCCATATCCCTTAGCCTTAACGATGTAGAACAAGTTTGTTATCTTACAAAATCTTACATAGTATGTATCTCAGCAGTGATTAGTAGGCTGATAATGAAAATTCCTGCCCTCTCCTGTAACTCCAATTCCTGGGTAGAAAGAGAACAAAAATAACTCAAGAGGTTTTCAGGGGAGAAAGGGAGAAGGGAAGCGGGGAGAATATGTCATGTTTGTCATAAAACTTATTATAATGTTATCACTGAAATGCATACACATTTTAAATGTTCAACTAAGTAGGGTAATATTAATTGTGTATTTCAATTTTTGAATATATGGAATGCTTTGTGGGAACTGGTTAGTATCCTGTTCCAATGAAAATAGAAAAAAATATACTCACATTATTGATACCACAAGAAGCCAATGTTCATAGACTCCTAAGCTTACTTACTGTGATGATAAATGACTATATACAGTCTCATATATTTTAGTTATCTTATGTAGTTTTCCCTTCTTCATCCCTCATGGTTTTCTGATGATAGTGTACTATTATCAAAAATATTTTCCCAAGTCTCCGTGATGTACTGATCCAATGTAATCCATATTTAAGTTCTAGTTCAATTAGTTAATTATTAGTATTATTACTCAAGAGGGATAGCAAAAGAAATAAATGAGTATGCTTCAGTTGGAGTCTCAGATTTGCTTCAATAGCTGTGTCAATGTGAGAAAAATCACTGAAGCTTTTTGACCTATTTTCTCCAAATGATTTTCAAAAAAAGTCATTTGGCCCTAGCTGATGAGCTCATTGATTAGAGTGTTGGCCTGTGTACCCAAAGGTCAAAGATTTGATTCCTAGTCAAGGGCATGTACCTGGGTTGGGGGTTCATTCTTTGCCCCAGTCAAGGCACATATGGGAGGCAACCATTGATGTTTCTCTTTCTGCTCTCCCCCCTTCCTTCTACTCTCTCTGAAAAGCAATGAAAAAAACATCCTCAGGTGAGGATAAAAATAAAAAGTAGTTTGTACATTGAAATTGGTTTGTGTAACATAAAAAGCTCTATCCATATAAATTATTATTATCCTTTCTCTTTATATATATCAGCAATGTAATGCCATTAACACAAATGAAATAAAATAGAAATAAGGTTGCATCTTACTTTTAAGTTTATATTGCTAAAATAATTAAACAAGAAGGCAATTAGACTGAGGTAACAGTAATGCTCTGAAACCTACATAAGCAAACCAAAACCTAAGCCAGAATCAACGCACTTAAATCCAAGAAAATGAAACCCATCACAAACAGCCAGCAAGGATTTCCCAAATAAGGCAACTACTTAACCTACAGCCAGTCAGATTGCTTCTGCATCTTCTCTATTAAAACCTTCCCCTTAGTTCCCTGGTAGGCACTGCCCAATCCTAACCAATGTTTGCTCAAATAAACTCTTGACAATTTTAATGTGCCTCATTTTACCTTTTAACAGAATTATCTCAGCTTTGATTCTAGAAATCAACTATATTGGTTTTCAGAATGGTAGCTGAAATAGCTATTTTCATGGTACTAAGCAGATAAAGAGACCATAATCGATCCTGTCACCAAAAATGACATTTTCACTAAACTAAAAAAATAGGTTTGTGACAGTGATAAAGGCTATTTTACTGATTTGTATAAAAGATATGTATGATTGTGCATTAATAAGTATGTCATTGTCCATGGGAGGATCATGCATACATACATATGTATGTTCATGCATATGTATACATATGGATAAAGAGTTTTAATCAACTCCTCATTATAATATCATGCTGAATAAAAAATTAAAAAAAACAACCATGACACATTCCTGATTAGTTCATTTGGGGTTTTCCTTCCTATACACTGTGCACAAAACCTGGGCAGGTGCCACTATGGCTAAGAACTACGAGACAAAGCAGGACAGATAAAGAATGCATATAAAAGGTACCAACTGGACCCAAATGGTTATTTTGTTTGACACACATCATAACACATTTGGTAGCTGCAGTGTTTATTTGAATGGAAATACTGATTAAGTCCTCTGCCAGCCCTGTTTTTACAAACACACATACAAAGCTAAATATACCAACCCTCATCTAATCAAAAGAAACATGCATAGCACGTCAGGCAGTCCTTGTTGTTATTACCAACCAACAAAAAAATGTATATGTTTCCCCAGTCCCAGTGTGAAATGTGCTCTGTGTTTATGGAGTAAGCTAACAGGGGGAAAAATATCTTCCCAGTTAAGAGTTTGTAGACTGGCCTAGGGGTCGTACCTGCGTCTCCACATCTGTCAGCTTTCTGGTCTGCTCTGCGGTCTGCGAGAGGAGGCTGGTTCCTATCTCGAGCATGGTGGCCGTGTGGTTCTGAACTGCACTCTGCTGTATCTGGGCCATTTCCGACTTCATATTTTCCACCACGTAATTCTCAATCTGCAAGAGATAAAGGACCAAATATACTACATTATAAGCAAAGCCTCTCAGTCGGAGCATGTAATATTTACAATGACAAAACGAGACACAGCTGGCAAATTAGCCATCTGGCTGGGCCCCTCGCATCTCTGGGAGCTGAGGAACTGGAGCAGAGCACACAGGAATCCAGTTGTTAACAAACTGCTAATAGCCTGATACACGTATGTAATCATCACAAGCTTAATGAACACTTGCACTTGGATAGTGCTTTCTTACTTTCAACATCATCTCATTTAACCCTCGGAGCAAAGACGTGAGAGTTAGGCACAGATGGCCTCATCGTCCTTTTCATTTTTTGGCCGAGAAAATGGAATAAGAGAAGGTGAATACAGCCCAAGGTCACTCAACAAGAATGCAGCAGGGTTAGCATTAGGCAACTTAAGTCAGAGTCTTGGCTTCCTGGTCTTTCCATTACACCATATTGACCACTCACCTCAGAAAAATTTAGCCTCCTCCTTCCATTTCTTTAATGAAAAATAAAGATGGTGCTGAGTTATGGCAATGGGAGGACAGATGCTCCAAACACAAGCTTTTAAAAGAATATTAAAGTATAGGTAGCCAAATATGTAACGAGCTGCAAAACCTCGGAGATAGGTAAGACCTCGGAGCTATTCTCATTATTCCTTTGCAAGCTAAAATAAAAATTAAAAAAAGGCAATGAAATAGCCAATAAAGCTCCATTTGGCATTCTCGGTTTGGGTTATATTTAGTCCTATTTATGGTGCCATCTTTGAGAATACCACGGTTATAAAATAAATGGTGTACCATAGGGGCCAAGAAGAATTACTATGTGATGTACTATCTGAGAGTCTGGTAGGGATCTGGGAGAATACAGCTAAGCATGTGCACTGCTCAAAAATACAGAAGAAGCCTGCACCTCCCTTTCAGAGCACTTAATTCTCCCCCACCACTGTGTGGTGACTACATTTTGTTACCTAATTACACATATGGGGAAATTGCATCCCAGAGAAGTCAGGTCCAAGGCCACACACCACAAAAACAGCCAGACTTGGATTTGAGTGCTGAAGTCCTTAGCTTTCATACCGACACTTTTAACCACTTGATAGCTCTGCCAAGTCGTGCTTCACAAGCTGGGTTCCAAATCATTAACAGCTACGTGACTTTTACTGACTTAGTGATCCAGAATGCATCCGCTATTTTATAATCCACAGTGACATTACTGTCCTGCATTAAGTACAGTCTAAAACTAAATTCCCCTTTGTGGATCTTTGGCAGTTTACTTTCTAACACCATCTCTGGCTTGTTTCTCTTCATCAAATATGAATGAATCTGCCTGAAGCTAAAGGAAATGAAAAGTTAGGACCAAATTCATACTGTGTTTAATAAATCCCTTTATTATTGGTCAATATAAGGTAATGCCCCTTCATATTTTATTCTCAAATTAGAAGTGTGTCGGGGGGATTCAACCTACGAAAAGTTATTATAAAACAAATAAAAATAGATTAAAGTAAATATCTGGAAATCATCTTAACAAAAGGTAAGGTCTCTAAGCCAAATCTTGGCTTCATTCCGCTTGAACTAACACATTTAAACAATGGAAGTGTAGAGTTAGGGATGGTAGATCAGAGTATCAGCCATTTGATGTTTTGGATTTTGTATTGCATGTTTCCCCTTTTCTTAATTACATTACTTAAATTTCTTTTGGGAAATGATCTTTTCTACCTTCACAACAAATACTTCAGGTGGAATTGTATCCCCCTAGATTCAGGAGTAGGTATATGTTTGAGCCTGAAAACCAGAATGTTCTGCTCTTACTTAGAGAGAGTGAATAGTTCATGAATACAAAAATATTCTAAACAAGCACACTAAGTCTCAGTTCTACAATTTTGTCCAACTATTTCACAAAATATTTTTTTTTACCTCTATGCTTAGTAAGCTGGTAACATATATGCCTAAGATTTTAATCACAAAACCAGAAGAAGCCTAAGAATAAGGCCAACTCAGAAAGACAGACAGAAAGATAGACAGACTGACAGGTAATATAGATGGAAGGATATATATATGTTTATTAAAATATTTTAATCCTCATCTGAGGATATTTTTAATGTTTTTATTGATGTTAGAGAGAGGGATAAGGGGGGGGAGAGACAGGTAGAGGAAGGAGGAGGGAGGAAGGGAGGGAGAAAAAGAGAGAGAGAGAGAGAGAGAGAGAGAGAGAGAGAGAGAGAGAGAGGGAGAGAGAGAAAGGAACCAGCAAGCTTTTGTGTGGGATGATGCTTTAACCAACTGAGCCACCTGGCCAGGGCTAGAAGTATATTTTTAGAGCACCTTAATCCAGTCAAGTTTTTAGCCAGATCCACCCTTGGGCATTCAGTTGTAAACTATATGATCTAATAATCTCCCGTTAAGCAGTCCACTTTTTTTTTCTTCAGTCACATTAATTTATATTTCTAACACAACCAAAAGAGTCTTGATACATGCTTTTGATAGCTTTTATTAAAGAAAGCTTCAGATAGGCAAACATTAGAAGCATGTTCTTTGCATGTATAGGGAATAAATATGTATATGAACATGTATATTCTCAAATAGGGCAGGTAAATCTTGATCTAGGAGATTATTTATCATTTATAGCTGATATTTATTAATTGTCTACTCAGTGGTAGGCACTGAGTTAAGTGCTTTTATTTTTCTTTGAATAACAGCACTTTTTTTTATAGACTCATCATAGAACAGGTTATTGAGGCTTAGAAAATTCACAACTTGCTCAAGAAGAAACAAGAACTCAATTGTCACTGTCAACCCATGTTCTTAACCTCTAATCCACATGTGTCAAACACAAGGCCCGCGGGCCAAATCCGTCCCGCCAGGCCTTGCAATGTGGCCCGCACCGCGCTGTCATCACTGCACTCCGCTGCGTTTCCATCACAATGACAGTTTATGACTGTTCAGTAAACCATTCGGCCCGCGATTTAGGCTGGATTTTAGATTTTGGCCCCTTCTCTGATTGAGTTCGACACCCCTAGAATCTATTCAGCTTGGCACTACTTAATTATTCTACATATTTTATTATGTAGCTCCTAAACCTTGTATGTTCATCAAAAAAAAAAAAAAAACTACATGGAGAGTGTTTTAAAAATGCATGTAAAGGTACAACACATCAGACTCTGACTCAGAATTTTCAATGGTATATTACTAGAAAACTATATGTTTTCAAAAGCTTCCAACCGTGATTCTGTTTCAGGCAAAGATCAGTGCTTCTCAAGGTGTGGTCCAAAGAATAATTGCCTGTATGAGAATAGTCTGCCATGAGATAAAGAACTTGTGCCAGAATGTAAATTAGTGCCACTAAGTTTACTTATGCAACATAAGTATGTGTATATAGAGATAGTGGAGCAAGACTTTCTCAGTGAAGAAAGAGATGCTCTCACACTTTAACTTATATTCTGGAGCAAGCTTCTTAATGTTGCTCATAACATTTCCTTGAGTGCCAATAATTTATACCATCAAATTATTTCTGATATGTCAGACTTCCTGCTTATGAAGACATGTCAAAAAAACAACTTAAGTTTCCCATGTAGATTTCTCCTGACAAAGAAGTCACTAATCACTGAGCTCTGATACAATCTGCTTGATAATTACACATAATTTTTTTAATGCAGTTGGTTAGTGGTCATCAGTTTCAGAGCCTGACTTACTCTTGGTGCAATAATAATCATATTTCCCAGTCTCCATAGAAGAGGATACCTCCAGCATAGCTTGAATCTACTTATGATAGACTCTATTATCTGTCTGTCTATCTTGTATTACTATGCTTTCCTAAACTGTAAAAGTTAATAACAGCAAAGCAAAATAACTGCTTTTATGTCAGCCTTCATCACCAAAAAAACCTCCTAATTCTGCTGGCTCTGTTAGAGAAATAAAGTAGGTCTCCAACCTACAATAAAATTATCATTTGGGCTGCCATGATGAGTAATATGAATATAACTAGTTAATCGTTTTTAAATCAAATGGAGCTGCTTTCTTTAGCAGTAACTGCCTTTTAATGTGTAAGGTAATGGCACTCTTAAGTAGCAAAATCCAGATGTAGTTGATTTAAAGGCTGAGGAGAGAGACAGAAGTCAAATATACAATGTGTGATTAATAAGAAGGACCACTTTCATCTTATCTCTAAACATTCCTGTGTAGATGTATAACTATGAGATCCATCTTGATGTGCCATATCAGCTGGGTTCAGGAAGGTTTGGCAACAAATTTGATTGTCTTCATGTATTACCTCCTGGTTTTTAAAATGTTTACAGAATATGATGGCTACGTCAAGGTTCAATATTTTATAAATATGTGAGATGTGCATTTTAAGCTTAGAGGTTGCTAAGTCTAAGAGTTGATGGGTTATAAAGTAGGGAACTCCCAATCTGAATCATACAGTTATTTGACTGTATTGCCACTCTCAGTGTTTGACTCCAGAGTTTTATAAGTATTGACCAAAATACTTATCACTAGTATAACGGATGCAATTTGATAATGAACAATAAATAATGATTTTTTAAAGTAAGGAAATAATGTTACATTCCTAAAGTGACTAAGAGTTTACAAAAAGCTTTCATACACATTGACTTATTCTTACACCAGCCCTATTGGGAGAGGTTTAAGAAATGGATGCTCAGAGAGCTTAGGTGACTTGATAGAGGTGAAAGAAAGGACTCAAATCCATCTTCTGATGTTCCACTAACCTCAGAACTGTGGGAAATTGAGATTATGACATGGCTTTTCATATGAAATGCATTCTCTATCATTTCATTTCAAGAGATCACTTCAAGGGATCTCTTAAATGAGAGTATATTTTAAAGCACAAAGAATAGAATTTCTCCATGTAATTCTTATGAAAAGAACATTTTAAGCTCTATAAAAATTGACAAAGGCGTTGTTCACTTAAAATATGTTGTAGATTAAGTGGACTCTCAATGAATGTTGGTGCATATGGTATTACTCATTTATGGCAAAACAGCCATAAAATAAAGTAAAAGGGTAAATATGGGAAAGCAATAAAAAGGTAAAACAATGCAAAAAATGCCTTATCATTGTTTCATAAATCAATGGTAATATTGAAAAACGAGGTTTATGGTTTTATAAAAAACAATGGCTGAAGCCAAATATATTATTTGCAGGAATTTCTATTATTAGATTCCTCCAGTATTCTGCTTCTTTTACCAAAAGGAGAAGTATAACCGTCTCCTTAGACAACAGATCTATTTAGCTGACCTTTGAAATAGTTTCTGTACTGATGTGTGTGACATGAATCCCTTTTCTCATTTTGGTATCTGAAGGAAAACTTACTATTTATAGGAGAAAGAACTGTTAGAATAAGTGAGCTGGAAGAGACATTAAGTATTATGAGCTCCACGGATCTCGTTTTATAGACAGGGTGACTGAGGTTCAGAGAGTGTGTTATAGAAAGCAAGGTGAAAAAACTAATTAATGTCAGATGTCGGGCTGTGGCCACTCAGTGTGTGGGGAGCTGATTTACCAGCACGCTGGGCCAACAACAATGGCTGCTAGTACTGTTGGGCCACCCCACACTTCTTTCCCAACTCCTTGCTTATTCTTACTACTTGTTTTACGTCTGGTGGCTCCTAATTTGAAGCTCCCCTTTCACAATACCAACTCATCCCAATCAGCTTTGGGGGTGTTGACATTGCTTCCTGCACTGTCCTTGCTTCCTAGCACTGATGCCCAGCAGCTGCTCCTCAGCCATTGAGCCTTGGCACCCCCCCGATTTTATTCGTCCTATAGATCACCCCACAAAGTGCCAACAAACCAGGACCAGACTGTAAAACCAGCTCAGGTTTATTAACCTTGCATCAGTTCAATTTACTTCTAGAAAATGTGGGATAAATACATCCTAATCCTAGTTCCAGATACTACAAGTACAAAGAGTTGACTTATAGAAAATAGACAATGAGTAAGTGGGTCATTTCAATAGAACTGGTGAATAGTCTGATGGAGTTTACCTCTGACTACATTTCTTCCTGTAAATATTCTTATCTCTGCTTGATAGAGAGAAGCTCTCAGCTATGGATGTTAATAGTGTCAGGGGGTGTTCGTCACATAATCTCCAATGGAGTAGTAGCAACACCTCCATTGAGGCATATAGAGAAGCTAGGCTACCATGGGCACACCATAAAATCCTATATGCACAAAACCTGCAATCATTTATCTTGGTTATGATTCTTTTAAGACCACATTTTGCTTCTGAAAGTTGGCAGTCACATATAGTGTCCCTGAGTTGGGCCAGGATCCAAGTAATTCTCTCTTTACATAACCAAAATAGGCGTTTCCTGTGCCAAAACACATTTTACTAGACTGGCATCTCTCTTTTACAACCAACTTCTTACTTCCATGAAACTTTGAAAATATTTCTAAGTGTCTGCTTAATTTTTTCCTTTCATTTTTAAAGGCAGACATATATATATATATATATATATATATATATATATATATGTATATATATATATATATATATATATATATATATATATATATATATATATTACCAGGAGTCGAGTTATGTAGGTTTAGATCTAGATACTATTGTTGATTTACTCCATGAACTTGAGCAAGTCACTTAAAGCAATTTGGGTTTCAGATCTTCATCTACGAAATGAAGGGTTGAATTAAGTCAGTGGTCGGTAAACTCATTAGTCAACAGCCAAATATCAACAATACAACAATTGAAATTTCTTTGGAGAGCCATATTTTTTAAACTTAAACTTCTTCTAACGCCACTTCTTCAAAATAGACTCGTCCAGGCCATGGTATTTTGTAAAAGAGCCACATTAAGGGGCCAAAGAACTATTGTACATGTGGCTCGACAGCCACAGTTTGCCAACCATGAGATTAAGTTACTTATACTGTTCCTCTTGGAGCTCTCAAATAACTTAATTTAAATCTTCCTTTATGAAGTCCAAGAGTCCACAAAATTTTTATTTTTATTTATTAAAGAAAATTAAAATGTGGATGTACATGCCTATGTCTATAAAATATATAATACATATCCTTAATGACAGTTAGGAAACAGTGCTATAGGAACACAGTAGAAAAGCCCTGGATCAAATCTCTAGAACAGGCACATCTGTTTTAAGATAAAGAGCTAGAATTTCTGATTCCCTTAATCCCCAGGCACCATTCTGTCCAAAATATATCCCTTGTCATTCATCAACACAACCTGGCTTTCTTCCTATGTTTTTTGTATCAATGAAGGGCACCACACCACCTACCCATTCATCCAAGCCACAGGGATCATCTTGACTATTCCTTGCCTTCATTTTCTTCATTCAATCAGCATCAGGCTGCATTGCTTCTGTTTCATGAAGGGTATCTACATCCATCCCTCTCTCTCCTTCCCTTTCTCCCTACCACATCTCTTTATCTTCCCTAGCACTGACTTAGGTCAGACTCTCATCATTTTTCTTCTGGATTTGTTAATGGCCCCATAACTGGTCTCCTGACTCCAGACTTGCTTCCTCCAATCCATCATTCATGGCATCACCAGAGGGATGTATTTAAAACATAAATATGGCCTCATCATGCCACTGCTTAAACTCTTTCAGTGGCTTCAACTACCTGCAGATCAAGTCACAATTCCTTAGTCAGCACAGAACTTTTATGCTCCGGACTCAGCTTCCCTCTCCCTACTTGTACTCTATGCTTAAGATATACCAAATTGTTTGCATTTTTCCAAACATACATTTTTTTATTTTTATTTTTATTTTTTTGCTACTATGCTTTTGCAAATGACTTTGCTCTGATTGGAATGTTCCTTTTGTATTCATCTTCCTTTTCCTGGGTTAGGCCCTGTTTTTTTACGAACACTGAACATAAAGTTCAACCCCCTTTAATAATACATATGAGTGCATTTGTGTGTGTATATATGTGTGCATATTTACTTGTACATATATGCTCTCATACACATACATTCCATGCTCCTAATGTATGTGTGTCAGGTTCTCTATTCATGCCTTGTAGTTTTGTTCATTTCATTGTAGTTTACATTATTAAAGGTCCATTTTTTTTTTTATTTCTTTATTGATTATGGTGTCACATAATTGTCCTCATCCCCCCATTCTCATCCCAAACCCCTCTCCCCATATGTCCACACCCTGTTGTCCATGACCACTGGTTAGGCTTATATGCATGCACACAAGCCTAAAGGTTCATTTTAAATGACCAAGTATCAAATTTAATCACCATAGATCAGTAATCTTTTCATCTCATGGCATACAGAAATTAATTACTAAAATTCTGTGGCACACTAAAAAAATGTGTTTTTGCCAATATGACAAAAAAAGTAGGTATGATTTTGATTAATTCACACCAGATAGCTATTGTTGTGTTGGCTGTTATCATTTATTTATTGGACAATCTAAGAGAAAAAAGGTTATTGCCCCTGACTAAATAGTCAGTCATTGCATGTCTTAAAAATTAACGGTACACAGGCAACTGTAGATAATACCTGACTATTTAGTCACAGACAGCTCTAGTATTCTGCCTAACAACTGAGAAAACATTTCCCTAAATTCTGAATTTATACTTTCATGACAGACAAATTGGAAGAATCCCAAAGCAACTTTGTACACATTGTTTTAATATCAATGAAAGTGATAATTTTTAAATAAAAAAAGGTATTGTTTCCAATAGAAAATTAGAAACATCTTCCTTTACTTTAATGCTTTTTAGTTTCTTGTGAATCTTCTGGAATTAAATTTAACCCCTGAATGCTACATATAAATATTTTCTGATTCTCTTTAAAAAGAAAGAAAAGAAAAGAAAACAGTCCTCTGAGTTAGAGACCACCCCGCTGGAAATGGATTGTGGGGGATTGATGCAATAAAAGAGTTTCCACAGGATAATTCTAAGAAACATTTTTTGCAAACTACATTTTCTCTCATGTGACAAATGGCAGTGATCCAAATGAGTAGCTTATGAAGTTTAGCTTTAAAACAATCCTACACTAAATGAAACACTGCCAGAAAAAGCATGCATCTGAAGTACTCAGCAGATAATATAAGGTACTCAGTTAAGAAATTCAAAAGCCTTAATAATTAAGGGATTTACACATTTTCAGAAATACCACTATTAGTTAGAAAATTGCTATCATTTTACTATGGTGTTTCATATGAAATTGCAAGGTATTAACATTAAAAATCTAACCTCATTCCAATAAAAACCCTCTACTCAACATTCTGACTTATTCTATTCCTTTTTCATATATGCTGCTTCTTTAAATGAAATAAAGTTGCTCTATTATCCTTCCTTCTCTTTTGTAATACCCCTAAAGTCCATGGTTGCTTTTTAAAAAATTAACTTTAATTTGCTTAAGAAGGGCAAATTTATTAGTAAAAGTGTGTATGTGTGTGTGCGATTGCATTTTCTTTACAATATGGGATTACTCAATGGAACACACATAAATTTGTACAGGCATAAAACTGTCAACATTGTTAGATAATAAACATTCTAAAGCATTATGTGTGAGGTCTAATTTTTCCTGAATAATATTTGTTGAGTAGTTCTTTCTCAAATTACCCTTGGTTCAACTACTGGAAAGATTACTAGGATGAAAACAGTCCTTAAAGGGACTTGAAGAAAGGGACAATGATTGCTGACATCTTATAAATGAAATGAAATCCCTGTTTTTCCTCACTTTGATCAAAGGACTGCAAACACTGTGCATTGTTTGTTCCTTTACAAAGACCATTTTGGTACCCTGGTGATACTTGTTATATCTCAAGTGCTGTTGGAAGAGAGCCAAATTAACATTACAATGATTTGGTTTCTTAGAACTAACCACACAACACAGGAGAGAATGAAACTAAGCATGGATTACTGTTGAAATACCTGCTCCCCTTACCACATGTATTGCCAGAAGAGTTTTTGTAAAAGTCCATCTTAAAGAGTCACTAATCTTAAAGAGTTAAGAAAAATTTTTAAAGTTATGGTTTGTAAAACCAGGTTATCAAATATAATATTTAAGTGCAATGAACAAACAAGACATTTCCAGAACTAGGTAACTAAAGAAGTTTGGAAGCGATCATTTTAAATGACTTCTGATGCCAGCAGAAAGAGACTTCTAAGTAATAGAATTCTAGATTACTGCTATTAAATTACAACATGCTAGGAAAGCATTAACAACTCATAGTCATTCTACTCATTCATTCATTAAGAAATACTCAGAGTATCTACTATTTCATAGGCATTATGCTAGGCTACATTAATATCAATATTAAGAGACTTGTTTGTAAAAGCCTTAAAAATAATGTAGCAGCATTTAACACATTATAACAAATGAAATAATCACCCCAAATCCTACGATACCTCCTCCATTCATTGTACTTATTACCCATCATGTCTCTCCCACTAAACTGTGAGCAACTTGAGAACAAAGACTGTCTCCACTTCTATATTTCCTCTATAAAACAGAAGCTCGACATTGGTTTGCTAAATGACTTACCTTTACAATCTAAACCTCTTTTTTTTTTGTGGTACATTTACACAATGGAATACTATTTGGCCCTAGGAAAAGGACATTTTACCTTTTGTTGACAACATGCATGAACCTTGTAAGCATTATGCTAAGTGAAATAAGCCGGTCAGAGAAAGAAAAGTACCATATGATTTCACTCATCTGTGGAATCTAATGAATAAAATGAACTAACAAACAAAGTAGATGCAGATTTATAAATAGAGAGTGGGCTGACAGCTGTTGGGAGAGAGGGGGGTGGGTGAGGGAGCTGGAGAGGTTGAGAAGGAAAAAAAAAAGAGAGAGAGGAAAAAGAAGTCATCTCTTAATTTGACAATCTAAGATCAGCATCTAATACTAAATAGTCAGGTGTTGCATAATTTAAAATTGCTTTCGGCACCCTGGTTGAAAACCACTGCCTTATTTTATGGTTCCTTCAGTGCTTTCATTTATTAAATTAACAGTGTGTTATTGAGACTTGGATATATTAGCAGTGTAGTTTTATTACATATTATGAGGCAGAGTTAGTAAAGATAACTGCTAATAAGATATCCTCTGATGAGGATTTAAAAATATTTTAAAAAAAAGATAGTCTTGTACTGATTTACTCTGAAGAGAAGAGAACTAACTAGTTAGACCCACTGCCCAGAGTTCTACCTTTGGTGGTAAAAGGAGTGAATCTTCCCCCCTCCCCCCAGCCTCTCACAGAGCCCCTGGGAATTCTTCTTTAATGAGTGGAAGGGAAACTTGTGGTGACTCTTGCCCCATTTAGGGCTATACCTCAAGGATCCATGTAAATAATTTTTATGTTTGTCAAATACAATCTCCCAAAATAAATTGAGAAAGCAATGAGGAGTTTGAGAAACAAAGGGAAACAAGGCAACAGATAACAAAACTAAAAATGAATTCCATTGTCCTTCCCATAAGTTACTACATTAAAATTTTAAAATAACCATGACCACAGTTATAAAGCCAACCCTTTCAACTTCCCAGGCAGCATTTCACTGAATGAATTGCATAGTCTAGATTTTAAGGTACAAAGTGACTAAAAAGTACCAGCTTTACATGGCTTTAAAAAAAAGAAAAACTTTCTACTTAACATAATAAGTAGTATATAAACATCATATATTTAGTACATTTTAAATGATGGGTAAGTGTTCACAGACACATTTGTATGCACTGGAAAAAGAAAAGAAAAAACACTGAATTGTGAACAGTGCTTATCTCTGGCTGCAATACAGGTGAATTTTATCTTTTTCTTGAAATGATAAGACATTTTCCTCTTCCTTTAAGAAAAATGAAAATTTGCCAGCCGTTGTTGCTCAGTGGTTGAGCATCGACCTACGAGCCAGGAGGCCATGATTCAATTCCTGGTCAGGGCACATGCTGGAGTTGCCCATCCCCAGTGGGGGCATGCAGGAGGCAGCCTGCTGGTGACTCTCTCTCATTGATGTTTCTCTCTCTCCCTCTCCCTTCTTCTCTGAAACCAATAAAAATATGTTTTTAAAAAAGGAAAAGAAAAATGAAAAATGAGAATTTAATTGTCTATTCAGAAAAAAAATCCACATAGGATTAAAATAAAGGCAGGAATGTGCTTAGAATGCATTCACTTAGTGGGAAACTTGTAAACATGTGGCAATTCAGTGCAGACTGGTCATAGCAAACCTGGGAAACACACTGTGACTCACAGATGTGCCCCCACTGGTTCTGTTGGTTTTTCTCCTCCAGTGCTGTCCCTTGTTTTGTGGAGAGTCTGAAACAATAGCCATAGTTTATTGAGCACTTCCTATGTGTCAGTCAGTGAGCTCAAGTTTTTCTATACTTCCTTAAACTCTTCCTCACAGCAGCCCTTTGGCATCCATATTGTTACTATCTGATACCTGTGTGATGGTAGAAGTTCTGAGCAAATATGTAACATGACCAGGGTCACTGAGCCCAAATGCTGGAGCTGGCATTCAATCTTAAGTCTATCTGATGCACAAGTACATCCTCTTCCCACTTTGGTCAAGGTCAGCTCCTTGGTTAGTGCAAGGACCACAAATGGGCCATTCCCTGTCCAAATCTGTCCAGTTGAAGTGTTTTGTTTGGTTAGCATGTTATTGTTTTAAGTAACATCAAGCCTTTAGCTAGGAAGCACCATCTCCAATTAGCCACTGCCCCTTACCTCTCTTGGACACAAGACTCCTGGCCCTTTTCGTTATTAAGATAACATAACTAGTAAAAGACATTTGAGTTGCCACCAGTTGGGGGGAGGAGAAATACAGGCACAACATTTGACTATCATCTTCCAATATTAAAAATAAAATAAAATGCTCTTCATTCACTTGTTACCCCCTTTAAAATACAATGAAAAATCCTCTTCAGCACTATCATGCTTAGAATTATTATAAGAATAATTGGGTCAATAAGAAGTAGGCCCTTTGAGGTCTTCCTAAACCAAGCATGAAGTAACTATTTTATTTAGGTCAAGGTGACTAAATCTTTCCTCAGCTCTGTGGTGATATGCTATTTATGATCTTATTATTTATCCTTGCTGAAAAGTATTAGTATTTTCTTTCATTTACTCAACCAGAACAGCGATACCATCTTCATATGGCTTATGGGTGAGTATCACGCTTGTTCTCCTGCTCATTACAACATCACACCTTCAAATAAAATTTCAAGTAAGAACTTACTGTAATGTTCTTATACACACTGAAAACTTTTTTTCTCATGGACTGGACTCCAATATTATGATTTTTTTAAAAGCTTACCAAAACATGTCATAAATAACCTTCAAACAATCCTTCTTTCTTTTGAAAATAAATGTTTCCTAAGGTACTGAATTACAACATGCAAAACTATGTCTAAATTAAAACTACTGAACTGAAATAATTTCTGCTCAACATTTTTTAATTGTCAAAGGTAAAGTTGTACTTACAGTTAAATATACTTACAGAAATTTTGTAGATTTGTGTATTTATAAAGAATACATATATGATAAAGTAATAGACTCAAACAGTTTCCCCTTGGAAAGCCATGATTTAATCAAGTAGGTCTAAGATTATAGAATAAATTCAATATCCACAAAGACAAACAGGCACATACGGAGATATGGGTATGTATGTTTACATAATATACACATTTACATACTTTTTATATCAGATAAGCACAATTCAACAAACATCTACTGAGTCATTTTTGTTATTGTTGTTAATCCTCACCTGAGAATATTTTTTTCACTGACTCTAGAGACAGTGGAAGGGAGAGAAGAGAGGGAAAGAGAAACATCCATGTCAGAGAGCCACATCACTTGGTTGCCTCCCACATGTGCCCAGGTTGAGTGGAGAACCTGCAACCCAGGTACATGCCCTTGACCTGGATTTGAACCCAAGACACTTAGGTGCATTGGCAGGTGCTCTTACCACTGAGCACAACAGCCAGCACTACTGAGTCACTCTTATTTGGTCTCTATATTAACAGGCCTGTTGTCATCCTATATAATAAAAGGCTAATATGCAAATCGACAGAACAGCAGAATGATAGGTTACTATGATGTGCACTGACCACTAGGGGGAAGATGCTCAATGCAGAAGCTGGTCCCTGGTGGTCAGTTCACTCCCACAGGTGGTGTGCAGTTCAGTCAGAAGCCAGGCTCATGGCTGGTGAGGACAGTGGCAGTGGTGGGAGCCTCAGTGGCAGCACTAAGCCGTCATTCGGACATCCCCCAAGGGCTCCCAGATTTCAAGAGGGTGCAGGCCAGGCAGAGGGACGTCCCCTGCACCCCCTCCCCACCACGCAAGTACACGAATTTCATGCACTGGGCCACTAGTATAGATATAAAAAGGCAAAAGATAACAGTTCTTACCAAATCCCTGTCTAATGGAAAAGTATATAAACAGACAACATTATAATGTGGTAAATTAGTATAGAACTATTAGTATAGAAATAGCCAGTACAAGATTGTAAACCGTGTATCTCAAATTTGTGAAATCTGTAAGAATTTTATTCCATATATTGACAGAGAGAAAAAAATAGAGTTTGGTAGATCTCAGTTAATTCAACATGACTGAGCACAAACAAAATTTGGAGGAAGCACATACTTAATCCGCCTCTTTTCTGCACTGTGCATTCCCACCCAGGCTGGCTCCTCTCAGAATTCAGTTTCATCACGACTTTTTATATTAAAGTTATATCAGCATAATTATTTCCAGTAAACCATGAAGCTCAAACTCTATATATCCTCGGATTTCTCAGAGGCCTGTTATTTTCTTGACTTCATAAAGCCACAGATTCTGGTGTCATAGCATGAGATATTTTCTGTAAGAAAGTCAAGTGAGTTTGCTAGAAAGGCACCATTAGATCAGGAAACCACATTTATGTTCTCACAACTTTTTTAACTGTAAAAAAAGATATAGAGTCAGAGAAAATAGGTAATTTCCCCCAAGACACACAGTTAAATAAAGTTCACTGCAGAATCAGAATTCTCACCCGCCTGGTCTAAATCCAGTTTCTGATTTTGCGAATACACATCATGCCTGTCAGCCCAATTGTAAGGGTCTCTCATGTCAAAAGTTGAGCTTCTTCACGGTCTACCTGATTTCTTCCAAAGTGGGAGAGAGGTCTTGGAGCACTCACAGAGGCAGGTGGAATCCTGGGCAATGAGGGGCTATCTGTAGTGTAGTGTTGTGGAGAGCTCCCAGGAGGTGTCATCAGGAGACTTGAGAGATTTGTTTCTTCACTTATCAGCCATGTGAACTTCACAGCCTTTTATTTCCCTGAGATAAACAGTTCTCATCAGCAAAATCATCCTGCTCTAGGTATTTCAGAAGTTTGCTGCAATGACCACATGGAATGTGTGTGAAAGCAGCCAGCTATCAGATTGCATGCAAATGACACATATTTTGGTATACTTTGGTCTGGAGCCAAAGGGGGAGAAGCAGTTTGAAAACCTGTTAGGAGGATTAGGAGGAGTGTGAGTTCTCTGGTATAACTATTAAATATAAATATACAATGAGAAGGCAAATAACAGATAAAATTAGCCATTATGTTATTCCTTTTACCAAATTCTAATTGATAGGTAGGTACAGGAGAATTAGCGTATGCGCCTTGGCCAGTGGTGCTCTATGGTTGGAGTGTTGGCCCTAGCACCAAAGCACCATGGGTTTGATTCCTCATGCATGCCTGGGTTGAAGGTTCAATCTGGCCCCAGCCAGCCTGGTCAGGGTGTGTGCAGGATACAATCAACTGATGTGTCTCTTCTTATCATTCAATGTTTCTCTCTCTCTCTCTCTCTCCCTCCCTTCTACTTTCTCTAAAAATCAATGGAAATAATATCCTCAGGTGAGAATTAACAGAAAAGGAAAAAAAAAAGTAGCATATGAGATAGAAGAGGAGGCCTTGGACTCTGACAGCTTTAGACTGATGATTAAGTGTATGACTTTCAGCAAGCTTTCCCTCTCTGTGTTCTAGCTTCTGCATCCGGAAAAAGGAAACAAAAGAAGAGTAAAAAGAAAGAAAAATCAGGAACATACCGATGTGAAATGTAAAGCAAGCTTTTAATGGAAAGAGATGGGGTTTGAACTTCCTCATAGCTATGAGGTGGTGTGGGAGAGTAACATACAAATTAAAGAGGGATTCATTCTCAGAGGTCTATCTTACTAACACTTTTCAGTATTATGACTGTGAAGAAGTCACTTAACTATTCTGAGCCTTGGTTTCCTCATCTGTAAGGTAATGAAGTAATATTTATGTTAAAGCAGTTTATAAAGTTAAAATAAAACTATTTTGTAAACCATAGAAAGATAAAGGATTTATTACAGTATATTGTTGAACCCTGATACTACTGTCTTCCTAATGCTACAGAGTTTTGCAAATCTTCATTCTTAAAGAATTGTATCTTTCCTGTTTATACTAACTCAGGAATCTATGTGCTATAGGGTGGCCAAAATATCTGGGAACAGATAACAGTATTTTATTATATTTTAATGTAATGTCAGAGACATTTATTATATATATCCACTAATTCTTCCAGACTTTATGGCCACAGGATATAAAAAAAACCCTCTTGTACAACATGTGCTAGTTGTTTCAAACCTTCAGAGGGAACATTCTCCTTGAGCAACGTTCACACAGAAATACCTATAATTATGATTTTGGTGATGATTAGACTCTGAATTGCTAGGCCCACAATGAATAAAGTGAGAGACTGTGGTGCATACAGTTGCCAGATGTCCTTCATAAAAATACTATGGGTTGGGGAAGGGAGAGCCGGACTGGAGAAATACTGTAAAAAATGGGGGGGGGGGGAGTCTTTTTAAAAAATTTAAACATTATAGTTAAATACAATCAGCTGAACATCTCACTTAAAAGCTGATGAATTAAAGTATAAAATGAATCAGATTATAAAGGAATCATCCCTTTACCTAAGTGATAACAAAACTTGGATATTAGACTAAGTATTGTTTTGTTTTTTGATAAAACAACTGATAAACTGAAGATGAAGCACTTTAAGCTCCTGATAGTAACAATCCCTAAAATGTTAAGACAAAGCAAATATGACATTAAAAAATAAAAAGAGCATTTACTTATATGGTTCACTAATGGACATCTGACAGACTTGGCAAGGAAAGGCCTCAAATGGTTCTCTCTTCCATGAGAAGCAGTGATTCTTTTAAGATAGATTGATTTTTAGAATTTCATAAACCTCAGGGGCTTAGCACATCTTTATTTAACCACACAACTAAAAAAAATCCTTGTGGATGATTGCTGTTTAAAAGATTCCAAACAATCAAGTCCATTGAGATTTCTAAGCTTCCTATGATGCTTACCACTAATGCATTTGCAACCACCTAGCGATTGGGCAGGAAGCAATGAGCCTGTCCTTGCCTGGTGCACATCTAATGATATAACCTGGGAAGGTCATAGCACTATGCAAATCAGGATTTTGTCTTTCAATGGGATTCTAGACAGGAAGAGCTCTCCAACAAAGAGACATTAAAATACCCCAATTTTCAAAACATTTAGGGAGATACAATTCCTAGAACAGAATAGGGACGTAACAAAATCAGGTTAGGGTTTCTCTCTCTCTCTCTCTCTCTCTCTCTCTCTCTCTCTCTGTGTGTGTGTGTGTGTGTGTGTTTTGTTTGTTTATTTTACTGTAACCATAGAGGAATAGTTTTAATCAGGACAAGGAACAAATACACATGCTCTCATGGACACACACACACACACACACACACACACACACACAAAACAAAAGTTTTATGAACCAATATTTATGCTATTAATATAGTAAATAAAATCCATGTCTCTGACCCTCTGAGACCCTGATACTTGATTTCATTTGTACAAGAATTTGGACACAAGCAATCTATGTGTCTCTCTCACATTATGTTTCTTTATCTCTCTCTCCCCCACTACCTTCCACTTTCTCTAAAATTCAATGGAAAAAAATCCTCCATAAGGATTAACAAACAAACAAACAAAGTAAAATGGAGAGACACTTCTTTTGTACTCCTAGGTACAGGATAGTTCATAATTAACATTTATAGCACATAGAGATGGTATTTAGGGAAAAAGATAAAAATAAGGGATTCTGTGATCTCCAGTTCTGGTGCGGGTTTGTGCCTTGAGAGATGTGGACAGAAAAGGTTACTCTGACATTTCAAAGGTATGTTATCTTAGATACAAAAGGATGACAGACAGGCTTGCTTAAGATCAGGGAAGTTGCAGGCCAATGATGTGACTACTCCCAAGGCACTGCTTTTAGTTATGAA
This sequence comes from Pipistrellus kuhlii, assembly GCF_014108245.1. NCBI lineage: Eukaryota > Metazoa > Chordata > Mammalia > Chiroptera > Vespertilionidae > Pipistrellus > Pipistrellus kuhlii. Next base: position 13,869,572 of record NW_023425449.1, read on the forward strand.
TTTTTAAATGTTTTTTATTGATTTTAGAGAGAAAAAAAGGAGTGAGAGTAAGAGCTAGGGAGAGAGGGAGAGTGAGAGCTAGAGCAAGGCCGCCTCCTGCAAGTCCCCTACTGGGATGGAGCCTGAAATGGAGACATGTGCCCTGACTGGGAATCAAACTCGCAATACTTTGGTGACTGTTCAGCACTCTATCTAGTTACTTTTGATCTCTGGTCTCTGAGTTTGTAAGGCTTGCCATGCTTGCCTCCCCTGAGCTTGTCTGGTTTAATATGTGGCACCTTTTTTCCATCCATAAACGGTTCACACAACTCCTCCTTGGGTTCAATTACTTAGCAAGAACTGCTCATAGAACTCACAGAAATATGTTTCTTCCTAGATCTCTGGTTTATTGTAACAGGATAACTCAGAAACAGCCAGATGGAAGACATGCATAGAGTAAGGTATGTGGGAAGGGGCTTGTAGCTTCCATGTCCTCTCAGAATATATTACTCTCCTCAAATCTCTGTATGTTCACCAACCTGGAAGCTCTCTTAACTCCATCCTCTTGGGTTTTTTGGAGGCTGCATTACCTTGTCATGACTATTTCAGTCATTGGGGGCTGATTTAACCTCTAGCCCCTCTCTCTCACTAGAGGAAGTGGTAATGGTTTTAAAAATTCCAGCTCTCTAATCCAGTGGTTGGTTCTCCTGGCAACCAGCCCCCATCGTAGGTGCTTCCAAATCACTTCATTCACCTAACAAAAGACACCTTCATCACTCTCAATATGGGAAATCCGGGAGTTCTGGGTGCTATGAGGCAGGAATTTTGAATGAAGACCAAATGTACTTTGGCCATCTGAATGACCAAATATACATTTCTTACAAATCACAGTATCACAGAAGCTGATATTCATAATTACTGTTTGTTATGTTCTCACTGTGTGAAGCAATGTGCTGAATAGTTTGCTCACATCATAGCACTAAGTCCTCGGACAACCTTTGGAGATGAATGCTGTTATATTTCATAAATGAGGCACCCGAGATTATATCCTGGCTTAGGCTCTGTAGCCAGGAGATGGAAGAGCAAGGACTAGAAGCCAATCTTACTCAGAATTATCCTCTTTATATTACAAAAGCCCAAAGTTGCTATTTCAGGACAGACTAGACAGAATTTTGACTAGATTGGCACAAAAAGTTATTTCTCCATAACAGATAGATTGGCACAACCTACTGCATTTAAATATATCATCGGGTATATATATTATAACCTCAATATAGTTCTCACAATGTGGGTTTCACTTTTTTTTTAATACCATTTGTTGTCATTATTTTAAGTGACCAGTTGTAGAGCTTACCTATGTATTGTTCTATAGAGACATTTCAATAGGATGGATTCTAGCTGATTATTGATTTTAAAGACAACTTCAGTGTGGTTATCAGCCTGTAGGGTACAATGGTCACCTCTTCCTGGTATGCGTATTCTTGTGTAGTCCCTTCCCGCATTTTACCAGAGTTGACTGTGTGACCAATAGAATATGGCAGAATGAGATGCCCCTTTAGATGAAAAACATATTCGTCTCTCTCTCATATTCATCTCTCTCTCATCACTCCTCCTGGTGGAAGCCGTGCTATAAGCAGCCCTATGGAGAGGTCCATGTGGTGGGGAATTGAAGCCTCTGGCCAATAGCCAGGTGAGTGAGCTTCAGACGAACCCTCCAGCCTGTCAGGTCTTCAGAGACAGTAGCCTGAGCCAACAGAGACTGTAGCCAGGCGTCCTCAAACTTTTTAAAGTGGGGGCCAGATCACGGTCCCTCAGAGAGCTGGAGGGCCGGACTATATGAACTACTAATTCCTACTGTAACACCTCGGCTGCGCTCACTGCCCAAAAAACCTGGCGGGCCGGATCAGACTCCTCTGCGGGCCGCATGTGGCCCGCGGGCCGTAGTTTGAAGACGCTGCCAGTGTAGCCAATACCCTCACACAGGCTCTAGAGCCAGAAACACCCAGCTAAGCTGTCTCCAGGTCTCCGATTCTCAGAAACTATGTGACATCATAATTGTTACTTGAAGCTAGGCTATTTTGGCATAGTTTGTTAGGCAACAATAGATAACTAATACAAACAGTTACAGCTTCAACTTTGCAGGGTGCTATCTCAACAGAGTTTTGGCTGTAGGTGTTACATAACACCTTTAATAGCAGAAATGCAGTTCAAAGGTAACAGAACACTCAGGTTGGGGAAATTAAGAGGAAAAAAGAAAACTAAGCAGTGAATAGTTCAGGAAATCTGGTAGGTTATGATTAGGCTTTTGAGTCACACAACACAGTTTAAAGTAGAGGCTAGTGATGCAATCTACAAATCATTGAGACTCCTAATCCCAAGCAGTTAATACCACAATTTGTCATCCAATCTATTAATTAATCAGCATTTCCTTTATCCTATTCTCCCTAATCACTGGCTATTTAAAAAAAAACCACGGTTTGGCTCATTGGATAAAGCATCGGCCTGGGGACTGAAAGGTCCCCGGTTCGATTCTGGTCAAGGGCATGTGCCTTGGTTGCAGGCACATCCCCAGTGTGTGTGTGGGGGGGGGGGGGGGAGGGAGGAGGGGAGGTACAGGAAGCAGCTGATTGATGTTTCTAACTCTCTATCCTTCTCTCTTTCTCTCTGTAAAAAATCAATAAACTATATTAAAAAAACAAGCAAACAAACAACAACAAAAAACCACACTGGCATATTCCATTTGAAGCTGAATTAGAAAAGAGAACTGAAACACACATTTGTAAGTTCTGCTACTCTTTGCAGTTTCAAGTGGAGCTAGTCTCTGAAATTTGAAAAGTAGGCAAAACTGGGCACCATCATCTTTGAATCCCCCCTCCTGATGTAAAGATTTCTCACCCTACCTTACAGCTCCCTAACTCTTTCTACCATAGCATTTACCCAGCTGTGCCTTTCCCCACAATGACCTCTCTTTGCATTAAAGCACTCAAAGGCATGAATAAATAATGTTAAATTTATTGCTCTTATACTTTTCTAAAGGTTTCTTATTTACACAATTAAATTCTGACTATAGAGTTCAGTGAGCATTATAAGCAGAAATGAAGATTTCATAATTGAAAATAAATGTATCACATCTGTGTCATATGGACCAAAACTAATTCTGAGAAAAAAATTTAACTTGTTTTATGATGTTAGGATTGCCATTCAATTATTTATAAAATTAAATAAGGTTTCTCCATTTCAACACTTTAGGCAAGATAATGTTTTGTTGTGTGTGAGTGTGTGGGAGGGCATCTGTAGTTCATAGGATGTTTAGCGGAATCACTGGCTTCCACCCCCTAGATTCCAGTAGCACCCCAGCTGCGAGAACCAAAAATGTTTCCAGACATTGCTAAATGTCCACTGGGATTCAAGATCATGTCCAGTTGAGAACCACTAATATAAACAACTGCTACATTTTTAGCAAGTATGTGTGTATATTTATTAAGAGGATATAAGAAAATAATTTCAGGAAATGCTGTGGGGATATTTAGGATGTGACCACTCTCCTGGTACTCCTAAAATTGCAATCATATCAAAGAACCAATTTTGTTACCCGCATTCTAATAAAAGGCAAAGCTTGAAACTCCTAATTTTATTTTAACTCTATTTCTTAACTTATCAGGTAACTGAAATCTGGCCATATTCACACAATTTGGAGGGCTGGAAAGGATTGTGGCTGCTATCTCCTGAAGTTCCCTTTCCTTTAAAGACTATGGCCTGGATAAAAAAGAAGGTATTACAGAGATTCAATCATGCATAAGAATCCAAGTCCCTGATCTTCCATCTGCTCTCGAGTGAGATGAAAAAAAAAAAAAAAAAAAAAAAAAAGATGCTCTCCTCTTGCTTAGTAGCTCTCCATTATTATATATAATATTAGAGGCCCAGTGCATGAATTTGTGCACAGGTGGGGTCCTGCCAGCCTGCCCCCAATCACTGTGGATTGGGGCTAGACCTGTTGGGGGGAGAAGATGGCCAGAGGTTGGCCAGGTGACCTGCCCCAATTAGGCCGGGAGAAGCCGAGGGCAATTGGCTAGTGAGTCCCACCTCTGATTGGGGTTGGGGGGCCGATTGGGGGCATGGCCAGCCATGGGGAGCGGCTGTGGGCAGGCAGTAGGCTAGCTGGCCCTGCCCCAGAATGGGGTGGGGGTGCTGATCAGGGGCCAGTGGCCTAGGGAAGGGACTATGAGTGGTTGGCCAGCCGGCCCCACCTCCTATTGGGGAAGGGGGTGCCATTAGAGTTGGGGTGGCCAGGGGGAGGAGCTGTAGAAGGTTGGCTGACCAGCCCCGTTCCTTATTGTGGTGGGGCTGGCCAAGGGGAAGGAGATGGGGCGTTAGTCCAGCCAGCCCTGTCCTTGATCAGGGTGGGAGAATTCAGTAGTAGGGAGTTTTTATTAAAGGATACTTTTGAGAACAGTAACTAGGAAGAATGGGAAAAGAGCAGGTTTGAGCAGAGGAATAAGTAAAGCTGCAATGCTGGCCAGAGATCAGCCTCAGTGAACCACAAAGAGAGCTCTTGGGTCAATGGGGGAAAAAAGAGAAATATGTATCTAATTGGGCCGGTTCGCTGGCCACAGTAGGCGTCATAATGACTGATCGTTACTGTCGCTGGCTTTTTATATATATAAATATTTTTCTCTGGATTTGTCTTATACATATGTACTTATGTAGGAGCACCAAGCAGAAGACATGAGCTTAACTGTGAACTCTGCCAGGTACATGACACAGTTTAAAGCTCAATTTATCAGCCTCAGTTTCCTCAACTTTAAATGAGAATAACCACCATGTATGACTAAAATATGAACTATTGTAGCTCCTTTTTATGCTAAAATGTTTTGAGATATTTACATAAAGGGTGAATATATACTAAAGTGTACCTCTGATAGAAAGAATGATAATCCCAATGCTGTCAAAACTGCATTTGCAAAGAGCTTTGTTGTTGCTGTGATAAGGTGCTAAAAATGGACTCCTTGACAAAGTGTAAATCCTTTTCCATTTCCTAACTGTTCTTTTCAATATCTCAATGCCCTTCTCTCTTAAGTGGGAATTAACTTCACCACTACTTTTAGTCAAGTACAAAATAGATGTTCTTCATGAACAGGAGAACACCTTTGAAAAGATTATGAAAATATACGAATTTTGAAGGAACACTTTTTGGCATTGTGTTTCTAAGTCACAGCATCATATTGCAAATTCAGAGGTTGAGTTTTCAAATATGCCAGAACATGAAAAATAGACAACTGACCACTCTGGGAATTGGATAGCAGACACAGTGACGGTGTATCTGAGTATGAGTATGTTTGCCATGTAGGAAGATGAAATGAAATATAGGTTTAAGGGGTGAAATAATGTTTGCTGTCCATGAGAGATCATTCATGGAAGCATTTCCTCTCCAAAAAGATACTATTGTATTTACAACTTGAGCCTGAAAAAAAAAAAAAGTTTGCTATGTTCCATCCTGAAAGAAGTTTTCCCTTCCAGACGTACTTTTGAAAATCTTCTTTAATGTGTTATTAATTTCTGATGGGCTGAAAGATTTGGTAGATTTCTCTATATGCTTCATTTTCCCCTAGGGAACAACCAAGGCTTTCAGGAAAAATCTGATTTACTGTACTTATAAAGGAGTAGAAGGACCTAATTAAGAATAAAGTATTAAATAAGTGACTATAATGATTTTTTATGGTCTCTCGTTATTCTTTTAGAAGGGATGAGCTAAAGAAAAATAACTTGGAAAGATATCACCAGTGCTGTGCACCTAACTCTTGAAATGCCTTTTTCTCTAGTGAAAGTCAGCTGTTTGGTTTCCTTTCCAAAGAACTTCTGAACTTAGCACCACTTCAGTTGGCTGCTTTCAGAATGCTGACCTTGATTCCCATTTAAGAGAGTGAAGGGTTAGGATTAATGTTTCATTTTTATATATGCTGCCTTGCAAAACCCTTTCCATTTACTCATAAAAGAAGTTTGCCAACCTTTTTTTTTTTTTTTTTTAAGGATTAAGGCTAGGTTATTTCCATCCTAAAAGTGTGATCAAAGATAGTTGTGGTAAGCAAAGAGGAGACCAGGAGAGCCAACTGCAATAGACTGTAATATAATGCTACACACTAGTTTATTGAGTATATTTATCAGGAAATTATTATAAGATTATAAAGTATAATATTTACATTTCATTATAATTTACACAATGTCAGTTCTCATGAGGAAATATACTCTTTAAAAAGGCAAATTAAACTAACATGCTCAAATGTACTATATATTCTGGCCTGAGATCACCACAGTAGTTGTGCAGGTTCTGTCCTGGCCAAGGGCACCCAGCCATGGCGTGAGTAGAGGCTGAAATCTGTACACTTTTAGCTCTCTAAGCCTTGGTGCTGGGTGCAGAACTGGGAAATTTGCTAATTCTCTCAAAGCATTACATGGGTTAGTAGTGGTCACTTCTGGACTTTTTGAGATCCCAGATTGACTGCCATTTAACAGTCCAGATGCAATCTTTCTCTTCTAACAACACTCTATCAGAGGAAAAGGGAGCACATGGCTGTAGGCCATGACTTGCATTTCCCAACCTGACATGATCCCACACTTAGTCCCCAAAAGGGACTAAGGAAATCTAGTCTTCACTGTCAGAAATTCTGGTAGAAACTGGGAGAGTACCAGATGATATGTAGCCAGATACATTTTTTAAAAAAATGCTTAAATCCTTATTTTTCCCTGGTCAAAACCCTGTCCCCTAGAGGAACCCTAGGAAAATACAACCCACGGGGCAGTGGCAAAAAGAAAACTAAGTTCCACATTATTATTAGTTGGGCTTTGTTGCCAAATTCCAACATAGGGCTCTTAGATTAACTGTACCGGAGCATAAAGCTTATCAATGAAGCATAGGGAGGCGAGCCCACCTCACTGAAACTCAAACTCACACCTGAGTAGGTGGAGTACAGCCCTGCAATGACCCCTCCTTCCATGCCTTCGTTCTGTGCCCATGTTTCTGCATGCACCACGCTGAACACACTAGTTCATACTCTAGTCTCAAGTTGAACACCATTGTGGTTGTCATAGCATAATCTATGTCCCTGGTAAAGTATAGCAAATTTTTAGGAAATAATTTCAATATACATTATTCACATAATTATTCCTATGCAGGTGAGAAAACTGTAATTTAGAGGAGAGAAGAAAAAATTTATAGGAAATGTAGAAAACACAAACCTGATGAATGTCTTGGGAGGAACAGAGAGGGAGTTGCTAGTTAGAAAGAAGAGCTCTTATAAAGGCCTAGAGCCATAAAAATGCATGCATCATTTTGGTGCAGGTGGGAGAGAAAGATGAATATTCTACTACAGCCTTAGAAGAGGCTTGCTAAGGGGGGGGTAGTAAAAAACATGGGAAGGCTCCGACAAATTGTGGTGGGAATTTAATGTTAGGTTAAAGGGAATTTGCAATTTAATCCATTGAAAAAGGAGAAAATCTGAGGATATAGGCCTTCAGTCTGACTGAGTCCCTCACCAAGTTCTTAAACTTTTAAATATCTGACATAACAACTGGAAACTTTATTTCCAAGCAATCAACATGTGATTCCTGGGTCAGTGCATTGGAGAAATATAGTATTTCCAAGATTTTAGAACATGAAGTTTAGGAAACTTCCAATTTTGAAGCAAATATTCTCTAATGTTCCAAAAAATCAAGTACAATTTTCTTTTTTCTTCTTCTGATGCCTAATCTGTAGCACTCCATTTCAAAGCACAGCTCGTCACTGATTATACAAATACTTAGAAGCAGCGCTCATTTTTAGTAGGTAATGAAGTGTAAGGATAAAGCTTAAATGATGCAATATACCCAATGACTAGCCTTACATAAATAAATAAAGGACCATTTGTTTCATTTCACTTCCATACACACTTTTGCAAGGGAATGTTCTATTTCTTTTGGCACACATGGAAAATTCAAAGTATATATCAACATCTTTTTAATGTTGAAATATAGCTTTTGTTTGTCCTTTATTCAAAAATAACTACACAATAAACATGCTGGAAAATTTGGGGTGCCTTGTTCAAAAATGAAGAGGCTGAATTTCCTCATGAGATGCCTCCTGACATTGGCATCACATATTAAGAAAATGACAGACTCCCAGTCATCATCCCATCTGGATGGATCTGCTCTGTGTGCTTGCCAGGCGCCAGCCCTCACCTGCAAATACTGAAATATAATCCATCTTCAAATCCTATGTAGAGACTTGGAGGAGAAGTTTAAAGATTGTTACTCCATGGAACTAATTTAAGGTGCTATAGTCGCCCTCTGTATCTGCCTCCATGGATTCAATATCTGCAAATTGAAAAGAGAATTTTTGATCCATAGTTAGAAATCCATGGATGTGGAGGGCCAACTGTATGTATTGTTCTACACCATGTTCTATAAGGGACTTGATCATCTATGGATTTTGGTATCTGCAGGGAGGGAAGCGGTTCTGGACCAAATTGCCTTGTGGACAGCAAGGGATAAGAGAATTTTGATCTTTGGAGAAGTGGAAGAAGTAAGAAGATGTGAGGAAAGAAACTAACAATGTGGGGCATTAGTCATACAAGCAGGGACAAAGCTAGGCTTTTATCAACTTAATCCATTTACTCTTCAGAGCACACTTTGTCTTGTAAGTATTGTTCCACTTGTTTCCACAGTAGGAAACTGAAGCTTGCATGTGTGAAAGCCAGTGTTACATAACATGTGGTGGAGGTGAAATTCGAACCTGAAAAATCCTGAGATTTCAAAGCTCAATGATTTCAATTACACAATCTTGTCAAGATTTAAAAAAACAAAAAACAAAACAAAACAAAACAAAAAAACCAGACAAGTAGTTTCTACAGAAGAAAAAATAACCCAAATATTGATATTTGTAAACCCAAACTAATATTTTTGTTAAGTTGACTTAATCCTTGGAGGGTACATCCATCCAAAATAAGCTTTGATATTGTCATTTTAAAAAATCACATCGGTTACCAAGATTGACTACATTACACTGGTATATACTGTTCCACATGTCCCAACTGACTGAGCAGCTTGGCAAGCAAATAACTGAAAAATTATTCATTGGACATCTAACTGTAATTAGTAAGTCTTGATAATCTGCATCATGAAATACTCTCCCATAATGACACTTGAAGCTGAGTTGAGGTAGATTCATAATTCAATTAAATCAGCTTTTGTAGGGCAAAAAACACCCTTGACTTTTTTATAAAAGCAAACAAACAAACAAACAAAAAAAAACGATGGAAGGATACAGTCCTTCATTCTGGTTTTTGTTGCTGTTATCCTTAAAATTTAGGAAGTATACATTTAACCTGCAACTTCCTCTGAAAAGTTCCATTTACATGATTTGAACAGGAGATAATTCAGTAAGGAACATACATTTGAAAATATTACAAATTCTCATTTCCAATGAACAACATGTGTATAGCATAAAGGCAAAATGCAGATGCCCATGAAGTGCAAATTATCCTAGGAGAAAAAGTATATATATAGAAACTCACTCAATACTACCTATAATCCTAGAATCTATTATATTTTTGTTAAATTTTCAAAAATTTTACAAGTTCTGTAACTTTACTTTTATTATTTTAATTATAAAGGCAATGTTACAAATATTGAGGGCAGCAATATTATTATATATTGTTGAGGGGGAATAATATTTTATCACTGACATTGTTTTAAATTGCTATTTCCTGCTGATTATAAAACACAGACCAACTTTTAGTTGGTTTTGTTTTTAACTTTAAATTATCCACTAAAAGACATCTGGAATGGACCACCTCCATTGACCAACAAATAAATGAAAAGATGCTCAACTTCATTAGCTATTAGGGACATGCAAATCAGAACTATAATGAGATACCACCTCACACCTGTTAGAATGGCCATTATCAACAAGGCAGGTACTAGTAAGTATTGGAGAAGTCGTAGAGAACAAGGAACTCTCATTCATTGCTGGTAGGAATTTAAACTGGTACAGCCACTATGGAAAATAGTATGGTGGCTGCTCAAAAAATTAAGAATAGGGTGACCATAGGCCATAGGACCCAGCAACCCTACTCTGGGAATATAACTGAACATTTTGAAAACATTTATTCACAAAGAATATATATATATATATATATATATATATATATATATATATACACACACACACACACACACACACACACATTTATATCTTTCATTGTAGTATTATTCATGGTGGCCATCACAAGGAGAGAACAAAAGCATCCTTTGCTAGATGATTGGATACAGATGTGCTAATATATGCAATGGAATACTATTCAGTCATAAGAAGAAAAGATGAAATACTGCCATTTGTGAACAACATGGATGGACCTTGAGAATATCATGCTAAGTGAAATAAGTCAGTCAGAAACTGTATGATTTCACGCATATGGGATATAAAACTAAAACTTTATCCTAGACACAGTCAACTGTATGGTAGTTACCAATGGGAAGAGCGATAGGGAGATAATAAAGGGTAAAGGGAGCCAAATATATGGTGAGGGAAGATGATTTGACTTTGGGAGATGAGTATAGAATGTAATATACAGATCATGTATCATAGAAATGTTCACTTGTAACCTACAAAATCTTATTAAGCAATATTACTCCAATAAATTTAATTTAAAAAAAGAAAAATAAATGAAGTGGAACTAGAGGTAATTACTTCATTAGGCTGCCATGAAAATTAAATAAATTACACTTTTGGAAGTGCTTAGAAGAGTAAGTCATTTCTCTTTTATTGAGTATTCTAAATATTTCAATATTTTGCATATTAACTTACCAAACTGTTTATCTGCATACATATTTTTAATCTAAAGTTTATTGTTCTTTCAGAAGAAGTACATTGAAGTATGATAGGGCAAAGGTTGATATTTTTAAGGAAAGGTTAATTTTATTCACTATTTTAAGTTATTAAGGCATGTAAATTAGGTTGTTATTGTTATTTTAAGAAAAAGAACATTTTGTATTGAAAAGTGTGCCTTTCCAAGAAATCACTAACCAGATGTTGGTGTCTTGAGATATCCCAAAGGGATACTGGTAGAAGAAAAATGATGAAAGAACTCCTTCCACACAAAATCTAAAAAGAGTACACACATATTTTATAACTGAATATTTGCAAAAAAAATTAGCAAATGTGCTTTATCATCAGATACCAGAGCTCTGGAATATCTTAGGTTTGATAATGTGGCTCAACAGAGAAAGAAAACACAAATAGCTAAAAAAAAATTACTAGGAAATGGCAATGCAATAATTAAGTGGAATATAAAAGGTAAATGCCAAATATCTCAAGTTTACCACATATGCCAGGACTTAAAATATGTATGTGGTAATATAATGTTCAGTCTTTGATTCTATTTATATAGGCAGCTTTGAAAGACCACATTAGCCAGTTATTTGTTATCAAAAGTTTATTGAGTGTTTATTATGTGCAGAGTACTTTATTGTATACATATACATATGTATGTGTGTATAAAGATACACATACACACAAAACTAGATGCTATTTTAAGTTTTTATTATTTTTACTCATTTAAAAAAATTTATTTTTTAAGTGGTGAATTCATGTTTTGTTTGTTTTGGCTTGGTGTGCTGTATGTTAAGTTTCCAGAACTGTTCGGTGACTGGGTGGGGTTTTTTGATAGGTGAAATGGATACAGCCAATGTGAGTTCACCCTCTGACTATAGCTCCCTTATGCAGATTATTATTTTTTAAAATATCTGTAGTAATTTCAGAGAGGAAGGGAGAGGGGAGATAGAAAGATCAATGATGAGAGTGTGTCATTGATCGGCTGCCTCCTGCACACCACCAAACTCCCACTGGGGATCAAGCCTACAACCCAGGCATATGCCCTGACTGGGAATCAAACTGTGACCTCCTGGTCACACTCAACCACTGAGCAATACTGGCTGGACTATGCAGATTATTTTTTAACCAACTCATCTGATGGCATGCCCATCCTTTCTCATTTTATCAGAAAGGAAATGTATCTTAAAAATGAACATATTATTCTAAAAGAAAGAAAAAATTCCCACCCCATTTTACCTTATCTTTACCTATGTATCTCCTTCACTAATGTGAGCAGAGTCACAGTGCAAAAAATCTGTAACTCCACTGGTGATCACTGAGTAGGGCAAAGTGCCTAAAGAACCCCATGGTTTTCCCATTTATTTATGGGTGTGTGTGTGTGTGTGTGTGTGTGTGTGTGTGTGTGTGTGTTTATGTTTAATACTTTGTCATTGACAAAGTAAAAGCAAGTCCCTCTCTGCTGGGAAAAGCACCATGTACTCTTCCAGGCGGATTTCACTAATGCTTGGGAAGGCTTGGAGTTTAGATAAATGGAGGCTGGAAAAGCTGTATTCTTTCTGTTCCTGGTTTCCTTAGTGTTTTGATTTCATCTCCTAGTGGGCAGCTTTTTGTTTTATGTCACTGGGCAGATGGCCACTGGCTCTCGTTCTGGTTTTATTGGAAGTTTCTTCAAATGATTGTGGTAAGTTTCAATGAACTTTTTTATCATGCTCATTTCATTTAATTTGGTAGTTGGGGAGTTCCAAGTCAAACAGAAATTTCAGGCAAAATGCTAAAAGGGAAATACTTACATCCAAATCAGCAGGACTTAAAAGCAACGCTGTGTGTGCCGGGAACTCGCCCAGAGACCCACGCTGTTGGAGAGTGACAGGCAGCTGTGACATTACCTGTCAATGTTTGCTTCTCCAGAGGGTCCCCAGAACCACTTCATGCTTGCTGGAGCCCTGCTTCATAGCTTGGGGCCTGGGTAATTGGATATCTTTGAAAGAGAAGACTAGGTGCCCTCATGAAGGCACCTTGCTGGGTCTTGGCAGACGTATGAGGGGAGCCCTGAAGAGGAATTGCACTCACGGAGTCTCCTGAATTCTCTCTTTGTGAAATCCCATCCTCTTTGGTGCTTGCTTCTGGCAAACTGAGAGCATCCTGAGAATGGGTCAAAGATCTTTCAGAGGGATCCCTGCCAGCAAGAGTGAATCACATTTCCAAAAGCAAACTGGAACATTTTTTCATGTCAGACTGAGACGTTATGACAACTGGGTACTGAGACTGGGTATGACAGTAATGGGAGATGGAAAAGTATTTTTTTCCAAAAGACAAAGTATGTTCTACAGGATATTAATTTTTAAAAGTAGATAAAGTTTCTTGGTTGATTAGAATAATGCTGCTTCTCTGCCTGTTCCATCACTTTTCCTGTTCTTTGCCTATTTTTCATCTATATCTGGGTGGTCAAAAAATGTTAAGAAATAAAGGATAGATATTTAGGAGTCTTGGTAAAAGAGCCAGACTTCTGTCAAGGATTGTTACTCTAAATTATTGACTCCATTATTTATTTCTGCCTTTATGTTCTGAATTGGCCCAAACAGGAGGTCTGTTTATTATTTCAGACACACCAAAGGAAGTTAATTTTTAAATTGTATAGAATGGAAAGAATATAGGAATAGGTTATAAATCTGAAAAAAATAAAGAAGTTTTTGTATATGTTTATAAAACCTTCACTTTCCTATAGCATTTTTATTCTTTTTTTTTAACCAACAAAGTAAATTACAGAAACATAAAATAGTTTAGATAAACTATGTATGATAATTAGGAAAGGACATTCAATACCAGCTAAAGCATATGTGAATCCTATACTTGTCACAAGATCTAATGTGTTTTCCATGAGGTGGACACTATAGCATAGCAAGTTCTAGTTTATGTGTTGTGCCATAAAGTTCACTCTTCCAAAAAATATGCCCTTGTGTTTTGTATCTGCCATTTTCTGTGGTGTAAATACTTCCACCATGGCAGATTTCAATCTAACAACTGATGTCACTAAACAGAGTTGGGGAGAAAATGTGCAGAATTGACTCTTGTGAGCCTGTAACAACCATCTTCAGCAAATTACATATAGACATATTGGAGTTAGGCGGCAATGTACCCCTAAACTTCTAATTTTTAAAAGTGGGAAATGAAGCTTGGAGGTGGAGTGATTCAAGACACGCAAAAAATGGCTAAGTTGGGAATCGATACTTTACATAGTTTCTACTATACTAACTTATTGTGGGCAGATCTGCCTGTGCATCTTTATATTTGAAGCTATACAATGATAAAAAAAGAAAAGAAAGGAGTGAGTATATATTTTTAAAATAGAAATAATGGAAGCTAATACATTGAGTCAGACACTGATGGCTACTGAAAAACCACCCTCACTTCTTCCCATTGTGAAAATGTAAAACAGTACCACTCTTTCCACTACAAGTTTTTGTGTTAGAAATAACGTCATTTTCATTTAAACACATTATTTATGATAATAAGTAGGTTTATCTTTATTTTAAATAAATATTTTAAGATGTTTTCATTTTAATGTATAATATAGTAAGTATCAATAGAGCCCTGAGAGACAAAAGGGCCTCAGTAATTTTTAAGACAGTGAAGGGAGTCTATTATCAAAATGTTGCAGAACTTCTGGTCCAGACTTACCATTCCAGAGATATAATTCAGGGGTTCAAAGGGGAATATAGTGAATGTGTGACATCCATTGATGGTTTCCATTCATCCCTTCTCTCCCTTTAAGTGCACCCTGCTCCTAACATCAGGAGGTGAAGTCTGTTCCCTTTCTCCTTTAATCTGGGATGGCCTTTTGACCTGGCTTTACTGATACAACCTGGCAGGACTGACATTCTGGGATTCAGGTCTTAAGAAGACTTGCAGCTTCTACCTGGGTGTCTTGGAATGTTCATTCTTGGGGCACTACAGGGAGCGGCCACACGTAATTTCTCAGGTCACTAGACTCAGGTGCATCCCAGCCAATAACCAGCATCTACTTCCAGTCATTTGAGGAGGCCCTCTTCAGTGTCTGGCCCATTTGATGACCCCAGCCCCACGTGCCATCTGATTACAACTACATATGAGAAGCCCAAGCAAGAACCTCAAAGCTGAACTTGGTTAATCTCTAAGAACAATAAGATACAATAATTTATTTTAAGCCACAAAGTTTAGGGGTAGTTTGTTATGCACCAATAAAGAACCAGAACTGGAAGGAAACTACAAGACTCTTAGCTACAGAGTGTGGCTATGGAGGTGGCCATGGTTTCAGGTGAACATGTACTTATCTAGCTTAGATAAAGATCTTAAACCAGGCCCAAGGAGACACCACCAAGAAGTAAGTAGGGCAGCCTGAGAGGTACTCAGTGAGCACTAGGCTGGATGTAGAGGTCCAGCAAAGAAAAAAAGTGATTCAAGTAAGAGCTCCAAGAAAGAAATGAGCGTCCAGCTGAGATCGCAAGAAATGGGGAGAACTGGCATGTTCAACATAGCCAAAGCTGAAGTCCGGCCCTGGGAGCTGAACAAACACAGCTGTGTCCGAGAACAGCTTCAGCTGAGTTTATCTATCCCCATTACTCACTCTTGTCAGACCCAATTCCAGGTTTAGCACAGCGGCAAGATTAGCAGCAGCAAGTCATACTTCAGGTCCCACTGGCGGCAGAGTGGGAAGGTACTGGCCTGCCACAGTCAGAATTATTCAGAATTACTCCAGAGGTAGGCACTTAGTAGCTCACAACACCTTTAAAACCCACAGACACCCTGAATGTTTTCCACCTGAAAAAAATATCTAAGAGAGAGAATCCAACATCAAAATTTGGATAGACAGTGTTAGACTCTGAGGAGAAACTCCAGACTTTTATTTATGAGGGGTTTAAGGGCTACAAACTTGGAAAGGATGATTAGACTTCTCCTCAAGGGATGTTTGCCCAGCAGCATAATATTTTACATAAGACTGTTTAGTTGGGAAGTTTTGCAGGAGCTGATAGAGATTTCAGCGTGTGTGTTATATTTCCCACAAACCTCCCCATGGCACCTCATCTTTCTATAATCCTAATGAGATTGTCAGAAGTTTGGGCCATCAGTAATTGCTATTGTTCATTCAAATTTCTCTTAAGAAAGAAAAAAGAATCTCGCAATGCACATGTGGCAATGTAATTAAGGGCATCAGTAATCCTTAGAAAAAGACACCCAATGTGGTCTGTGTTAGAGGAGGTGGAAATGGCCTATCAGAGCTTTTGCAGTCAGAAGTCTAGGATTTAAGTTCAGCTTGTGGGTATTAAGTGATTCATTTACCCTGGTGGTTCTCAGTCTCACTGTACATTAGAATCACCTGGAAGTGCTTATAAATGGCTGATGTCTTGGTCCAGCCCAGAGATTCTAATTGTCTTGGGTAGGCTCCCAGGTATCAGCTTGTTTTCCCCCTGTTTTAAGATACCCAGGTAAGCCCTATCTGGTTTGGCTCAGGAGATAGAGCATTGGCCTGTGAACTGAAAGGTCCCAGGTTCGATTCCGGTCAAGGGCATGTACCTTGGTTGTGGGCACATACCCAGTAGGAGGTGTGCAAGAATCAGCAGATTGATGTTTCTCTCTCATCCATGTTTCTAGCTCCCTATCCTCTCCCTTCCTCTCTTTAAAAAAATTAATAAAATATATTTTTTTAAAAAATATGTACAACTTTAAAAAATAAAAGATACCCAGGTGATTTTAATATGCTTCCAGAGTTGAGAATCTCAAGTTAACCTCTCTAAATCTCATGAACATTCTACGTTAAAGAGGAAAAATAACATGTATCTCCCAGAAAAGTAGGAGCTTCACAGACCTTGAATATGAAAGCTCTTTATAACCAGGAAGAACACTATATAAATGCATTTTATTATCTCCATTAAATGTAAAGAATGAAAATAAACAATGTATTTTTTTACATTGTTAATAGTGAAAATTCTCATTAATAAATACATGGTTCTATTCTGTAGATAACATTTTTTTCTTTAATGGCAGGTCTCATTGTTTATGTTGCATTTTGCTGGGAGTTGTGGCAGCAGAGGGGTAACAAGAAGAAATACTGCCTTGAAATTTAAAGTAATTCACAAGCTGCTGTTACCCATTATGTGGGGAATCCAATAGGCAGTATTTCAGTTGCATTTTTGTTAGAAATCAGTTTGGTCTGGTGGTTAAAAATAATGACTCTGGAAACAGCTTGCCTGCCATTGAATGTCACCAAATCATGTAACTTCAGTGAGGTACTAATGGTGTTAATAATAATTATATCTTGGAATTTGGGAGAAGATCAGTACATGTAAAGTGTTCTTAATAGTGTCTGGCATATAGTAAATTGTCAGCAAATGTCAGCTTCTATTATGCACTATCAGTCTTAAAAGTCAATAACTGGTTAACAGACATGTGCAGAATGCTTTTTTCTGATATATTTGAATTAATATATAATAGAAACTGAGTGACCAAAGGGCTACCTTTACATTATTATATTGTTTTTATGTAGAATCATTCATTTTAAAATCACCAGATGCCAAGTGTGTGCCAGGTACTGTGCTACATGCTAGTTTACAAAAAATAATGGAATTCTTTTAAGAATTCATAGTTCAGTGGACTAGACAGACATGTGAAATGGAGGAACTCATAACTGAAGTGTGTCCACAGCAGTATGGAAAAAGAAGGGGTAAGACACCATGGATTGTTGGAAAGTCTCTGCAAAGAGGGTGACTTTTCAGTGAAGCCTAGAATAGGTTGTAGAAGGGAAAGGAACACATTACGGACCAAAGGTGCTGACTACCAGCAACACTGACATAATGACCTTTCCTTATTCTCCAAGTTCAGATTCATTTGTTTGTACCAATCGCTACTTTACTGAAATGACCTGGAGTTGCTAACATCTTACCATGAAGTCCTTCTCTATGAAGCCCCTGATGGAGGCATTACTGCCATATGAGACTGCACTAAAAGGTGAGTAAACTCCTCCTTCTGTGAAGTGCAAAATCCTAGGGGCAACAGAACTTTCATGCAGATAGTTCTTAAATTGAAATGACATTTTATACTGACTCATCATTTTGGGGAATTTTAATGTTTTCAATAATCAAGTATTTATAATCTTGAGCAAAGTTAATTTTGAAAAGACCTTTCACATAGGAAAAAAACTGGTAGAAAAAGTTGAAATATTTTAGGTCCCGGATGGAGGTGCTATTTAAAGACTTAATTCCAATGACGGTTAACAAATAATAATGAAGACTTGTTCCCAAGTAACATTGTAACATCTACCTAGGTTATTTTTTTTTTAAGATGAGATTTTGTACTGTATGAGGAACAACCGACTCTCCTTTACTTTTTCCCACAGTTCAAAAAATAAATTTTTCTCTTTCATATAAATTATTAAGATGTCTGGATCCCCACCCCTTTCCAAGTTTCCAGTATCTTAAAGAATATTTCAGAAACTGCTATATATTTCTTGGTTTGGGTCTATTATGTAACTGTATGAGTAAGTTGGGCCACAATTACTAGTGATATATACCAATTATTTCTCAAGAGGCTTGCTCAACTTGTAGTGATAAATTGAAGGTTTTCTATGAAAGAACTGACTTTTATTTTTATAACCTGGTTTCTAATATCAACTGCATAGAAATGATAGTTGTGAAGAATGCATGGTAACCTTGACAATTTTAGCAAAGCTCTTGAAAGAAAATATGCAAAATATATTGATCAATGACCAGTACACAAAAGGTGTCAAGTTCCATTTTGTAAAGATAAACTTGTTCTGAACCTTCCTTCCTAAAGTACCTCCATCATTTGAATGAACAAAGCTGCCTGACTGTGCCATCCTGTACATCACCCTGATGGACTTTATACAGCCCAGTCTCTACAATGAGCCTCCTTTATTGAAGAATTTTCAGTGCACATTCTTGAATCTGTAAAGAGACAGAGGCAGGAATTGATGATTCAACTGAGTTAGTTGAGTGGTTGGGTATGTGATCCATACTCTTTCTGAATTGTATGGATTATATTAAACTACAAAGTGCTCTTTAGAAAGGAACTAGGAAGTTCACACATGATTTAACAAAGAGATAAAAGCTTCCTCTTTAAAAATCACCGAAGCCCAGTAAATCCCTGAAGTGATGCATAAAATGAGTGCATTTTTTACAGAAAAAGAGGAAGAGATAAGAATGGGAAGGTAAATATTATAATGTTATCCTAAGAGGTACAGGGGGAAGAAACAAACAATGAGAAACAAAATAAAGGAGGAGGAACTGGAGGAGGAAAAAGAGTGGGAGGAGGATGAGAATATTTGCTGAGCACTGTTAATGTCTACATACTGTTTCTAGCACTTTTACTTATATTATTCTGTTTATAATTATAACTTTATTAGGTAGGTACTATTATGTTGCCTGTTTTATAGATAAAGAAACTAAAAGAACAAGTAAAATTTTGGTGGGCCTGATATATATACCAGGTACAAAGGAAACATAAAAGAAAAGCCCTTCTTTAGTAATGTGTCATGTTGAGGCATTATAAGGTAGAACATTTTCCTTTAAATGTCTTTATTAATTTTAGAGAGAGAGGAAAGAAGAGGGAGAGAAGGAAACATCAATGTCAGAGAAAAACATCCATTGGCTGCCTTCTGCACAGCCCCTAGTGGAGATCAAACCTGCAACCTGGGCATTTGCTCTGACCACAAATCCGGCCAGCAACCTCTTGGTACATGGCATGATCCTCAACCAACTGAGCCATACTGGCCAGGGCGAGGTAGAGCATTTTCAAAGGTCATTATAGACTGGCTCAGAGGAAACTGCAAATATTATGTCTACATGGCTGCACACATTGGTACTACACTAATACACACAATTAAGATAGTCTCTGGGATTCAGACAGGCCAGATGGCCCTAGTATTTGAGTTCTATGTATTCTACTGCTACTATGACCCAATATTAATTAATATAACTTTCTAGAACAACAATGTGATGACATGAAAATTAAGAATTATTAAGCCTGGAAAGCTGGATTCTAATCATGACATTGCCATACCTAGTTGTATGATTTTGGGGATAATTGTATAAAATGTGGAAAACATGTCTTCTTCCTACCCCATGGGTCTTTTCTGAACATGGCAGGGACTCTATATACTTTTTAAATGCCCAGCAACCAGTCCTTGGTTTTCTATGGGAATATATAACTCTATCATGCATAACACGATGGGAGTTCAGTGATTCGAAATCAGGTTAGTTTGGGAATTGAAGAGATGGATAATTCTGCAGAGGTCTGGGAGAAGTAAATTTGATATGTAAAGCAATTACATTTCATAATAATGGATGTGGCAGAACTTTGACAGGATAGCAAATTAAAGAGGATCCTTAGTCTCTGTTAGTTCCATTGCAAATCCTCCCCTAGGGACTCTTCCATTTCCAGATTTGAGAACTGGCTTAATTTTCCTGGACATCTTTTGTCTGTTTTAGCTAACAGTCAGGCCAAACAGAGGATAACATATAATAAAAACAATTACATACTGCCAAAGTAAACCTCTGTGCAAAAGAGGGGGTTTGTAACTCTTTAGAAACATTTAAAATATAATTAGGAATATATATAATGCACAGAGTAAAGCCAAACAACAGAGCTGTAGAAAATAGTTGTGGCTACTCCCTCCATCTAAAAATAATTTTGAACCAGGCAATGTGGTAAGGGTGCTTGCTATAAGAGCCTTTTGCACATTCTTACATGCCAGAAATATTAAAATAGGCTTTCCCCCCCCCCTAAAATATATTTTAAAAAAGTCATGTTGTAGCAAGAAACACTTTGAGAGTGGTACAAATCAGCATCTCATGGTTCCTACTTACTTTCCAAAATATGTGGTAAATTATAAATTTCACGGGCTTCAAACCTATACTCAGTAAGTGCATTCCCTTTAAAGCCTACAGGCCAAATACACCATAAGGAAAACTACCCATAATAATTTCACCACATCATTTAGTCCATTATTTATTCATTTTTTGAGCCAAGAACTGTGCTAAATATTGCTGGGAGGGCTAATGTATATAAGACATAGCTTAACTGCATTTCCTTTTTTATTTTATATTTGTCTCAGTAGTACAGCATCACATCTCTTTATCTTCAATGATTTCAAAAGTTCCTTATTTAAAATCTTATGCCCAAAGACTTATTTTCATTATCAACCCACCCATTTAATATGTATATGGCTATTGGAGAGCTTGGTTCATAATATTGAGCCAAATGCTCTGAAGCTTGTCCTGTGCTTAGTATAGAGATACTAAGGCCTGGGGTGAGTGCCAGCAAGAAGGGTTTAATGGGGGGGAAAGGGGACACCTATAATACTTTCAACAATAAATATTTTTAAAAATTACTAATCAATCATTATTTTAACTCACAAACATAGTTGGCTGAGCTCCAGCCAGATTTCTGCCTGTAACTATAGCCTCAGAGGATGTGTGTCTTCACACCTCTGGCTCCCACCGTAATGCGGGCTTGGTCTCCTGAGCACAGCAGAGCTAGTTTCTCAGCATATGTGACTGCCTATTTATTGCCTCTGGCCTTAGTTCACTTGGAAGCCTGGTTCAGTCATTTTATTTTCCCATTTAATTTTTATTAATTTCAAATTCTTTATGTGTTCATAGGAGCAATAATCTAAAGATACAGTTTCTAAAAATGATATCTCCTCTGACACTCTTGGGATAGCAGCCTGACATTCTGGTCATTCTGGTGTGCATAACTTCACAACCTTTTCTGTGTTCACACACATAAATAGATGCATATGTATTTGTTTTAAAAATGCATAATGTTTTTACAAGACTGAGATCACATTAGACACTAATTATGCAATGTGGTTTCTCAAAAAGACAACAGGTATCTGAATCAATAGTAAATATATCTAATTGATTTGTGTTTTATTTTCCCAATTATTATAGAATATTTATTTAAAAAGTTCTAGAGGTAGTAGAAGTGAGCCACTTGGCCTGAATAAGCTCAGGAAACAAGTTCCAGAAGCAAAATAAGCGTCTTGGAACTTATAATAAAGAAAGGCAAAGGGAAAGCTCTGACAGGCTCCCTAGAGTGAGAGTGTGCCTAAATCAAGATAGCTATGCTATCTTTCAAAATGTGTATTCCATAATGTATTCAATTATTTTACTCTTTTAAAAATATTTTTTATTGATTTCAGAGAGGACAGGGGAGTAAGAGATAGATAGAAACATCAGGGATGAGAGAGAATCATTGGTTGCCTCCTGCACACTCCACACAGAGGATCAAACCCACAACCCAAGCATATGCCTTGACTGGGAATCCAATCATGACCTTCTGGTTCATAGGTTGACCCTCAACCACTGAGCAACACCAGCCAGGCTCAATTATTTTACTCTTAAAAGAATTTCTGCTTGTCTCTTGCCCCTTAGAAAATAATGCAATACATTTCTTTAAAAATGGTCATGTATATAATGGCATGGGTCCAGGTACTTTTATTGCAATAGGATAGCTTCCCATAGTGGTAAAATAAAATGATTGAATCAGAATGATGGAAGTAATTTGTACCCTTTCCAAAATATTAGGATATCTGCTTCCCCAAATCCTCATAAAGCCAATTGCATGAAATAAAAATAATTTATTGTCAATTTTTTTGCTAATAATGAAGATAACACCTTTTCATTTATCAGACATTGCTGTTATAAATTTACTGAAATAATGGTGTTCTTATCTTTTTATTATTTTTATCAGTTTTCAGGGAATTTTTGTATATGAAAGATGTTTACTCTTTGACAAAATCGATCTTTATTTTTTTACGTAGTTTATATCATTTTTTTTTTTTTACCATGCAAATATATGTTTGAGTTAAGTGTGTGGCTTTGGTTTTCCCGTTTCTCCTAGGAATGTCTTCTCTATTCTTGTTTTTTTCCTAAATTATTTTCTAATATTTTAGTAGCATTATTTACATTAAAATTTTTCCATCTATTTGGAGTTAATTTCATGTGTGGTGTGAGATAACTTTATTTCCCTCAAGAAGGTGAGCTGCTTTGCCAAACTGTCCACAAAATAAGATGGTCTTTTTCGCCTGAGTTGAAATGCCGGCTTTGCCATATATTAAGTCCCCTTAAGTGCATGGACCTATTTCTGGTCTCTTTATTCCATTCCATTGCACTCTTGGTCTAATCCTAACCTGAACTGTATTGTTTTGATTTATGGCGGGTAGGGCCTACCACTGGATAACAATGAATATTTGCACAAGACATGTAAGTGTAGAAAAAAAAGTTAGTGTTCAAATCAGAAACTATAAACTGAAATTATCATACCAATCACATTACTTTGTATTATTTCTTACATCCTAACTTTTTGCCTATAAGTATTTATTAGTTTTATTGTTTTAATATTTTGAGTATGATTCTTATATAAAAGGCAAAACTATAAAGATTAAATGTAGATTAATTGATGCCCAGGATTTAGGGTAAAAGGGTTACAGAGGTACCTCTTAGACCATGAAAATGTGTACATCTTGATAGTGGTGATGGTTAAACAACTGTAAACATTTGTTGGGGCTCATCAAACAGTATACTTTTATAAAATATGAATTAAATTATATCTCAATAAATCTGAATTAAAATGTATGCATGTGAAATATGTCATTTTTTCCTATATTTCAGGGATAAAACCTGATCTACTTTCTGCAATAGACAGAGCTGGAATCTAATCCTGTTGTTGTTGGAGCTCCCTGTAACAAAACAAGAGCAGAATCTTAACTGAAATTCTGTGGGGATCCTCACTATTGATACATTTGGCTCTTTTGTCTTTTGAAGAAATCTACATCTGATTTGTTCTAACTATACAACAATTCACACTTGCTTATACAGGTCCATACATTTTATGACTGTTCCCTAGCATTCTATGAACTGTGAAAGATACTGACATGTTCCTAAAACTAGGAGTTATGCCTGGTGGTCTGGTCCTCAGTAGCATCTAAGCAATAATTTCCCTCTTAAGGAAACTGAGGCTCTGTGAGGTTAAGATAGGCAGACCCATGCAGTGACAGTGTTCTCACTCCCGATTTCTCTACTTTTGTTGGAGCATTTTAAGGAAAACTCTTCTTTTTCCTGATTCCTACTAGAATATAAAAGCAAGAAATAAGACCATCTATCTCAGAAACCAGGGGCTAAAGGCAAGGGAAGATTGATGAGCATTTCTACAGAAAGCCAGTCCAGTCTCAGTCCCAGACAAAAGGCCAGGAGGTTCGGCCTGGTAATCTACAGAAACAGCCCTGATGGTAACTCCAGATCTACTGTTATCAGGGCTTATCCTAGAGAAGTTAGTTTTCAGAGTCAGAACAAGGAGGAGGGGGGTGGGGAAGAGGCTAGGTTTCAAAGATATCATGACAATGTGCCTGCTTTTCCTCACTTGTGAAAATATAGGCTATCTGGAGGTACACTGATAGGAGCCATCTTGAATGAACAGATTATCACTAATGTTTTTTAGCCACTTACACTGAACTGCAGAATAAACTTTTGTGATTTTTATTCCTAGTTCCATTCTATCTTCAGATGATTTTGCTAAGCTTTTCCTTCTTCATTCATATTTACATTTTATTACATTAATTTTTGCATTCATTTGGGCAGGCTAACTCAACATATTCAAGTAACATAGAATATTAATAAGCCATTGCAAATAAGATGGCTCTTTCTAGAGCTTTCTTTCTTTCCCCCTTAAGAAGCCCAAAGATGATAAATTTTGGCACAGTAATTCAGGTATTTCTTTCAACTGGGATATATCTTTTTATAGATTAGAAACTATCAATATAGTATTAATAATAATAACAAAGTAATAAATGCCGTAAGAGCACTCTACATGGTAGAACTGTTAAAAAAAAATAGAGTGGGATACCTTCAGAAAGGAATTCCTAGAAATGTCTTAGCTAAACCTAGATGCTTTCTGTCTTTTGTTCATTCATCATATCTTCATTGAGCACCTGAATACTCTTGCTACATGTGTGGGGAATGGAACTGGACACAACAATGTGTAAGGTTTTTTCCATTTCTATGCGCTTTGACTCCATATTTCCACATTTTTATTAATAGGAAGGCATGAGAGCATGCATAATTCACTAGTTTCATAATTTTATCTTCTACTGCTGAATAATTTCCCACCATATCTTTGCCAGTGAGTGACCACAGTAAACACCTTTAAAGTTTGCACTGATTTATGGAAATCATAACAAAAATGGCAAATGGAAATGACTCTCATAATATTTCATTTTAGTCTGAACTATAACTCAGGATATTGCATACCATCTAAAACAAAAATATGTCACTTCAATACATTAAGAAATGTTTAAAATATATAGATAATTACTTATGTGTGTGTTTATTTGAAGCATATCGTAGATTTAACTGTGTCAGTGCAGACCGTTAAAAGGCATATAGAATTGACACTTCAAAGTAGCAACAAAGCTATTAGAGTTGCCAAGAAAAATCTAGGATGTACTACTTAATCATTATGTGCCCAGAGCTAAAAACTAGGGATGAAATAATTTACCTCAATTATATGATTAGAAATTGAGCAAATATCAATCTTGTGCATTCAAGACAGGCACACTCTATCTGCAGTATGCTGACTTATCCTACCCAATTAGCTGAATTATTTTTCATTCTTTTCCACAGTTTATCCCCTGTTGGTGTTGCTTTAGTTACTGATAGATGTTGAAGTCCAAATTTCAAAATAATAATAAAAAGTTAGTATGATAAGCAAGTCGCCATTCACTTAGAAAAGGATGATAATAAGATATGTAAGAAAATTAAGTTCAAACAGACCTAAAAACAGCTTTTTTTAGTTAGATGTTTTCAAACACTGACTAAAAGAAGTCAGTGCTCCCAGTTTTATTTTCTTCTGAATATTTTATGAGATAAAATCAAAGCAGGCCGAAGTGGTTGACTGGCAGGTCGGCACCCCTCCTTTTTACTCTGCAGTGAGCACTGTGAGAAAGGGAGGCGGGTAAGTGCTGGTAGACAGAAGGAAGGAAGGGTGAAGGAGACTAAGTACTTGTCCTTGGGAATCACTAGTGTTGCTGTACTTGAAAGAGGGCCTGAAAAGCTCCATTAGGTAATTTTCATCACTTGCTTTCAACTTTTTAAAAAAATTACTTTAGTTCCTTATAGAAAGTACACACACACACACACACACACACACACACACACACACACATTTAGCAGGAGAATACTACAAAAGCATCTTTCCTAGAGGAAATGCAATGTATTTATTTAAGTGATTCTCACCTCCTTCTCCTCCAGGAAATGTCCATAAGGACACAGACCAGGGACATCTGAAAAGCCTATGGCAAGCAATACGAAAAAGATGCCAGCTGGGGAATTTTAATCTCACACAAAAGAAAGCCAGATGCTTCTAACCCACACAAGCATTTTCTTTTTCTTATGGTGACATGAGGACTCTCTTTCTTAAAATAAAAATAAAAAGTCTCTTTATTTCCCTTTCCTTCTTTATACGAGTCACAAGTCTGTGATAACTCCCCCAAATACCAGGTGTTTCATGAACATAATTTTGTCATTAAAAGTTCCCAAGGACCACTTCTTTTATAGTTCCCAGATCATGGAAGCTACTCTCCAGAGTCACACAGCACTACTTGCTTCCAACCGAAAGTCATGTCTGGAAATACTGAGGAAGGTGATCAAAAGAGCTAGTCGGGTCTCAGAACCAACCATTCACATTTTTTCATTTGCCTTAATTTCCCTACCTCATTCCAGCCCCATAATCTTGCTTTGGGTTCTATTGAGGTCAGATGATCAGCACTCAATGGCCACATGGAAACCCAGTTAGAAGAGTTATATGTTCACACTCAAACATTTCATTCTGTTCACCAAACCACTAAATGCCCTAAAAGACCAACTTTCCCTAAAAGACTGACTTGCCCGTGCAGGGAAGGACTTTCGCTTCCTAAGATTCAAATACCAGAGTTGAAATACAACTAAATTAAATTATTATCAGATTATCAGGGTTTAGCTACTTCTTTGTCCTTCATCAGGAGGCAGATGAATTCTGACTGGCTTGCTCCCAATTGCTGACAATACCCTTGGAGGTATAAAGGAAGGCTAGAAGGGATAAATATCTCTGAAGGATCTGTATATATTACAAGCATGCAGCTACCTGAGTACCCACAGCCTATGTATATGCCCAAAGAAGTAAGAATAGTTTTCACAAATTTAGATCTTATTTTATGTCAAAGCATTGATTCCATCAAAGATGGTAAGTTTCACACTTGTTAACTAACCATAGGACATGTTCAACATAAAAATACCACCTAACATCCTAATAAGTTGTGACAACTTTAGCAATCCATGCCATTTTCTCATGAACTGCCTGAATCTGAGAGAGTAATGGAAAATTCTCACTTTGTCCAAGTAAATAATTTTAGATTGTCTATTCATAGTGCTGTAAAGTGTCACTTAGCTCATTGTATTAGTTGTTGAAAATGGGCATTTGGTATATGAATATTCATGATGCTGTGTGTTCAACTTTTGTGTGTTTGAAAGTTTCCATCAGGTAAATTTTAAAAATATGTTTTGAATTTATTTTTAAAAAATTGCTCTTAAACCCAATTACTTCAATGGAAGCATTAGGATTTTATGCAAAGATGTGCTTGATTGCAAAGGCAAATTGTCATCTATAAACTTTAAAATTCTTTACAAGTTTTAAATTTCCTACAAAATATAAAAATTCCCCGTAGTTATATAGTCAATGATTTTGTATTTTTTTGCAGTACTCACAAGTATGGAAGGTCTATTGAAGGTTCATATGATCTATTTACTAGTCTAAAAGTGGACTTAAGTCAAAACTGTTCTGAAGAGAGTGGTACCTAGCTTTCTATATATATTTTTTAAATCCCCAGAGGAAGTTAAACATAATTCATGCATTATTATAAAAACCAGTAATTCCTATTATGTTTTTTCAAGTATGCTTCTACAAGAGTGGGAAGAGAAAACAGTGGAGAAGAGGAGATTACCATTAGGAGGAAGAGTCATCATTATTTCACTAGGAAAATAGCCTGGGAAGACACTGAGACATTTTCAATATTTCATAATTCTGGAAAAATCGCGAGAAAGATTGTTTCACAGTTATTTTAGTAGCTGTGGTACTTAACCAAATTAGGAAGTAACAAGATCAGGATGTAAAGGAAATTAGAATATGTAATTAAAACACACAAATTAAAAACTGCATACTTTTAAAAGCTTCCACTGGTGTTCCCAAAATATCCAGGTCAATTTTAGTTTGAATTAAATTAATTTAATATTTTGACACATATATGAGTACAATAATGCTACATACAGTGCTATAACTAGAAACCAACATTTGTACAAAACACAGACAATAGTATGATGTTGGCAGAGGGAAGGGGACAAAAGCTGGGTGGAGGCAAAGGGGGAGTGGGAATATTTGTGATGATGTCAAAAATAAAAATAACATTTTTTATAAAAGTAATTACTGGAGAGAAAATGGGCTAACTTTATGGGTGAAGCTCTCATTCCATTTTCTATTCTGGAAGCTTCTCTTTGTGTTCTCTGACTTTCTCTCTGGCTATACCTTCTCTGTCACCAATATTGGTCTTCTCCAAGGTCAGTGAAGGTAAGTCAAGGACTATTGTAAACTTAGGGGAAAGAGTTAATAAGAGGGAGAAAGCTGATTTTTTTTCTTCTTTTGTTTTCCCTGAAAGAATTTGATTCTGAGTGTTATAACATGTTAATAAGTTAACTAAACAAGTGGTTGCAATTTTTATTATACTATCAAAAATGACCACTTTAATAATAATCAGCATTAAGAGATATGTGCTTCTCTTCCAAAATTGTTTATATTTACCAGGCTTTTAATTTTGTACCATTAAAAAGTGCATCATTTTATCGATGACTCTCTCTCATCGATGTTTCTAGCTCTCTCTCTCTCTCCCTTCCTCTCTGTACAAAATCAATAAAATATATATTTTTAAAAAGTGCATCATTTTAAATACAGGTGTTTCATTGATTTGTAGGGATAAAACAGTCAAGGCCCTTCAAGGTCCTTTGCAGGCGCAGAGGGTGTGGCTGGCCTGAGAGCTTGTCACATAGCGTCTCCCTCCTGGGATACTCAGAGCTTCCAGTTCCAAACCCTTTCCGCTCTTCTATCACAAGAATAGAATCTAATACAGCAAATGGCAAAGCGACATGACTTAAAAGAGTTTAAATGACGGTCAGACACACCAACAAACACCATTATTGCTATGAAATATGACCTCACTGATCATTTAAGGAGTCAGGTGCCACTCTTGTGGGGTAGAAGGGGCTTAGAAAATGTTGGGATAGCTGAGATGCTGCCACCCCAAGACTGGCCTTCAAGAGAAGAGCCCAGCATAAGAAGTGTGAATTAGAGTAGGAGATCTTCTCTCTCTCCAGACTCCAACTTTGCCAGAAACAGAATAGAACCACCTGTGCATCATTAGAAAGAGGAGCTATTTCTAAAACATGTAAAAGTTACTAAACACATACCAACTACTGTTCATCTACTATTTTTATAGTTTATCTATACTTTGTTCCAAGCCCTTTTCTGACATAGGACATTATATTCCAAATGCCGAGAACAGTGCCTAGTGCATAGTAGGTCGTCAGTAAACAATTGATGAATAAATTAAACTTTTTTTTTTACAGCAGTAGACATCAAACAGTACAGTTGTCTGGAAAATAGTAATTGTCAACTTGAAATTATAGGAAGACCAATCAGAGCTTTCTAAGCAGGGTTTTTGTCACTTAAAAAAATTTTTTAATAACTTTAAAGTATATAGATTAATACTACCATAGATCCTGCTAGGGAATGGCTGATCTTAAAAAAAAATACATGAATGCATACCACCTACCACCACCAACACACTAATGACTGATTTAACAGAAAACGCCAGTCTCTAAGCTTTAATCCTGTTGTATATGTTACTTTTTGAAATGTGTTTCTGGTGTTCCTGCAAACTGTTCTGTAGCTTGCTGAATGGCAGTCTTTTAGTCAAAAAACTTTGCTTTTTGGAGACTACAAGTTAGATAATATATCAAAAATGGTCTTTATTTTAAGCCCCTGTGTTTCATTTGTAACTTTCCTGCTGGCCAGCAGTTCATTCTGGGTAATCTATTAATATTAACTGATCATCAGTCTCTAGAGTAAATGTGGAATGCACACTTCTTTTCCATTTCTTGTCATTAATTATATTTTAAAAGCTTAATACTCAGATAAAATTTTTATTTTAGTTTTCATTCTTTTTCCAAATTAAACTATGCTCAAAAACCAATAAAATGCAAGAATTATCAAAGAACCACTGTAGCAATCTTGGCTGTTTCCACAGGTTGGAACAGTCATTTCATTTTGGTAGCCTTATATACTGCTGAGCAGATTAGAAGGATGAGATAATGCACAGAAGATCTGAAGGGACCTTCTTTTAAATCCTCAAAAGGATAATACATAACTAAGGGCAATGAATGGGTTTGATTGATAGTTGTTAGCCAAAGGGTAAGATAGTTGGATGTCACATAAAACTTCCATTAAGTTCAACAGTCCTTTGATGCAGGATTATTCTATTTACACTAAATAATATGGTAAAATTTATTGTAAAAAAAAAAAAAAAAAAGCACAGATTTGTATGTTCACATACATTGTTCCATATATACACATTTTATGAATATATGTCATTATTTTATGCTCTGATTGTTAACTTTATGGATTCTATTTCTTTGAAAATATAGCGTGGAAAGAGTTTTAAAAAGCAATCTAAAATTAATACTTAAAACTATAATATCTAAGATATGTGATGCCTTTGTCTTGCTTTAATGCTTATGTTGGGTAAAAGAGCATTCTATCAATAGTCTCCTTCATCCATCTGTGGGATTTTAAAATAATAATGGAAAGATTCAATCGGACATTGGGTGATTATCTATCTGGAATACTATGAAGCAAACTGCTGTACTGGCTGAAAGACAGGATTGCATAAACTATAAAACCCTTCTCTTTTGAACACGCAATGCTTCCTCACGACTTTGACTTTCAAAGAGCAAATGGATATCTGGGAAGAGCAAACTCATTTTCTTGTAACATAGTGTGCCCATCCTAAAGATGTCTCATATTTAAGCATCTTCTGTATTAAAAATCTGCACTGACTCTTAACTATAATATTATAATCCAGTTCAATTTATGGTTTAAGAAAAAAAGACAAATAACAGAGATAAAAGGAAATAAAATGGATTCTAGAAACACTTAGATACGAGGAAACAGTAGTCCACGTAGTAATCTCAGGCTTATTATTTTTTTCCTTCACTTATTTGGTAAATATTTATTAAGCAACTTAAAAAATATCCATTACTGGCGTAGGATATGGGGCTACACAGAGGAATAAAGAACACATACAGTTAAGTAGACAGTTCTAATAGTTTGTCAGGTACTAATTTACCTAATCCTCAACAACATCAACAACAAAAAATAAAGTAGTAACTTTCTTATCCTCATATTACAGGTGAGCAAACTAAAGAAAAGAGAAGTTCAGTAACATAGTTAAAATCAACCACGTAGAAAAAATAAATAGATAGATAGATGATAGATAGATAGATAGATAGATAGATAGATAGATAAAAATCACCCAGGTAGTAAGTAATGTGGACAGGAATCTATGTATCACCTTAGTTCATGACATTACTCTCTCTCTCTAAATTAAATAATTGCCACAATTAGAAAAAAATAAGAAACAGAATACTGAGCAATGGCTAAAATGACCTTCAAATATTTAAAATTTTGCTTATAACCTTTGAACCAAGAATTCCACTGCTAAGAATATCTCAGGAATACATTTGAGCAGAATTACAAAATGGTACATTTAACAGTGAGCATTTCAGCTTTGTTTGAGATAGTGAAAAACTAGAAACAAGCCTGTATAAGTTGTCATGCATTGGGCTGCAAGTAACAGAATATTCGATGAAGGTGAATTAAATAATAGTTTGTTAGCTCAAAAGGATTCCTGAAAAGAAGGTTCTAGCATTAGTTCTTCATACCCTGTTTATTATCCTTGGCATAGTTTTGCTCTTAGGCTTCATTCTCGAAATCACAAGAAAACTCCTATAGCTCCAGGCACCACACCTCACATAATAATCCAGTCGGGAAGAAGGCAGTTTCCCCAAGAAGTCCTACTTTTTATCTACCGTGTTTCCCTGAAAATAAGACAACCTCCAAAAATAAGACCTAGCACATGGAAAACTAAGACATCCCCTGAAAATAAGACCTCGCGCATCTTTGGGAGCAAAAATTAATATAAAACACTGTCTTATTTTCGGGGAAACAGGGTAGGAGGAAAATCTATCCCAGGAACTTGGCTTAGTCTCTTTGACCAGGGTTGGGCCTCATGCCCTAAGCCTTAGCTGAAAGGGAGGCTGAGGAAATAATTAACTGGCATCTCTAAACTCTGCTATGGGAGGCAGGATTTGCCAATAGGAAGATGAAGAGGCTGCTGCATTGACAACCAGTTAGGCCTGCCAGCAACCTCAATGTCTAACGGTGGAATACCCATGTAGTATAACCCTGTGCATGTTGCTGTTATAAATGAAAATATGGTAAGAGGTAGATTACATGCGGAAAATAAACAAGGTACAAGAAGTCTGAAGCATACAAAAGAAATATCCAAAATGCTAACAATGGTTATCTCTCTGTGATAAGATTAGAGGGGTATTTTTTACTTTATTTATATTATCACATATTATCTAACATTTCAAAATTAACAAATCACTTTTTAAAAAGACTGTTCTCAGCTTTAAAAAATACAACAATGTAAGTCAAAGAGAAAAATTATTTCTATCAAAATATTAAAGTTCTTTGGCTGAGCTTGGAAGCAGAGAGTTGAGCAGTCAAAAAAATGAACAAGACATTTTTATCAAAATTTGTTTTGCATTACTGTCATGAAGAAATGAAAGAAAGACAAAAGAGAAATCAAGCAAAATGGCCACTGGAGGATTTTAAAACTGGAAAAATAAAAATGTTTTGTTAAGAGATGATGATACAACCAAAAGCCTTAAAGAAAGGGCTGCTGCAACTTAATATATTGAAGGCACGGCTCTATGGATTTCTCCTCTTGTGAGAAGGCCTCTCGCTCTTGCCAAGATCAGCTTTATGCTGGCCACAAAAATTAAAATAGTTTAAGGGGAGAAAGAAAACACTTTTATTTTGGGGAAAGTAATTCACAGTTTTAACAGCATGATGATATCTGCCAATATATTAGTGTTTGTTTAAAATAAATGGCTAACACTTTTCTTGGTTCATTTAACATTTTAAATCATTTTAATTATATGTTATACATGAACACTTCTCATTGCAAACACCATCTAAGATAAAAAGTAAAATTTCTTTTCATTGCTTCCAACAATGCTTGGCTCGTTTCCCTCCAAAGAGATAACCACTGTCAAATTTAGGACTTATCTTTTCAGTTTTTTTTCCCATGTAGTCACATTTTTTAAAACCTCAGTTAAGTCATACTATACACATTGCTGTGCCATGTGATTTTTAAAAACATAATGTCTTCTTTATCTATATATTCATGTCATTAGATACAGATCTCTCAAAAAATTTTTAGCAGCTACAAACCCTAAACATTCTTCTTTTGATGGGCATTTAGATTGTCCCTAATCGTTGCTTTTATGAAAAAAAAAATGCTCCAATGAACATTTTGCACATCCAATTTTGTTCACTTTGGGTGGGTAGTTTAATAGCATCAAATTCTAGAAGTGAAATTGCTAACTTTAAATGTATGCACATTCTACATTTTGATAGATTGTGACACACTGCCCTCCGAAAAGGCTATATTAACCAAACTCCAGCCAGCAGTCTGCAAATGACTGTTCCTTCCATCTCCAGCAGCCATGAGCAGCAACAGATGTAGGGAAATCATTGTACTTGTTCCAATTCACATTCCTGTGAGTCACAGTGAGGTTGAACTTCTTTCATGTATTTACTCAAATAAACTACACAAACAGCAGTATTTTGAATTTATATTGGGCTATTATTTCCTGAGGACACCATTATTATTTCATCCTTAATATTTTAGGCATATTCATCTTTATCTTATAAAAATATTAATTGTAGTAAATAAAAGATCACCTATAATTTTACTATGTTTAGATAATTGATATTAATATTTCATATTTAATCACATATATATGTAATATATGATATAGCTTTTTTATACATGTAACTTATAGAAGACACTTATTTTAAAAATTGAGATCATATTATATATATTGATTTCATATCCTTTGTCTCATAACAGTATATTGTAAGTGCTATATTGTTTTTAAATTAATTGGTCTTCAAAGGATGGCTCTCATATGGTTGCATCATAAATTTGTTAGGTAAGCTTTTGAGTTGAACTTTTAAATTATTTAATATTTTTAAGGTTAAAATAAGATTTGCTAAATATCTCTATAGGTAAAATTTTATATTCCTCATATTTGCTTCATATAAATTACTATAAGTAAAATGATTGGCTCAAGGTGTATAAACACTTTAAGTCTTGGGATTTCTAGCTATTTTTAACTATGTGTATGTGAACACATGTTTTAATATTTTATATTCTCACAAGTGATATTTCAGAGTGCTCATATTTCTATACCCTTAAAACAATAAATATGAAACATGGTTTTTAATCTTTTATACACCAATTTGAGGCCTGGTGGATGAATTCATGCACCAGTGAGGTCCCTTAGCCTGCCTTGTGGGATCAGGTCAAAATTGGCTTTCTGCCAAAACTGGTTTGGCTTAGTGGGTCTGCAGACTGAAAGGTCCCAGGTTCGATTCCAGTCAAGGGCATGTACATTGGTTGCGGGCACATCCTTGGTGGGGGGTGTGCAGGAGGTAGCTGATCGATGTTTCTTTCTCATCGATGTTTCTAGCTCTCTATCCCTCTCCCTTCCTCTCTGTAATAAAATATATTTAAAAAACAAACAAACAAAACAAAACAACTGGCTTTCTGACATCCCCAAGTGGTCCCAGATTGTGATAGGGCAC
Source organism: Pipistrellus kuhlii (assembly GCF_014108245.1). Taxonomy (NCBI): domain Eukaryota; kingdom Metazoa; phylum Chordata; class Mammalia; order Chiroptera; family Vespertilionidae; genus Pipistrellus; species Pipistrellus kuhlii. Next base: position 13,904,484 of record NW_023425449.1, read on the forward strand.
AGGCCAGGCCAAGAGACCCCACAGGTGCACAATCAGGGCCAGGGAGGGATGCAGAAGGTTGGCCAGCAGGGGAAGGACCACAGGAGGGCTCCAGGGCATGTCCGGCTCATTTTGCTTAATCCCCATCTGCTACACCCCAGCAGCAAGCTCACTTACAGGTCAGAGCGTCTTCCCCCTGGTGGTCAGTGAATGCCATAGAAAGCAGTTGTGCGGCCTTAGCATATCATTAGCATATTACACTTTGATAGGTTGAATTGATAACTGGATGACCAGATACTAAGCATATTAGGTTGTTATTATATAGGATAGATTAAAGTTTATTATATTGTTTTTATTCCTATAATTACAGTCCATATTGAAGATTTTATCATATGTTTGAGTTTGACCATTTGTGTTTATTCTTCATTGAATTTCCTAGACATAATTTCTGTCCATTTTTTAATTTAATCATCTACATTTTTGTGTTTATTCATAAAAGATCTTTATAAAGACATTAACATATGTCTCTGTTTTCTTTACTTTTTTTTTTAACATTTATGTCTTTAATAAATATACCATATATATAGTGTATGGATTTAACTTAAGCAAAAGTATATGACAATATAAGTAGAAAACAAATATTAAAAATAATTGGCCTACGTTTGTAAATATTGCAATACACATAGGTAACACACATGTTTCACATAAGCACTCCACTGTGTGCCATTTTAAAGCTATTAGAAATGACCATCAATAGCCAAAATTAAGTAAAATTTGTTATTTTAAGCGGCCCAGAATCAAACTACATGAGTATTAGTGGGCTCTTTAAGAAAGTTTTCAGTCTGTAAATGAAATATACAGGTATGTATTCTTTCAAATCTAATGTTTCAGTTTTGGAGTAAGACAAAGGGAATTCAAATCCTGATGCTCTCTGAACTTCAAAAAGATCCTCATTTATAATAACATGAATAACAATATTAGCTATTTTATGGGGTTTTAAAAATAAATTATATGATTTATATAAATCAATTTAGCATTTTGCTAAATTGGAACAAAAGTGTTACACCTTCGATTATAAGATTATAATAATGGCTATTTTAGAATTATTTTTATTTCTTACAAAAAAAAATTCCCTCTACTATTAAATTCTACAGCAAGCAAAAAGCAGTTTTACTTAAAGTCTGTCTCCTTTGGGAAGCTCCTTTAATTCGGTTCATGTCTGATGAAAGCCTGCAGTGTATGGTCTTTAGAGAAAGAGTGAGCATCTTTGAAGTGTTGGTGACTCAGATTGATGTGTTCCTTCCTCTGGGGTGCTCATTCTGAGCCCTTGGACAACTGAAACAGAAAAAGACATGGCCGGAGGGTGTTATTCTCACAATGGTGCTTCCACAGATTTGACCCAGGCCATGCATATGGCTCCCAGTAGGCGGACTTTATTTAAATGAATGAGATTGTGCCATGTTTAATTCATGACACAAGAATGTAAAAGCACTCTCATAGAGCGGGTAGATCAAAACATAACTCAATGGGGGATCATATTTTTATAAACTGCAGGTTGCCCCTTATAAAGTAAGGGGATATATATAAAATACCAAACTTTTATATTCAAGAAGTGTCCTCATATGTAGAGCTGTATGTAAATACTAAAGATTGATGAACTGCTGTTGACTTTCCACCACTGCTTTGTGACTTTCTGTTGCTCACTGACAAGGCTTCATGCACAATTTAAAAGCCGGTTACTCAGAAGAAAGAGGATGGAAACATTGTGCTTGAACATCCCGAGGACCTGGCAGCCTACCTGGCCCTCATTCAAGGGCTCGGTTCCCTTGCATAAAAAAAGGTGGTTAGCTCTAAGAGAGGAAAGAAAACACAACATGAAAGTCTTCTAAAGAAAAAAAAGAAAAAATCCCAGCACATCTGAGAAAGCTCAAGTGAGTGAATAATAGAAAACAGCTAACACGCAGCCGCTTGGGGTTGATCACTTGGTTTGTTTTTCTTTCCTCTCCCTTCTACTGCCTGCCTTTTGGTTACTTCACTGCTTCTTGGCACCTTTAGGAGAGGGGGCGGTTGTGTGTAGGGTCAGACAGGGGAAGAGAGAAGATCATCAGTCAATTTTGCATCTTGCTAGTCAATTCTAGAGAAAGGTTGGGTTGACACACAAGAAGACAATGAGGATTAGGATTATCTGTGACTTTCAAAGACCATTGTTCCTTCATTATTATGAGAACTCAGCAGTGGGCTGCAGGCTCATCTTATGTATTTATGCACATGGAGACAGTGAATCCAGCAAGCCTTACCCTGTAGTCCAGGACTCACAGCTCTCAAAGTAAGAGACCAGTACAGAAATACCATTCTAAAAAAAAAAAAAAAAAAAAGGCGTGATTTGGGTCAGACACAATTAGAGAAAGCCAAAGTCCAGCTGTTTGCAGGATCTATCCAATATTAGTAGCATTGTGGTTTTTCAATAACAATAGAAAATGTGCTTTCAGAGGTGTTTTTCCATTTAATTCACTAACTCCTAAATGTTTGCTCTTTCATCCATATGTTTCCAGTTTGTGTACATTGAATATTTTTAAAATGGCATTTCACAAGAGCTATTTGAAGTTCGGGAAGGCTTTTAGGTTATTGTTAGAAAGCAGAAATCATGATTTGTAGAGGAAGTTTTACAAGTTTGAAAGGATTGCTTTTGAGGTTTTACTTCACTTCATTTCCCTCTACGTCTTTTAGAGAGGACAATTTATTTTCTCTGTCTGATGCTAAAGACAGTCTTGATGCTGAAAATAGAAAAACAGAGCAGGAGATAGGGTTGGGAGGTGAGGGCTCTGCTGTCTTTATGAACTGCTACTGTTCAAAATCAAGCCATCTAACTCCTTGAAAGTACAGCTTCAGCAATGAAAGATGTTTAAATAGTGATAATGGATTGCAAATAAAGGGACTCTTATCTTTGGAAGTTTGAAATAGACACCAGGAAGCAGTGCAAATTTAGTTTAAGGCTTACCACCAAAGCTGAGCTTTCATCTTTTATATGTCAGTCAGTCTGTGCTTGGGTGCTTCAGGAATACATAATGGAACTCCAGAAGCCTGGCTAATCACACATATAAACAAAACTTAAAACATTTTATATAAAATCCAGGAATTTGAGGTCAGATTATATTTTATTTTCTCAGGAGCAGTGTCAGATGAATGCAAAAAAAAAAAAAAAAAAGATGTGAAAATAGCACATAAAAGTGTCATGGACAGCAGAATAATAAATCTTACTCTGTCATTCATTTACTTCATCGACTCACCACTCATTCATTTGTTCACTCATTCAGTTATTATTCTACTATTGATAGTTGCTCCTCAAGTTTAAAAAGATAGAGTAAATATGATCATAGATAAAGCTTATGTTTATTACGATTCATGCAACTCCTTTCTCTGGTTCATCCAAAGGCAGTTGATAAACAAAAAAATCAAATGGCTTCAGAAGTGGCAAAGAATTCTAACTAGAAGCAAATGAATCTTTTCTTTAAAAGAGCCCCAGGTTTCCTCTTAACTGTTCCTAAACTAGTAGCCCCAATGCCAATTCTTTCATTTCTGGTTGATATAATGGTCTCTACTTTCTATAAAAAACAAAAACACAAAAAACAAAAAACAAAAACAAGAAAAAACAAAAACACAAACACAAAAAAAACACTCTCTCACAAAGTTTCACCATTTTTCAGTCAGATTTTACTCCTGTAGTCCATCTATTCATCTTGGATTCCTGCAATGCATCATTCTTTGGGTTCACCAATGGGACTCTGGTTCGTTTGCCAATGGAACACCCTCCTGCAGGGTCCTCAGTGCCCTGACCAGGGCCCTAGCTCAGAGGCTCTGTCCTGGTCTGTTCAGACCCTGCTTGTCACAGTCTCCACTCAGCCCAGGGCTGTGTGAAGAACGTTTCCTTCCCTTGGAATGGTTTCCTTCCATCAAAAGTTCCCGATTCTCTTTGTACTCTACTTTTACTCTTTCATCGGCAAATTCTCTAAGCACACGTACAGGGCCAATACGATTATAATATTTCTTCCTGCCAATATCTTTGCATTTCAACTGGGGTCATTTTTCATATCAGATATGCCTTCTTTGGGATAACTTTTTAACATCCATTTCCCTTAGCACCCTGTTCATTTCTTTATAAACTTACAGAACCCCCACTTATAATTGTTGGATTCATTTTAACTTCTTTTCTGTCTAGACTTGGGGCCTCACGAGAAGGGGAAATGTATTGATTGTATTTACTTTTGAATCCTCTGCATTTTGCAAAGTATCTAGCATGCAATAACTAGTAAATATATATGTGTGCTGAGAAAGTCTGTCCATCCAACCATCCATCCAACCATCCATCCATCCATCCATCCATCCATCCATCCATCCTTCCATCCAGGATTTATTGAGCCAGATGTTGTGCTAGGTAATCAGTACATTGTGACAGACCCAGGGGAAAATAATTAGGGCCAAGTGGGCCTCTCGATGCCCTTCAGATCACACTCCTCTGGCAGCTGCTTACACCACTTGTGCAGGCCAGCCCTGGACAAAGGTTAGAGGGTGAAGCACAAGCAAGGACAGACCTCACAAATCATTGGCTTCTGACACTTGCAACAACTTTGAAAGCCTTTAAACTGTTACCTTCAGCTTCAAGGCTCTAGTACTCACCCAGTTAAGAAGTCTGTTGACACTCTAACCCCATAGCTTCCTCCCCTACCACTGACTCACAATTGGCAGATTTCAGGATTGATGGTCTAGGGGCCGAGGAGAAAGTCCCTAGGTCAGGGTCCTAAGGCTCTGGAATTCCCTCCCTCTCAAGCTCTGCTCTCCTCTATGTAGGGCAATGTGCCAAAAGAGCCCATAACCCTCCTGGTCAGCAAGGGACTTCACTTCTGACTCTCTCTATCACTCATTCTGAAACTGGGCCTGAAATTGTTTGGATAGCTGAAGAGGTTGTGTCTAAAAAAGCAAGGTGCTTATTTGAACCTCTTCTCATGCTATGCTTGTTACACACAACTTAACTTTGAGAGTATGCCCCAAGTACAACCATATCAAGTGCCTTGACATGGTGAACAAACAGAAAATGTGGTAGTTTCTCCTGCTGGTAAAAATTTATAGTCTGCATAAACTAAGTTTAACCATCACCTATTAATCAAAGTGATACCTAAATTGCTCTTTAAATCAAATTTTAGTTAGTTTTGTTATATTTCTCAAAAACTTGCCAGTTATCATTTACCTCTTATAAAGAATTATTAAGCTTTCAGCTTCATAAAATGTTATATAGTTGCATGTACCAATTAATACTCATTTTAATTTTTTGTAAGCCTCAACAACTATTCTCATTTTAGAGATATAATGAGAGAAACAAAACTTTCAATGGATTTTAACAAAACTACAGAATATAAAATTGTTAAAAAGTTAAAATCCTGAAGACTTGATACAACTATTCAGCGAATATTTAAAGATCTATTTAAATAATAGTTCTAAAGAATAGAAAAAAAGCTCATATAATTCTACTTATTTGTTTTTGCCTAAGGAGAGAAGGGCTAGACATGCCAGGGGTGAAAAAGAACAGCTGGTAATCTTGGGATTTCAATCTCTTAAAACAATGGCTTACAGTTGAAGTTTAGATTTCTATGTTGTCTCCAAGTTATTTCAAGTGCTGTTGTACAATTATAAAAAATAAACTAAATATAAAAATTAACATTTAAAAAAGGTATTGTTTGGTAGATTTATTCTTAATCCCATTAATATCTCTTTAGTCCTTTTTGTGATCTATCACTCAATAAAGCCTATATTATTCAATAAAACTAATAAAGAATACTTTAAATATATGTATCACACATATTCAGTGCAAAAATACACTAATCAAACTAAAACAAAAGGCTATGTATAAAATTTTAATGTACACATGCTGGTGAAAAATTCTACGGTTATTAAAACTGGAACAATTTTTTTGGTTAAAAACCAAAGAGAAATAATATAAATGTAATCAGCAACTGGATCCTATTGTTTAAACACAAACACACACACACATATATATATATATATATATATATATATATATATATATATATATATATATATGTCAGAATGATTTTAATGGCTATTTAAAAATAATGCAGCTCAAATTTGCATAAGCAATTAGGAAATACATTGGATTAAATAACTAAAGTCCAAAGCCAAGGACAGATTTAAGATTACTTTCTACAACTACCTGTAATCAAACACCCATAATCTTTCTCATTCTTCTTCCTAACATCTCCAGTATTGAGGTTCATCCTAAAGCTAATTTTCCTGTAATTGTCTCATGGGAGGAGCCATCAGAGAGAGCAACATGCTTCCTTCTTTATGTTAGATCAGGATTTCTCCACCTCCTCGCTATTGATACTGACATTTTGGGACAAATAATTCTTTATTGTGCTGTTCTGTACACTGTAGGATACTTAGGCCATCATCTTCGGCCACTACCCACTAGATGCCAGTAGTATCCCAAGTTGGACAATCAAAAATATATCTAGATATTTCTAAATGTCCCCTGAGAGGCAAAATCACCCACAGTTAAGAACAACTGAAGAAAGACTCTAAGGCAAGTAAAGGGAAAATTTCTAAGAAGCTCTTATAAAACATTTCAGATTAAATTGATCTAAATTGGTTTGCCATACCTAATAATCATGGCCAACAAGATTAAATACAATACTTTCATTAGGATTAATTGGGTCAAATTCCTGGCAACAGAAAAGGAATTAGCACACCTTGAATCTTGGGGGTTGCATAGAAGAGGCTGAGTTTGTGAACAAAATCAGAGCTCTACTTGAAATAAAAAAGGGTTTATGGATTCAGAGTAAATAACCAACAAGATTCACTTAACAACTTCTCAGAACAAAGAAGAGTAACTCTAACATGTATATATTTTAAAAAATTACTCAGGTAGGTCTTCATAGAGGAAAAACCAATAAATGTGGTTTAATTCATTAATTAAAATCTTCATTGAGTATATTCCATGCCACTAGATGTTAGAGACAAGCTGGTGAATGTGATGTATACATGGAACTTATAGAAGATATACTTGAAGAGATTTCAAAAAGTGTGGTGAATGTTTATGTTGCCGAGTGCCATAAGATTATAACCTCTCCCACCTAGAATAAATGAAGGCTTCTCTGGGTTTTGGCTGTCTTGTTCACTCTCAATTCTAAGCAGAGAAAAGTGGATGGATCATAGTAGCTTCTGATAAATATTTATTGAGAAAATGAATAAATGAACTCTGAGATATTAAACTTCTATTGTCAGGCACTAGTCTAGGTAATTAGGCTAAAGTAGTGAACAAATTACTAAGAAGAAATAGACAACAAGTAAATAGATTTGGTAAATATGTAAAACAAGTCTAGCTTGTGACATAACTAAGAACATGTGTTTTTCTGTATCACCCTTTCCCTTTAGTATTTGGTTGAAGAAGGTAAGTTTATTCAGTCCTGGATGAAATGGTAGCAGGCATATGACTATTTCACTTAGTCTTGGGTATTTCAGCCTATAGTGACTTTAAGTTTCAAATATAGTCTTCTTTCCCCATCTTATATTTTTTTAAAAATTTTAATTAAACTTAAGAGGGTGACATTGGTTAATGAGATTATAGAGGTTTCAAGTATACAATTCACTGATATACCATCTGTATACAGCATTGTGTGCCCATCACCCAAAGTAAATTCTTCTTCCATCACCATATATTTGAGCCCCTTTACCTTTTACTACCCCCTGCAATGCCTTTCTCTCTGGTAGCCATCATACTGTTATCTGTGTCTATAAGTTTTAGTTTGTTTCTCTTGTTTGTTCATTTGTTGCTTTCAGTTTTATATCCTAGCTGAGTGAAATCATATGGCTCTTAGCTTTTTCTAACTGACTTATTTCACTTAGCATGATATTCTCAAGATGCATCCATATGGTCACAAATAATAATGACCACAAGCAATGGTGGTCACAAGCAATGGCCATGATACATTTTGTTGTAAAATTTTTAAACAAGAATTCACGCTCATGACTACAGAAAATCTCAATCATCTAACAACAAAATACCTGATTATAAAAAATACTGCCAGAAGCATATCTTTAAAAAAAAAAGTCCTTTGCAAAATGCTGTAGCAAAGTAAATTTACCTAAAATATGGACAAGACAGACGATAATAAATTAAATTTATAAAAATAGTGTAAAGAATCTTGCTTTAGAGATACTGTTCTTAAACCATGCTATCTGCTAACTATTAGGTAGCAGGAGTTTTCACTTGTTAATGTCACTCCTAATAAATTAATAACAAAAATTCACACATGAATCATGTATGGGGAAAGAGATACAAATTTTAAAATATGATAAAAATCAATAAAGACATCATGAATCACTTTCAGAAATTATTTGCAATTTGATCTTCTACTTTGCAATTTTTATACATTACATAAATTAATCTATATGAGCATAATTTAATTAGATGTATAATGTGATATACACAGTATTAAAATATGTACATAATTAATAATTTTATAAAAAATAATCTGGGCCCTGGCTTCTTTAAATTTTCATAATACTTGAGACACTAACAACTTAGTTCTCTGTACCTCTAAGGAATAAACTCTCAAAATAAAACCTCTTTAAATATTTTAATTGGTCATATTAACATTTTGTGATGAACCATAGATATACATTAATTAGTGAACCTCAGAGATGAATTCACTGATGAACTGTTTCTTTAATTTGGAAAGTCGCTGTTTTGCTTGGATTTCTTATATCTGCATTAAGGCAATTTTCCAAGAGAACCAACCATTGGCCTCTTGGAACAATTTTCTTAGTTAATCCCTGTGTCAAATGTTTTTCAGGTTATTTTTCTATTTAAAGATTTTCAGGCTGTGAATAATAAACAATATGTGAGTCAGTCAGAACTCAATCTTATTGATGCAAAAGCAATTTGCTTCCAGAAGTCTGCAAAGTATATACAGAGGGATGGAATACTTTAAAGACAGTTTCAACTCATAAATGGATATACTAAGATGGTGTATTGGTTATTATAATATTTTAGTAAGCCTTTGTACTAGAAAAATGTAAAAATTTCATATAAATATTAGCATTTGGGAAACATTCAGCTCAAGCAGCAACACTCTCCTCAAAAGGAGAATGTACCAGAAACCCCATTTTGTAAACAGGAAAATTGAAACAAAAATTCACAGTCTCAGATGTTCTGGCCAGTGATATAGATGAGAAATAGAAATAACAAGTAGAACTCTTGAACAGGGGGAGGCAGAATTATGTTTAGACTGTTCAGAAATTCATTCATTCAATATCTTTTACTGATTGCCCAGGAATTGTCCTAGATGCTAGGAATACAACTGATAAACCAGACAAACAAGGTCTAAGAACCTTCCATCTTGAAGTTGCTCTGTTCCATGACTAATTATTAGTTCACTAAGTGCTATACTGCTCTATGGGGCATCTGTATGACTAAAGACAACGGAAACCAAAAATACCAAGGGCATAAACGACATGAAATATTATTTGTCCTACACATAAACATCAGAACTCAATTGCTTAGATTTATTTGTAAAGGAAGCTCTGCTCAACAAAGTCTTAAGAACTCAGATTGTTTCCAGTACCCTGATCATCCCCTGGAAATCATCCTTTTTCCATGTCCTACTAGAACTCTAGGTATCACACATACATTCCAAGGAATAAGATGGAGAAAGAAGGAAGAAGAAATAGAAAACATGTGTCTCTAGTCTTTGAAGGCAATTCATAGGAGCTGCTGCATCACGTTTTTGCTCGAGTCCCACTTATCAGAATTTAGCCACTTGGCTTCACTTGTTTGAAAAAAAGACTGAAAATGTCATTTTTTTGGTTTGCTTTGTATTTTCTTATGAGGCAGTCACAGGCCCAGCAAAAAATAAAAGCACAAATACACGAGGTTTGTAATTCCGAGAACGTGGGTATCAGGGTGGAAAACGAGCAGCCTCATTCAAACCAGGTAGCCATCAGATCCCCTTCACATCAACCTCTGTGACCTAGAACAATGCTTCCCATCTCCGAATCCTGTTTGAGCACTGAATTCCAAACGTCGCACGAGAAAACTACACATACGAACTTAAATCTTTGACATTTCTGTGTCCCATTTTTTTTTTGTTAAATGAAATCTATTCATAGTCCCTGGATTTGAGAGGAAGTTTGAAGAAAGGGAAAGTTATAATAGTCACCTTCCACAGAACTGTCACTCTTGAAATGTTGTCAAACTGTTTACACTGTTATTATTATAAACTGCTTTGAACACACAAAACAGATAATCATAGCGTGCAGGCCTGAAGCACACTGCTGCTGTAAGTTTAATTCTGAGGGGCTGCTGAAGGAGGTAGTTGCCAAATCCAGTTGTTCACTGCCCTGAGAAGGAATGTGGATTGCATCATCCTTAAACCATCATGATTTAAAGACATCTTCTACAAAGGCTGCAGTGCTAAAATTAGTTGTTTGCCCGTGGTTCTCTTCACCACGATTATATGGTAAAGTGTATGTGGACATTTCCTACAGAAGAGGGTATGTCTGAGTAAAAGGGTTTGTGTTTGTTTGTTTTTTTTTTCTTATTCTTCACAGAATAAAAGTTTAGAGCAAGACTATTCATTTTGAATGATCTGGAATAAAAGGCCCAATAACTTCTAACATTATCTAAGCTTGTGTTTAGAGTCAACTAAGATTACTTTTACTGGCATTCTAGCCTAAGTGAAAACCACTGATAATTTTATAGAATGAACCTGAAACCTTTCAAAGACCATGCTCAAGTTTCCCATCATAGAGCTTTGTATGTCCGACTGAGTAGCTTATTAAGGCATTCCCCGTTACCCATTAAAACCTCACTCAAATGGATATCAAGTATCTCTTGTGTCTTGTTACATGATGTAATTTAAGTCTGAAAATGTCCATGCTTTCCTTTAACCAGAAAGTTAAAAATCTCTCTCAATGGAAGCAATAGAGTATATATATCACTGATAAGGTGAAGGTGATCCAGTAAAGGGTCAGGACTTAGCCCTTTCTGGTCAAACAATGAAAAGAAACTCATCTGCTCCCATGTTATGTGGCATCAATAATCCGGTCTAGTTTAACACATCAGATCCCTTCCATGCTTTGGTGCCAACCTTTCTATAGACACAGTACTAGGTGGCCCCTTACAATGTCATCATAATAGAGCTATAGAGCAGTTGCATGCAACAATGTACTAACCACTGAAGGGGACAAATAAATGAATAAAATATAATCCCCATTTTTAAACCACTAAACAATTCAGGAGGAGAAGGAATTTGCCCAGAAAACACAGGAATTCTGACTCAAGATCCCTATGAATATGTCAGGAGAGAAATTTAAAAAAATAAGCAAGGCAAAGATCATATTGGTCTGAAGGAATAAGAAAATCTGTAAGGTGAAGGTGGCATTTGAAAAACATCTTGAATAGTAGGTAGACACAAAGAAGGCAGTGGGGAAGGGCTATGAGCTGGGGAAGTGAGGGCTACGTTTAAGAGATAGTTGTCAATTGCTTGACACATACAGTTAGAGTAGAAGCAAAGTGAAAAAGGGATGGACACATGAATGGTTAGCGCACTGTGGTTACTGTAGGGAGTGGAGAACATTTCTTAAATTATAATCCATTAGAAATTTTGCCCAGAGGAAGACATGTCAGAGCTGCACTTTGGGGAGATGATCTAACATCAGGGTGTCAGGCAGAGTGAATGGAAAGGCCAATGAAAGGCCATTGCCATTGTTATCACAACACTAGGAACAGCCTGATGATTTATGTAAAACTCTGAGAGAAATGAGAAAGGGGGCAGTATTAGCATTTCCCAAATCTCTTCACTTCAGGAGAATGGCCTCCAAGCTTGGTATTCTAGTTCAAGTCCCCCAAGAAACCTCTCCAAAGCAGTCCTTTTCATCCCCCATTATTTTCTCATCTGGGAAGAGAACTTTGCACCTGTGCATGTTTAAATGCTATGTTTCCCTCACAGAGAGGGTGAACATGCTAAAAGCAATTAAGCTAAAGAGATCTGCTGGCAGCAAGAGTGTATCCCATCTCCCTAATTCATCTGGGAGAGCCAAATCTGGCCAGGAAGTATCTGAAGAGCATGCTAATCTCTCCAATGAAAAGAGGATGTTGGGAGATGGAACATACATATTCCGTGACTATGAATTTGGTCAGTTTGTTTCAAGCCCAAACTAGTTAAACACATGCTATTTAAACCACAGCAGCATTTTTTAAAATTAAGTCTCTAGTGGAAAAGGAAGACCTCAGGGAAGAGGGTTTTCCCTAGAGTCTTATAAAAATGATAAATGCCTCAAGTAAGGCAAACAGAATGGTCCCGTCTCTACAAGTTGCAATGCACATGTTTATCTTCTGTAACATGTTATGGCCTCAGATCAATTATTAGAAATTATAACCTCACAGCATCTTCAGGAGACTTTTCCTTTATTGGGAAGCAGACAATTGTTTTTTATATAAGGAGAAAGGCTTAGATTTTTTTCTTTAACTCAGGGAAAATAAGGCAAAATATGCAGCAAAGATATGAATCAAATCTGATGAAAAATAGTGGCTTATTTTATCTTCTCTACACAACCCTCCTTCCACTTTTTATCATTTTCCATGAGAACTGTATTTAGCTGAGCATAATGTAAGCTTTTCACTCCAAAAGCATTATAGTTGCTTTTCCTTAGACACCACCAACACAAGCTGATGAAAGAACTTGAGAAAAACAGGAACATGTGACTGTCTGTGTTTTCCTTTTTGTGATGATAGCAATTACATGACATTGATCTGAATTTGGCCTATGGTGAACCAACATATTTGATAAGACAATGAGCTAATATGGGTTGGCAATTTCCATGATTCTCTATTTTGTTGTTTGAAGAAAAAAAAAACACACACACATAAGAATATAGAACAATATTTGCTGAAAGATGTCAAAACTACTGCAAAAAATCAGCAAGAAACATAGTGAATTAAAAAGGCTGATGACTCTTGAAGGTGTAAGTAACGTAGCAGTTCCTCTGTGAATGACGGGAGAAGACGTGAAATGTCTCACTCAAAAGAGACGCTTTGGATCCAATCTAGAAGTTTGTGTTTTGTCCACAGGAAAGGCAGCTGCAGCCAGGCAGGGGTAAAATATCAAACTCTATCACCAGCCATATGCTCACGTGCTTCCTTCATTCTTCCTGAATTAATAGAGGTTTGCTTCTATTCAGACAAAGTTGTAAAACTGCCTGAAGATAGCAGTTTTATCATAATGAAGAGAAAATAATTCTGCCTTTGGAATTACTTGATGCATTCAATTCTTTGGACAAAGGCAAATATGTGTGTGTGTGTGTGTGTGTGTGTGTGTGTGTATATATATATATATATATATATATATATATATATATATATATATATATATTTTTTTTTTTTTTTGCTTCTCTTCTGAAAATAAACTAAGTATCCTAAGCCAAGAATTACTGCATAAATTTGTCAATAATATATTGTCTAGGTCTAAAATCAATCAACATACCCACCGACCTTTACCCTAACCCCCGCATCCTGTCATGGACACAAGTGAAAGAGAGAGAAAAATCATGCAAAATGACCTAGGACCGTGGTAGGCAAACTGCGACTCGCAAGCCACATGCTGTTCTTTGGCCCCGTGAGTATGGCTCTTCCACAAAATACCATGGCCTGGGCGAGTCTATTTTGAAGAAGTGGTGTTGGAAGAAGTTTAGGTTTAAAAAAATTGGCTCTCAAAAGAAATTTCAATCATTGTACTGTTGATATTTGGCTCTGTTGACTAATGAGTTTGCCGACCACTACCCTCGGACAAACTTCAATCTGGCCCAGGCTTAATGCTGTTTCAAAGATTTTCTTGTAAGTGGAAAAGATCAGATATCTAGGTTTAACTAATTTCATAGAGCTTCACAGGGTAATGCATCTTAGTTGTCATTATAAATATGTCATATATCAAATTTTCATTCTAGTCAACCGCTGTGCTAAGTACATTACACTCATGACTTCATTAAATCGCTACAAGACCCCAATGAGTTAATATGTACCCATTTTACAGATAGAGAGGAATCTCTCACTTACAGAGGATAAAGACGGAAGCCAAACTTTTAACTCAGGTTTGTTTTTCTCAGATTCTGAAGACCATTAACCACGAAACTTTCACAGAATGCATACCTTAATTGTTTTTGCACATTAATTGTGGCCCATGGCTCCTATAGTTTATTTAATAAGCAATTAAGTATCCATCTCACTTGCCATATGAAATTATGTGTCTATAATTATATATCAGTGAATAAAGAAGGAATTGCTATTGTGACAGCTCACATTGGGCAAAATGGCCTCTGATCAGCAGTCCAAGAAAAACACATGGGCTTTGCTCAATCCCAGTCCAAATGTAAAATAATAAATAAATAAATAAATAGGTAAATCCTGGCCATATTAATCACAAACTATAGAAGATAGTGTCCATGAATTCTTAAAAAGCAGAAAACCTACCACTGTTTTGTTTCAAGTAGGAATCAGCAACATTTAATACTAGGATTGACTTCATACAAGCAAATATCACAGTTTCACTGTTATCTCTTCCAGTTATTTGACTTTTCCATTCATAAACTTGGAGTACATTATTAAAGCTATATACATTTCCAATCAGATAGAGAACAGCCTGAGGTTTCACACCCTCTCAGACATAACAGTCTTTTTGTCAGCCCTGGAGGAATTAGGAATTGGCCTAAAACTTTTGTCATCAATCTGTCACTTAGATCATTATTCATATATGGTCCATGGAGAATGAATCACTAGATATCTGGTTTAGGAATGTACTTTCATTATATGAGAACATATTATACAAGCAGTTCACAAATTAAAAATAAAAGTTTTTACTGTCCTAATGTTTTTTAGCTCTGAAAATATGCCATCAATGTAAAAACACAGATTTGTATCAAAATTTGCATAGAACCAATTATTAAAAGAACTCATATGGAAATTGTATTTAGTCTTTAATATTCCTGCTAACATTTATATTTGTTGATTAATACATAAATTATAACATATAATTTATGGAGAAACATATAATTATGTGGGAAAAAAAGAATCTTTGAGAATGTTTAATTCTTTACATTTCACCAGAATATTTCTTCCATCTGGAATTTTCCTAGTCATAAATTCTGACACTCTGATTTTATTAGTTCTTATAGAAAATAGCAAAACAACAGTTTATTTTAATAAGAACAATACAACATTATATATTACTGGATATAATTTTTAATTTTTTTTCTATTACATAGCAAGAATTTTGGAAATTCATGGAAAGGTAAAGAACATATCTTTTATCTAGTAGCTGCTGGCATTTCTTATTGTGAATGAAAAATTGTCTTTTCTTCTCTTGTCAAATAACAATGAAAACAGTATTAGTCACAGTTTTCATGGAAATCTGCCAATAAAGGAAAGTTAAGTAACATTTCTCTTGAAGCCTAATAAAAATGTCCATAGCCTTTTGTGAGGATGTAAAGTATAATTCAAGATACCAGTCAAAACAAAGCAAAATTGGGGAATGAAAAGAAAAAGATAGCAAAGTCTTTCTTTTTTTTTTTTTTTTTTTTTTTTAGCATTTACAAATGTCCTTTAAAAAAAATGTTAAAGAATAAGAGAAATGTGACTTCAATGTCTCCTTCAATCCTCTTCTGAGCTTGAAAAGGAAAGAAAACCCTCCCCATCAGAAGTGTATAAAGAAGGAGTCTTGCTGGTAAGGTTAGCATCTGTCAATATCAGGCCTGGTACAAAAGCAAAGCTGCTCTTTGAATTGTTTGCTTAATGAGATCTCCCAGTGAATGGAGTGTATCTGCAGCTTGGGGTTTCACAAGGAATCAATATTGCCTGTGGGTTGTTTTATGTAGGAAGGAGGTTAGTTTCAATAAAGCAAGTGAGAAAAAAAGTAAGCTGGTCATTTTGAGTGTGTGCATTGAAAACTATTAAAATAGTTTTTCTAGACATTTTCCATAAGCACGCTAATTCATATATTTCATCCCAGCCATCTGATTTTTCTTTGTGACATTTTTATTGGCTTTCATTCATTGTGTGTGGACCACTTGTGAACCACTGCTATGGAATTTTAATGAATTCCATGTTAAACACCCAATAGAATTCATTCTTCCTGAGTCATTCTACAGGGAGCAAGCCTAATACACATCCTTGAGTTTACTATGTTCTACTGCAAATGAAAATAATGTATTCCAACTCTGAAGGGCAATTCCAAAAAACATAAGAAAAATCACTTTGTTCTACTGAAAACTCCATATTCGGCTAAAATGTCTCAGCTTCTGACATTAATTACATCTGTAATAATTTATTATACAGTTGTATACAGTCAGGGGATCCCATTTCAACTTGTCTACAACTTGTTTACAGATAAGAAAATTGGGGATCATAGAACTTGAGCATTTGCCTAAGATATGTAGTTATAATTCCAACCTGAATTGCTTATTCTATAAAACTCAGACTCTTATATACTAGAGACCCAATGCACAAAATTCCCCCAGCTGCCAGCACCGGCTTCCCTCTGGCACCCGGGACCCAGGCTTCCCTCTGGCCCTAGCTTTGTCTGGAAGGACATCCGGAATGAGGTCCAAAAGGACGCCTGGTCTAATTAGCATATTACTCTTTCATTATTATTATAGATACTACACTGTAGCTGCTCCACTACATTCATAAAATAACATTGGCTTGCTTTATCTTGAAATCCCTTTTAAGAGCAGTTATATATTCACAGCATAATCTAAAAGAAGGTACGGAGATTTCCCATATACCTTCACCCCTAAACTAGAACTTACATGGCCTCCCCCATTACTGGTATCCTCAACCACAGTGGTGCATGTGTTTAGCTCGATGAACCTGCAGTGACACATCATCATCACCTAGAGTCCATAGTTTACATTAGAGTCCATTCTTCATGTTGCACATTCTATGGACTTGGACAAATGCATCTATCATTACAGTACAGTATTTTTATTGCCTTAAAAACCCACCTTGGCTTTTTAAAATAACCTTGCATAAAAACCTAAACATATTTTAAGACCCATTAAACATACTGTGGCTAACTAAATTCAAAGCACAGTTGATACTGCTCTTGTGTTTTTTTTGTTTTTGTTTTTGTTTTTGGTTAAGCCTTGAAAATCTTGGTTCATCTCTCCTGAAGTGTCTTCTGGTAGCTTCTTATAAAACTTCTTAACATGATCACCTGCATTTGTTAATTTGCTTTGATTCTCAAATATTCAGAAACCTCTAAATATCAACTTGGAATACAAAAGCCTGGAGTTATGACAAATTTTATATCTAGGACTTAATTAGCATTCAGTCAAATTTAAATTTTTATTTATACCAAATAAACCACTATATTAACTCCCCAAATCAGTGTTTAGATGTTGCTTGAAAAAATTTTAAAGCAAACATAAGAAACTGAATATTTGCTTTATTGTAGTCAGGTATAAATGTCACTGTGAAATAGTCTATAGTAAATACTTTTGCAGCTGTATATATAGAAGCATTGAGCAATGCATTTACTGTATGTTCTCCCATTTCACAAATGGAAATATTATTTTTATCAAGGCTTAAAGATTATTAAAGTGGATCTTCTGTGGGTGGATTGTGCACACTTCGCCCCAGCTTCGTGCTCACTGCCACATTGATAACCTGAAATTGGCCATGGTGGGAGTATTTACACCATGGAAACTGACAAACATGACAAATCAAGCTTGCCTCTGCCTGACCCTACCCCAAGCCAGTGGGTAAGCATTTAGCAGCACACTGATGAAGTGAGATAATACCATGTAGTGGATATGAAGTGTGACCTGAATCCTCCAGGTGCAGAGTGTTGGGTTGTTGATGGCTCTCAGCTGCATCCCTCTGCGAATTGCCCTTAGCTAAAGGGAGCTGCCCTGCCCCATAGTATGCCTTTTCCTCTTTGATAGTCTAATTGCTATGGAGGTATAAAGACTTGAGGGCCCCCCCCCAAAAAAAAAGCAATTCTATTGCCAGAGTTTCTTTTTAAAAAAAATATATTTTATTGATTTTGTTACAGAGAGGAAGGAAGAGGGATTGAGAGCTAGAAACATCAATGAGAGAGAAACACCAAGCAGCTGCTTCCTGCACAACCCCTACTGGGGATGTGCCTGCAACCAAGGTATATACCCTTGACTGGAATTGAACCTGGGAACCTTCAGTCCGCAGGATGATGCTCTATCCACTGAGCCAAACCTGTTTCAGCTTACCAGAGTTTCTTGAGGGATCACTAAGATTTCTGTTTCAATTGCATTACAATTTAACTGCTTTCTTTGCCCAGTCCAAGTTCTCTCTCTCCTTTGTGGATGTTACTCCTGATGGAAGGTTCTTCAAAATGCACAAAAATCTGAGTGTCTGTTTCCAAGGGAAACTGACCTAAGACATACATGTAACATTACCACATTACCTGGCACATAGTATGTACTCAATAAATGTTTCTTGCGAAGATATTTATAACCCTTCTTTCACTGTACCTTAACTTCTCATCTAGTTGTGGAAATGGAGGAAAATGGTTTTAAATACCTTTCCATCTTTATAAGTTAAAAATAAGATTCTGGCTTGGCTCAGTAGAGCATCAGCTTGCAGACTGAAGGGTCCCAGGTTTGGTTCCGGCCAAGGGCACATGCCTGGGTTGTGGACTCATTCTAGTGGGGGGCACACAGGAGGCAGTCAATCAATGATTTTCTCTCATCAATTATGTTTCTATCTCTCTCCTTCTCCCTTCATCTCTGAAATCAATAAAGAAATATATTTTTAAAAAATAATGTTCTGCTATGGACAAAAAGAACAAAGTAATAGTAGTCTATCATCTTAGTTAACTCTTCAAAATGCTGGACCTGAATGAAGTATACATTTGGTCCAAGTAAACACCAACAAATTGAATGGATTCCTGGGAGATTTTAGATAGTAATCCATTTAAGAGTTAGGAAATAAAAAGGTAAACTTTTAGTAAGGTAATAAAAGAATTTTAAGAGTTTGTCAAATTTTGATTGCTGAACCTGAAGCAAGTATAATTTCTTACTAAGACTGCCCACTCAGGCATCTTTAATTATAATATGAATGTCAATTTGATAGCATCACAGTTCTGAGAAGACTGACTAAGAGGATGTTTCCCCAGTAATCTCATTAGCTGATAAAAATAGTTTTGGGTCAATTTAAAAGAAAATGAATATTATGGGCACATTACTCCCCTCCTGAGACTGCACAGGACCTAGGCATAATGCATCCCTAGGGAGGGCTGGACACAAACCACAGCTGAAACACATTAGGCAGCCATTCACAGCCATCCTGTAAAATAATATTATGTGTACATTCTTGGTAATGCATGAATATCATGACTACTACTAAGGGATTAATTGTTTTATTTGGAATCATAATATTTCCTAGAGCCCTGTGAAGAACTTAACAAAATTAACTCATAATAAGTCACAGATTGGTCATATATTAAAACAAATAATCTCTGACACATTAGAAAGACCACTTTTAAAACTTTCCATGCATTGGAAAATTTCATTAAGGGAATACTGTTTGGAATCTGATTTCTAACACGAAATTTAGGCTTAGTTAACAATATAAAGGCTATATACTATTATAGGAGGATACTACCTTGATATTTTCCTATTCATTTTCTTACTTATTAGTCTGCTCAGACAACTCCATTATACATTATAATTGGTGTTGAGGATAATGAGAGAAGTGAGGAATAATATTTTACATTTATTTAACAGAATTCATAGTTTTATGTTAGAGACACACATGAAAAGAAATAAATTCAATTCCAAGAATAGGGAATTTAATAGCTATAATTTCAGCACATTTTACTTGCTTTTGTAGAAAACATCACACTACCCCTCTACACCCTTATCTCCATTATCTTCCTTGTGGCTCTGATCGGGGCTACCAGTCACAGAAACTAAATCCTTGGACACAGAAGACTCAAGCTGAGTCTATCACAGGCCTACCTTGAGAGGGTCCCAACCAAGGTGTCCTGCCTTTTGGATACCAAAGGATGTGAATGTGAGGCTGCAAGCAGTTATTTTTCTATTACTCGAATAATAAAGTTAAGGCAAAGAAAGATGAAATAGGATCCAAGCTCTCTCCCATAATAAACCAAGAGCGGCTTCCATCATTTATCCTAGAAGCAGTCTGGGCATCTTTCAGAAAAAGTTTGAGTCAAGTTTCTCCAACTCAATAGAAAGTGCTCACTAGGTAGCAGTGCTTGTACTATTTAGAAGTCTTCTAAAAAAAATTACAAAATTATAAAGGCACAATCATATACAAATGTTATTATTTTGAAAGAGAAAGGAAAATACAACAAGTTACTGGACCCTTGGAGGGTTAGTCTTTGGTGATTTACAAGACTTTGCTTACATAGCATCACTTCCTACCTGCAACTGGCCTCCCTTCCCACACAGAACTTTGTGCAACAACCAGCGACTCCTATGGCACAAAGAGGCAGGTGCAAGTGAGCGTCCCTGAAGCTCAGGCTTCACCAGCTTCAAGGTAAATCTGCGTCCAGTGGCACATGTGTCCGAAGTACAGAGGGACAATATAGAGGAAAAGGGCGATCCTGGATACCAGAAAGATTTCTCAGAGGGATGAGCACTCAGGGGATGATAAATCGGCTTCTGAAGTAAAGGAAGTGGGTGGGGCTCGAGATTATGTGAGTTCTTTACACTAGAAAAAAACTTATTTTAAATGTGAAGAAAAGATGATTTCAGGGTGGCAAGTTAGAGAACCCTCTCCCTATAATCCTAGAACAAGCCTGTTAAGTATGTGGTTTTCCTCCCCTCGCTGCTCCTCCTCCTTTTCATTTTCTTGGTCTTTGAGAGGAGATATTTCAAAGCTTTGCTTCCAGGATTTTTATGTATAGCACATGCTTTTTATTTTCTGGATATTTCACCAAAGCCCAATATTTTGTCCTTGTCCTTAAATAAACACAGCACTCAAAAAAGGAGAGGAAAAAAGGAGCAGAAGAATAACAAATGACAAGGCTTTTCTCTTTTACACCGAGCCCTCCGACATTAAGAAGCTTAACAAGAACAACAAGTGCTACCGTTTTCCATATAGAAATCATGTCACCAAAAGTTCACCAAAATAGTGCTGAATACAGAGGAGGGAAAAGCAGAGGAAATTTTTCAAGTAGACAAAAGTGACATTCAGTATTGTCTTTCATGCACTTTGAAAATTTGAATTGATTTCCAAATATACTAGAAGAAAATTCTGATATAAGCCAAATTTTGGCATTTTTAAATCCTAAGTATCATGTCATATAACATGGTCTGTTATTAAAAAACAAAATCAAATAAAAGGCAAAAAATCGCAGTGTTAAAGCTAAGGGAATGGATGACCAGGTTAGCTGAGAATAACTGGCTATCTCTCACTCTAATTAATAGGTGTTTGCATGTTGCAACTTCAAGCTGTGAGGCAATATGGAACCTGTTGCCCAGGCAAGAGAGAAATCAGGGAAGAACCACTTAAAGCATGAAGGAGCATAGTGAGCCTCACATAAGGCATGGCTGGTTGCTGCGATGAGGGAAACCAGGGCTTCCCAGGGAAGCTCTCTAATCAGCATCTCATCACTTAACAGTTCAGTTAACAAATTTGGACAAAAAAAGCAACTGAAAACTTCATCTCTAATGATCAAACTCCCTTGAAGTATGCGTTTCCAAAGGCTTTTCTGAGAGAATGGGTGTCACTGATCAATAATGACACTGAGTGAGACATTCTCAAGGAGCTCTCTTTCTTAGAGATGTTTGTTAACCCAGCAGGAAGAGTCTGCACTGAAATGCTTTTCACTTCAGGGTTAATTATTTGTTTTCTTCTCCCCAAAGCCAGTTGAGAGCTTGAAGAAGGTCTGAAAGCCTACTGCTGAATTCTAGGAGGGCAAAGAGAATCAACTCTGCGGGATTCCCAGCAACTAGTTGGTCTTTTGATTGCTTTTTTTCTTGATGAGTAAGAAATTCCTAGAGTTTTTTTCTTTTTCTTTTTTTTTCTTTTTTTATAGTTTAAAGGTGTTTTCTATAGACTAATATCACTTTAGAAATGCGGGCCTTCACAAATCTTTTAAGGCAGACCTCCTTCATAAATCTGTTGTTTTAAGACACTCGGACAATATGATGGTTTGTTTTAAGTTACATAAAAGGAAAAGCAATAAAGAGGTAATGTAAGAAAAAAACACCTGGATCAGTACGTGGGTTACATTTCATTTCTGAGAGAGAGAAAACAATCCATTGTCAAGTGGGTTGTTTTCATTTAAATAACAGGCTAGATAGTCACATACATACAAATCAACTCCTTAGTTAGAATCTTACTTTTGGAATCCTACTTAAGGAATCTGTGTGTTCTGTTGTTGGATTAAAAATTTTAACTTCAGTACACAGAAAAACAATCCTTAAAAGCATTTTGACTCCTAAGGTAATACTCAATGTTTTAAGTATTCCATAACAATCATGAACATAATAAGGTTTAAATTAAGTTTACTATTTTCAATGGAAAATTAATTTGAGACAATGACCTCTATGGGAGGGTCCTGATAATATTTCAAATGCAGAAAAATACTGTATGGCTCTCCCTGTAGCATACTCAGGTTAAGTGCTCATTGTACACTCTGTAACATCTTGACCCATTTTACTGTCATTTGGGTTAACATGCCTGAGTCCCACTGGACTGTGGGCTCTGTGAAAGCAGAGTTCGTGCCTACTCACTATTCCTTTCCTAGAATACAAACATAATTATTTTTCCCTAGACTGCATGTTTTTATATGGTAAACTAAATAATAGTCTCCCCATACATTCCAACATTCTAAACTTCAGGAGCTATGATTATGTTACCTTAGATGATAAAATGGACTTTGCAAATGTGGTTAAGTTAAGGATCTTGGGATAGAGAGGTTATCCTGGGTGAACAAGGTGGGCCCAACGTCATTACAGGGGACTTAGAAAAGGGAGTCAGGACTGTCTGTATCAGTAAGAAAAGATGTGACCACAGAAACCAAAGGCTGAAGCGATGAGAGGAAGTGGACAGCAAGCCAAGTTCAGGTGGGTTGTAAAATCTGCAAAAG
This sequence comes from Pipistrellus kuhlii, assembly GCF_014108245.1. NCBI lineage: Eukaryota > Metazoa > Chordata > Mammalia > Chiroptera > Vespertilionidae > Pipistrellus > Pipistrellus kuhlii. The sequence continues at coordinate 13,927,625 of NW_023425449.1, forward strand.
GCAAGGAAATGGATTATCCCCTCAGGGCCTCCAGAAGAAGTCAGCCAGCCAAAATCTTGACTAAGTTTGACAAGATTTGTTACAGCAGCAACATGGAATTATTATAGTCTGTTAGGATTTGGTGGACTAAAATCATCTATTCTCCTTGAGTCCTCCTCTGATGAACCTGTGGGTTTAGGTGTTTTCAGAAGAGGCAGTATATGAAATGAAAAGTTTCAGGCTTTTCAGTTAAACATCCTGGGTTTAACTGAAACATGCTATGTAAGAAAGCTCTGTCCTAATTAACTTTCTAATTTTGATGTCATTTAACCTCTTAAAAACTTAGTTTCCACATTGGGAAAATGGGGATAATAATAATTCTTGCATCACAGGCCAAATAATGTAGGGTAAGTGTGTGTGTATTTAGCACATTACTATTTGGTCAGTGATTTTGTTTGTTAATAGAAAATATAAGTGTAAAAACATTGACTGTATCTAACTAAAATCACCTTAGAAAAGCTTCGATTCTTGCTGCTGAGTCCATTACATGTATCTCGCACAGAGGCTGTCACAAGGCATACATGAGAAAAACATTTTGTAGTGTTCAATTTCCTGATAGGCTTGGCAACTGAGGACAAATCCAGGAAACACCATGACTTAGGGTCCAGTGGTCGGCAAACTCATTAGTCAGCAGAGCCAAATATCAACAGTACAACGATTGAAATTTCTTTTGAGAGCCGAAAACTGACTTCTGCACATGGGCCACCAAGTTTTAATCACACTGTATGTGCACGCCTGCATGTGGTATTTTGTGAAAGAGCCACACTCAAGGGGCCAAAGAGCTGCATGTGGCTCAAGAGCCGCAGTTTGCCGACCACTGACTAGGCCAAGCCAAATCCAGCTTTACTCTGGCTCTGTTAGAGTACCTATAGCTTTCTTACATAGCATGTTCTCCTGGGACTCCAGAGCCTTCAGGAGGTCACGTGCCACAGGCCCCCTGCCAGGAATGCCCTCCTATTATAACCACCACCATCTTTCTCCCTTAGCAAGAATCTACAATCTCTATGGAGTCTTTCTTGCCTTCTCAAGCTTCTATTTATGAATTTTTCAAATATCTCAACACATTTTCACAAGAACCTCCTTAAAGTTTGCATCTACCTCCCTATCAGTTCTTCAGAGAAATTGCTTTGTCTTCTTTTTTTTTTTTTTTTTTTTTATCTCCAAGTATTATGCTAGGCGCTGAGAATATAATTCAATCAATTCAAAGACTAGCCCCACCTGGTTTGGCTCAGTAGATGGAGTATCACCCAAGGTTCAATTCTAGTCGAGGGCCCATTCCTCGGTTGCAGGTCCCCATCCTTGTCCCCAGGCACATACGAAAGGCAACCAATGGATGTCCCTCTCACTTCAATGTTTCTTTCTCTCTGTCTCTCTCTCTATCTTCCACTCTCTTTCAAAAAAAAAAATTATTGCAAATAATATCTTGGGTGAGGATTAGCAAAAACAAAAAGATATTTAAAGACTAGATTACCTAATAAATTAGTCTTTGAGGATGATGTAGTAGTAAAACTACTTTAAACATATGTATCCCTCCACAATTATCTTATAAAAAATGTCCATCTTAGAATAAGATTTCTTGCCCCAACATTTTAATCTAGAAGAATAATTGTACTTGTACACATTACAGCCAACTCTGGAAATCAACTGAACATAGATGTTGGGATGAGAAAAAATCTTGATATCTCTCAAATCACACAGTGAATTACAGTAATAGCATAAAATTGAAAACTGTTTTGCTGTGTAATAGAGGTAAAGATGTTGAAGGCTTTTGTTTTTAAAAGAATATTTACAACGAAGTTATGCAATTAAAATAACTGAACTATGAAATTATTTCAAAATAGAAATAAATTTCACTTTTCTCCAGGGATATTATAGTAAGATTTAAATTAAACCTATTTTAAATAAGTTGTTTTGGGAATATGCCCATTCTATAATGATGCTATAATTGAAGTCAGGTGAGACAATCAAATTATTTTTCCTACTAAATTTTCTGAAATATGAATACCTAACCAACCTGTCAGACTTGAAATAAAGTGTTTAATATGCATTAGACATCTCATAATGCTGTTAATAACAGTTAGTTATTTAAAGGGATATATATATATATATATATATATATATATATATATATATATATTTCATATCTTGGTTCATTTGAACAAATAATTAAGATCATCAGGACAACATAAGAGAATTACTATGTCTTGCTGTCTATGTGCTTTATAGAATCTCCTGCTTTAGTTGTACTTTTTCCTCAGGCATTTTTTTTCTGTAGGCATTCCTTCCCATTTGCAATTTATAATTCTTGGCCTTACCAAGAAAGGTCTTATGAAAGCAATAATGTCTTGATTTGTTCAAAAAACCTCAATTTTATAAACATTCATATTTCACATTCATGTGGAATAGTTATTTTTCCCCATCTCTGTTTTTTTCTTAAAATACTTTTATAGCATTAAACTTTCTTAAATAGTGGTTGAGATTATTGCCCAGTTGATGGGGGTACAAGTGAAATTGAGGTGTTCTTTTTTATGATTCCCAAAATACAGAGTTGATACATAGTGGAGAAAAATAGCCAGAAGTAAACTTCAGACCTTTCATTTGGTACCACATAATACTTTTTTCATTAAAAACAAAGCCAGTGGTGACCAAGTGGCAAATAAATGTTAGGGAAGGAATACTCTATGCAAGTGGGTTGGAGTGGTAAGCTCTTCCCCAGGAAAGCAGACCTGCCTTATGAAATAGTTCTGCAGCTTTCAAAATCCTGTGCAGAGAAAGGGCATTCCAGGCACAGCATTTAATTAGGTTATTAAAAGGGGGATATTGAGGAAAGGATTAGAAACAAAACTCAAACCCCTGCCATGTAAGATGAAGAAGAAAATGGTACAAATAAAGGTACCGGACAATATTTTCCTCATCTGGAATATTTGTGGATTGAAAGAATTACTTTTCAATTCCTTTCAGCTATTAGACTTTATGATTTTAAATGGATGAAACAGGATATTAACTTCCATCACAAGCCAGGCTTCTAGGACCAAATCTACAAAAATCTCGTTAATGCTTCCCCTTATCTCAAACAGGAAGTTTAAAAGTTTCAGTAGATACCTTTGTACAAAAGACACATACAGGAAAAGTACAGAGTACTCTCAACTGGAGAATTGGAAGTGTGTGTCTCATCCAGATGTCAGAGCTATTCCAGGTCCAACAATCTTCAAAGGCAGGATTTCAAAGAGTCCCTCATCCATTCATAAGTTTATACATTCTTTATTAAACTCCTACTAAAGGTGGTAAAAAACACATAATTAACTGGCATGGTCCTCATCTTTCTATGCAAAAAAAAATTTGAGTTAAAATTCAGTATTAACTAAGTACAAATGAAAAGAGGCAATTGTGATTGAGGAAAAGGGTAAATTTTAGAAAAAAGGGTTATAGCAGCATTTGCTATTGTGTAAATAATAAGATTTCTATATGTAAGAAGGGAGAAAAAGACCTAACATTCCAAGGGAAAGGAAAAACATTAGAAGAGATTCTACAATCTCCCTAGATTGTATGATGTACTTGGCCAGTTTTGAGAACAGCGAATAAGGACAGCATGTCGGGTAAGCAGGGTGGGAATGTGAGAGTGGCAAGCAATGAGAGGAAAAGTAGGCTGGATTAAATGTGCCATAGGAAGTTTAGACTTCATTGTGTGGGCAATTTTAAATCATGCTTCAGAGCAGAGGATTTGAAATGCCTCCTGCTGGGCTTGGAAGAATAGAGGGCAGGGGATAAGTCCAGAGTGATTGGAGCCAATGAGATCATTTATTGGACTACTTGTAAAGTCCAGGGGAAAGATCTTAAGAACCTGAATTGAGTAGAAAAGTCCAACAAATAAAGAGACTTTCCCTGAAGAAAGTCAGTCTCGGCTAACACAAACTTCTAAAGAAACACAAAACCAAGTTAAAGGCTTTAGGCTGGCCTACAACTGGCCCTGATTAGATAGCAATGATTTCTAATTTGCGTATTAAAGGAGAAGACTAAACTCTTATGGCTTCTGTTTTTGTTAGACTGATAGTGTTTGCTTGTAAATGTGTGCCCAGTAAGTTTAGAAAATAAACTATTTGAAAATGTTTTGTTCCCTCTAAGTGGTAAACATTCCACTTGAATCACATTGGAATACTGAGTTGTTTAGATGTGGTTAATGCCAAGTGAAACCACAGTGAAACTCATTCAAGAATCACTTATTTACTGCAGTGTGAATGTAAGAGACGTTGTTCTTTTGTTATTCTCTATATGAAATGGGGAATGGTGGGTGGATATTAAAACAACATTACTATAGTGGTTGGGGTTGAAAATGGGGAATGGCTGCAGATGGGCATGACGAACTCTTTGGAGGGATGAAAATGTTCTGAAACTAGATTGTGGTGCTGGTTGCACAACTCTATAATTTACTAAAAGTCATTGGATCATACACTTAAAATGCGTGAACCTGGCTGGCGTGGCTCAGTGGTTGAGCATTGACTTATGAAGCAGGAAGTCATGGTTTGATTCCTGGTCAGAGCACATGCCAAGGTTTTGGGCTTGATCCCCAGGAGGGAACATGCAGGAGGCAGCCAATCAATTATCTTTGATCATTGATAACTCTCTCTCTCTCTCTCTCTCTCTCTCTCTCTCTCTCTCTCTCCCTCCCTCCCTCTCTCCCTCCCTCTCTCAAATCAATTTAAAATGGGTGGATTTTAGGTATATAAAGTATACTTCATTAAAGCTGTCAGAAACACTATTGATGTACACGCATTAAGGATTCTAAATCTGCTAAATGTGGTAAATAACTGGCAGCCATTTATCAAATAACAGTTTATACAGAAATATACTAGGAACAGGTAAGTTCTATGCCAATGTTTCTAAGAATTTAATATGTTTAAGAATTATCAGTGGGTAGTAAATGTTGATTCTAATTCAGTAAGTCTTGGTCTGGGTCCATAATTCTATGATTTAAACAAACTTCCAGAAGATGCCATGGACAGGCTGACAACCCACATTTGACTGTCAAGGTTCCAGGCATAGGGAATGTAGCAGGGAACAAGAAGGTAATGTTCCTGCTCCCATAGAACTGACTTCCTAGAAAGAGAGGTGGGTGATAATCAAGCAAATAAATAAAAGCTCATGGTAGTTCCTTCTATAAGTTGTATAATATTCAAAGCAACCCCACAATTTAATACTTAAAAAAAATATTTTGATTCACTGCTTATACCAGGCATCCTTCTAGGCAATGGAGACCCAATTGTGAACAAAACATGATTTATGATATGGAATTTAAAATCTATTCCTCAACTCACTTTATCCTCAAAACAATCCTATGAGGTATGTGGTTTAATTCTTTTTGTTTTACAGAAGCAGAAGGCCACACAGCTCCTATAAGTGCTGGGCCTCAAACCAAAGACATCATCTCAATACTATGCTAGACTATATTTCAATTTCACTGCTACATTTAAGAAATGGGAACATTAGATTGCATTTATCATCACAGAATACTATGTTCTTTTGGGCTTTGGTGACCCCGAGCAAGTTGTATTATCTGTTTGCACTATCGTTTAGCTTGGCTCTTTCCTCTTTCTGGGTTCCACATTATTAAAATGCTCTCGTGCTTACATGGAAGATTGTTATTTAGGTCCACATTTCTTTCTCTTCTTTGCTACCAATTTCAACAACCTACTGAGAATCTATTTATACTCTGCTCTCCTGAGAATTTGAAGTTCATCTTCATTTATTGCCTGCAGATGTATTTCTCATGCCACTTCTTTTTTTTTTTTTTCTTTCTTTAAGTTTACCAATGATGTAGTTAAACAACATAGAATCCAACACTGATCCATGAGGACAGCTCCTTAAGTTTTGGCTCATTTTATGTCAATAACCCATCCCTTCAACATGTCTTAGCTTAAAGTGTTCATACTGGAACAAGGACAAACAACTATAGTTTACCAAAGAATATAAATAGGAGAAATTTTTGAAGATCAACAATTTAATTGCATGAATCTGAACAATGATGAAAATATAAAATGGGAAATTATATCCTACTGTAGTTGAACAATTAACAGTAACTAACATTTATTAAAAATTAACATGTCAATCAACTATATCTAATTTTAAAAATTACCTTTCAATATAATTACACTGTCCATCAGTGCCATTATTCTGCAGGCCAGAAACCGAGATATAGTATCATATATTGTTATTATATTTTGATTAATACGTACATATCTTGTTGTTACTTTAACTGACTTTTTAAGAAACTAACCTTGCTACCCTTCTAATTTGGAGTATGAAACTTGTCAGTACTCTCCCAAAGAAGATTGATTTGGAGAATCTAAACAAGAATATGTCCCCCCAAGGAAAAACTGACTCTCTAAGAACCGATAATTTGATCTGGCTTATTGCAGAGAGAGCTGTTACCAGTTACCTTGAAGTAAGTTTTATGAAACAAATTCCAGTTTTTATAAAGCTGAAGGAGAATAGAGAGTTCAATAAAAATTCAAGTATGCAAACTGCCTATAGTATGGTTTCAAGATGATTATATTAAGTACACAAATCTGGTTCTAATGGCATGCTTAGAAGATGGGCAGGGTGCTCAATGTGTAAGTAATTATGAACTTGGCACAGTAGCTCTGTTTATTTTAAGCTCTCTTCTGCTGCTTTGGTTGAGAATGTTTACTTAACCAGACTCTATTAAACATGCTAAAAACATTATTGCAGATTTTGTCTCTGTGAACACTTTCCATTGACAAGCTACAGAAGCTATAAATCACCGGGCATGGTAGACGATGGCAGATGGGCTAAAGCAGACGCAAAGCGGACAGGCAGGTATCTTTTTATCTTGGACTAGAAAAATAAAAATCAGTTGCATTAAGTGTTTCTGAAAAGCAAAGGGCTGACAGTACTGGAGACTGAAGTCTTCTGCTTTCCAGATGCCAGGCTGTGTAGGAACTGCTGGAGGGGCTCCTGTCTAGCATGCCTTGACCTGCTAGGACTGCGTGATTAGCCTTCTCTGGTGTCAGGAAAAATCCCATGCTAGTGACTACTGCATGGAATTCAGCCTCTAAATCTATGCTTAATGCAGTTACTTTAAGAGCTTGATCAGTACATAAGACCGTACCTGTTCAAAATACTACCTAAGCCGAGGAAAGAAGGAAATTCAGCTGTGTTTCACAACGCAAAACAAGGAACTGAGAAATCACAGGGACTTCAGTCAATGATGACAGATGTGGAAACCCAGTTTTTAACCGTCTTCTCCTCTTATTCCCCCTTTTCCCCCTCTTTGCTATGGGGGAAGAGGCTTCTTACTTCTATTTTATATAACTCCAATGGTATTTCCTGATAAAGATTGTTTTGCCACATACAAACATATTTGAACCACATATTAAAAAATAATTTGATCATTTCTATATAAAATTGTAATATATTAGGTTCTCACAAAATAAGTTACAGTAGAGAGGCAATGATTTTATTCTAAACAAGGAAACTGAAGAATTGCAATGCACTGTAATTATTTATCACAGTAATCTTGAAAGTCACTGTACTGGCAGACAGAAAAAAACACACATCTGTTTATCTTTACAATTTACATAAATCTCAACCTAAAAGAGATTTTAGGCCATGGTTATCACAGAAATTATCTGACAGGTTTTCTAAAGTTTATTGACAAAAACCACTCCAGTCACAAATCCATTTTATGTGGCGTGTGGTCTTGGAAGAAAAATATATTCATTTTATTTAGATCAAAACAGGAATCCTAAAATAGTCCTAAGAAGGTTTAGAGAAGAATGAAATTCAAAAAATAAAATAAAATAATGTGAGAGAATGGTTATATGCTATACCCTTATCAAAAAGTAGCATGTGATATTTAATTAACAAAAACATATATTTTTAATGACTAAAAAAATGAAATTCATTTTTTGAGACCCAATTACAATATATTATCATGGTATAAAGCTATTTACATATATAGAGCTTCTTGTGCATCATGAGATACTGTTTATAATATAGTATTTATCATCTAAATAATAATCTTCTCATGACAATAACCACAGCACCAATTATTTATGAGAAAAAAATGTCTAAATGCATACTAATCACTTGAACTTACAGAAATCCATTTAGAAAACTGGTAAGTTGTTATAATACCAAGAGTAAGGCCAATAATTTAGAAACCATTAGATTCCAGTACATGACAATGCAACTAGGGCTTCAAGTCAGACAAGACTCTTCTAACCCTATTGTCTGCATCTATAAAATGAGAATAATAATTTCATTAGTACAAAGTTTTCAAAAAGATTATTATTAACAAATATTGTATATTGGAAAGTTGCTAAGAGAGAATTTAAAAGTTCTAACCACACACAAAAATAATTGTAACTATGTGGTGATGGATGTGTTAACTCACCTTATATGTGCTAATTGTTTTGCAATATAGACATGTCAAAACACTATGTTGCACATCTCAAACTTACACAATTTTATAAGTCAATTATATCTCAATAATGCTGAGCGAAAAAGTGTTCAAGTAGACTTAAGTGAGATAACTTATATAATGACATAAGCCCAGGGCCTAAATGTAGTCAACTAATTTGAATTCCCTTTATTTTAGAAAGTGGAAGTACTCTTTCTAAGTATATATTTGTATTTGTAGCTGTCAGAGTGCTTGGAAGAGCATCTTACATTAATACATGTTCAATAAAATCTATAGGAAAAAAGGGAAGAAAAGAAGGAATGACCTTGTTCCAATCCTAAACCACCTCCTGATCTACTATGAGAGACAAAACTTACATAAATAATCATTTATGTTTTAAATGTCCATATACAATAAATACTAACCTAAAGGCACATACCAGCTGCTAAATTATTAAGGTTAGGAAAGGAGTGCTATTGTTCAAAAGACATTTTAATATAAGAATTCTATACCCTCTACATAGTGTCCACACAAAAAAAGAAAAAAAGAAAAAAAAGAAAAAAATATAGGCCAAAAGGTTCACCTGGAGACTACTAAAATAATCTTGAGTGTATAGGGTATGGACCTGGCGGAGACTATGGAAATGCAGAATTTCAGAAATTTAAAAACACTGCGTGGGTATCAGCAGAACTTGGGACCTGTCTGGAATGGTGAGTGAATGGGAATGGGCAGGGGAAGCCCAGAGCCTCTGCCTAGCAATGAGGATGCAGGGGAAGCAGAATAGATAGGCTAAAGGAAGACTATCAGTCCCGTTTCTCCCCCCCTCCCCCTCCCCCCTGCCTTTCCTCCCCTATGTTTAGATTTAGGTGACAGCAGAACATCTAAGTAAAGATGTTCCATAAACAGAAAGAAATCTGTGGTTGGGAAGAATATGAAAGGTCAGGGCGGAAGAGGAAGATCTGGAAACTGTCTACATAGAGGTGCGTGATAAGTAATATTGGGACTCAAGCATCCTGTGGTTTGAGCTGCAAACCACAGCTTATGAAAAAAATAAAAACACTACTTCTTATTTTAATTACATTTATTTGTTAAGTATTTCTGGATTCTCTCTGGAGGTTAACATGTCACCACATTTTACATTCTTATCCATTTACAGTTAGAGGACAACTTGAGAGATTTCTGGTCCAATTTCTTCCTTTTATAAACAGACAGAAGACCAGAGGTGTGAGGTGACATGTGAAAGGTTATTCAGCAAATATGTTTCCATTTGCTTACTCATTCAATAAGTACAAATATGGGATGATTTAAAATTCTATATTGACATGCATTTCTATTTACAACTGCTCAGTCCTTTTGTGACTTTATTTAGTCACTAGAGGCCCGGTGAACGAAATTTGTGCTTGGCGGGGGGGGGGGGGGGGGGGGTGTGTGTGGAGGTGGGGGAAGGGATTCTCTCAGCCCAGACTGCACCCTCTCCAATTCAGGACCCCTTGTGGGTATCCGACTGCTGGTTTAAACTGGCAGTCGGGCATCCCTCTCACAATCCTGGACCCACTGGCTCCTAATCGCTCACCTGCCTGACTGCCTGCGTGCCCTTGCCTCCCCCCACCCCTGCTGGCCTGATCGCCCCTCACTGATTGCCTCTGTGTGCCAGCCTGATCACCCCTAACTGCCTCTCCTACCAGCCTGGTTGCCTCTAACTGCCCCACCCCCCTATTGCCCTCCTGCTGGCCTGACTGCCCCCATGCAGCCTGCTGTTCAGTCGTTTGGTCATCCCTCACTAACCCCGCTGCCGGCCTGGTCACCCCACGCAGCCTGCTTGTTCAGTCATTTGATTGTCCCTCACTAATCCCCCTGCCAGCCTGGTCATAGGCAGCCATCTTGTGAGGATGTAAAGGTTGATTTGAATATTACCTCTTTATTATATTAGATACTTGTATCAAGTTAAAGTATATACATACTTTAAGTGATTGATCCAAAGCTATATACAATACCATAATTGGGAAACCAAGTTTTCTACAAATATTAATTTGTATTTTAAAAACCAATAGGTGGGGGGTATCAAAACATATTCACATTTAGAAACACTTTGGTTTTTTTAATATTTTTTTATTGATTTCAGAAAGGGAGAGGGACAGAGAGTAGAAACATCAATGAGGAGAGAGAGGATCACTGATCGGCTGCTTCCTGTATAACCCACACTCGGAATCAAGCCTGCAATCTCGGCATATGCCCTGACCAGGAATTGAGCTGTGACCTCTTGATTCATAGGTCAATGCTCAACCACTGTGCCATGCTGGCGGTGCATGCTTCATCTTTTTAGAAGAATTGAGTCAGAATAGCTTATATGATGTTTTCCAAACTTCAATTGAATATGAGATTACTTTTTTTTTGTTTGTCCCAGCCATGTTACATATTTAACTTGAAATATATAATGTGGACACTTGAAACTAAAGAAAAAGAGGTGTGTTTTCCAAGTCACCTTTATACATTTGGGTAAAAACAAAGGAAAAATATAAATAAATTGAGCAGAAACCCAGCATGATTATAATCTAGGTGGTTGGCTTTCAATTGTTTACCTAGAAAATCATTCCATCACTGTCTTGGTACTTATTCTAACTGCACAATTTACTTAAATGACAGTAGTCAGAATTTTTTAAAAGGAAAATTCATTAAACTACAAGTTTTATATTTGGTAATAGAATCTCAAATAGTTATAAAGCCTATGACTGGATATGTCCAATGACAAAACTGATCAGCATTGAAACAAGTGCAATTTATCTTCATCTCTTTGGGAAATAATCTTATATAATAACTAGAGGCCCAATGCATACAATTCATGCAAGAGTAGGACTTCCTTCCCCTAGCTGCTGGCACCGGCTTATCTTTGGCACCTGGGACCTGGCCTTCCCTTGCAGCCCAGGCTTTGTCTGGAAGGTCGTCCAAAAGGACATCCAAAGGATGTCTGGTCTAATTAGCATATTATGCTTTTATTATTATAGATGTTTATCTGCAACTTATACATATTATTTCATATTCTACCCTGAGGGATCCTGAAAAGCAATCATCATAGCTCCTTTGGCCTAGTAATTCCTTCAATATTTGAAGAAAGCTAGCAGGTTCCCTTTGGGGTTTTTGGCCCCTGGTCACTCCTCCTATAAATTGTCCTAAGTGCCTTGCTCTATTAGTTTTTCTCCACAGAATTCACTCCTCTTCATTTCAGACTTTCTGCAATGTGTACAGCATAGAAGAATAGCCAGAATCAACTCAGGAGTAGGACAGATCTCTTTTGGAATCTCCAATAGTCTGTTTGATCTTTAAGTTCCTTCAGCCTCAGTTTTCTTATCTGTCAATTTTTAAATAAAAAGAATGACCTCAGATACAATAACATTGTAAATGGTTCAATGCCTGTTTTAGCTCTCATCTAACCCAGACTTCTTAAAGAAGTCAGATCTGTCTGTGCAGGTAAAGAGACCTATCACCTCTTAGACTCAGATACCATGTATTATCTAGAAATCAAGGAGAATTTGAAAAGTTTACTTAAATATTTGCATGTTTCCCATGTGGGCACACATACACACATCCTCTATAAAGAGCTCTTGAGTGCAATTTCACAAAATGTATTCACATTGAATATCCTTGGCCATATAAATGGGCAACAAAGCGAAAGGAAAAAGAAAAACATTTTGGCAAAAGGTACTATAGATCAATGAAAACAAACTGACATCAGTCATGTTGCACTCTTAAATTTTTTTATGTTACCATCTAACTTTCAACAGTACTATTTTGATATTTTTCTTCCTATTTGAATTTATATTTATTTTTAAGATTTTACAAATGCGCCAAAACCGGTTTGGCTCAGTAGTAGAGCGTCGGTCTGTGGACTGAAAGGTCCCAGGTTCGACTCCTGTCAAGGACATGTACATTGGTTGCTGGCACATCCCCAGTAGGGGGTGTGCAAGAGGCAGTTGGTCGATGTTTCTCACTCATCGACATTTCTAGCTCTCTAGCTCTCTCCCTTCCTCTCTGTAAAAAATCAATAAAATATATTTTTTTTAAAAAAGATTTTAGCCAAGACCGGTTTGGCTCAATGGATAGAGCGTCGGCTTGGGGACTGAAGGGTCCCGGGTTCGATTCCGGTCAAGGGCATGTACCTTGGTTGCGGGCATATCCCCAGTAGGGGGTGTGCAAGAGGCAGCTGATCGATGACTCTCTCTCATCAATGTTTCTAACTCTCTCTCTCCCTTCCTCTCTGTACAAAATCAATAAAATATATTTAAAAAATAAAAAAAATAAAAATAAAAAAAATTAAAAAAGATTTTACAAATGCCATATCTGTCCCTGTGCATCTCATTACCAGGTTAACATATTTATCAAGTAAAAAAAAGTGTAGGAATAAGCAAGCCAAACCTTTTATAATATTGTCTAACAGAGTGAGCTGCTTCTCTTCTGAAAGGACCTCCTTCTGTAAGACAATATTTGTTCTTGAGTAAACTTCATATTACTTATATGATTATCCTCACTCCACTTCTTCCAGCTTCCTTAGTTCTTCTATTCGCAGATATGGTCGTTTCAGCCTATTGCTTTGAAAGATGGCAATTATTGCATTTACACACACACACACACACACACACACACACACACACACAACACCTGTGCAGTAGAGAAGTACTGTTGAAACTGTGCCCAAATTTCAGTATGTCCCACAAGTCTTGGTAACCCAGCCTGTTAAGCATCTGCTAGGAAGAAGGTGCCACATTTTTCCACATAGGGCAAATAAGAAATCATTCCTTCAGCTATACTCATATTTCTGGACAACATCTGCACAATGTCTTCATGTCAGAGACCAGAACTAAATATTCTTCACCTAATGTGGAATGCCCAACCCAGTTTTTCTTTCAATATCCTCAATGCTCATTCTCTATTAAGTATGTTCCAATCACTACCAGCATACTAGGTAATTTTTTTGTTGTGCTCCCATTTTCTACTTTATGCACTTCAATTAGACCTGTTATAGAACCTAAAAGCTCTAACTGGTTTACTTAGCTGTCTTCCTCTTTAGACCATTCGCTTTCTGAGAGAGGGAAAAATGTCCTACTCATTTGAAAGGTCTGAACATTACCTAGCTCAACATATTTTCCTCTCTCCAGTGAATCTCTTAAGTTCAATTATTAAGGCAAAATTCTGTAATGAAATGACTGGCACTGGAATTTAGGAAGCTGGGGTTTCAGTCCTTGTTCTAACTCTCAGTGATTAATCAATGTCTTTGGGTAAGTTACCTTCTAGAAGCACCTAAAAGAAGGAGGTTGAGTTAAGTTATTTTAGTAATCTTCCTTGGATCGAAAATTCTGATGTTCTGTACTCAAGGATCTATAATATATATCATAATGTGGTGGAAGTAATGAAATATTTGTGAAAGTATATTAGTACACCATTCTAACTGAAAAGATAAAATGAAATTGGATCATCAATACGGTTGAACATGAAGTTACCATGCAGATTAACACAAAATGAGCTCTGGTTAAAGTCTTCTCTCAAATTTTAAGTAGAGATTCATACTATTTGGGTATGACTTACTATACTTCATGGCTATGATATGAGAGTCTATATCTTTCCAGAATTATCTAAATTGCTCTCAGAATATCTCTGTGAGGGGAGACTCTGGCTCAACATGTCAGTGGGTTATGTGTGGGTGTACCAAGTCTGAATCACTGGCACCAGAGCCTAATGCCAACATAAAACCCCTAAACCTCAAACTATTAAGTGTTGAGCAAGATATTTAGCAACACTGGGAGTTCTGAAAGTACATCTTATTTTTGGCTTAGGATACTTAGGGGAAAGGACAGGTTTTTAGGTTTAAACTGAACATTTGGCATTGTTTTCTTTCACATGGAAGCCAGACTGTTAATGAGGAGGAAAAGCAAATCACTCACTTCTCAAGGATAAGGTTATATGTCCAGATAACAGATCCACCTTCTGTTTCTATCAGTTGGCCCAAGTGTTTGTTGAACAATATTACTGAACTCCCAAATGATGCCAAAATTCCAGCATTAGGTCTTACCCTTAACCTCCGTGAAATCAAATAGCAGTGCAAACTTTTAAGAAGATTTTGCATATAGTGGTAAATCTTTATGTGACTGCCATCAGTAATGTCTAGAATAGGGGTGTCGAACTCAATCAGAGAAGGGGCCAAAATCTAAAATCCAGCCTAAATCGCGGCTGAATGGTTTACTGAACAGTCATAAACTGTCATTGTGATGGAAATGCAGCAGAGTGCAGTGATGACAGCGCGGTGCGGGCCACATTGCAAGGCCTGGCGGGACGGATTTGGCCCGCGGGCCTTGTGTTTGACACATGTGGTCTAGAAGAATACTTAAATTTGGGTAAGCCAAGCTGATAGGGAAGAGAAAGAGACCTACATATCAAAATATTATGCTTATGAAGAGTTACCTAAATAGCTATTTGAGTTTTAGCAGAGTTGCTTTAGTCTCAGATTCAGGCATCGGTTTTATTACTTTACAACAATTATGAGACTGAAAAATCATTTAACCCAACCAAGTACACAGGACAGTGATTTGTAGATCAGATGATGGATATTAATCTATCATGGAAGATAAATTGTGCCTCCTTTCCTGAAGGGTAGAGCACTCCTGAGACCAAATAACAAACCCAAACCCTGTGGAGTGAACCATAAAAAAGAAATTCAGCATGCCAAAGGAGATTTATATCAAATTAACATATCTTGAGATGTTATTCTTCTTCCCTGCAGGGGTATTTCTGTCTAGACACCTAGAGATAGTCATTAAAACCAATGCACTTCACCCTGAACAGGACTGACAATACATGACTAATTTGCACCCTCTAACTGTTTTTTCTACAAGTGTTTTCCCTACACTGCTCCCTGTAGTGAGTTACATCATATCCACTATTATATCAGAATCTTGTTTCTCAGAGACAGACAGCTTCAGAAAGCATTTTTACTGCCTTCTCCAATAGACTATCCAAGTGATAGATGTTTATCAAATCTCATTGCTCAGAGAATATTTTTACATTTTATTTCCAAAATCATAAGAGGTATTTGCACACAATGGAAAGTGAGAAAGAATGAAAGTGAAGAGAATAATAAATGTACACTCTTACTTGCCCTGTTTTTATCTCTTGAAAATGTTCCTGCATTCCCTAGAATTCCTTCAAAATGTATAATTTTTAGTTTATATGGATATTTTACTTCTTTCACAAATGATTAAAAATAATTGAGTATGATGTCATTAAAATCAATATAATAAGAAGTCACTTGTAAATTTTAAGTCAGAAAGAAACTAGAATTCAAATGTCTTTGTAAAAATTAATTTGAAGAATTTAGCTATAAAATTATATGACATTATTAAATTTTACTACAAACAATATACTATTTTAATTTGTAATTTGATCTTGAATGCACTAGAAGAGAGTTGAAATAATGATACAAATAAGTGATCAACTAAAATTTTGGCTGACTTTGTCAATGCACTTGGATTTCTTAAATATATATTATGGAACTCCTATAGTTGATTCTTTTTCAAATTATGTTTATATTATTGGCAATCTGACCACAGTGTCAAGCATCAATCAGAAACCAATAAACTTTCAATGAACTTTTATTGAGCAACTAGTCAAAATTCTAGTGGGTCTTGGAAAGAGGAAATCAAAAATAATTTCTGTTTTCAAAAACTCAAAATATTTCAAAAGAATAGCTCTGATGTGACTAACAGATAGATAATGACACGGTGGTGCACATGCTTTAAGGCAGCACTGTCCAACAGAAATAAATGGCAAGCCAAGATGAGAAGCCACATACATAATTTTAAAGTTTCAAGCAGGCCATATTTAAAAAGTATAAATTAAACAGATGAAATTAATTGTACTATGTTTTATTTAACCTAACTTTACCAAGACAGCATCATTTCACAAGTATATGGAATTATTGATGGTAAATTTTACATATTTTTGTACTAAGATTTTGAATGAGATATGGAGTTTCCATTTGCAGCACATCTTAATTTGGACTAGCCACATTTCAAAGGCACAATAGCCACATATGACAAGTGGCTCCATATTGGGCAACACAGAAAGGGGCAGACAAGTCATGATTGAAGATGGAGGGGAAAAGATGAATTCTCTCTCAACCATTAGAAAAACTGAACAAAAGAGCTGACAGTTGAGTTTGGCCTGTAAATTTAAATAGGATTTTATTAGGTGAAGTGAGAATAGATTGTAGCCAGATTGTAAAACTCTATATAAATCTGAATTTTGTCTTTTAAGCTCTGGCTGTCTTTTAAGCTCTGGCTGGGTTTTTAAGGCAGGGAGTAATAGCACCAGAGTTTTGCTTTCAAAACATAAGTGTTGAAAAATGAGATGCATTGGAAAATGAGACAAGTAAAACCAAACATGGTTGCTGCTGAGTATGGGATATGGATTTAAATATCACCTACAGGCTTAGGTTCCCAAATTCAACACTTTAACCCAGATCTCTCTCCTAATCTCCAGACCTGACAATTGCATACTTGACCTCTTCCCTCAGATATACAGTGGCAACTCAGACATACAATAACACAAACTGTCATAAAAAATATATAAATAACAAAAGCTCCTAATTCTTCCACTGGGACTTGCTCTACACACAGCAGCTCCATCTCAGTTTCCTTCTAGTCTAGCTGCTTACACTGAAAAACTTAAAGTTAGTTATCTTTCTTTCCTCTTTCTCTTCATCTCCCATATCCAATCCCTCAGGAATTTCTGTTGACTCTACTTTCAAAACCTAAGCATTTCCCTCTTATTCTGTGACCACCCTGGTCTGAGCCACCACCATCCTTGCTCTTACCCTTGCCCCTGAGAGTATATGTTCAGCACACAAGCAAGACTGGCATTTCCTCTCTGTAATAAAAGTTTGCACTCATCATTCATGCTTTGCCACGTGAACTTTTATTATGTCTCACAAAAGTAGCCAAAGTATACTTCCCTGTCACATTGACTTTGGTCTTGGCAAATGACTGTCTTTGGCCAATGAAATAGGTAGAAGAGATGGTATTTCAGTTTTGAATCAAGGCTTCAAGAGACACTCTTTATCTTCACTCACCCCTCTTGTGCTATGCCTTCTGCTAGGAGAAGAGTATAACCCAGATAGCTACTGGGCCAGGATAAGAAGTCTAATGAGACAGACTTGATTATGACTTGCAACCCAGCCAATCCAAGACAAGAGTCACTACTGACTTACTGACCTCTGAGTGAAAAATAGATGCTGATGTTGAAGATATTGAGTTCAGGGAAAAATCTGCATTCCTTTTTAGGAAAGAAGGAAGGAAGGAAGGAAGGAAGGAAGGAAGGAAGGAAGGAAGGAAGGAAGGAAGGAAGGAAGGAAGAAAGGAAGGAAGGAAGGAAGAAATTAGGAGAAAGGGGTAGGGAGAGGGAGGAAAGATGTATGTATGTGTGGATTTTTTTGTTTCACTAATATATTCTAAGCTCCTAGAAAGTGCTTAGCACAATGTCGGTGTTCATTAAATCTTTCTTGCATGAAAAGAGAGATGATCAAATGGTGAACTAGAAAAGGGTAACAGAGAGAAGGTTACTGAATCAGTGCCAGCTAACAGAATAACACATGCTTTTAAAGCATTTACTATGTGCTCAATATAATTCTAAGTGCTTCAGACATAATACTTATTTAATCTACCAAAAATTGAGGTAGGTCTTATTATCTTAACTTTAGAATTCTGAAGCACAGAGAGACTAAGCAGATTTCTCAAGGTCACCCAGTTAGTAAGTGCAGGGGACAGAATGAGAAACTCAAGTTTCTCATTCCATGACTAAAAATTCTACAGTCCACGGTTCTGCCTTTTGAAGCAAAAGAAGGGGCAGTGTGAAGCAATGCAAAGACAAACTGTCAGGATCAGGCACATTTGGGGGTGAGTTTTGTGTCTGACACATATTAGCTTTATCATTTTGAGACAGTAACTTAATCAGTCACCAAGTTTCTTGATTTAAAAGATGCAAATGGCTAATGGCATCTACTATACAAAAATGTGAGGCTTAAGTGAGATACAGAAGATAAAGTGCCTAAAAGTGCCTGGAAAATCATACTCAATCACTTTTAGTTTTATATTTCTTTAAGTGAGTGACTGAATTTTGTTATTGACTATTTTGTTGTTGTTGTTGTTGTTGTTGTTTTGTTTTGTTTTGTTTTAGATTGACCTGGTAGATGACGATGCCAACTAAGTGAAGGAACAGTTGTTAATCATGGTCAGTTCCTATTTCAGGAATCATCCACTGTTGGTCTTTATCATTAACAGACACTTTATCTCTCCCATTGGTCAATCCAGTATTCTATGTATTTCTTCCCTTCGTGTGTGCACAAATTTACTGTCTGAGGAGGATCTACACTAGAACCAAAATGTCCAGGTGCAGTATAAAATGAATTGGAATGCTCCTAGTCTGTTCTTGAAATGAGGATGATCTGAGGACCTCCAGAGGCCTATATGAGTAGGGAATAAAAACAAAATAGTATTTCTTCCCTGATGTGAGTTGTAAATACAGAAGAGTGGGAGGAGTGGATATGTCTAAATGGTACATGAATATATAACCTTTTGTACTGCTATGATTTTATGAAATGCTTTTATTTAATGGTAGTGCTGCTCAGTGTGACAATAAAACTGTCAATGATAATTACTATTCTACTTATTATGTCATCTCCTTGACGCTGCTTTGGTCTATTATTTGCATATATGACACAAAGTAACTAGTGTGTTGGATAGAGGGTTTTTTTTTCTGCCTTTATAGGTCTCTTATTAATAAAGCAAAAGAAAAGAAAAATGTTTATGTTTTTAATGTATCGGAAGAGCAGGACCTCAAGTCAAGAGTTTCACTTTAGATTCTGGGGTGTAAAGATGACAGAACAGGTAAGCAGTGGTGTTTGGATACTGGTATCCAAACAAAATCTACTCAAATGGATATCTACTTTACCTGTGACACAGTATAAATGAGTCCCATTTCTCTATCTCTGCATCAAATTGTATAACCAGATGTACCTTAGCTTAGAATCAACATGTTTTCAACTTATGGATGACTTCTTGCTTTAGGGAAAAATGTTTTGAATTTAGGCCATGTTGTAATACTTATTAAATTTTTAGTTTGTACAAAGCACTTTTCTTAGTTCTTTATATGCATTAGTTCACCTAAGTCTAGTAATAGTAGGTATAGCTTTTTGCATATCTATCCTAGATGATTAGATATATATTTTTCTTTGGGTTGGGTTTTCCTTGTTTCAATTTATTATAATATGAATATACTTACAAAGTTTAAAAGGAATTAAGTATCTGATTTTAAAATTCAGGCTTTAGGAGTGAATGCAACAATCAATAATTGTTAAAATTCTTAAAATATGATAATGCATTAAATTAATTCATTTTTTAATTAAAAGCACAAAATTAAACAACAGAGTGTGGCAAAAGTGTCCTATCAAATAAAGTTTATATAGAATTAAAAATAACTTGAGTTCTTAGAGGAACCATACAGTATACTAGATATTGTTTAAAATATTTCAATTTTCAAAAAGTGATCTTAAAGCTACTGCACTAGATATATTGTCTGTATTATTTCTTGTTAGTACACAAATTCCATGGTTTCTGCAGCTAGTTATACTTCCTAAGCATCTGCTAAAGCTCAAATTCTGCCCCTGTAGAGGAGTTAAGGATTATTTGCTTTTATATGGTTCATTTATGTCTGTGGTATGTGATAAAGGTGGTGAGTTCTTGACATAGCAATATAGATGGGTTTTCCCATTACAAGCTCTATGGGGGGAGAGAATCCTTATAAATCACTGTGTGGTCTTGTAAATCATGCAGTGTTGTGAGGTATTTTCCTCCCAGGTTTGGATCAGAATAATAAGCACACATGAAATTGCCAAGAGAATCCAAAAAGAAAGCAAAACTACCCCAAAACAAACAAAATACAATCTAATATTATTTTAAGAAAAAATGCTGAAAAATTGACCCAAATAAAACATTTCCAAGGCTGTTGCCAAGAATATGGAAATGGAAATAAGGTATACATGCACTCTTATTTTAAATCAAGAAATTACAGAAAGATATTAAAGCTATAGTAATGCCAGAAACAGTAGGATAAATCATATTTATTGAGCCCTAACTCTGCTTGACACTCTGCTAATTGCTTTCCCTTGATTTACTTTGTTTCATCCCCACAATCACACTGAGCAGTTAGTATCACGTTACAGATGAGAAAATTTATGGTTGCCTTCTGCATATGTACTTGAATATTCTATATATGTACCATGATAATTTTATGTCATTTAGGTAAAAATTATTTGACAACATATACTTCCCTTCCTCACTTTTTATGGATACACCTTTAATTAGGACCAGAGAAAGTATCTTCATATGTACATTTCTTAAATTTAAAAAATATATACTTCTAGGATTTACATGAACTCTTTCCTATCAGGTTTCCTAAATAATGATGACCAACAATAGAGATCAATTAAACACTGACTATATATGAAGTCCAGGTAGAGGAAAGACATTAAAAGTGAGAGAAAGTGCTCTCCAAAAACAACATGTGTACATACACACACTCACACAATTTTTTTAACCTTTAATAGTAGGTGTGCTATCTTATAAAGAATACCCTGGTTATAAAAGAGTTGAGTTTTAGTGGATATTGAGTGTATTTACATTGAGGAAATAGTTTCTATCAGTTGAAAATTCTGGCTCATTGTTAACTTAGAAAATACCTTAGGGCTATAGAAACAACCGTGTACTTATATAGGGACATTAATTCACTTTGCACTTTCTCAACAATAACTGAAATGGGTGACCCCCCTTTTTATTCTTTTTATTTATTTATTGATTTTTCACAGAGAGGAAGAGAGAGGGATAGAGAGTTAGAAACATCGATGAGAGAGAATCATCGATCAGCTGCCTCTTGCACAGCCCCCACTGGGGACGTGCCCGCAACCAAGGTACATGCCCTTGCCCGGAATCAAACCCGGGACCTTTCAGTCCGCAGGCTGACGCTCTATCCACTGAGCCAAGCCGGTCCCGGCTGGGTGACCCCTTTAAACAATGAACTTATTTCATATATTTTTTGGACAGTGATTTGTGAGAGGTTCTAACTAGATCATTCTACTGGGGTATAGATGCGAAAAGCTCATTATCAGGGATGCTACCATGGAAGTCACACTATGTCTATGGTAATCTTTTGTTGAGCAACAAGGAAGATCTGTCTTTTTAGATCTCTATCCTGAGAGTATCAGGGAAGATGTGCTTCTCCTGAATTCCTAAATTCTTATACCTGATATGTTTACCTTTTTTTTTTTGACTGACAAAAATTTAGTCTAATTTTTTATTCACCACCAGCTGTTTTAAAGGACTATATAGTGTGTATTTCACCATGCTATTCTATTTTTCTATATGTTCTCTTTACCTAATTCCCAAATGTTTATTTTATACTTTATATGTGTATCTTTGTGCATACATATACATGTGAATATCTAGGTATGTACCTTTGCTACACCAAGTTCTCTATAGAATTAATAGAATAAGATAGGGCAGTAACATTTAGAAAAATAAAATCAACAAGCTCTCTGACACAATGCTTATCACAATACATTAGACTTCACATAACATATATTCTACTATTTTCCATGGATAGAGATCTGTACCAAGTTCTCTTGCCTCTAAGTAAAAAAAAATGAAATTAAAGACAATGTAAGCAATGGAACTTGCTCCTATCCTTCTCAATTAAGATCTATGAATAGACCATGAGCCATCAGGCCAAACAGATATGCATTCCTAGTCCATCTCAACTTGTTTGAACTTGCATGAACTGCCCAACCTCCAAGAGCTTTAACTTCCTCATCTCAAAAATAGAGAGAATATTTTTTATTTGCTGGATGTTCATAAGGCTTAGATAAGGTTAAATAAATTTGACACACAGTACAGGCTCAGTCAACGCTGGCTCTGTTCTCATCTTCCACAAAGAAATCTCCACTCACTAGATCTTCACCAAATACATACTAGACATTCTGCAAATGTTTAATAAATTAATTATGATAATTTATAGGGATTTATTTCCCCTTACTGGAATTGACTGCAGAAGTGGAAATTTATGATAACTTTACATCCAAAAGGGACAAATGCTAATAAGTTTGTTAAATGATGATGTCCAGTGCTTGCAAAAAATGTATGTGGTACACGCTTCTGCTTGTTGAGGAGTGGTCACTGTGGTTATATATTAATAAACCACAGATTGACTGAAGATGTGTTTGGGCTTCTATACATTACCTTTGATTCAGAAATTTGACTTCTAGCAATTTTGGTGAAGAATAATTAAGGATTCAGAAATATACTTGCAAAGATATTCATGCAATGCTATTATCATATAAAATTGGTTAGAAATCTGTATATTCAAGAGTAGATGTTTGGATAAAGTGGATAAATAATTGAATTTTAACTGGCCATTATAATGAGATGGCAAAGCATATTTCTTGACATGAAAAAAATGTACATAGCAAGTTATTGTGATTTTTAAATCACAGTACTTCTCTAAAGGAAAAAAAAATCTTGAGAGAATATATTTTTTAAAAATGTGAAGTATGACTGTGGTTGTTGGTGTAAATTGCAGGTGACTTGTGTTTTTTTAGTCTTTCCATATTTTCTAATTTTTCAGTAATGCAGTCCTGATACTTATGGAATAAGAGTCATTAACCGAAAGGCAAAGAACAACTGCTGAAAGTTCCTTCTGCTTTTTGTTTCACCGGTGCTATATAGGTAGTCTAAGGCAAAAGGCTTAGAAAAGAATTGAGCAGAGCAGGCTGCTTTTACAATGTGGTCCCCATTCTCATTCGATTTTTTTAAATAGATGTAATTGACTGACCTTTAACAGCCTAAATGTACAACAGTTGAGGAGTTTTGTTGGAAGGGTGACTAGACTTGTGAGATGTTATCTGCACCATTTAGATTCTATCTCTTCTATTACTGGAGGCATGCTGCTATTTAACAACAGAAATCAATTTGCAGACAAGTCATTTAGTGGAAGTTTTGCACAATTTGCTGACTTTTTGGAGTGTCTGGTATTCTATAGGCACCTTAATATAAACTGTCCACTGTTATAATTTTTAGTTATTAGAGTAAACTGATATCTAGACATCCTGCATGTATGAAAATAAACTATAGAAAATAAACTAAGTAGGAAGTAGTACATTTTCTCCACAAAAGGACTATTACATAGTTTGTTGGCCAACCTAAACAACATGCCATTAGATAGAAGTATAATACACAATCTTGAGCATCTAACTTACTACCTCCGGAAGGCTTGGAATCAAGATGGGATGCTAGGTTTCTTTGACAAATGTCACCTGCCTAATGTTGTTTCTGGCTCTTTAATTCAATCTAGTAGTCATTTTCTTGCCTTTAAAAAATAAATAAATGAATACATCTGCACTAGAGTTAAAGTGGTCTGTAATATGCATTTTGTATATTCTTGTTGAGAAGGCAAAACACCCCAACAGGACCATCTAGGAGGTGTAAATGGCTAGGGTGTCCTTTCCCAAGATGTAAAATGAAGCCCATACTTGTAAAATGAAGTGGTTTGGAAACAGGTTCCACCCTCTCCCACTGACCTTTGGCTCCCATAAGTCTTCCTCTCTGCCCACCTTCTCAAAATACTGACTCAGAAGCTTTTTACTCAACCTAAAAATAGCTCCCAGATGTCTTGCTACCTCTCTGTGTAGTTTCTCTCTCCTTGCCTGAGATTGTTTTAGTATGATTAGGAAAGACAGCAGGAGTTTAACAACAGGACCATTTTTGGTTCAAAATAAGTTCGTTGACTAGCAGGTCCTTTATCTTTTTACCAACACTTCAGAAATGTATAAAACTGTTTTCTGTAACTTTATAAATAAGTTTTGGATGTTTTAGCACACTTATTGGGTTTATAGTTTAAATTTATATGTCGCTGTCTAATTTTAGATAGAGCTATTTCATATATTAAACTAACTAATGGCTTAAGCCAACCATCAAGCCATTTGCTAAATGTCTTAATTGAATTCTCCACATGCATTTCCAGCAAATATCTCCTGTTTTCCCACATCCCATGATTAATAACCATCACTGAATTCCCTAGAAATGTGGTGGGTAAGTGGTTTAACCCTGACCTTCCATTCTGACCTTCCATCAGACACCTTGGTGAACCAACATGTTTTGAATGGGGCAAAATGTTTCAAAGGCAAGTTTGTTAATAAGAAAATAGATATTTGTGGTAATTCTTGCCCTCTCCTCATGAGTCATTGTGGGTAAAGTTTGTAATTTTTCTGTGGTTGTTATAAAATATCCCTTACCTATGGCCAAACTTGCAATAAAACATCTCTACTAAGAACTGCAGTGGGACCTGACTACATTTACAAACAAGGCATTCGCATTCATCTTTAAGAAAGAATTTGATTGGAGAACCTCCCTCCTCATTAGTCTCTTTTGTCAACATTTTCAAGGATGGAAACAGGGCTAGGAAGACCCAAAGTGCATGACTTTGGGATTGTAATGAAGCTGTAAAAAGCATGTTTTCATAAGAACAAGAAGTTAGAAAGTTGATCTTCATTGGTTTCCTGCCTACAATGCAGAATGTACCCCTGAGACCTGGTATGTGCATCAGCACATCAGCTGATGGGAAAGCAGCAGCGTGAACCCCATTTTTTAATATGGGGTTCACCGTGCCTTTCTTTCCAATAAACAGAGTTTTACATAGGCTTGCAGGTTCAAATATGTTTTGTGCTATTATAAGTAGGTCAACCAAACATTATTTGGTCAACATTAAAACAGAAAGCTGGGTAGCAGTTGAAGTCACAAATAGTTTTCTGTGAACTTGGATGTCTTGAGAAAAGCTGAGATGTTTGCATAATCTTTTCTGTAGCAACAACATTCCACATGCATATTTCTCTTTAAAAAGAAACTCCATGCTCAGTGGTATTCTGGGTCAAGGCCTGAATAAAAAGCATCTCAAGTCAAAAGTCCTGTTCTAAAAATTGAGATGTAGAGAAGGTCATAAGTTTTTTTTTTTACTTCTCTTTTAAATCATTTATGGATGACTAAAAAATCACATTGATTCAAAGTACAAATTTACTGAAATCTCTGAACTTGAACTTTTAGCTATCTAACCGAACTTCTTCCCCCAAATCTTCCTAAGTGTTGGAGGTTTCTACAAACAAGATAAATCACTCTACACAAAACTGAGCAGAGGAGAAGGTGAAATGCACAATGAACATGCATGCATAATTTTTCTCAAGACTTTGAAATAAGAATGTTAAATGTACCCTACCACTCTTGTGGCATGTTTCCAAAATACAAGTCTCAAAGTGTGTATGATATAGGATTATTAAAAAAAGAAAGAAAGAAATATAAAACCTAGAGACCAAAACCTAAAAAATAAAATACAAATCTCAGAATTATTCTTATTTTGAACATCTTACTTTCCCAGGAGTTTGATCCAAACAGCATTTAATAAAGCAATATACTTATGATGAAATTACTTTGCTTTCTGCCTTGTGCCAATGGGAAGTATGCCCTAAAATGTAATGTTTCCTCAATACAGTAGAGTTGTATCACATGGCCTTTTAATTTTATGAATCCAACTATGTGATTAGTATAACTTTACTGGTATGATGAATAATAATAAAAATTCTATGCAGTATTTATCACACATATTCTTTATTATAAACTGCATATTCATTATTTTACACTAATACATACATCACATATCACCGCATAGAGTTGCATATATGTCTGAATTCCCTGAGTAAGATGCTCCCTATAATCTAATAAAAAGATGGCAGAAGAAAATGCTAATGCTTACATGTCCTATCCTTTTTGGAAATAATCATCATCATCATCATAATAGTGATTGTGCTATAATCATCATAGCCAAAGAAGTTATGACAAGGTGAGGGGTGAGGTAATCAACCTACTAACCAAGGTGCCATATTTTTAGGAGAATTAAACATCACTGGAATAAATGATAATATAATTCTCAGGTAAACTCAGATTTCTACATGAGGCTTCTTTTGTGGTTGTTGCGATAAAAATTGTTCCTAATCACGCCAAATTAGTACCAGAAAGCATAATTTAAAATGAATATATCTTTAATGATCACAGCCTCTATTTTCTGAGAGGTAAACAGAAAATATAACTTCTGTTCTACTACTAAATCTGAAACCAGCCAGCTAAATTGTTTATATCTCATAGTTTTAGTCAATTAAAACTAGTAAAATATAGGTAAAGTTCTTTACCAGAAGCAAGTAATCTGTTTCACTGTCTGCAGTTAAAACTGCTCACTATGCCTCCCAATAAGTTTATTATTTAGGAAATCACACATGCACACACAACATACACAACACATACATTCAAAATAAACACACACACACACACACACACACACACACACCCACACACACCCCAAGGGTGGGGGAACCAAAGAGAATTTTTTTAGAACACTGACTCTGTGGGTGAAAGTCAATTAGTAAATAAAATTATTTTAGTTCCTTCTTTATTGAAAAAAGGTGTTCTATATATTGTAGAAAATTATATTCATACTTAATGTGAAACCAAAAATAAAATAGAAGAACATCTGATTTCTGTTCTGTTCAATAATTACTTTCAAGTTTTTGCAACTGAGGGCCACATTAGGATTAGAACAGTTCTTGTCCATGTGCAGCTGAAATCCCAGTATGTATTGTTAAACAGGGTTTTACTGGTGCTTCTGATAATAATTACAATAGTCCTCTCACTAGCCTTTTAGACTTAATTGAGTATTTTGTAATCATACTGCAACAAGGAGATACACAAGAATAAACAATGAATTTACTTATCTTTGAGATTCCAATGACTGCTGTTTTTCTAACAGAAAAGCTGCTAATGGAAAATGCAACTCGTGAACTTGACTTGTGACATTAATAAACTTAAGCTCATCAAAGTTCTTAGGACTATCCCTGTCAAAAGAAAGTCTGAGTTCTTTGACCTAATTATAGATTGGAAATGCTTTCAATAAAAAGTAAAATTATCTTAGAGTATAAAATATCTTATAAAAGGAAACAAAATAATTTTAAAACATTTTGAATAAGACTTTGCAACTAGTAGGTAATTTCTATTCTGGTGAATGAAAATGACTAATTGTATCTAAGGAATGAGAAATTATTAAAAGAAAAATCCAAATGCATCAAATCATTATATTATGTTTGGAGCAGCAATATATTAGTTTCTCTCACTAAATAAGTATTGAAGGCATTGAAAATGGATCTGGGAGGTCTAATATCATGTTATTTGCCATGTATGTATTATTTAATCTCCTAATAACCCTCTCAATAAATCCTATTTCCCCCCTTTACATATGACATATAACAAAATTAAGGCTCAAAAGGGTTAAGTAACCAGGAGAAAATCACATACTTAACAAGTTCAAAGCTAGGATAGTCAAACTTCGAAGCTATTGCTTATAGCTCTAAGACAATTTGAGCCCCTTTCAGCAAGCAAGTTCCTATGTTATGGAATGCTGAGTTTATTCTAA
Source organism: Pipistrellus kuhlii (assembly GCF_014108245.1). Classification (NCBI taxonomy): domain Eukaryota; kingdom Metazoa; phylum Chordata; class Mammalia; order Chiroptera; family Vespertilionidae; genus Pipistrellus; species Pipistrellus kuhlii. The sequence goes on from NW_023425449.1 coordinate 13,955,679, forward strand.
GAGCTCTAGATATGTATATCTCTGCATCCCAGATTTTCTTCTCTCTTGTGAAAATCTCCCATGGAATAATCTTTGCTTCATTTGATATTCAAGGAGCAAACCTGTCCATGTGCCCAGGCCACATGGGATACGGTATAAAACATTCTAATTAAATACAACTTTTCAATCAATAAAACAAAATGAGAAGTTGATTAGAATTCAACCCATGGTATCTGAGAACTGGACATGAATAAGAAAACCCACTTTACTCCACTATCAATATTTATAATAGTTTCAGATTTCATAGTTCAAAAATGACCACTTTTACATCAATCAATATAACTGGGTTACATGGTTAAACCAGTTTGCATAAAGTAAGTAATTTCTTGTATACAGTCTTATACCTTTTAAAACATGCTTGACTGCTTTTCCAGTATGTCCTTGTAGTTTGGAAAAAATGGTGGGCTCCAGAGACACATCAAATAAAGAATACAGGGAACTGAATGAAAATGCAAATTAACTCTAAAACTAATCTTCAATTTTCTGCCCTTGGCTTTAGAAATAAATGAAAAGAGAACAAAGGACTGTTTAGTGACCAAGTGCCAAAATCTCCTCTCAGAGAGTTTCATGAGCTCCACATATTTACAGTAGGTCTGACTTCCCTTGTGAAAACATGCAGAAAGCATCACCATCATTTCACCATTTTGTTTTGCATAATCATGTCTTCATGTTATGTTTCCATTCAAGGAACAAGGATACATCTCTATAGTCTTCCACAGTGTAAATCTAGTGAAACATTACAGAAATCCTCTAAGTTGAATTGTTCAATTCCAAAATATAGTGAAGTATCAAGTGCTTATTTTTAATTATGTATCTATAAACGTATTATATATATTCTACAGCATGCAAAGATTTATTTACTTATTGGTGAAGATGAGGTTGAGGAGTGGGGATCAGGGCTGAGGCGGGATAAGAGGTGGGAAAGTTTCAGCAGGAGATGTATGCACAGACCATGTCTTTGGATGTATAAAAAAGGGCTACTGGCTGCCTATTTGGATGATGTGAATAAAACTATAGATGAAATAGGATTAATAGCTCATAAAATAGATTAAACTAGTGAATTATAACACAAACATTTCTGCATGAATGAGTGAGTACTTCTCTGCTGTTGGACAAATGAGCAACTGCAGATCGTAGTTAATGTAATTCTGCCACTGTTTTTATCTAGGGTCAGCTTGAATCCTTACTGGAAAATGAAAGCCTTTCTAAAAAAAAAAAAATCTGCAACACACATGCAAAAGATACATAGAGAACACTATGTGCTAGTCAGTTTGCTGCCTGATTAATGCACATGGGGGTATGGAGGAAAACGAACATTCAATTCAATTACAGGAGAATTTTATGTTGAAGCAAGCCAATTCCAGTTTTCTCTCATTTAGACGTAATTTTCAGTTAAATCCTAATAGACATGACTTTTCACAAGAAGGCATTGCCTGGATGGAGTTCAATGTTAATACTCCTAATGAGATGAAGAAATTTATTTTTGGCCTTTTGCCAGATTTTTTTTTTTAAGTAATCATAAAGAAAACATGCATGAAGATCCTTTGCTAAGTCTCTATACTGCCTCTCATTGCCTGAGTCTCCAAGGGTACTTCAACCTCAAAGGCAAATTTAAGTACCCCTAGGACACACAAAGCCACAGGAAAATATGGAACATCTTTTGAAAGTTCATTTTATTTGAAAAATGTGTAAATAAAAGCAATATTTTTCTATTAAAATAAATTGAAAGTTTAATGTATTTCTCACTTTTATATCAATAAGTTTTGTGGGTTTCATTCTCCCTCTTTATTAAGGAGCATTTCAATGGGAAAGTTTGAGAAGCTTGGGTGATTAATTACACTAGGAGAAACCTAAATTAAATTTTAGTGGAAGACAATATACTATTAAAAACCATAAGCAGTAGCCTATATGTCATTGTTCATAATAGACACTTAAACAAAGCAACTTGGTATTTCTTCATCTCTGAATTATTACTATTGATCAGCTCAGAATTGTCCATAGGATTTGAACTTCTCCATCTTAATCAGAGTGATAAGAAATTATAGTGTCAGAGTTGAATCTGAAGCATTTTTATCTTTTAAGAAAAATAAGGATGCTGCTTACAATTACTAGTATCTTAAAATCAACACGATGTATTTCTAAAAATCACTGCTCAACCCCACTATATTTCCAAGCCCACCCTTCAAAATCCAATTACTTTTAACCTATATCCAAATGGAATACCGTATTTTTCAGACCATAAGACGCACTTTTTCCCCCCCAGAAGTGGGGGGAAAAAGTCCCTGCGTCTTATGGTCCAAATATAGCCTACACATATACTTTAAAAAAAAAGTTTTTTTACTTGCCCGGCTCTGTGTGGTCTGTGTGTGCTTGCCCGCTCTAAAATGGTTCTAAATGCTGCTGTTTACTTTACAGGGTTGATTACATGTGTTTATGACTGTGATGTTGGGTTTTAATGCACATAAAATATTTTAGGACACTATTTGTTTCAGAATCTTTTTTTCTTCATTTCCCTTCTCTAAAAACTGGTGCGTCTTATGGTCCGGAGCGTCTTATGGTCCGAAAAATATGGTACATGCTGTAGCAAATATACTGTAAATTTTGGATGTTAATTACATTTGCTTTGTTGGTGTTTCTATTTTCATAAAGAAATTAATAAATAAATAAATACATAAATAAATGCATATTGATGATATATGGGTTTTCTTTGCACAAAGAAACATACAAAATGTTTTCAATACCATTCTATTAGGTCTAGTAATAATTAATGTCGTTTTCTAATGCTTTTTTTAAATCGAATTTATTTAAACAATACAACAAAATTTCATCAACAATATAGTTGCCGTTGTTTTCTACTACTTGTGCCCAACGCTCAGGAAGCATTTTAATCCCTCTGTTGTAAAATTCTTGTGATTTTGATGCAAAAAATTTGGTCAATGCATTTTTGAGGCATTCTTCATTATTAAATTTTTTTCCAAGGAGAAAGTTTTGCAAAGAACGAAACAAATGGTAATCGGAAGGGGCAATATCAGGAGAATATGCAGGTTGAGGGAGAACTTCCCATTCCAACTGGCGCAGTTTTTCAGCAGTGATTCTTGCAGTATGCGGTCGTGCGTTATCGTGGTGAAGAATTACGCCCTTCCAATTAATCAGCGCGGGTTCTTTTTCTCTTAAAGCTTGGGCTAACCTTTCCAATTGGGCACTATACACTGCACTTGTAATGGTTTGGTTAGATGGTAAAAGTTCATAATGAAGAATTCCTTTAAAATTCCACCAAACACACAACATCACTTTTTTCGCATGCAAGTCAGGTTTTGGCGTGGGCTGCGGAGCCTCATTTTTGTCCAACCATTAAGGCCGCCTTTTCAGATTAACATACAGCACCCATTCTTCATCTCCGGTAACAATTTGCTCTAAAAACGGCAAACAGTTTTGACGAGAGAGGAGCGAACTGCAAATTGTGACTCTTTGATTACAGTTGTCGGTCAACTCATGAGGAACCCATTTTCCAAACTTTTGGACTTTGCCAAGTGCACGCAATTGATTGGAAATTATTTTTTGTGAACAATATAAAGTTGTCGCAAGCTCTTGTTGGGTAATTTGAGGATTTTGCACCAAAAGAGCTTGAAGAGCTTCTTGATCAAAATTGGACACACGGCCTCGACCACTCTTGTCATCTAACGAAAAATTTCCCTCGCGAAATTTCTCAAACCAACGCTGACATTTTCTGGCGCTAACTGCATCTTGACCAAGAGCACTACAGATGTTTTTTGCAGCCTCACTTGCTTTTCTTCCTAATTGGAACTCGTAAAGCATGCAGTGCCGAATATGCTCTTCATCTGCCATCTTCTTAGCCCTAGTTTTGCAACAAAAACTAAACCAAACACAAACTTTTTCAAGCAAAACTTGTTAATTGCACTTCACACGTTCTGTAGCTACAACGTGTTTGAAGGTTATGTCAATACAAGTCAACGCCAAGCAAGATTTTAAACGAATGTTTAAAAACGACATTAACTATTACTAGACCCGATATATTCAGAACAAGCCAATTGATATATTATTTATATTCATTTTTAATTGAAACACAGCAAACAAGTTCAGGAAGTGACAGTTTAAGAAAGAAACTACTAGTTAAGAAAACTTGTGTGTTAAAGTTTTATTCATTTACTATATAGTGACCATATGACAACTCAGCTTTGGACTACAAACCTTCAGGAGGACAGAGGGTACAAATTATATCTAGTTGTATTTTCTTGGGAAATAAGTAAACTCTCACTACTTTATTGCTTGATTGAAAAATAAGTGCATGATTTTAAGATGGTGATGACAATGACAATGATGATGTGAAGAGAGAAGAAATAAGAGAAGAAACAAAAGCAAAAGGCCAAAACTGAAATGGATTCTAATAGGACTTCTCAATACTGTCTCTTAAGCCACACAGATTAGCTGTGGTAACACTGCACATAGGCCTCCCATGGAAGAGCCAACCTGAACTAGATAAGTTGGTTTTGGCACACACAAAATATAGGGTCATAGAATGAAAAATTGTATGAAGTCTTTAGCTAAGCCGGTCAATGGGAATTTGGAAAATGGGGGATTAAATGTGTCATATCTTTACAGCCGAGATTGCTGTCACATGTGCCCGTCTCACAGGTGCTCATCAGGCATTCACAGCTGGGGTTGGGCAGATAAAAGAATAAAATGGGATTCTTTGGTGTGGAAGGTCAAACAGGAAATCACAGTATGGTGAGCATGATCATTGTGGGGTGTGGGGGTGGAGACAGGGCTCTGGGAGCTAGAACAGTAAATCAAAGGGATGCAAAACAGCATGGAGGGCTCAAAAAAAGTTTCCTAGAAAAGTCAATATTGGGTTTTATATTAAAGAATTAAGAGAAGTGGTTGAAGAAGGTACACCATGATTGAATATTTCAATGTGAAATATTTTAAAAGTATAACAGAATTTCACTAAAATGTAAGTAACTACAGATTTACTCCTCTTCAATCCATGCTAACTAATGAGTATAAGTTCACTTTCTTTGCCTATTTACTATAAATCTCCATTTCCAAGTAAATGCAATATAGCACCCGTTGAGGTAGCCAATACCAGTCATATGCATGGGGGGAGATCCAGATAATTATATTATTATCCTAGGGAGACTTGATCCTAAAAATAAATGCCTGTCCAACTGGTGAATTTCAAATGCAATTTTGGGCAAAGGTCCACTGTGGTACTCTTACCATCACATCACTCACCTAACTCTTGGATATAGCTGGGAAGCTGCCAAGAAGATTATAATGTAACATGTAATGCTAGTAGGTGCATTACTAGGAATAAGTTTCAGGAATGACTGCTATCTAGGAGAACTGTCTAATACGTAGAAGTGCTAAACCCTCTGGGAGCTTTTTCACTGCCCCTCCAGACCCATTGCTGACCCTAGAAAGTATTCAAGAGGTTGGACGAAGTGAAATTGTTTTTGTATGGAGGGAGAAGGTGGAAAAATGACTTCTAAATTTCCATTCAATTACTTAAACATCCATTTTAGTGAGTATAAAATTTGAGTCAGGAATATGAGAATTTCCTTAACAGTCTTGTTTATACCTACTGTCTTGGTGAAATTATTAATAAGAGTATCCTTTGAATCTCAAAAGTGCCCATTGCTACCAGAGAATATTAATTCCTTTTTAAAGTGGCATGCCTCTAGGAGTCTGCCATCTGGCCCCATAGAGATCAACAAGCTGGATTCTCTGGCTGGAAGTATAGTTTCTCTATATTTTTTTTTAAAAAAGAGTTAGAACACAAACTTGACATATAAACAGATGACCAAAAATTATAATTAAAACATAATTTTTTTAGAAAGTGGCTTAAAGTTCTTAATGGATTGAAATAAGCCTATCCAAAGAAAAATACAATTTAATAGAGATAACTTGAAAATGCTACCTTTACCTTAAATTGGAACAAAAAGAATAGATGAGGAAGGACAGGTATCATAAAAGTTGATCACATAAAGAAACCTGGGCATTTATTGGGATAGTGTGATCCAATGGTGTGATAAAGCTAGCAAGAGAGGATAATGTCTAGGTTGAAATAAAAGAAGCAGAATGCCCAAGCTAATGAACAAAACAGTCCTTTGTTAGGATCACATATGGATACTGTGCTCAGCTCCATAATTTAAGATAAAATTGACCGAAGTCTATTAAGAACAGATCAAGAGGCAAAGCATGAATAATTGTGTAAAAAACTGTTAGGGTGGTAAAATAACTATATTAACAACAACACTATAATAACTACAACACTGATAAGGCAGTGCTATAGACTGGGGGCATTTTAAACAGTCTGCTTTGACTCCTGGGTACATCTAGGAGGTAACAGTATTAGCTCCCCTTTTTCAGATGAGCAACCTGATGCTCAGGAAAAGTAATTTGTCTAAGATTACTTTCACACTAAATATGAAAGGCATTTGTGTAGAAGAGAGAAAGACTTGTTCTTTCAGAAGGAAATAAATGGAAGACATAAGGTGATACAAAAGAAAAATTTCTAGTATTCATAATTGCCTAAGAGTGGAATTGTCTGCCCGCTGAGTAGTGAGTTCTCCTTTGTTACACATGATCAAGCTGAGGTGAATGGCCAGGAATAAAATTTATAGGGGGAAGGGGGATTTCCTGTGCTGGTTGAAAGGTGAGGTTAGGTAACCAACAGGTTTTCTTCTAACATTAACGTTTGTGTTCTGATTCTGAGAAATGGGTATATTTGTTGCCTTGGTATTATACACTATTTAGGTCAAATAAAAATAAATCAAACCAAAAAAAAAAAAAAAGTCATTCAAACCAGTTGTTTTGCTGATCTGACAGGTTTCCTCAATGAAAATAGTTGTTCCATTTAATCTGAGTAGATATTCTTTAATCTATTTCTGTGATTGGTCACATTTCCTATAGATTTGCTATTTTTTTAAAAGCAATTTTATGAGTGTCACCTATACAACATATTGTAGCAAGAGTGATAGCAATGTATCCACAAGGTTATAGAATACAGTTAATTCAAAATTTCTCAGTGGCTACACTGGACATATGCTGCTGAATGGAGTGAATGAACCTCTAATAAGCTACTTCTGAATATGTATTACTGCCATAACTAAAAGACAATTTCAGACCAGGTTTGGCAATGAAAAATGAGTCCTTTACCATTTCTTAAGCCTGCATTCTCCCTGAAATGTAAACTCCAATATGAGATAAGGCCTGTTGTAAGTGAAAGGAAACCCTCCAACTGAGATTAAATTACAAGGTATTCATGAGAGAACCAGCACACATGAGCTATGTGTACACAACCAGTTTCCTCTGCCTCCCTTTAGTTCTTGTCAGTTGTTTAAAAGTCAAACTCAAGTGAAGAAAAAAAAAAAGAAAGAAAAAAGAGTAGTAATTATGGATTGTGTGCATGAAGCAATAATAGAGAAACTAGGAGAACCCACTGCAAATACTTGGGGAAATAGAATCACAAAACTCTAGGGTTTCCCTTATATAGACACAGAGACAGAACAGGACACAAATTGGATTCATTCATTTAGTTTTCTTTCTGTTTTTATTTTAATAAACTTTTGTAGTATCTGTAACGTGTCAATAGCTGAACAATTCAAATCCTGACCAGTCCAATCTTTTATTTTAAACTCTCACTGTCCCATGTATCTATCTCTTCTTTACTGTATTAAATTAGTGTGGCCATTTCATTACTAAATTGTACATCGTATGAGGGTAGGGATAATTTTGTTCACCTTTATATCCAGTGTTTCAGCATAATGCTTGTCATACATGGCACCAGTCAGTAAATACTCAATGAATGACAAAGTTAAGGAACTCATCCTTGATGAACAAATTTTGATTAAACACAGGTTTTATAAACATGTGCACAAGCTCCAGGAAAGACTTGATCATACACAAAGAATGTCTTTACAAAAAGTTTGAGGCAAAACCATTCTCACACTGTTGGAGACATACCATTAACTGTGTCATCTCTGAAAACTAAAAAGGGCCACAACAGCCCACAAATGAACCCTAAATTGGTCAAAGTCTAGAATGTTTTTTTATCCCTAATTTATGCAATTTTATCACTTAATTAATTAATTTATTAATTAATTTATTTATTTGAGACTCATACAGATTTCTGGCTTTTCAAATTGTATTTCATAGGCTCCTAGCTAACACACAACAGGTTTGTCATGAGTTACCACGCAATGAGATTTGCTATCAGGCAATATTGATAATAGCACACCAAATTGTAAACATACCTTTTCACGAGGCATTCAAAAGAATAGCCTGATGCAGATTGTGCCACCTTGCTTGAGTGGTGACTATGAGCAGAGAATATTTCACAATTGATCTGTGTACAAGTTGTGTAAAACTTATTACAGTTGTATTGTAACATTATAGAAAGGTCAAAACCATATCCATATTCACAAACTAGAATGCGTCAGAGATCTGTTGTAATATAATAAAAATGTAAAGATATTTTGTTTTACTGTAAATATTTCAATAAAATGATATATCGATAGTTCTGATTTCTTGTTATGTTACAACTTGCAGGCCTTTCAGTGATAGAAAATTAATATACTTTTTGGGAGACAAATTATATATTAAGCTTTCTTACTCAAGGTATAAATCTGTAAGCTTCAGGGCCTGGAAGAAAAACATTTACAGAGGCTGTAATGTTATGTTAAGTACTTGGTATTAGCAAACATACTAATTTTTTCATTTGTACCATTGTAGGAGGGTAGTAAAATACATTAGGCTGTACTTAATGCATCCTGTGACCTGGCAAATTTATTTTTAAATGCTCATGAAGGACTTTGTTTTTTAAAAGTACAATTTCTTCTTCAAATAACTATCAAATTACCCGTAAACATTAGGCTGTGTTCCAAGTTTTTGTGCCAGCTAGGAAAAGCCTTTTCTCTCTTATTTTAAGAAATTTTTAACAGGTTCTTCAGATCTAAGAATTTAAAATCCATTCCTTTGTAAATAACTCTCTGTAAGGAGCAAGAACTTCCCAGCAGAGCTGTTTCTTAGATTCTTATTGAGAAATTGTTCATTTTACACCAGAATTAGCTAATATGACTTCTTCAAAACTAGAGCAACCCATTCATAATATAAGCTTGCATGTCTATCAAATCCAAGGCAGTACACATTTTCTTTCTTTTAAAAAAAAATATTTTATTGATTTTTGACAGAGAGGAAGGGAGAGGGACAGAGAGCTAGAAACACCAATGAGAATCATCAACCAGCTGCCTCCTGCACAACCTCAACTGGGGATGTGCCCGCAACCAATGTATATGTACTTGACCGGAATTGAGCCTGGGACCTTTCAGTCCGCAGACCGACACTCTATCCACTGAGGATTTGTTGTGTGTTTGTTTACTAAACTCCTTACTTTGTTCAGATTTTCTTAGTTTTACCTTTTTGGGGGGGAGGGAGGGTGAGGAGGAGAGTGTCCAGGATCCCTTCCAGACACACCATGACATTTACTCATCATGCCTCTTTAGGCTCTGCTTGCTTTTTAAATAAATTTGACTCTCTCTCTCTCTCTCTCTCTCTCTCTCTCTCTCTCTCTCTCTCTCTCTCTCTCTCTCTCTCTCTCTGTTAATCCTCATCTGATGATATTTTCCCCTTCATTTTTAGAGAGTAGAAGGGAGGAGGAGAGACAAAGAGAGAGAAACATTTATGTGAGAGACACACATGTAATGATTGTGTCCCCCAGGAGCCCAGAGCAGAGCAGGGCAGGGAACTGAGCCTGCAACCGAAGCATGTGCCGTTGACTGGAATGGAACCTGGCTGGGATCCTTCAGTCCTTGGGCTGATTTTCTATCCACTGAACCAAACCAGCTGGGCTGACCTTGACATTTTTAAAGTTGATTTTTAGAGAGAGAGAGAGAGAGAAAGCAAAACCAGTGTAAGAGTGAGACATCCATCGGCTGCCTCCTGGACATCCCCCAGCAGATACTGAGCCTGGAACCCAGACACATGCCATGACCAGGAATCAAACTGGCAACTTTTCAGTGCACAGGACAATGCCCAACTGACTGAGTCACCCTGGCGAGGGCTATGACCTTGACATTTTTGAGGTGTGTTTGTAGGATATTTTGTAGAATATCCCTAAGTTGAGATTTTTTCTGATGTGATTAGATTGGGATTTGAGGAGATCACAGAAAAAGGTGTCAGTTTGTGCTATTCTCATAGCACCAATAAAGCAGATCTACTATCCACATGACTGATCACTGTTGATACTGACTTTTATCACTTGGCTGAGGCAGTGTTTGTTGAGTTTCTACCCTGTAAAGCTACTCTCTTTCTCCCTTTAAATACTGTGCCCTTTAAACAGAAGGAACCAGGTATAGTTCACACTTAAGGAATGAGAATTTGTGTTCCACCTCCTTGAGGGTGTGACATCTATCTATTCTACATCATTTTAAATTCTGCACTAGAGATTTGTTCACTGGGATTTAACAAGGAATCTTAATCCTTATCTGACTACTAACAAGCCATGTAGCCCTAAAAAAGTCCCTTAGCTTTGTTGTAAAGAAAATGTTTAAATTTTTTTAAAAATATATTTTATTGATTTTTATACAAAGAGGAAGGGAGAGAGATAGAGAGTTAGAAACATCGATGAGAGAGAATCATCGATCAGCTGCCTCTTGCACACCCCCTACTGGGGATGTGCCCGCAACCAAGGTACATGCCCTTGACCGGAATCGAACCCGGGGCCCTTCAGTCCCCAAGCCAACGCTCTATCCATTGAGCCAAACTGGTCCTGGCAAATGTTTAAATTTTTTTAAAAATAGCTGTAATTGGCTAAATATATGCTTTTGTGCCAGATTTCGTTATGATGTGCTTACTGAATCTCATCTAATATAATCGCTATAACAATCTTATGAGAAGGCATTATTATTCTCATTTCAAAGATGCAAAAATTCGAAGCTCATAGAGGTAAAGTAGCCTGCCCAATTCACACCTACCTATCACATGCTGATAGCTAAATGACATGTGTATACATGCACACACATACACAACCATCGTATGCCATTGGATAACACTTTTCTATATGTAACAAAGGCAGGCAGCGCATCAAAGATCTGATTTGTCCTTTCAAAGAAGAGAGGATGACTAAATGGAGATTTCTAATTTTGCCCTATTCATTTTCCATTGTAAAGAACATAAACAACTTCCCGATCCCTACTACCACTAGAACTAGTCATCACCAGTCTGAGGTGTCCAATTCTCCATGGATTGTGGTGATTATAGTGAATAAGACTCCATGATATAAAGTCATGAGAATGTAATCTGAGCATGTATTTTTAAGAGGACATGAATTTCCCAGTGAGCATATTTTATTTCTAGGCATAAATATGTGTTTGCTTAAATATCCACATGTTCCATGTTACAAGGCCATTATTCTTACTCAACACACATGGAATTTCTATGTTTTTACAGAACCAGATTTCTACTCAAATATTTTACCTAAAACTTGCATGACTACAGGTCATGCATATTCTTAATATTACCTGGGAATCTCTCTGTGCTATACAAAATCACAAAATGCATCATTCCATACGGTATGATCTACTTGATAAATTATAAAGAGCACTTCACAGTTTATTATTAGAAAATGCACATGCTTACAAATGGAGAATTACCTAAATGAGAACACAAGGTTGAACTCAGGTTGTTTAAAACAAACAAAAACTCACATAAAAATATAAAGGTTAGCAAATATCAATTATGATATCTTAGTGTCTCTATGAATAGAGAAGCCTCTTGGTATTTAACCAATTCTTCACTGAAATGGTTAATGCCCTTATTTTCGAAATAATCATACAGACTGCAATAATGATAGAGACTGTAAAAAATCAAATCATTCCTTAATATATGTGTGTAAATAATACAAATAGAATCAAGCAATATATATCTTGGCTGATGTATATTCTTAAGTGGTTGGGAGGTTTTATGTAAGGCATAAAAATCTTAGACTTAAAAAGTAACCTGACTCAATTTTCTATCACATTTAATATTGGATTCTGTAAATGTGTGCAGTACACAAATGAATGGAAGGCAGAATGGAGCTCTTTACTTCTATTTCAAAAGATGGCAATGGGGTCCATATTATCTTATGTAATACTGAGAATTCTCCTAAAGTCATAAAGTTAACAGTTCCATATGATACAAATACAGAAACATTTCCAGTCATAATTTTACATTTTATACAGTATTTATTACCTGAGTAAAGCACTCTTGTAATGTCCCCAGTTCTAAAATATCAGTGTTATCTTTAATTAAGACTTTTATTTTTATTTACCTAAGTGCTATTCTGACTTTTCTCTCAAAATTTCACCAATTACACAATTCTCTAGCTGCTTTCCCCATCCTTTCATCTATTTGCCTTAATTCCTAGTTCTTCCTACCACCCCAAGTACTTGTCATTCACCATTTAATAATGAACTGCAGAGTCCAAAACCATTTCTCACCATAATTACTGTTTATGTTCACATCCTTTAAAAATGTAAAGTAGCCTTGGCCAGCATTCTCAATGGGTAGAGTGTTGGTCCATGCATTAAAGTGTCATGGGTTCAATTCTAAATCAAGAGCATGTACCTTGGTTGCAACTTCACTTCTAGTCTCCTGGCAGGGCGTGTGAGAGATGCAACCAGTCAATGTGTCTCTCTCACAGAGATGTTTCTTTCTCTCTTTCTATCCGCCTCTCTTCCTTCCTCTTTCACTCTCTCTAAAAAGCAGTGGGGGAAAAAATATCCTCAGGGAAAGATTAACAAAACAAAAAAGTGACAGTAAATGCTCATCATTTTGGTTAGCCACATTTTCTATCCAATCCCATTGCTTCAGAATGAATTGCAGAACCTAGAATCTACCTACTTATTAATGAATCCTTCCAATCATCCATCTCTCCATCCACTCATTCATTTAATACTATATGGAGGATGGGGCAGGAGAGATGTAAGGAATTTGATGCAGCACAGAATTCACAAAAGTTAAGGGAGAAGAATAAATCATGATATCTAAATAGAACTGCCAGGACTTATATATATCTAAAATGAACCATGGAGAAAATTGTGAGAGATGAAACTAGAGACAAGGCAGGGCCAGCTTAGGATATGGAATTTGAACTTTATTCTGAGGATAACTTGGGGGTCATTGATACATTTGAACTAGGAAAATGACATGATTAGGTTTTGACATTTGGAAAAGCTCTGGTTGCCCAATGTAGCTTGCACTGGGATAGATATTAAGGTTTTGTAAAGTAATTTCATATATATATTTTGTGCCAGATAATCATAACTTCCTTAATCTCTTTCTCATCTGCCTTCCTGCTCTCTTTGCTACATTAAATCCTGGAGCATTTAATTCTGTTCATTAAATTCATTCACCTTCTGTTTTATAACTTACCTTTCTGTTAAGTCTTAAATAAAAAACTTTAAATGTATTTTTTCCTTTGAATAATTTAAAAAATCAGCTGAGGATTGTGGATTACCCCAACCCAATTTCACACTGTAATTCACCATTTTCAGAGCTTTCAATATCAACTCATCCACAAAAGTAGAGAACTAGAAATTGGTATGAAATGAATACATGACAACCACGTGATAAAAGTGGATTTAGAACTAGTCATAAAGGAAGGTAGCTATTTGGGTAATAAAATGTGACTTACCAAAGTAAAAACCCTGGTCCAAATATTTTTTCTAGATTTCTTTTACCTAAAATTCTGTAACAATTTCTGAAGACCCCTCTATATTTACCATTCCCTAAGAACAGTTATTTGGAAAAGTGATGGGAATTGTGACATGGTCAAGTTCCCATCATCTCTATTTCATTCCTGCTTATTTTTATTTGACATTTATTATTATTTATTATACTTATTTTTCTTTAATAAAATTACTTCGATTATAAAAGAGGCACATGCTCATATTGTAAAATAAATACAATAGGCATAAAAAATAAAATGCAAAATATATTTTCCAATTCCACCATTAAAAATGAATCCTGTGAATGGTGTTTCCTGTACATGGTTTTATGCATGTGTTTACAAATACACACCCACCTCTCCAATACCCGCTAACCTCACACAAAGTCAGGGCTGTAATATATGTAAAGCTTTTCTAAAATGAAGACAAGGACAGTATCTATGTACAGAGTTGCAAGGTTCAGATAAGGTAACACCTTTAAAGTGTCTGTCCCAGCCTTGACCCGTGTGGCTCAATTGCTTGAGTGTTGTCCAGTGCACTGAAAGGTTGCCAGTTCGATTCCTGGTCAGGCACATAATGTCTGGGCTATGGGCTCAATCCTCAGTAGGGAATGTGCAGGAGGCAGACAATCGATGTTGCTCTGTCATGGATGTTTTCTCCCTCTCCTTTCCTCTCTCTCTAAAAACCAATAAAAATATATTTAAAAAAATAAAAATAGTGTCTGTCCCAGACGTAGTACATATTAAATGCTCAAAAATATGAGCTATTATTTTTATTGCCATAATTATTCAGGTATTTAAATGTATTCATGCAACATCTTGTACATATTTCTCCTATAAAAATATGATTTTAACAGCTACAGCCGAGGTCTCACTAAAGACATGGCCTTTTATGAGACAATTCTGGGCTGAAGTGTCTGCCGATTCTGCCATTTACCACTTGTGGGAGCTTGTGTGTGGTTCCCTTGTTTAAAGCTGTGGATAATATTGTTTCTCAGAGGTTTTTTTTAGAATTAGAGATCATGTGTGCAAGGTATCATAGTAAATACCAAATAATATCTATTGTTTCCAATGTTCCTGCTATGATAGTTACAATGAATATGTAAATTGCTTTTTCCTTCTTTTGGATTATTTCCTTGGGAATGATTCCCAGAAGTAACGTTGCTGAGTCCAGGAGTATAAAAAATTAGTTATGTTTGTTGTATTTACTGTTATGTTGTTTTCCAAAAAGTTTCAACCAATACATAATGTAATACACAAAGCACCTCATATATTTAAATAATGTTCCTATACCTGATTCATTCAAGTCCAAATCCTATGCTCATCAGTTAAGAAGGGGAGAATCTGGGATGGATTTTATTGCAGGAATTCCAAACTGTTGGGAATTGGACAGATGCTACTAACTCGTTTTATATTTGGGAAACCACCAGTCAGTCAGCCGTGCTCAATAACAGCTTTCAGAAACATCTGGATTTAAACTTACAGCTTAAACATGACAGGTTAAGTAGTATACATATAGTTACAAAACAGCTTCATATCTTGATTCTCACAAATCTGAATTCACTGAGACTTTTACAATTTTTGAATGATTGAAAAAACTGCAAAACAATGTAAGCATAAAGACTCACATAAACTATATGGTAAACATTTTGTCCCCATCTGTTTTGTCTGCTCTTCTCTAGGGGACTCCGTGAAGAAGAATGGACAAAGGGAAGTTAGGATAACCTGAAGGCTTTCCACATTGTACAACTGATACCTACCTATGAAGGTAGCAACCCTTGAAACCTAGGCATCTGAGTGGTCAGGCCTCTGAGATCAGGAAGAGAAGAGTTGTCATAACTGCTTTAAGTAGCAGTGTTTGCCTTTGAGCCAAAATACCAGAAATACTTTAATTAATAGGGACAATGATATATAAAATAGGAAGTAAGATAAGAGGTCATTGCCTGAGAAAACAAGGCGCTTCTTCTCATTTTTACAACTCTGTGAATGACCCACAAAAGAAAGTGCATGCAAATAATATTTTAAGTTCCAGGATCTGCTTTTGCTTTTCCAAGAAGGATTGCCCACAGATAAATCCAAGAGGGAGGTCATTAAATTGAACGGAAGACATTTAGAATAGGCTGCTTCACCCCATGTAAAGCAATTGTAAGCTTTTCTTTGTGTTTTTAGAAGTTTTTAGATAAATAGTCAGATTCAATTAAGCTCTGTAACTTCAAGAGAAGGTACTTCTAAGAAGATAGGCGGGAGGGACTGCAGAGGAGGGACTGCAGACTTGGGATTCTTCTATTTGTTACCAGACCTGTGGGAGGGCAGAGAGAATTGGGCTATTGTGCTTCAGTCAGCAGCATAACCTAAGTGTCACAGTCAATTTAACCATGGAGCTTTAGAGTTGGGATGGGGACAAATGGCTGTCTGAAACAGAACTTGAAAAGAGGGCGATTCATTTAGTATGAAAGAATTAAGGGTTTAGATACAAAGACTACTATGGGGGGGGGGAAATTAAGTAGATTTAAGGTTTGAAGATTGGCAAGAAGGGACATAGTAAAAGTTGCAGTAGCTAATTCCATGCTTGGTTAAGAGCATACTAGTAGGTCATTGAGCCAGACTCATGCTGGCCCTACCACTTAGTTACAGGGTAATACTGGCAAGTTACTTTCCTTCTCTCTGCCTTGATATTCTCATTTGCCATGTGGAAAATTATACTATTATCTACCTCATATTGACTTTTGAAAGTATTTTATAAATTAATATACATAAAGTCTTCCAAAGAGCCTGAGAGTTGGTAAAAGTGCTCATTTAACTATTACTGTAACCCAGAATAAGTAATAGTTATTAACATTTTCTATGTGATGGAACTCAGACAAAGTAATTTACAGGAATCATGCTTACTCTTAACAAACACCTGATGATATGAGTACTATTACTACCTCAATTTTACTGGTAATGAATGTGGAGCACTGAGAATTAAGGAACTTGCTCAAGGTCACACAGCAAGGAAGTGGTGCTGTCAAGATTCAAATCCAGACAGTCTGGCCCTAGCAACACACTTAGTCATAATTTGGTATTGTCTTTAGACATGACATAGGAAACAGGGGACACAAACAGTACATTTGTTTTCACTGTCTATCTATTTCAGTGGGTTTAGGTTTCTCAACAGCAGAGGCTATCAGTAGTAGATTCATCATCATCTCCCAGAACCTAGCAGAACACCTTGCATGCAGTGCATATTAAATTAGATAACTGGCTAATTGGCTGCCTGTCCTTTGTTAATGGCAGGTGCTTAGCTCCTTGACTTGTGCCTGTATCCTAAATTCCCCTGGTGGAACTCACTGCCATCTCTCCTGACACTGCTATAATCTCGTGGCCCCTCACTGGGCCCACCCCCAGCCTCCAATAAAGGGAGGCTGTTATTTGTTTTCCCTCTTGTCCATCCTCTTTCTAGCCCTTCCACTCCATGGACAGAATAAGGAGGATCTGAAAATGAAACCAGAGGAGAGAAGAGGAATGAAAAGGAGAGGCCAGCTTAGAAATAGAGTCCCTTAAGTCCTTTAGTCTTTCCAGTTCTGAGAACATCTTAACACCTCTCATTTCCAGTTTTCAAGTCTCCAAAGTGTCCAAAGTGCAGGATGGGCAAACTGGCATTTGAAAAGAGCAGGTCCTTGGAAAGCCAGAAAAATAATTACAACTTTCATTTCTAAAAGAATAAGAAATTCATACAAGCCCTGATTTTGGAGCTTTCATTCCATCAGTATATATGCATTATTCATCTCCTAAAGAAAGAGAAATAATAACATTGTTCTCTTTTAGCACACTGTCATATGTTGAAGCTTAGATGTGTTTGGGAAAATGGATTCAAAGATGATCTTATCTATTCTTAATTAAGTTAACCTTCACAGTGCAGACTAGTATCTTAAAAATAATGAATAATCAGCATGTATGAACAAGAAAATGGGATTCTGAGATTTCTATTCCTGGTGTCACATACCAGTAGTAAAAACAAAGATTAGCTAAGTAGATCAAACAAGAATCTTTACAATTCTGAAAACAAAATTTTTAAATACAAAATTCTGAAAATACCAAAATGCCTATTTAAAATTCAGATGTCTTTTTACTATCCTTAATAAAGAATTTTAAGTGAATATTGTAGTTTGATATTTTAGATAATCAATATATTTAAGTCATATTCCTAAATTTAAAATAGGGAAATGTAAATTATCACATAATTAGATAATTGTGTAAATAAGTCATACAATTTGCCACTAATTATCCAAGAGTTGTCTATTATCTTAATATGTTTGGGTCATATTAAATATGGATGGGCCTGTTCATATTTAAGAGTCTAAAGAACCAGTATTTTTGTAAGTGACACATTAATATCTTAAACTTCTTTGTATATGGCAGACTTGGACATTCTTACATCAGCTTGCCAACATATATTCCAACTATCAAGTGTTAAGTTTCTTTTTGCCTGCTAGATTGGTTTTGGCAGCTTTACCTACCTAATACATGACTATCTGGAAGTTTTATTGCAGCCATTTAGCAAGGGCATTCCTTTGAACACACAGAGTCCCTTGAGGTTGCCTCTGGGAGAGGGGCAGAGGAAGAGGGTCCTACAGGGCTCACTCCACGTTTCCTCCACCCCCTCCATTTGCATCTAGATTACATATTAAGCTTCTGCCTAATAATTTGCTTAAAAATAGGGTCCAACTAGTAAGAAATATTTTAAATTCATTACTTCATTTTTTTCAAATATAAGGTGAAGCAAAAGTAAGTTTACTTTGCATGAATACATGAAACAGAGTCTATTCTTATATTATTTATTCATTGTAATATCGTTTTCCATACAAACAAATGTAAACCTACTATTGCCAGGCCCTATATATTAAAACTTCGCTGTTTTATTAACATTTTTATAGTTATTAAATACTCAATGTATTCAGTACATTATTTGTTTATTGCATAAATATTAACACTACTGCTTATGGTAGTTCTGTTCTTGTTATTTAAAACTGAGTAAACTTGGAAAAACACAGAAAAGACTGTTAATATAAGTAATAAGGATATAATTCTCACCTCTTATATTTGTGCAACTGAGACAAAGTGGAAGCAAGTTCTGTGGTTGCAGCAAATCTTTAGTTACAATAAATACCCAATGGATCTTAGTCATCTGTACTTGAATAATAAAGATTTTATTTTTTATAAAATCTTAGAAGTATCTTTAAAAGTTTAGAAGTGAAATATAATTTAGGATTTTCTAAAAATAGGAACCCTCCAATAACCTTTAGGGTTTAGTATTATAATTCGACTCATCCCATTTTCATTAACAAAATAGAAACTACTGATAGTCTACCCAATGAGCTAAACTACAGATGTCCTAATCTTTAAAATACACTATCATCCTATCATCCAAAGTTATCATTAGCCATTCCATAGAAATATATGGTAAGTTTACCTATTTGATACCAGTGAATTTGGAGGTAAATATGATTTTGGATATTCACATTACACTTGCATTTCATTAATATTTCAGCTACGGATTTACTTTAGACACAGCTTTGATGCTTGAGCGAATTAACATGCTCTTTCAATAGTTCCGCAAACACTTAGAAAATACTTGCCAATGTATACCTATAGTAATTAACTTGTATAGTCATGTAGTATATATATATAAAGTAATATTTATTTTACTCTACATTCCTCAATACATACTACCAAAAGAAAATATCTACAGATGCCCAAATATATTACTGATGAAATTATTAGCTACCAGTGGGGTTGTATCTGGCTTTATATAATTTATATCACTTTCTCTGTTAAATATTACCTTTTTGGTTGCAGCTCATTTGGAAAGACAACTAAGACCAAAAAAGTCTCAAAACCTCTCACTTCTAATATTTCCATGTGTGAATTAGGGAAGATTGCTTAGGTAGAGAGCCTCCAAATATAAAGAAAAGATAATCCACAGAATGCTTTGTTCTTTAGAAAGCTCTTTGATGAGGGAGGGGGCACATCTTTTGTACATTTGTAAAGAGATTTAAACACTAAGACACTCTCTCCCTCAGACCATGGGGACAAGACCAAAGTGGGTTTGGAGCTTCCTAATGTCACAGCAAACAATAATCTTGTCCTGGAACAAAAGGCAAGGATGACTCAGAATGTAATTAGGGTTGTACATCTAAGCAAATGACACAATATAACTTGTGGTTATTTAAAAGAGAAAGGAAGAACACAAGACCCGGGAAAAGACTGCTAACTTTTCCACACAGAGACAAGATCATGGCAGAGTAAAAACAAACCCTCCTTAATTAGCAAATTATATAGCACAGGGCTGATAAACCTCTGTGTTTTGTAGCTGAGCAACCCACTTGCCGCTCCTCCCCTCTCCTCATCTGCACAAGTGGGAATACTTGCAATGTTTATATCTAAACAAATGAGAGAGGAAGAAAAATTTTTTAAACGGACTGAATGTCAAAGGCAAAGCCGAAGTCCAATAACTATGAAAATAGAAGGCCTCCAATATTTTGTCAACATTCCTGCCGATGCCACAGCCAACAGGATGAAACAGGCACATAAAGCAGAGATCCTGGCACCCATCCTTGTTTATCCAAAGGCTGCTGCTCCAGCCTGGCACTCAGGTGCCTCTCCTTTCTAACAAGTGTCTGCTGTCAGAATATTTCTTTATTCACATGATGATGCACAGGGGAAAGAAAAGACATGAAATTTCCCTGCCTGTACCACTCTAAAATGTCACCTCACAGCATGTCACTACCAAGCCAAGAAATAGCTTAGTCAGGCTCTCTGCCAACTGGCCCGGGCCTGAAGATTACTTGGCCTCCTGGAGGGCAATCTTTTTTCCCACAAAACAAACCTCGCAATTTACCTTGCAATGGTCCTAATGTTAATACCCTGTACCTTCTGTGATATAGAACAGGAGTGAGCAAACATTTTCTTCCAAAGGCTAGATATCACATTTTAGGTTCTGTGGGCCATATGGCTTCTGTTGCAAATCTTCAACTCTGTCTTTGAATGAAGAAAGTAGACATAGACCCATGTCGGCAAACTACAGCTTGAGAGCCACATGTGGATTGAGAGCCACATGCGGCTCTTTGGCCCCTTGAGTGTGGTTCTTCCACAAAATACCACGGCCTGTTTGAGTCTATTTTGAAGAAGTGGCATTAGAAGAAGTTTAAATTTAAAAATTTTGGCTCTCCAAAGAAATTTCAATCGTTGTACTGTTGGTATTTGGCTCTGTTAATAAATGAGTTTGCCGACCACTGCCATAGATAATCTATAAGGAAATGGGTGTGGCTATTTCAATAAAATGTTATTTAAAACACAGGTGGCTGGCAGAATTTAGCTTAGGAGCCACAGTTTGCTAATCCTTGATAGAGAGGATGGAAACTCAGAAAATAAATTAAATTTTCTCCTATTTACACAATTGTTGCAAGGAAATGTATAAAATATACTTGGGTCTCATTTTCATACATATATTTAATTATAGTCAAAATTTGCCTATGAAATTCATTCATTAAAAAAGGTATTTTTTCCAACTATGTTCCAGGGGCTAATTTAGAAAAGTAGATCTGATATTAAAAAATAATAACAAATACAAACCGGTGGATAAGACAGGCACAGACTACCTCAGAGATTGTAGGGTATGGGAGAATATATCCTGTGAGTATTTAATGATGTCCTGTTTTGTGTCATGCACTCCTCTAGGAGTGAGATATACTACAGGGAATAAGACAGATAAGGAACTCTTATGGCATTTACATTCTTAGTAGAGGAAAACATCCTATATAATAAAAGGCTAATATGCACATAGACCAAACGGCAGAACCATCAAACAACCGGTCACTGTGACATGCGCTGATCACCAGGGAGTGTGCGCGGGACATGAACATGGAACAGGCAGCAGCCACAGCAGAATGGTGGAACAGGTGAATGGGGCGCCAGACCAAGGCAAGGCAAGCTGTAATGGGGCAAACCTTTAGCGGTTAGTGAAAATTATTTGCTCTTGCACACCATGGTCTTACTTGGCACTTCCACCTGCTGCCAAAGCTGGCCCTGCTAGCACCCGCTAGCAGCAGATGCTAACAGCGGCTGCTGGCCCTGATTGCTCCTCAGGGCTTCTCCTCCTACCTCTGCTCCTGAGGGGCAATTGGGGCTGGCAGCCACTGATTGTACCCATTGCCAACCATGGTCCTGATCACACCTGCTGCTGGCATTGGAGCTGCTGCTCGCACCCACAGTCGGTGTCAGAGCCATCGCTCACACCCACTGCCAGTGCCCAGCACCAGTCCCAATTGCTCAGCACCATCAGTGGGTACAAGCGGCAACTGCCAACCCGATCACCCCTGAGGGCTTCTCCACCTCCCCCTGCTCCTGAAGGCTGCTCGCACCACCCAATCGCTCTGCGTTGTCAGCAGATGCAAGTGGAGCCAGCATTGTCAGGGCCTGGGAGCAGAGGAGGCACGAGTGGGACGGCTGGTACACAGGGGTCTGGGGTGAGGTGGGGGTGGCACAGCAGGAGGGGCTGGGCAGGGGTGCAGAGGATGGGCTGAGACCCAGCTCTGTGCCCACCACAGCCTCACAGCCCACAGTTCCTTTAAGGTGCACAAATTCATGCACAGGGTCCCTAGTAATAAATAATGTGACAAATACTCAGCCACAAAAGGTCAAAGAGTGATAAATGCTACAAAGAAATAATACAGTGTAATATGACAGAAAGTCACTTAGCAGAATGGGAGAAGGTGGTAGGTAATGGTGCTTAGAAAATAGTTCTGAGTAAAGACCTGAAATGAAGAGAAAGAGCCATCTATGGCAAGATCAGGGGAACAATTTTCTGAGCTAAGTGAATAGCATGTACAGTCCCTGACACAGGAATGAGCTAGTCTGTTGGAGAAATAACAAGAAAGCTATTGTCTCCGGAGTTTCTGGAATGAGAAAAAGGTGGTAGATGATGAATCCAGAAAGAAGTGTGGGAATAGATCCTATAGGGCCTCATGGCAAGAAACTTGGATTTTGCTTTGACATAATGAAAATCTGTAGGGAGATTTTAAGGAAAGAATGACACATTCTTATTCATTTTAAATTACACTGAACCTATAATTACATATGAGATAAGTGCTAGTAAAACAAGGTTCAGTGTCAAATGGCACAGTCAGAGCTAAGGAAGGGCTGCAGTCACCCTTAGTAAAGGATCCGTTTGCCATGGTCCTAAAACTGGAGATCTACCAATGGAGACAGATGGGGAGAAGCTTGCTCCTTCCCACAGAGAAATTCAAAAGGCCTTTATAGCTCCAACTGCCCAACTTCTAGGGCCCAGAAAGGTTTTTACATCTTCTTGGATCTTTTGATTCTAATAAATTACAAGCAAATAATAACACCTAACTATTGGTTGAGAAATGAATATAGAGATATTAACCAATAGTCTCTTATTTAGCGTGAGAAGCAGGGGTTAGTTTTTAAATAAAGCTAGTTAGGAACATTTATACAACTGGATTTAAAAGACAATTATTCTTATTAGCCTTTCTTACAACTGTCATTTTTCCTACCTCTATTCATAAATCATAGATGTATATTTCCTTTCAGTTTAGTAATAAATTTTTAAAAACATACTTAGCAACTATTTGTTCATTTCACACATTCAGGAAATGAATGTGCAAATAAAATATAGAGCATCCTCTGTGGCTCAGTATTGAACAGTCAGCAGCCACCAAAACAAAGCACAGATGAGAAGTTCGAGTGACTTAGATTCACATGTATACATATTTTGTGTAAATATATTCCATTGTTGTATGCAGTAAATGGTTGCCTACTAGTCTGGAAGAAAAAAATTCTTTTCCTTCCAAATGAAGATGTAGCTGAAACTCAAGTAACTAAGCACCAAAGATTAAAGCAACTTTAGCATCTGAAAGCTGTTACGAGGCCCCTTAACTTGCATTATTTTATATCCAGCACCAAACACTTGAGCACTTGATATATATTTTTATTTTTAGATTATAATGAAAACAGAGATATTATTTAGCCAGTTAATAAACAAACATCTCAGGAGATATAAAAATGGATAAATAGACATTCACTATACTACTGTCCAAGTAGGAAAAAAAAAGGACTTAAAATACTAAAAATGACAACAACCGCACGCATGGAAGTGCAGTGATAAATGATATCTGCAATCCTATATAATAAAGAGGTAATATGCAAATTGACCATCACTCCAATACACAAGATGGCTGCTCCCATGTGGTCAAAGATGGCTGCCCCCATGTGGACACAAGATGACCACCACAAGATGGCCAGCAGGGAGAGCAATTGTGGACAATCAGGCCAGCAGAGGAGGACAGTTGGAAGGGACCAGGCCTGCAATGGAGGGCAGTTGGGAGCAATTAGGCCAGTAGGGGAGGACAGTTGGGAATGACCTGGCCTGCAGGGGAGGGCAGTTAGGGGCAACCAGGCCTGCAGGGGAGAGCAGTTGGGAGCAATCAGGTCAGTAGGGGAGCAGTTAGGCATTGATCAGGCTGGCAGGGGAGTGGTTAGGGGGTGATCAGGCTGGCAGGCAGAAGAGGTTAGGGGCAATCAGGCAGGCAGACAGGTGAGCAATTGGGAGCCAGCAGTCCTGGATTGTGAGAGGGATGTCCTACTGCCTGGGATCTGGCCTAAACAGGCAGTTGGACATCTTTTGAGAGGTCCCAGATTGGAGAGGGTACAGGATGGGCTGAGGGACAACCCCTCCCCCCCATGCATGAATTTCATGCATCGGGCCTCTATTGTACTATAATAACAGATGTTATTATAATACAATAACATTGGAGATCTCAGTGAAGTGTGGTAGCTTTCCAGAAGAAACTGACAACAAAGCTGATCCTTAAAGAATAATTAAGTTGACAAAATAGAGTGACTGTTGAAGTTGTTGAGAGCCTAGGTCAGTGGTCAGCAAACTGCGGCTCTTGAGTCACATGAAGCTCTTTGGCCCCTTGAGTGTGGCTCTTTCATAAAATACCACTGCCTGGCGAGTTTATTTTGAAG
Source organism: Pipistrellus kuhlii (assembly GCF_014108245.1). NCBI lineage: Eukaryota > Metazoa > Chordata > Mammalia > Chiroptera > Vespertilionidae > Pipistrellus > Pipistrellus kuhlii. The sequence continues at coordinate 13,980,478 of NW_023425449.1, forward strand.
AAGTGGCTTTAGAAGAAGTTTAAATTTAAAAAAATTGACTCTCAAAAGAAATTTCAATTGTTGTACTGTTGATATTTGACTCTGTTGACAAATGAGTTTGCCAACCACTGGCCTAGGTGATCAGATAAACACAATTTGAATAATTAGTAACTACCTACTCTAGACCCAATTATTGTTTTAATTACTATTAGGACAAAAATAATTGTAGGATGTAGTCCTTTCCTAATTGACACCTCACAATCTATTTAGGGAGAAAACTTTATATCCAAAACAAAATGGTAATAGTACATAGTAAAGTGTACATATGCAATGCATTCATTTGTTTATTCAACAAATATTTATTGTCTATTGACTATGGACAACATCCTGCTCTAGAATTGGGGATATGGCAATGGACAAACACAAGGTCATTGGCCTCACAAAGGTCACATTTTAGTGGATACTAGTAATGGGTTAATATATGTAATATAATATATGGTTTTTAAAAATCATCATCATCATTAATATGTTTCGGCTAAACTAAACTCTAATTTTCTCAAGCAAAGAATACAGTACACAAGTAGAGGTTGTTATTAAGTCAAAAAATGCTGTCAAAAAAAATTAGCCAAGCTTTCCAGTAAAAGCTTTTACTAAAATATTCTGAATGGCAATTCATAACTACATTTTCCAGAAATAATAATCAATTCATCAATTTTAGGCAGTGTGAAGTATTTATAGTAAATAGAACCTTATCCTCTAAGTCAGGTTTCTGAGTTTCTGACTTAATGTATTTATACTTTCAACCAAAAGGAAGATATCCTTTGGCAAAAGCAAAGCATACTTTCTAAGCATTCCTCCAAATTCTAGAACATACATGTATTTTTTATCTTAATGTTATAAATGTACATGTTTGTGAACTTTTGGATATGGGAGAAAGATAATAATAGTTCAAAAAGTACAAGATGTGGAGAAAACATTAAAACATTAGACATTTCTCTGCTATATAAAGGTTAAAAGAAATCACACAAAAAAGTGGCAAAGACACAAAGGCCATTTGTATTTATTGTTGCTATCCTGATATCTGATCACTCTCAGGTATTGAGTGTGGTTTACTAATAATTCTGAAAAGACCTATATGAAAGAGGAGAGTCATATAACGCAAGTGTTTCACCCAATCAAACGGTGATTTAAAAATTGTTTAAATTTACTGGTTGTAGAGAAAGAAGAACAGAGAGAGAGAAAAATCAATTTGCTGTTCCATTTATTTATGCATTCATTGCCTGTTTCTTATATGGAGATCAAACCCACAACTTTGGTGTATCAGAATTATGCTTTAACCAACTGAGCTACCAGACCAGGGCTAACCTGATGATATTTGAGCATATTATTTATTGTTCTTCCCCATCTGACAAGTAAATATAATGTTATTAAGCTACTTCATGTTGATGTTAATTAACAAGTTACCAAGGAAAGTTGATCTCTGTGATTCAATTCATCACATCAAAAACCAGTGCCATTAACAGTTAACAGTTCCAGCACTTGCATACATTGCTCCTCATCTTGTTTAGTTGCAAGACCAAAAAGGTTGAGGAATGATATTTGAGGGTGTATCAGGGGTGACTTTTAGTGACAGCCAGTGTCTTGTGAAGAACATTTAAAAGAATCCATTCTATGGAACTTCAAGGAAGATACACCTACCGGTAGATTAACATAAATTATCATCTAGCTGCATCTAGCACTGATAACATCCATTCTACATCAAACATTTTCCTGAGAGTGATTCCATGAGCTGCATAATAATCACCTTGCTTTGATTAATTGTTTTGTTGAATTAATTGCACTTAAATACAGATAGTCCTAGTTTCTGCAGTGTATTGCTTCTTATCCTAACTTGGAATCAAAATAGCAGTACAAATTCTAGTACTAAGCATACCAAATGGTTACAGTAAAACGATTTCCATTGGAATTATCAAAATAAATACATTACATGAAATTTGGAACTTGATGTGATGAAAACCTCTAATTAAGGGAAACTTATGAGAGCCTTTAGCAAGTTCTTGGCTGACTGCAATTATTTGGTTTCTTGATCCTCAGACCAATTACATTAACAATGACAAAAGATATGCAAATTTAAACAGACAATAGTCAAGCTGCTCTGACTCATACAGACAGGGATGTTTTCAGCATATATTCAGCTTGATGCACACTAGCAACATTTAGGGTGATAGTTATGCTTGGCTACAATCTGAAAACTATACAATAATCACTGACCAAAAACAATACAAACAAAAATCTAATTTATTTCACACAATAAGTTACCATCTGAAACATGTGCATGATTCAAGCCCAGTAGAATCGTATGTTTACCCTGTCACTGATGAATAATTGCATAGCAACAAAAATATGCATAAATAGGTTTAACTTATCATTTAATTGTATATTTTAAGCAAACAAAATATTATATTTTTGGTAGAATAGTCCATTCAAAACAACCAGGGACTAAACTTCCTTCCCTACCCCCCTCAAAGAATCCAGGCTAATTTAAAATGATTGAATTATCATTAACAACTACATGGAAAGTATACTGGGAATAGAAATAAGCAATTCAATCAAATTCTTTTGTTTATTATGAAAATAAGTGTGTGTGTTTTTTTTAAAAAAAAAACACAAAACAGATATTCTATTATAATGGCTGTTGAAAAATTTAAGTTACAACTATCAAAAGAGTACAGAATTCTGTCTGCTTTCTATTCTTCTATTTATCCTCCCCCACCCACACACTCCCCAACCCCCACCTTATAGTCCATAATAGAAAGATTAACTACAATTCTGGGTTTGGAAACTCTAAAACTACAATCTCAGTGAACTTGTCAAATAAAATAACAGTGATCTTAGTTCAGTCCCTAGTGGACAAAAGTAGAATAACTATTACTCGGCATGATTCAGCAAGAGGTGATGTGAGTGTGACCACACAGGAACATAAAAGAGAATTTATCCTTTCCCTATCTTTTATCTTCTTAAAAGGTTTGCTCTGTTAATTGACTAACTTAAAGAAGACCGGACCGGTTGCATACCTATATATATGCACTAAGTAGGGTTTTTGCAAAGATCCCTGAGAGGTAGAGGGGAAGCTTTTCACAAATTAGGATATTTGCCCCCCTCTTACCCCCCTTATAGTAGCACTTGTTATCTGCTGCTTACCTGTTACACATTTAAACAGAGCGAAGAGAGGATGAACTGCAAGAACTGTTTCATATTTTAACAGGCATAGTTTCAATAAAACAATTTTAAGTAGCATTATAGTGAAATACTGAAAAAAAAATTCCATTTAATTTCTATAAATTGGGATTATGTGCATATTCAATATTAACTTTCATCTGGATACCTACATTCCCACATGGTACTGTCTGAACTACCATACCCTGAAGGCAACTCAGGGATATAGACAAGATATAGCCTAGCCTACAAGCTGTGTCCAGCCCAAGTCTACAGGTGCACGCCTTTTGGAATAGCCACCACCGGCTTTATTTCTCCTTTCCTGGTGAGCAAACAGCCTCTTCCTGATGCAGTCACATTCAAAAGTATCCTCCTGATCTTTTCTCCTCAAAGGCGGAAGAAAATATGACAGAAATAAAGAAAAATCAGTCCCCTGCTATTCTACTACTTGCTAAAACTTAGTTCCCTTTACAAACTTGTACAATTACTTCAACCAAATATCACACTTTTTATGTAATCTCATTTCATGTTAACTTTACTAGTGGTTGAAAAATTAGTATTTAGTAATAATTTCCCATCCTGGCTGCATAACAATTCCTGGTGTAAAATCTATTTGATCCTAAATTAGTAATATCCTTATTATTTTGTTTTTTTTGGCAACTTGCTCAAAAAGTACTTTTTTTTTTAAGTTGGGATTTTGACCATAGGGAAGCTCAAGCTAAATTTTAAGTAAGAGAAAAAAAAAGAGATGTCACAAAACATGCCTTTGCTAGGCACACAAATGGGATGCCATCCTACCTCCCTAAGCTCCCACAAACCTAAAAACCTTGGCTCCCCCGTGGAGTCCCTGGGAGAAAGCCCTCTTGCATATGCAAACACTGCCCCCCTGGAGCAAAAGGTAAACACACAAAATGCTCCCCGAAGGATCTCTTAAGTTTGCTCCAGTGCAAGAACAGGAAAAAAGGCTCCGTGCAATGAGAAACCGAAAGCAACCACTTACTTTTTGCAGCCACTGAGTGTAGTTTTCCAGCACATGCTCCAGATGTTGAAGTTTCTGGGAAGAGAAATCCGGTTCCACGTGTGGGGCATCTCTCTGCAGAGCGTTTGGGTTGTACTGGTCTGTCCTGCTCTCACGACAGTTCCCGTCATGTTCTGGAAGAATGAAAGTGTAGGCACATTGCCCATACTGAATCCGGCTATATCTTCTCCCACCGTTCTCTGGACTTCGGCGCTGGTTGCTGCAGCCTACGTGAGTCAGAAAGGCAGCGAGGAAAGCTAAGGAGAGGAAAACTGTCATTGTACTGCCAGCGCGCTCTCTCTCCGTGCCTCTCGCAAAACTTGCTCCTTTTCTTCTGACCTTTAAGCTACTTCTTTATTTCAGGTAAAACTGCTTGCCTCTGACTTTTTCCCCTGTCCAAAGAAAGCTTTTGAAGAAGAATCAGAGAAAACTAGCCATTTGTTAAGCTTTGTTCTAAAATGTTATATATATTTTTAATTTCACTGTAATGATAGTTTCCCTTAGTTAAAACTTGAGATATTTATTGCATAGTAGCTGAGATTTATTGTTTCCTCTCTGTGTAACCGTTCAGCGTGGAGCCTGCCTGAGTCAGCTGCGTGTACATATTCTAGACCCTTTCCTCTACCCTATCTGCTGCAGATCTGCTATTTTCTCCCAGACCTCAGTGAGTTTTATTAAGGTTGAACATCCAAGCCAAGCTGGAAGCAGGCAGCCTTTCACAAGATGACTTGACAGGAATGCATGAGGGTGCCCCTTCGCAAGGATTGCTGATGGCTTGGAGTAGCAGGATCGTCTTACAAATTGGCTAGATGCGCATGACCTCGATCATGTATGGCCCTCCCGCCCCTTCCGCAGACAATTGTCTGGAGCCTTTAGCAGACTCGTGGCAAATCAATAAATAGAGCAGTCCACCTTAATACACTTTTAGTGTGCATGCTGACCTACTAACTAGCAAACTAGCAGTATGTTTTTGAAGCGTCTGTTGAATTGGAAAATCCCTAAGAAGAAAATTGGCATAGCGTTCAGTGAGATTATTTTTATTATTATTTATGAATGATAAATCTGTATAATTATAAATTTAAAAAAATTATTATTGATCCTGGAGAAAAAAAAATAAAAACTGTTTTTTGAGGATGGTATTCTTTTACTGTATTCACTTAGACTTTTAGGAGTTGGAGAAAATTATCAAATTAGCAAAATATTTCACAACTTATCACTCAGAGGACTATAGCATATGCATATTAAGTTGAATAATATGAGTACTTTCTAAGATACAGATTTTAAATGAAACTAGTTCCTGATTAGAAGGCAGCCCTGCATGTTCTGTATACAAATTGAGCAACTTCTTTACAAAAACAGTGTGGTTACAATTTAAGACAGTGGCCTGGGAATTATTAATTCCTGTGGTATATCCTAATCATATATTTCACAGAGATCTCTTCAGAGTTGCTATCTTTACTACTGCCACAGAAGTTTCACATAAATTTTCCTGTGACTGCATAGACACACTATCTGAAGAAAAAGCATGTATCAGGTGTGCCCATGGGACAGGAAAGGGCTGTATGGGGGAAATCTCTGTGCCTCTTCTATTAAGTAAAGAGCAAACATTGTCAGAGGGTGATTTCCCAAGTTTAGGTTATAAACATTCGAACAAAGGGATCAGTAAAACATTTTTAAAAAAACAACAACAGGTGATAATTACAGAATTAAGGTTACAGCACTGAGATCTTTACTGTGTGCAGAAAATGTGAATTATGAGCAGTGGCTTTCATCAAGAACTGGGAGGGATTTTATGGAATGGAGTTTCTCAATTGCAGTCATGATGTGAAAACAGAAGCCACATATGTTGACTCATGTCCTGGAAAGGTGGGGGGTTAGAGGTTAGAGATTGGCATGCTGGGAGAAGTTAGAGGAGAGAGCAAAAGACATTCCAGAAAAACTGTGATTTACTTGAAAGAAATAAAATGTGCTGAGATGCGTCAGTCCTTCCCATACCAAAAGTACAAGCTTCTGACCTGACAGAGACAGAAGCACGTAATACCAAACATAGAAATAAAGTCTTTGAACAGCTTTTGCAGTTTCATCCTGACGTTGTATGTCTCATGTTGCTGATATGCCACTCACTTGTAATAATTATAAGGACATTTATTAAAAGGTTATTATTTCCAGGCATGTGCTAAGCACTCCTTCCACAAAATCTCATTTAATTATCCCAACAAACCTGAGACATGAATAATAAGCTAAACCCCATTTTTCAGCTGGGAAAACTGAGTCATAGAAGGGCTAACTGGTCACAACTCACATAACTAGTAAGTAATGATGCTAGTGTTCCTAGCCTATGCTTCTAACCTCTTAGCCAGCCAAAAAGTTTCTCCAAGGGCTCCAGCTGCACTGATTCACAGTTCTAACGCAAGTTAACTGATGGGACTTAGGGGGGAAAAAAAAAAAAAAAAACTTATTAAAAACCAGTTTCTGATGCTAAAGTGATTTAATCCTTTCTCTGTACCCAAAAAACACAGGGGGGGAGAGGGAGTGACAGGTAACCCATATCATCAAGTTTTTAAGGACCCATAAGGATGAAACAGATGGCAAAGCACAGATCTGACTAAGAATACTCTCTAGCACTGCTTGTTTTGAAAATTATCCCTGAAAAAAAAGAAAGTCCAAAACCAACACTAATAAGTGCTTTGTTAAGAACTAAATATAGCTGACAATTGGCAGAAGACACCCGTGTGAGGTATTAAAGTGCTCCTGTCTTGTTTTTTTAACAGCAAGATTGTTAAACACCGGTTCTCGTGTCTGTGTGTGTATCTACGTGTACTTGTGCATATAAACTTTTCCAGTCTGAAAAATAAAAAGAAGGAATGCACAATTCCTGAGTGAAGAGTAGACAAACTAATATAGAGAAGCCAGAAATACAAATACAAAAGGGAGAGTGGACATAGAGACAATGAAAGAAATAGAGACTGATTGATTTCTTTTCCACGAAAAAAACAAACAAACAAAACAAAAACCCCACACATAATATTGAAAGTGTCAATCTGGAAAAAAATAAAAGTCTTAAGATCAATTTAAAGCAGCTAGAAAACACAGGGACATCGGAATGGACATATGTGCTTTGGGACTCCATCTGAAGAAACACTGAGTGCATCTGAAGATCCTAATGATATACTAAAGACTATGCTTTCAGTGACCTGAACCTAACCAATACCAATACTGTTACTGCTGTTGGTGATTACTAAATGATACAGTTTAAAAATGGTACAGTATAGGAGAATTTGGAATTTTGGAAGTAGTATGAAGAACAAGGCATATTTATTTATTTTTTTAAATTCTCTACCACATCTCCAAAAAAAAGGTTTAAAAAATGTTCTCGGGAACTAAATAATTATATTCAGTTGTATTCTGAGGGAGCTTGGTTTTGAAAGCTTTTATATTTTTCTTGCATTAGCAGAGCTCTGGAATAATGAGGTGTATGCTTTGAGATTCTGATCCTGGAACTGGCCAAGTATTTCAGGTGGTTAGAGTGTCATCCCACTACACCAAGGTTGTGGGTTTGATCCCTCATCAGGGCATATACAAGAATCAATCAATTAATGCACAAATAACATTGATTGAAGAACAATCAGTGGATAGAGAATTGGCCTGTGGACTGGTCAAGGGCACATGCCTGGGGTTATAGGCGCGATCCCCAGAAGGAGACTTATAGGAGGCAGCCAATCAATCAATGATTCCCTCTCATCATTAATGTTTCTATCTCTCCCTCTCCCTTTCTCTCTGACATTAATAAAAATATATTGAGAAAGGAAAAAAAAAAAAAAAAAAAAAAGGAGCCATCCTTTTTTTACCCCTCCTGTACTTAGTTTTATCAATTCTTATCTTTAGCCTAAGGTCTCTCAACCTTTAACCTTTAGCTCCACCAGGGAACTTAAAAAAAAAAAAAAAAAAAAACAAAAAAAAAAAACAGCTGAAGGAAAATTAGCCTTTTATCTTAAGACAAAGAGGTCTGGAATCTCAAGAAACTCACCAAAGTCCACCAAATGCAAAGTGAAGAACTGGTGGGGCACAATGGGCCCCTGCTGGTACCTAGCACTGGTCCAGGTCATGGTCCTGGGTTGTTGGCGCCTCTGGAATTCTGCCTCAGAATCTGAGTCACAGCACCATAATGTTGGGGACTGTGGAGTCAAATGGGACATGGGTTCAACAACCTCGGTACTTGAGTTCTGCCTAGGAAAAAATTCAGAGCCAAGACTCAAACATCTCAAGTCAAATTTATAGGAAAGATTCCTTTATTAACTTTTGGTCGAGAATATGTTTGTATATTTTCAGAAAACAACTCCGAGACCATGTGGATTCCTGCAACAGAGAGGAATTGACAGGAGTGTTCCAGCCATGAAGACAGAAGAGAAACAGTCCAAAGATGGAAGACACTGACAATGCCTTGAATACTAGCAGTCAGCAGCTGTGCATCACTGCAGGTTGCCCAGGACCAAACCAGAGAAGGTCAGACCTGCATTACCACCATTTGTCCACCATCCAGAACTGAAATATCATTGCTGACATGTACACATAAGAAACTGTTTGACATAGAAATTGGAACTCAAAAAGAACTGTTGGCCCAGAAAGAAATTCACTATAGACTGATTCATTTGCCTCTCAGCATAACCATTATTGCTTGTCTCATTTTCAGTTCTTATAAGTGTATTTCTAGTAACACATGAGCTCACTCATCTAGGGAAAATGATGAACAACATACACTGATGAACAAGAACACCATTGATCAGACTGTCGGACCGCAGAGTGAAGGTAGGGGAAGGTGGGGATAAGAAGAGAGATCAACCAAAGGACTTGTGTGCATGCATATGAGTCTAACCAGTGGTCATGGACAACAATGGGGTAGGAGCATGCGTGGGGAGGGGTTTGGGATAAGAATGGGGGGTTGGGGGAGATGATGACAAATATGTGATACCTTAATCAATAAAGTAATAAAAAATTAAATTTTAAAATATTCATTAAAATAGACTCAAACTATAAGATAGCATTTATTTAGAAAATCACAGAGGTAGAAGAAATAATTTCTAGGAGAAATGGGCTGAGGAAATAAGTTATAGAGAGAAAGGAAGGGTCCAAGGAGCTTGAGAGTGAGGAGGGTAATGGTAATGCACCTGGGGGAGAAGGAGGAAGGGAAAGGCACTGGTGTGCTTCCAAGAGGGAGAGTGGGCTGGGTCTTCCGTTCTAAGGGGATTAAGGGTGAAGATTTAGGGGAGGTCCCAGAAAAAGATCTCCATAGATCTTTCCAGGTGTGTTCTTTCAGGGTCTAGGTCTCCACTGATTGATTAGTTTGCTCCAGGGCAGGGTGTCATTATCCAATGCAGCTTGTCCTGAGATCAGCCTGAGGGGTCCCTTGTCTAGTTTTGCTGCTTTTCTGGGCCTGGAGCTGAAATACAGCTGAGGCCTAGATGCTATCTCTATGGAGAAAAAGTCATGGGTCCAAATGATATGCTAGGAAGGAGAGTTCATCCCTGGGGGCAAGGTCCAACCCTTCAATTGTCCACTGCTAGGAACCTGGGGCTTCTCTGGTGACCTTCTATACCTGGCCCATCATCCTTGCTCTGCTCATGCCTAACTGCCTACCACATCATAACCTTCAAAACAGAGCTAAAATTAAGCAAAAAGGTTGCCTCAGCTGCTAACCAACATCCAATCTGATTATTCAGTTATATTGGATCCATTCTACATGTGTAGCTCTGTACCATATCACTTGTTACAGATCTTACCACCCATGATCTAAAATAAAATTAGACAATAAATAAAATAAAATAAAGTAAAATAGTATTTAATTCTCAAAATACCATAAGGCACTCTACTGATATTCCAATGATACCCTATAATGACAAAAATGGTGAGGAAGTGTCCTCTTTCCTTGCACACTGCACACGATGCTGTTTCCACATTTTCTATAAATATATTCTTAGAATATGTCCTTTCTCCTAAGGGTACTATATTCTATGGTTATGCTCTAGTACTTGTAGGAGTCAAAGAGACCAGTAGGTCTATGGTCATTGTAGTTGTGTTTAAAAGGAGAGCAGTTGGAGGCAAAACCAAGAGCCCTTCACCCAACTATGTAAGCAACAAAGGTATCCACAGCAGGTAGAAATACCATAGAGTGCTAAGAGAAAAGCAAGAAGAGGGAGCCTACCACCTGGTGACTGATCGCATTTCGTGAGTACATGGGAATATTCGTTGGAAACTCCCCAAACTGATATCTGCCCTTGAAAGACTTTGTAAAGAGCTGTTGACATTGCAATATGTGGAGACATATAAGTAGGTGACAAAAATAAAAACTATTATATAAATACTATAGGCCTGATGCACAAAATTCATGACAGAGTAGGCCTTCCTTCCCCCGGCTGCTGGCAAGAGCTTTCCTCTGGCACCCGGGAGCCGGGCTTCTCTCACGGCCCTGGCTTCATCCATAGGGTCATCTGGAAGGACGTCTGGTCTAATTAGCATGTTATGCTTTTATTGTTATAGATCCCTCTGCCTTCTAATGAAAGAAACTCCTGGTCATTAGCAGGCGTCTTGTTTGCTGTCAGTTTTTAATTATAGCTATGCAAGTTTTTAAAGAGCTGAGATGGAACTCACTTGTTCTACCTAAGAAAAAAGTGAAGGGCCTCAAAGAGAGATCTGGAAAAGGAGCAGTGGAGTTAGAGAAGAGTCAAAAGAGGCAGGAAAGTTGTGACTGTGTGGCTAAGAGAAACTTGTGAAGATATATCAAGCATGGAGGTTTGGAGTGAAATGGTGTTTCCTGTGAGATAAAATCCCTCATGTTTTCTTTCTTTCTTTCTTTCTTTCTTTCTTTCTTTCTTTCTTTCTTTCTTTCTTTCTTTCTTTCTTTCTTTCTCTCTCTCTCTCTCTCTCTCTCTCTCTCTCTCTCTCTCTCTCTCTCTCTCTCTCTCTTTCTTTCTTTCTTTCTTTCTTTTTCTTTCTGTAAACTATATGCTTTGGGGCAAATAACTTCTTTAGAGTAAATGAGAAGAATTGTTGGCCATATCTCCAAACATGGGGACAGCTAATATCTGGGTTACACAGACAGTTATTGTGAATATAATTCAAGACATTTAGTCCACATTGGTCTTTCATATTAGATTAGAGTTTCTTTAGGACTAGGACTGTCCGCCTGTCACTCTCTCCCTTTTCCTGGCACATAGGAGGCAACTGATAAATATTTTTGACACAGCTGCTAGTCTGACAGACTCATTCACTTTCATTCTTGATCTGAAGACATAGAAGCACCACACCCCCATCAAAGTTTTCATGCACTGATACAGCTTAGAACCCAAGACTTTACCTTCTGAAGAGTCACATGAGAGACTTAGAGTTCAGAGATTCTAAGCAAATCCCAGAAGTGGCAGTGGTATGGTATCTAACACTCCCAGCTACCCATAGACATTGTCATGGTTGAAGAACCATTTAAGAAACATCACAGAAATACCTTCTAGAGTGAGATTACTGATTAACTCTACAACACAGATAACTCTACAAGCACCCACATCAAAAAAGAAAACAAACAGCTGGAAACAACCAAGCAGAATTACAGATGCCCTATATCAGAATAAAGAATGATTTCCACTGGAGACCCAGTGAGATGAGATTTTATTAAGGGGAAAAACATATAAACCATTTTGCATTCACTAAGTATCTCCTTCTTTCTTCTTCTTCCCTATAGACATTTTGATTTGTAGATTAGGAAAAAATTGCAAAGGTCTCTTTGTCTCAACTTTTCAACTTCAGAAAGAACATTCATTTGAAAGGAATGGCTGGAATCAATATTTGATGAATTGTGCACTCAATAGCATGTGGATGGTGGCTAATCATTGTACCCAAAGCTGATACCTACTCCTGACTAAGCAGTGACTCAAAGATCCAGGACTTTTTGTTACTAGAGAGTTATGACAACATCTGCTCTTGAGGTATAAAAAAAGGTCACTCACCAGCATTGCAAATTTCGATGGCAATATGAAAATAAGATCCCTGAATTTTTCTAAAATCTGTCATTGTTTTTCAGTCTTATTTTCATCTCTTAATGTGATCTTACTTTCTATCTTTCTTGCCAGTTGGGTGAACTGTTTTGTAGTGGTTAAGGTGGGAGACATTGCTTCATTTTTTGTTTTTTGTTTATATTATTAAATAAAATTAGATTACATTGGACAAAACATTTAATTATTCTGAGTTCAGTTTCCTCACCCATAAAGTGCAAATGATGATACAGTAGCATTTTATAAGGGCAATGTGAAGATTAAGTAAGATATAAAATACCCAGCACAGCACTACAGTATATCAAAGGCTCTAAACATCAGTTCTTGTTTCTAAATGTGAGTTCTTCTTGTACTAAAAAATGGTTCTACTTTTATGACTATGTTTACCTAACTCAATTCATTATCATTTTTCCTCTTGTTTAAAATCATTCTGAACCTCTTAAAAATCACAATATTTTAAGAGCACATTTAATATGGGAGGAAGACCATGTTTACAATGATAGTTCACATAAACAGCTCTGGTTCCCTTGAGGGCATGGACTTCATTGTTCTTCCTCATTGCTGCATCCCCAGCACCTGGGACAGTGAGTGTCTGACACATAATAGGTGCTCAATAAATAATATCTTGAATGAATGTAACAAATTGGAAACAATTTAGTAGGAATACACTACTTCACAGGGACATTTAGTAGGGCAGACAGACATATATTTGGTAGTGTAATGAGAATTTTATTCCCTGGAAACCATGGCAGCAATGTGGATGCCATTTATGGCTTGTCACCATGACTTGTTATCTGAGTCATTTCCAGCAAATTCAACTAACTGACCTTATTTTTAAGAGCTGCTTTTATGATTAGACATGTGGCATATATCACCCCATTCTGTTTCCTGGGATGGGGAGATAGAATAGCAAGTGTTTGCCACTGATAAAATAAAAATGAATTTAAGGGCTTTACTATTAATCTTATAAGAAATATACAGCTTGACATATCTTGCATATAAGCAAAGGAAAACTTATTTTATTTACTTTCTCTCCAAAACTAATTTTTGTTTCCCCTCAGACTCTAGGAATTTGGAAATGAAATTAGAAAATAAATTCTACTGTTATAGAAAACATGTGAAAATATAATGGCTTTAACCAGGGTCTTGGTTCGTAAATTCACAGGCAAAGAAAGACCAGTCTTTTCAAAGGCAAACTTAATGATGTACCTATTAAGTCTGAAAAGTTTATACTTCTTCTTTTCACTAAATATGTGTCTTGGTTCTTTCCGCTTGTCTTATAAGAATCGTTAAAAGGGAGGATTAAGATAAGTAAACAAGGCTAGGATAAAAGATAACCATAAATGATTGAAAAATTGGAAAAGATTGTTATTGCCTCTTCAATCTCTATAGTTAAATGTTCCTTTTACTTGTACTATATACAGATGGATAATTTTTAGCTTTAGAGACACCAAAAAGCCTGCATAATTTGCAAACATTTCCCAAATTTGTGTTATGTTTACCTTCAGTGTATTTATCAAAACATTCCTCTTGTACTATCATTTACCTAACAGTTTCCTTAAACTCAAATGTTAAGCTTTCTACAAGATCTCAGATTTACCTTACACAAGAGTATCTGGGATACTGAGCACTTGTGCTTTATCCTAATGTACATTAAAATAAGTACAGAATATTAAATGAATATCCACACGCTACCCACCAAATACTGCATGTCCCAGTACAATGTGTACCACACTTTGGGAAATATGACTTAGTGCTATCAACAGTAGAGTCATCGTCATTTGCAAAATCAATAAAACACTTCCTGCCAACATCTGTGGAAAAGACTGTTGTAGCTGCAGTTCTTCAAGTTAAGTCTACATCACATCCAAAGTATTTGGGAGTTTCTACTCTGTAGTAAAATCAGAAATACATAATAACAATAATAATAATAATGATTTTTATTATTTTTATTATAATGTTTTTAACAGGGGCTTTTACCCTTACACTGTCAGAGAGCACTTGAAGGATTTATCTACATCCCAACTGGGGAAATCATGGTGGGGGAATGACAGCACAGCCCTATTTTAATGCTGTCCACTGATGAGAATGCCCAAGTGAAGGTCTGAAATTGAAACAGTGATTGGCCAGGAATTTCAATAGCTGTTTTCTTGATCCTAGCAATTGGAAGAATAGTGAAGTATTTACTAGTGTCTGAAGAGAAAATCTTTACTCCTTTAAGTCTTGCATTTGGAAGAGTATTAGGGAAACAGTAAACAAATTTGTTCTTAAGAGTTGCATTCCCTTTGGAGAATTTGCATTCCTTCTTTATATCCCTCAAAGAGCCATAAAAACACATCAATTAAAAAAAAAGTGAGGAAATAAAGTTAATATTTAAAGGAAAAGTTAGGGATCAATTACCCTCAGTTTAATAATAGATAACGTTTATTGAGTACATATGATATCTTCAAGACTGTGCTAGTCACTGTACTTGTATTATCTGTTCTATTTACAATAAACCCAATATATAAGAACTTTTATTGCCATGATTTAACAGAGAAAACAAACAAACAAACTTAAGTTTCAGGCAGAACACAAACCCAATGTTCTGATCACAAAGTTGAAGCTTTTAACTATTACATATTTACAAAGCCTCAGTCAACCCTTTGAAAGCACCTGCCCACTTAGATTCACAAATTATCTTCCTGATTTCATCATATATTTCCTTATATGTTAAACCAATGATAAACATAGAACTTGGTATCCAATTAAACCAAAGGAATATTCTAAGAGTTGCAAATGAAAGCAGTCAAGAAAAGTTAATAATTGTAGTGTATTTATTGTGTATCAATCACTTTATATGCATTAAATTAAATCCTTAAAAACTATCATACTCATTTCATAGAAGAAGAAACTTGAACCTTAGAAAATAAGGAATTTGATCAAGATTATATAAAAGAAATGGCATTTTAACCAAGCCATCTCACTTTAGGGTCTCATCATCTTAATTAATATACTAAAGAGAATTTAGGTGAATAAAATAATTTTCAAGGCATTTATTTGAAGGATTCTAGCCAGCAGAATCCTCATCTCAATGCATGAAGAGGGTGGAAATAAAAGATCATGGAGGGTGTTGGCAGCCAGTATAACAACAATGTTGGTTTTTATTCTGAAATGAAAAGCCATTATGAATTTTGAAAAGAGGTATGTGATTTGTCTTATATGTTAAAGGGACAGTTTCTCTGTAGAAGTTCAAGAACAAAAGCCTAGAGACCAGCGAGGAGTCTCTTTCAATGACCCAGATGATGGTGGTTGCAATGAAGGCAATGGCTGTGGAGATGAGATGTAATCAGGTAACTTTTTATTTATTTATTTATGGTGAATCTTCACCCAAAGGGGGAAGGAATGGATGAGGAAAGGAGTTTATGGGAAAACCGAGTCTTATACATTAAAAATAAAAAAAAATAGTACAATCTTATGAAGGGAAATTTTGCAATATTTATTTAGTTATAAAAGCATTTATCCTTTGACCCAGAATTTTGCTTTAAGGAATTATCATACAGAAGCATATGAATGAAAGGACATATGTTCAGCTATTTGCTAAAATCCTGCTTGTATAATAATAGCAATGAAACCAAGTGTCGTCAAACTCAAGCTTGTAATATACACTGTGGAACATCCACCCAAGAGAATATTATACAGCTATAAAAAGAAAGGAGTAAGCTGGACATGGGGAGAGCTCTAGGATATATTACTGAGTTTATTTAAAGAAAAGTCATAAAATAGGATAAACAGTATATCTTCTGTTTATAAAAGGGCACAACTAAAGTACACAGGGACAAGGGTTGGAAAAGGACTTCCTAAAACTGTTCCAGTTGAATTTTTGAATCATATGACTGTAGAAACAATCCAAAACAAAAAAGAAGTTTAATAAAATAAAAACAAAGAATAACTGAAGTCTAATCCTGATTTACTTAAAGATTATGTAACCTTAAATAGTAATTTACCCATCCTGGGCTTGGATTTTTAGTCTATGAATTTGGAAAAACAAATCTTGTTTATCTCATATTTTTTCTCTATAATAAATGATATAAAACACACATGAAAGTGCTCTTGAACTATGACATGGCATGGAAGAAATACATATTTTTTTTTTCTTTTCTTAAAATGACTTCTGGCAAACATAAAGTAGGCAGAATCTAATCAGGTAAATATATGAACAGAGAAACCTCTACTCTTCAGTGTAAGCTCTTTATTCATCCTTCATTAATGATATTTAATGTGAGATTTTCTCTACAGTCACACCTTTCAATTCTGGGCAGTTCTTCATTTAAAAAGAATGATTCTAGAGCAGTTACACATACACTAAAGATCTTTCCTAAGTTCAGTGCTTAGGAAAATCACAGTGTTAGAATGGTATTACCCAGCCCTGGTTGATGAGTGTCAGATTTCCCAAAAGACAACAACCCCAAATTTATCAAAATGCCCTCTAAAAATATTTTTAAAGTTAATTCATTTTACCTATGGCTGCCATATGACACTCTGAGACCAACTATAAGCAAAATGGCGATGTGCCTCAAATCCCAGCATATATAGTATTAGGTAACCGGCCCAGTTTATGAGGTCAGTCAGAAGGGATTAAGAAAGTCCATAAACATTCTGAATTCTCAAACCAAGAAATAAAAATTTTAACATGAAAATTGTTTGAGTCAATCTTTAAAGGGAATGGTCATAAATCCGTCAGATAAAAAAATTTCTAAACAACATTTAAAGAAATATGTAGATTATTCTGGTGAATTCTGTATTTAAAAGTGAAAAAGCACAGATATACACCTTACCAGACTGCACAGGATATGGACATGTAAAGCATGTGTCCCTAATACCAATGGGACATACTGTATAAGCGTGCCATGTTCAGTAAAACTGCAGGAACCCAGAAAAGCCAGGCCGTCTGCTGAAATATATTTTGCTTATCTAGAGCTCAGTGTGGTAGCAATGTAGTGTGTTTCCCTTGCATATCCAAAGTCCCCACTGAGAACCCACACCACAGAATGACTGTGGTTTCACTACAAAGTTTCAATGACTTCCACAGGACATTCTAGATGACACTGGAAATTCTTACAAACACTTCTTTATGCCTCTGTCTTCCACCGTTGCTGAGGTGTTATCTATCTGTTCTTGTACGTCCTGGATGCTATGTCCGGTAACCTTGTGCTGTGACCTCAGCATGACAGCTGTGCTGATGGTTTTGGCCTGGGCTGTTGCATTCCCTCACCAGAGGAAGCATACTATTTGGCTCCTCGCTCTTACTGTATGCTTGCTGCTCCTGGTGGTTGGCCTCCTGACAGGTCGCTCTGTCAGTCTTACTAGGTAAAAGGTCCTAAGACAGCTTGTTTTACAGAGATGGGCTGCATCATTTTACTGACATCTCCTCAGCAATAGAGCAAACATTACTGCCCTAAATCTCCAAACTTCATGTTTATGACCCGTAAGTAGGCCCATTCTTCACAAATATCCCTGGTGCAATGAGGATAATTAAATTCATGTGATTGTAAGTGAATTAGAAACACAGAATATAGGTTTTGGCCTTTTGTACCATTAGTCTAGGATTCAGCTAATTAAAAAAATAAAATATTCTGAATATTCCAATATTATTTATTGGAGTCATTTTTGGAGGCTCAAAAACACATGATTAAATTTTAAACCAGAAAAATTTTAAAAGATCATAAAATTCGGCACTAAATAATTTTTTTAAAAACTTTTTTTTTTAATTTTGCAGATAAGAAAACCGTAACTCAAAGATTTGTTCCAGGTTATAATGGCTTTTAACTACAAGTTGGTTGGCACATTCCCATAATATTTTCACCACACTTTCATAATTTGTATCCTGAAAGACAAGCTCCAAATGAGGAATTCAGTATATAAACGCCAAAAACATTTTTTTTTCATTTTCCCCTGTATTGATAAAGGTATTTCATATGTGTCCTTAACCCCCCATTAACCTCCCACCCCCCACTCATGCCCTCACCCCCTGGTGTCTGTGTCCACTGATTATGTTTATATGCATGCATACAAGTCCTTTTTCATTTATCTCTCCCTCTTACCCCCACATTTCCCTACCTTCCCTCTGAGGTTTAAAGGTCTGATTGATGCTTCTCTGTCTCTGGATCTGTTTTGTTCATCAGTTTATATTCCTGGGATCAAATGATATTTATCTTTCTCTGACTGGCTTATTTTCCTTATCATAATGCTCTCCAGTTCCATCCATGCTGTCGCAAATGGTAAGAACTCCTTTTTTACTGCAGCACAGTATTCCATTGTGTAGATGTACCACAGTTTTCTAATCCACTCATCTGCTGATGGGCATTTAGGCTGTTTCCAAATCTTACCCATTGTAAATTGCGCTGCTATGAATATAGGATACATACATCCTTCTAATTGGTATTTCTAGTTTCTTGGGATACATTCCTAGAAGTGGGATCACTGGGTCAAATGGGAGTTCCATTTTTAATTTTTTTAGGAAACTCCATACTGTTCTCTACAGTGGCTGCACCAGTCTGCATTCCCACCAGCAGTGCACGAGAGTTCCTTTTTCTCCGCATCCTCGTCAGCACCTGTCATTTGTTGATTTGTTGATAATAGCCATTCTGACAGGTGTGAGATGATATTGCATTGTTGTTTTGATTTGCATCTCTTGGATGATTAATGACTTTGAGCAGGTTTTCATAAGTCTCTTTGCTTCCTTCTGTCCTCTTTTGAAAAGCATTACTTTTCATCTTTTCTCTCTTCCCTTTCTTTACATTTTCACCCAGTTTTCATAAAAAATAACCTTCTAATCCCATGGTAGGGCTATTTGACACATGTTATATTAGCCATCTTCAGGATAAATTACTACATGGAAAATCAAATACAACACGACTGTAAATAATCATGGCCATAAAAAAACAGCTCACTTTACCAAGGCCTAAGAGGAATCACAGCAGTAAGAAGAAATCAGGTAGAAAGAAGATTGGTATGGTGCTAGGCAAAGGAGAATACAACACAACCTGCTATTTTATTTGTGGTCCTCTCCATCCGGGTGTGTAGGTGTGTATGGAAAGGTGGTGGTGGGGGGGCAGTCTCTTTTGGGAAGCATGGTGACTCTATTTTCAGTCATCAGCACTATACTTGTCATTTTTCACCTGAATGATTTGATGCCTGTAAAATAATATAATTTATGGACTCTATCTGTGATCCCAGAGAAGTGAATTCAAATCCATATTCTGACACTTAGCTGCTATGTGCTTTGTGGAAGACAATTAATTGCTTCATACTTAGGTTTCTTCCTAGGTGAAGGGAAGTAACCATGTTTCCCTCCCAGGGATCACGGTGAAGTTAAAATGAGATAGCACAAGGAGAACACCTGGGATTCACACAGAGACCCAATTAGTAAAGTTTTCATTTGTGTTTTTTTCTCAAGTAAGATTGCATTAATAAATAGCAGGGGAAATGCAAACAGTAAAGAGCAAATAGAATTGTTGGTTTTGTTTCTTTGCAGACTAGCGATATTTAAAAACCCTTTCCAAGAATACTACGAATTCCTCCAAACTGCCGTGGCATTCCTCCTAATGCCATCTGAAAGTTCGCTGGGTTTGAGAAACTCTATCTGGAGATGGCATGTTTGATACAAAAGCCTGGCGCAACATTCTCTGGGCTGGGTTTACTTTTGACCTACCTAAGAGTTATTTTTATCTCTGTCCCTCTTCCCCTTTCTCTGTTTTTCTTCTTCCTGGCACTATACCTGATAACTACCTGAGCAAAAATGCAGTTTCTCAATTTACTACTATGTGTCCTCCTTCAACAGGTTTAGTAAGAACTGAAGGGGTGAAGCATAAATGGAGGAGAGACCATACCCACTCTCCCACTTTCCATTCCCAAAGAGCAACCTTCAGTAACCTCTGTTGTGACCCTGCTTTCCTTTCTGGTTCAGTCTGTTCATCTATCCAGGACAAGGGTGAAAGGTCACTGGGCAGAGCCACGCTAATTGCACTAGGAAATCTCCCAGTAATGCAAGGACAAGGGGAAAACCGAGAAAGAAAAAAATAGAATCACGAAAGAGAAACTGCTGCCAAAAATTATTATTGAATCCCTTTGGATTTATTTAGAGCATATTGCTCTGCATATAAATACGAAACCAAATAAATTTCTAAACCAGCCTGTTTAGACCAAATTGACATTTCACTGGAAACTAAATCTGTGCCTCTGTGATGCCAAAATATCTGGATGAAAAGTGAAAAACTGTGTCTATAAACAAGTATCTGTTAAGCCTATTAGCCAAGTCCAGCCCAGTGCTCAGGCACTGCTGAGAAGACAAGAGAAATAAAACAACAGGACCTTGCAATACAGCAGCACACATGGCTAAAAGCAGAGAACATTCCAGATATGGACACAGCATGACCTACGATGCCAGGGATGGGGCAGCACAGCATACAAAAGTGGGGGAAATATTGCCACTCTGTCTCAAAGTATGTATAGGACACCTATGACTGGCTGCTAGGTTTAGATAGATAAAACATTAAAATTATTATATTTATTTAATTCACAGATGTTAAGATCATCCAAACATGGTGTCCAAGTATTTGTCTTATCTTTATAGGAGCTTGCAACCAAGGTTCTTTATTCCAGGAAGGAATTCTCATTGTTTATCAGGATAATTGAAACTCAGACTTTAAAGGGGGTTCAAAAGAAGAGCAGCTATTGTCGATGCCTAGTTTGTCCTCCCATGATTTCCCGTTTGCTCTCTGATCTCTTTTGTTCACTTATAGCCACTTGCAAGGGTACTCAATATACACTCCTTCCCCTTTTTTCACTGAAACCAATGTAATGTTTGTTTGTATGTGACAACATGGCTGAATCTTGAGGACATTATTGCCAAGAAAAATAAGTTGTCCATGGAAGGACAATTTATGGTATGATTCTACTTTAATAGGTATCTAAAATAGACTGACTCATAAAATCAGAGACTAGAATGGTAGCTGCCAGAGGCTAGGGAGAGGGGAAAATGGTGAGTTTCTAAGCAACAAGCCATCAAGTCTCAATTATGGAAGATGAATATGTTCTAGAGATTTGTTGTACAACACTGACCTCATAATTAATAATACTTTATTGTATAGTTAAAATTTGTTACAAAGGTAAGTCTCATGGTAAGTGTTCTTACCACAATAAAATAACATGAAAAAATGAAAATAACCAAATACACAAACCCTTAAGCTTCTTTGACTAGCCACACAGTACCACATATACACGAGGATATATATATTCATTCTTTAGTGATGATCTGAGATGCTAGAAACAGGTCTTTGCATAGCAGAAGCTATAGTATATGAGAGAGTTAATTCTGAAGATAACTGATCATTGCTGAAGAAACCTATGAGTTTATTAAAGAGTCCAAATTAGAATCCAAGAATCATAGTCATTTCCTATTTAGGCAAGATACCTCAAAAATAAAATAGTCATATTACCTCCACCTTTAAACATGTTGGCTATTATTAGATCTATGTGTGTAATGTGTCCAGCTATGTGCGGCCATAACTATAACAGGAAAAAAAAGGTCCAGGTTTAGTTTGAGCTAGTTTAAAAATACATAATAGCAATGGATGACATGGGTAATAGTGGACTGTTGATAGAAATAAAGAAGTTCAGTTAATCCTGACCTTAGACCATTTAAGCATATTACAGAACACATTTTCCCAGCTATCTTGCAACTTAGTTTGGTATTAATTCTTCTGTTGAGGCAGTCATTGCTATATAAATAACTGTTTGTTTGGCAATACAAACTGTCATACTGGTAAAAATATGTTTGCATTCTCAGCCTTTTATTTCTCTTTTACAAGCTTCTCTTTTTTTCCTACTGTCTCTTAATTCAAGTTCATATTTGTCCTGAATTCCCCTGTGTTCTTGGTGGCTCTAGGTCAATTGACCTACAGACAATTTGCCAATATGCAATTAGCCAAAAGGTAATTTCCTAAATGACTAATTCACTGAAAGCAACTCCCTAGAAAGGATGGCTTTTTGAAAATTGCTTTTTGGTAAAATGGCCCGCCCGTGTTCTTCCTTGGATGAGTGGCCTTATCTCCTCACAGGGACTGAGCTATATACTTCTGTCCACCAGATCTACATCAGTTAAAAGTTCATTTTGGATGTTCCCTTGACCTGTTAAAATTTGTATCTCAAAAGTCCCCCTCTCAGTTCTCCTAGTTCCAAATTGTTCTGTGTTTCAGATCTCAACACAAAGCACCAGGAACCCGAGTCATTATGGATAGATCTTGCATCCTCTCCTTACCCTCCATGTGCAACCTATTGTCTACTCCTGCTGATTTTAACCTCCTTATAAATAAAAGAATGAAATCATCATATCTGTGTTTCCCATACATTCCTAAGTGCTTCTCAATCTCACCTTCCCTTCATTAGTGTTGTACACTGATGGAAAGTCAGGTCTACCCATCTCTCTCTAAGGCTTAGATTCTAAGCCATGCCAGGACTATTAAAATGAGATCATATTATAATTAATCTGCCCCCATCTAGTTTTTGTTCTTTCACATTCCTCCTCTACTTTGCTACCAGAATAAACTACACTCCCATATTTAAAATTATTTACAAACTCCCGCTGTCTATAGCAGCAGTTCCCTCAAGTGTGTTCTGTGAAACACAAATCCTGCAAGATGATCTGTGTTCAAATGCATTTAGAAAATGCTGCAAATCCTGGAAGATTAAACACAAGTACAAGATGATCTGTTTTTTAATAAGTACAGAAAATAATGCCTACTGTACCGTCCTCTTACAAAATCACAAAAGCCATTAACATACTAAAGGCCCTGGGAAAACTTGAAGAAACACATAACATGGTCTAACCTAGCATTTCCCACATGCATTTGACTCCTAATCTCTTCTTTTCCACTAAGAGCTATTTAATGAGCAGTGGAACACACTGAAAATGCTAGCATATTGTTATTTGATCGTGCTAAGGAAGTGAAGTAAATGGTCTGACCCAGTCCACTGCCTGTCTTAATTCTTTCCCTCTCCACCTCACAATTAACATTTTGAGAACCCTGTGTTCTTGCAATGTGACTTGCAGTTCTTCACAAATATGTTCTTTCTGATGTGTCACTTCCTTTACCTAAAATGCCCTATACTAAACCCACCACCCTCTCTCACCTTCTTATTAACTCCTATTCATCTTTCAGAACACTTCATAAGTTTCATCTCCTCCAGAAAACTTTAATGACCTTTCTGACCTACCATTGGTTTCTCTCATATCTTTCTACTCATCAGAACACTTACCATGTTTTAATTAAAACTATTTTTATTTCCCTAAATTTGTGCTATCTCCCTCAGGACCAAATTTTTAGTATACTAGAGGCCCCAGTACATGACATTTATGCACTCAGGGGAATCACTCATTTAACCAGGAGCTCAACCTGGCCTGTACCTTTTAGCAGTCCAGGAGCCCTTGAGGGATGTCTGATTGATGGCTTAGGCCCTCTCCCCACTGGCAGCAGCCCTAAGCCACAGTCGACATCCCTGGTGCTGCAGCAGAGGCAGGAGAGGCTCCCACCATCGCCCCGGTGCTCGCCAGCCATCAGCTAGGCCTGTGGATGAGCAGTGCTCCCCCTTGAGAGTGCATTCACCATCAGGGATCAGAGCTCCTGTGTTGAGTGTCTTCCCCCTGGTGGTCAGTGTATGTCATAGCGACTGGTCATTCTGCCATTTGGTTGATTTGCATATTACCCTTTTATTATATAAGATAGTAAGTGCTGAAGAAATAGCTGTGAAACTGAAATAGACCAATCTACGATAACAATAAAGATAATAGGTGATAATATAGTAAAATTTTAAAAAATGTATAAAATTTGCCAGAACCGGTTTGGCTCAGTGGATAGAGCATCAGCCTGCAGATTGAAAGATCCCAGGTTTGATTCCAGTCAAGGGCATGTACCTTGGTTGTAGGCACATCCCCAGTAGGGGGCGTGTAGGAATCAGCTGAAAGATGTTTCTCACTCATTAATGTTTCTAACTGTCTATCTCTCCCTCTTTCTCTCTGTAAAAAATTAATGAAATATATTTTTTTAAAAAAGAATGTATAAAATATCATGATCCCTTGATATTTCAAAAAATATATTTTAAAAACTTTTCTTTTTAGCAAAGCCGTTTATAGCAAGCATCTCATTTATTTAATTAAAGTCGTTTATTTATTAATGTTGTTAGTGACTTACAATGAAATTTCCCTTCTCCTTGGCATCTGCATGATTTAATCACTTTATATCAGATATTCAAATGTTTTTTTTTTCCTTTACCAAGAATGAGGAAGAAAAAAAAAAACTACTGAAAATATTCACTACGCAACTTTCTACTGTAGAAATTGGCAACACCACTTGGATCTTGAAATATAAACACTACCTAAAATCTATGTAAGGACACTGAATCCATGTCTTTTCTCAACTTTATTTAAACAACAGCTGTTCTTCATTTTATTTGCCTCAAACCAACCAAACCTGTTTGGGTCATGAGGCAGGTCTGAGCCAAGCCTCCTATGTTTAGTGTAGATAAAAGATGACAGCTCTTCTTCTGGGTAAAATTACCTCATGCCACATCTCCCTCCAACTCTCAACTCCCTTGTATTCCACATCTAGGTTTTTTCAAAAGTGAGCAGATCTCATTAACAAAGTTACTTATGAACACAGAGTGGGCCCACAGGTGTGATATATAATAAATGTTTAAAAATATTCTTTGACCCTAACTGATCTAACTCATATTAAAGAAGATATCCCCTTCAGTTATTCATTCACTCATTTAAATAAGCACCTATTGAGTTCCATACTGTCACAAAAGCCAAAGTGGAGTAATAATAAATGAATCAAAGCTGCATGTATCGAGTACATACAATGTAAGGTGCCATGCTAGGTCATGTATTATCTCATTTGATCTTTCTAACAAGCAAGGTCCGTGCATTGCTATCCCTTTGGCTATATTAGGACACTGAGACTTAAGAGCCCCTGGGTGGCACCTGAGATCACAGAGCTAGCAAACAGCAGAGCCACATTTGCATCCAGACAGCCTGTCTCCTGAGAAGCCCCTGTGCTTAGTTACCAGGCAAAACAGCCCATCAGTGGTCACACAATAGCACTCCACCATCTAACTTTCCACAGACACGTTCCTTGCCCGACCACTGTCATGCTGGGCAGGAACCTCTTCAGGGGATTTTAAAGTGACAAAGGCTTAGAGAACAAAATTAAAATGTTTATTATTGAATCTAACAACATTGGAACATATGGTGTTGGCAAGTGTTCGATGAATATTAACTGATTATAGTTAATGTTAAACTGCAGTTAATGTGGTTATACTGCGTGACCTTTGAGGTACTTTCGAGCAGGAGATTCTGTGATTAAAGTGGTGGCTCAATCTAGTTGTTTCTAGATTCCATCTCCAGACTGTCTGTTGAAAATCACATTTAAATCAGACTACTTTCAAAGGAATGGCCTGGACTAAGCAAGACACTTACTCATATTTATATAAAATTAAAGAGGTTACCTGCAGAGGAGTGGCAAGTTAGACATCTATTTTTCTCAACTATATCCTGTGAGAGAAAGAAACTAAAAATAAAAAATACAAATAATATGCTATATGGCATTATGGAAGGTAGAAACACTAATTCATCCAAATGTGTAACAAATGACCTTGAAGGTAACTAAGCTATTCTAAAATAGTGATAAATGTGTTCTCTAGATCCAATATACCAGAAGTTGGTTTACAGGAATGCGATCAGTGCAATACATTATGGTGGATCCTAAATGTACAAAGAATGTAATTCCCCAATATTCATCATGTAAATTCCTGCCCCCCCGCTCATTTAGCCTATAGCCTCCCCATAGGCCAAAAAAACAAGATTGCTTGAACAGTGTGTTTCCTGACTAATTTATTAAAATGATTTCTTGAGTTATACAATATTCCCAACCCAAAGGCCTCTCACTGGCAAGAGAAAATAATCCCTTTTTTAATTAACAAAAGAAAAAAATATCAGACTGAGTTTCAAGCTATTTGACCAGTTTGACCTGGTCTTAGGCCTTACTCGCATTTCCATGAGCTCAGAGGTGAACTTCAAATCCCACTTCGGGTTTAAGTTTTGTTTAAAGTGATTTTCAATGAAAAAAAATGTCCTTTTTCTAGCTGTCCTGGAATTTGAATGTCAGTAAGGTGATGGTGCCAAGTTGATGGGCTCCTGTAACATGATGATACAAAATCCATTTATGCACAGAACTCTGGGCTTCCTGGCAAAAGCTGAAACATTGTGCACCAATTCCTATGTCCTAAATGTAGCTTTTCCTCATGAGAACCAACATTTTCACAGGAATTTTGGAGCTGGGTCAACTAGTGACCTGAAATTACATTTAAGTCCAGGATTCTTAAGGAGGCATTTATAGTAAACCAAATAAAAAACCTTACATAAGCCAGTAAAACTTGTAGCAACAATATGAGCATGCTATAATCATTGCCATTTAAAAAAACAAAGTTGTGTGAATAGAACAAGAGAGTATACCAACAATTTAGCTCTTGATGGAAACACTCCAACTTTAATCTGCTTTAAGGCAGCATATTCTAGTGATTAAAAGCACCATCCCAGAGAAACATATATCTTGTTTCAAATCCTGCCTCCCTCACTCACTGGGTGACCTTGGGTATACAACAGAAGTCTCAGTTTCTATAACTGTACCTCATAGAATTATTCTTTTGTTTAACTGTGATAAGCGAGTTAGAAGTTCTTATCATACTGTTTGACCCAGAGAAAGCACTCAGTAAACATTGGCTTCTAGGTTATACCCATTCAACCGACAATAAGAAACAAGCCATGGGAAACAGAAAAGAACTAAAAGCAGGATGTAAACAAGGTTTAAAAAGTGTTTTTAAGTTTTTGTGGGGTTTTTTGGTGTGTGTGTGTGTGTGTGTGTGTGTGTGTGTGTGTGTGTTTTAATTTTTGTGTTCTTGGGTATTGTTCCATTGGTCATGTTTTTTTTTCCAATGGCTTGTAAGCTTCTGTAAAACTGCATGTCATATCTGCAGTTTCTTTTGAACAGCTTCTAGTATACAATGGTTGGCTAATTTTTCTCTGCCACAGGCTAATTCTGAAAGTTTATGAGGTATAGACTCAAGCAATAGTTAAGGCTCAGTCACATTTTCTTACACGAGTCCTAGCACTGCTGAGATCATATCATGGACATCTGAAGAGATTGAGAGGATTAGTGAACCTTTATGAAAGCAGAACCTATAAAAACGAACCTGTCTTCCCACTGAAATTGCCTCCACCCCAACAGACTTGACTTTGTCAGAACAACTCAAGAGATCAGAGGTCAGTATCTCATCAGCATTTAGCCACTAGCCCGTCCTCACTAACTTTACCACTGTGATTCTAAATACCTGGCAAAAGTATCATGGATTACTTTAAAACTGTGCATGCATGGGTGTATTTGTTTTGGTATGTACCTGCAGAAACAGTCCATCTGCAAATGACAGAAGTCACACAAAAATTATATTTAGGCCCTAGCTGGTTTGGCTCAATGGATAGAGCATCAGCCTGTGGACTGAAGAGTCTGGGTTCAATTCCGGTCAAGGGCACATTCTCTAGGTTGTGGGCTTGATTTCCAGTAGGGGGCATGCAGGAGGTAGCTAATAATGATTATCTCTCATCATTGATGTTTCCATCCTTCTCTCTTTCTCTATTCCTCTCTGAAATCAATCAAAACGTATTTTTTAAAAGGTTGTATATAGAAAATCACTGAACTACTTGAACTGTATGATACACATACATAGCTAAAATCCATGGATTAATTAGAAAACCAGTGACATATTCACATTGTCCTTTGAATTTGATATTTTAATACTCATTACATGGTTCAACTTTCTGTTTCACCCAAATGAAATTTCTGAAATTTTTATGGTCTTTGGCTCATGGGTTTGATCTCAAAATAATTTTGAAAGTAATTTTATTAAATTTTGACTTATAAATCAATTTTATTTTTTAACTTTGGATAAAACTTAACTTCATTTTAATTTTCATGCCATGCATGCAATTCAGTATTCATATTACAAAAATGACTTTAACTTGATAAACTCAACATCAGGTTATAACCCAGGTTACAACTTGAGAGAATGAAATCTGTTTCTAATATAATTCATCTTAACTTCTTTTTGAAACAGGATGAGGAAATGCTGCTTTCTTGATTAGTTTTGTGTTGTCACTGACTAATATTAGGAAACAGAAAATGTCATGATTTCTCTGGGTCTCAGTTTTCTCATTAATAAGGAAATCAGATTAAATGAGTACTAAGGCCCATTGCAGTTTCTATTTTCTATGACTCTTCATTTTAATTAATGTTTAGATTTTCTGACAAATAGAAAACAAACAATAATTTTAATATATAATATATGCATGTTAAGAAACTTAACTGTGAATGAATATTTTAACTGAGGGTTAGAAAAATTTATTTTTAAAAAACAGTGAGCAAATAATAATCGGAGGAACTTTTATTTCTGAGGACCTGCTTGGGAGAAATAATTGTGTAGTAAGAGGCAGGATGACAATGAAGATTTTGAAACCAAAATATATAGGTTCAAATCCTAGATTCAACACTCAGAATCTCTCTGTCTTCTGGGAGCAGGACAGGCCCTGGAATTCCACAGCTTCCTAGGGAAGAAATGTCATTTTCAAAGACGTCTTTCTTGACATGAAAAAAATGTTCTATAAACTACCTGTGTTTCATGGTAATATCTTGGGTAAACTATACAATCTCTTGGGCCTCAATTTCTCCATCTGTGAAACAGGAATAACATGTACCTTCCAAGACTGCTGTAAAGATTAAACAAGACATTAAGAGTTCATGGTAAAAACTCAATTATTATTCACTTTTATTCCCTTTCTAGAAGTCTTTGCACTAAAGGTTGGAAATCCTTGTTTGTAGAAGCAAGAGTGAAATCAACATACTGTGAATCTCTTGAGTCTAAGAAGGAAGTATTTCATAGCGGTTACCAGTGTGTACCTTGGGATCTTAAAGACTTGCATTCAAAGTCAAGCTTTGTCACTTATTACCTTTCAGATCATAGACAATTTATCTAAATTCTCTAAGACTCAGATTTTCATTTGTAAAATTGAGTTATAAGATTTAGAAGAGAGAATGTAGCACAGTATCTATATCACATCCCAAGAACTCAATAAATGGTAGCTATTTTTTATTTTGCTTATGTTCTCCAAACTTGAAACGGAGATAAAAGTCAATGAATATTTCTGAAGGAATTATTAAATAAATAATTGTTACTCGGTGGATAATCTCTGTGCGTCTCCTGGGAGCAAGGCAGGCCCTGGAATCCCACAGCTTTTAGGCATGTCATCTTCAAAAATTTCTTCCTTGACATGAAAAGAATGTTCTGTAAACACTTGTGTTCTTTTTTATGAAACCAGCTAGGGATTCCTCATGTTCTTTGTCCTCAGTTAAAAAACTGTTCCATGACATTTTTTTCATGGGTGTGACCTGGTTGTCTGTAGCCAAACATATTCGGGGGAGTGGTATGTGAGGATGTGAATATGGCTAAAAACTCTGGGAATATGAAATAAAAGTCAGATCAACCCCTTTGGGAATTCTTGAATTGGTTATACAAATAGATCTAAAAACACTGTTTATTTAAATAAATATAAGTTAAAAAATACTGGTACTTCATTAGATTTAAACATCAACAATAACCAAATGACATTAAAGTATTTATACTTTTCTGGGTGGGTAGCTCTAGAATACAAAAATATCAAGAGGTCTTTTAGAAGAACATTTAAAGTAAAATTATATCACCATTTTAGACTGACATTTTAAAAAACAACAATAATGTCTGGGCTCCCTCTGCTGGATCTTCAGACTGTGAATGCTAGAAAGAGGTTTAGTACCGTATAGTTACCTAATCAACTGGATTAGTCATAGTGATAAAGTTATTGCCAAAAAAATGTCTGCTTATAATAATCCATCTCGAAAGCCACAGTAAAACAGTTTGCCAAATAAAGGAGCTAAAATTGGTTGGGAATAATTTTTTCTTTAGTGTTATAAAGCCAGGATTTTATTTTGTTTTAAGTAGAAGACAGCAAATTTTGGGGTCTGTTTTATGTTTTCAAAAGGAGGCACAGATTTTCTCTAGAGAGGGGTCACATGTGGTCCATGGTGCCTGTTGCCAGGGTAACCATGCCCTCTGTCTATATATGTCAAGGCCAATTGCTTCCTTTGGAGACAATCGGACTATCAAGTCAAAGGAAACAGAAAATGCAAATTATGATGCTCATGCTGCTTCAGAAAAACTACAAGGTGAATAAAATCCTGCCAGCAAACTCAGAGAAGTTTTCACTTTAATAATGAACTTCTTTTAATATTACTAATGTTATTATTTCCTTGAAATAATTATGTTCTGGTAAATAGGTAGGCACCCTAGGCCTTTACATTGGAAGCTTTTTCTGCTTATTAAACTCAGAAGGAAAAATGGGGACAAAATGTTCTTTAATAAAATTAGAACTTTTCTCTTCCAAAATTCATAAAACATTTATTCAAAACTCTATTAAAATATTACTCCTTTAGTTTATGGAGCATTTCTGAGTAAGGTTTTCCTTTTTTTATTTTTTGTTAATGCCAATTACCCTGAATATAGATGCTATGTTTAAAAGCTGTTTGCTGAAGGAAGGCTACAATTAGTATGAGGAATACTGAGTTCCACTTTGAGAATGGCAAGTTATTGGTAGTTTTGTTTATATGAAGAACAAAAATAAAACTTTCTGCACTACACTGGAGATTTATCCTTCGGTCTGGTGTATAATTTTATAATAAGAATCACAAAATTTAAATCTGCAAGGGAGTGCTCATGCATTCATAAAAAAGCACAATGTATTTTGTTGAGTTTCACAAACTTTACACTCTTATTATTTACCTTTTTTCATAAAACTTCCAAATTCATATAAGTGTTTTTAAAAACCTTACTTCATATGAAACATACTCACAAATTCATCAATATATCTAAAATTACCTCTCTCATAATATCTCTGGAAAGGTAATCAAACAATTCCTTAAGTTGAAAAGTCTAATTTAGTTGCTTTAGAGATGATACAGTTCTTTATTTTCCTTGAAAAGGTTAAAGCACATATTTCCTCCAAGTTTTCCCTTTTAATTTTCTCTTTTATGGTACATTATGTTACTGAAGATTTCAAAAGTTCTTTATCTGAAAGGAGAACATAGCTATTACTTCCTTTTATTTGGAATTTCTTCTTGGACCCATCACTAAGAAAGGTGGAAAAACTAAGATAATGTATGTGGTGAAAGATAATGAATATGCATGAACTACAGCTACAGTGTCTCATAGAAAGAGTGACCATATGTTCCAATTTACTGGGAAAATCTTAGTTGACACCTGTTTTCCTGTCATAATAATTAACGGTGCCATTTTATTCTCAAAAATACCTTCTTGAAATGATAAAGTATACGACAGCCTATTTACAGCCTGAGCCAAGCATGTCAAACTCAAATGCTAACACTGGTCAAATAAACAAGGTTTAAGTTTATGTGGGCTGCTACAAAAAAATCAAAAGCTTCAATTTTCATAGAAACCTAGGTTTATTTTTATAGAGACACGCTGAATACAAAGGGCTGAAATAAATGAGTAATCGTTAACATAAAATAATAGAACATTTTAATAAAAATTAACATTTTTCTTGAATATTAACTCACCAGACACTGGATAACTGCACAAATTAATAAGTGTGATGCAAATAAATCTATTTTTCTTGTTCTCTGAAAGTGAAATATTTCCTGTTATGCACATCAAACAAATCAGTATAAGACTAATGACATGGTAATCAGTTGCTAAAATATTCGTTGCTAGTAGAGAGAAATGGTGCTCCTGTGTATATGGCACATAAGGGAATTGAATGCAACATGATTACAGTAATCAGTCATTAGCAAACGTAGTTCGTTATTAATAATTATGTATATTAGGATGTTGTAAAAATGGATACAAAATTTTTATAAAAACATTTCTTATATATCATTACATTGTCTGGGCCGCAAAAATATTCATTGTGGGCCACATGCAGCCCATGGGCCATGAGTTTGGCATGCTTGGTCTAAGCTCTTCAGATTGCATTAGTATTTGTTTTCTAGAACATCATTTCCAAATGTGCATTTACCTGAACTCTTATCTTTACATATATCAGGAGTTCAATGTTTAAGGTTGAGAAATGCTACATATTAAGTGCACTGGTATTCTTGGAGAGTCTAAGATACATTCACATATTTAAGGCTGCTTGACTTTGCTTACCCCCAAAACTGTGGACTACCAGCACCCCTTTTTGTGTAAGACTTAGTATAACACATAGCTATAACTATTCATAGTTACATGAGTGCTCAATTCTAATTCACACAGGATCCATACCTCATTCCTATACTGAATCCACTGCCCCCATCTTAAGAACTAAAACCGTGGGAGACGGAGGTACCCATTAGAAGCCAGCTTCAAAAACTCTGGTAGAGAATATCAAGGGGGCTCCAATTGAAAAGTGTTCAAAATACTCTTGTCTAAATTATTTAGACTGAAATTAGATATAATACCTCCACACATTCCCATTTAATTCAATTGCTCTTTATTTAGAGCTTATTATATTCTAAGTACTAGCTATGCACTATTTGAAGATGCACCAGAGTAACTGTTGCATCCAGGGACTTAGAGTAGGTAACAGACTCCTCCCCACTCCTGATCTCACTTACCCTGTTCTGTTTTTCCTCACAGCACTGATAGACTTCCACCTAATTATATAATTTTCTGATTGATTATATTTACTCTTTATTTTCTATTTTCCCAAGTAAAAGGGATATCCCCAAGAGCAAATGTTTTGTCTGTTTTATTCAGTAATTTATCTCAAGCATATAAAAAGCAGCTAGCTCAAGCCATAGCGATCAGACAAGAAGAAATAAAAGGGATCCAAGTTGTAAAAGAAGTAAAACTCTCCTAGTTTGCAGATGACATGATACTCTACATAGAAAACTCCAAAGACTCCATCAAAAAACTATTAGACCTAACAAATAAATTTGGCAATGTAGCAGGATACAAAATTAATACCCAGAAATCTATGGCCTTTTTATGCACCAACTAGAGGCCCAGTGCACGGGTGGGGTCTGGCTAGCCTGGCCTCAATCAAGGCAGATCCAGGCTGAGCCTGTTGGGAGGAGAAGACTGCAGGAGGTTGGCCTGCAGGCCTGCCCCGATTGGGGCCCAATCAGGAACAGGCTGAAAGGGGGGAGAGGACGTGGGTGATTGGCTAGCAGGCCCCTCCCCCAATTGGGGTTGGAGGATGGATGTTAGTGGCCAGGGAAGGGACTGTGGGAGGTTGGCCTGGCAGCCCCACCCCCAATTGGTGTGTGGGGGGGAGGGGTGGGATGGGGGGGCGCGGATTGGGAGCAGAGCTGGCTGGGGGTAAGAGCCATGGGCCAATTGGGGTGGTGGGGAATGATTGGGTGTGGGACCAGCCTTGGGGATGGGCTGTGGGTGGTGGGCTGGCCAGCCCCGCCCGCAAATGGGGTTGGTGAAGCTGATCTGGGGGCTGACCCTGCCCCTGATCAAAGTGGGGGTGCCAATCGCAGTTGGGGGCGGAATTGGCTGGGGGGAGGGACCATGGACTGATTGGGGTAATGGGGGCCCAGTGGGGCTGTGGCCAGCCACAGGAAGAGGCCTCAGGCAGTTGGCTTGCCGGCTCTGCCTCTGATCAAGTGGAGGAGGCCAATCTGGAGTGGGGCTGGATGGGGGAGGGGCAGCAGGAGATTGGCTGGCCAGCCTTGTCCACTATTGGGTAGAGGGGGGCAATCAGGGCAGGGCCAGCTTGGGGGAGGGTCTTTAGGCTGGATTGGAATAGGGCGGAGACTAAGGAGAAAATAAACAAATGGGACTACATCAAAATAAAAAGCTTTTGCACAGCAAAAGAAACCATCAACAAAACAACAAGAAAGCCCACTGCATGAGAGAACATATTTGCCAATGATATTTCAGATAGGGGCTTAACCTCCCAAATTTACAAAGCACTCATAAAGCTTAATAAAAGGAAGATAAATGATCCAATAAAAAAAATGGGCAAAGGACCTAAATAGACACTTTTTGAAAGAGGAAATACAGAAGGCCATTTGTGGTATATTATATATATATATATATATATATATATATATATATATATATATATATATATATATATATGTTGTACAGGGCTATCCTAGTTTCTCATAAAGGAGCAATTCATGTTCTTAAGAAACCACAGAAGGAACTGCTTAAGAGTAAGTAGGACATGGTAAAAATCTTGAGAAGCCTATATTTAGGGGCTGGGTAAAGAAAGGAGGAGATAGCAAATAAGATTAGGGAGCGATTAAAAATGACAGTGTCAAGAAGTAAACATGGCCACATGTTGCAGAAATGCCAGGGGAAATGGCAACAAAAAATAATTTCCTAAATTAGCTAACCTTGCTAATTTAGGAAATTATTTCAGAGTGATTGTGGTATAAACTAGTTTGAAGATACATACATTTTTAAGGAAATGGATGATGTGAAAATGTCTGTAAGTTTAGTAAAGAGGAAGAGATTAAAGATTCAAAAGGAAAAAGATCATTGCTGTAACAAGGTCCTATCACCAGTTCTAGGAAAGTAAGCCACCAAGAAAGCATTCAGAAGAGAAAAGGAAATGCAAAGATTTCACTTCTTATATTCTATGAGATGGAAAAGATGAGCTTATAGTCTGAGAGCCGGCTGAAGCTAAATTTGAGAGCTGGAGAAGTGTGAGAAAGGCTTGGAAAAGACACAGCAGTATGTCATCACTATGGAATAACAAAAGATTGGGAAGTGAGCAGACAAGAGCCAGTGGAGTTTGGAGAACATAAGTATTCAGGAGCATCTGTTGACACGATGATGTTGCTTTCTCCAGCAGAGCTAAGCTTTCTGAGGTGTGCCCAAGATTAGAATTTGACCAAGCAATGTGATTGAAGGACAAAGGGCCTCCTCAGTTGTTTGTGAATAATAAAATTATAGAATACAATGGGCATATTGGATAAAAAGGCCTTCAAAGCCAGCAGGGGAGATTTGGAAGATGGAATGAAGACAGCAGCATACACACTTTGCAGACTGACCTCATTGATATGAAATGGTAGCTGGACCGTGTGTGTGTGTGTGTGTGTGTGTGTGTGTGCACGTGTGTTTGTGTGTGTGTGTGTGTGTGTCTATGAGGAAGTGCCTCAGCTTCTGCAGGTCACCTACGTCACCAAGTCAAAGGCACCAAGAACAAACACATATTTCAGTCCATTATCATACGGTTCCAGTTCATCCTTGTGGCGCTCCAGCCTGCTGTGGAGTTCTCTTCCTGCCTGCCTGCTCTGTGCACTGCAGGCCAGCACAGGACACAGACACTTGTCCAGCCCCTACACATCGACTCCTTGTAATTAGTCCTCTAATCGAATCCTGACTTATACAGAGCTAAAAGCCTAGGAAAAAGATGGCAAGCCCTAGAGTTCAGGGAGAATATATTTCATTTATTTATTCATTTATCCATTTATACTAAGTGCCAAAATCATACATCATACAAGATACAGATCTTGAGAAGTTTTAATTAAAACAAGCAAGGGAAATAAAACTGTCTGCATGAAGTAGAGAAGGATTCAAGGCAGGGATGGTCATTCTGCCTGGTTTGGATTTCAAAGGAATGCTGAGTTGAGATTGTGGTCTATTGTCTAGAAAGCACATTAGAGAACAAGAAGAAAACCAATCTCTCCTCTGGGCCCCAAGATACTGAACAAGTAAAAAGAGAGACTGATGCTTGGAAGAGATTTTCAGGAAATGATGTAGGCTCCTGAGTTTTAAAACTGTAATTCCACTTCAAACATCACTTCTTCATTATCCATCACTCTAAATCAGTTCATTCTCCCATGTTCCATGGCAATAATTTCCCAAGCTCCTCAAATACAGTCTCTGCAATTTCCTCTGCTCCTTTTCCCCCCATTTCATCCGACACCATTATCCCTTCTGCCCTCTGCCATTGCCTTCCCAACAGGCCATCAAATCCTGTTACTTCTACTTCAGCACTGTCTCCTACATGAACATCCTACTTTGCAACTCTGCCATTACTGCATACATAAGACCATCATTGCCTCTCACTTGGGCATTTTCACACGTCTTCTCATTTGAATATTTCTGCACCCAGAGTTCCTACCGCAAAAAATCAAACCAGTTACCTCCTGCATAAACATCACTAAATCTCTCTAGAAACATTTCAAACTCCTTATCTCCTTATCATAATACCTTTCCAGTCAAGGCTTTGGCAACCATGTCCTCCATTTCCCATAACTTCTCATCTGTCTCCAATGGACTTCTTCTAGCCATTCCTAAATGACACCTTTCAGAACTTGTGCCATGGCATGTGCCGTTCCTGTGATTTAGAAGCCCTATACAGCTTTTCATCTGTGAATAATGCCTCCAAATTCTTCAAGTTCTCTATCAGGCAGATCCCCTCCTTGGTACCCCAGAGTACTGTATGCTAACCACTCTTTTGACACAAATTCCATATTGAATAATAATTATCAGTTTATATAGATGCTTCCCATTTTGGCACTGTCAACCTCTGAGAACTGTGACCATAATGTGCATCTCCTGGTTGGCATATAGGAATGGTGAAAGATAAGGAAATAAAGGCATTTGAACAGGGGCTGCCCTGTGAAGGATCTTTTAGGTTTGTATGTCATATAATAATTTGAATTTTATCCTATAGGCAATGGGATACCAATGAACCATATAAGAAAGGCAGGGATAATGAGGCATTTTATGGTTTAGATAGACCACTCTGAAAATTATATGGGTAGATGATTTAGGATAAGAAGGACAAAAATTGCCCTCTAGTTGAAAAATTGTTCCCGAGGCTAGGTCAAGGTAATAGAGGAAAAGGACTAGAACCATGTATGGGATGAAAAGATGGTGACTGATTTGAGAAAAAAATTAACAAGTAAAAATCAGCAACACCTTGGAACTGGTTGAGAGTCAGGCATGTCAGGAAGGAAGAAGTCAAAGACAACTTCTTGATTTCCAATTTGGATAATCATTAGTGATGGTTCCATAAATGAGGGACAAGAATGTAGGAGAAGAAAGAGCAGTTCATCTCCCTTTTCTTCTCCATCTACCTATCATATCCCTCCCTTAACTAAATTATTTCCTATAACTTCCTGATTAAAATGGCACCAACTACTTACAGAAGGCACTGGACCTGAGGTTAATTCTGGAAGAGATTCTGATACATTGGAATATGTCCTGGAAATAAGTTGCCATCAAGGAAATTGCTTTGGCTATTAGAAATTGTAGAAGGACCAAGGACAGAGGACTACTGAGATATCTTTTTTTTTTCTTTTCAGAAAGAAGTTCAAAGTTATATTTTTTAGTAGAATTTATTTATAGAGAAACAGATTGGTATAATAGAACACTGAGGTGATAGTTAGAATTCTTTCTTGTTAAGGTTACAAAAATATTAAAGGTCTAAGTCTGGGGATGAGATATTAGGGTTAGAAAGGAAACACACTTTGTATGAGAACATGGCAGAATTTTATAACACCCTTTGCAGGGGGTGGGAGGCAGAGATGATAAGAGACAGCTACTTTAATATTTCAGAATCTGTGCACTGGATAGCACTTATGTGATTATTGAGTAGGGACAAGGCAGCAAGAAACAAAACCGGTTTCCTAAAAATTTACCAGATACATTTATAGATGTTTTGTTTGAGCTAGTTGTGAGGTCTATAATATAAATGTATTATGTATTGTATATCATAGATAATGGGCAAGCTGTGAGGTGAGAGAGTGGAATAAGTGATAGATATCTGTGGCGAACCTGGAGGGAGGCATGGTTGGAGCCTTTAGTGTTGAAAACACATTAAGAGTTAGGAAAGCAGAGACCATTTTGGAAGCTAGAAAGGGGGAAATAGAAAAGCAGTGCTTGTAGAGTAGAAGGAAACTGGGATTATATGGTTGGATAAAGAGGTTTGTTCATCCTTTTGTGCCCCTTTATCTGTTTTCTGACAAGAGACATGATTTAGAGTAGATGTCTCATTGCTCACTTCACACGGAATACTGAAGCTATTTCAGTTCACCAGAGGACACAGAACACAAATATAACACCAATAAGAGAAGTGGTGATAGATTTGAACATGAATTCCCACATGTTACAAGTAAATATCCTTCTGAGTCCAAATCATAGTGTCTGGTTACAGGAGAAGATGTACTGGCAGCCGTGTAAACTCCTGGAAGGTTACTGTCTTACTCAGCTATTAGCAATAAACACATGGACTGTATTCTTAGTTAGACATGCTGGATTTTATAACCACAAAAAACTAATCCCCCAAGTTCCTCACGCTAAGCAAGACAAGAAATTTATTGTGTGGCTGCTATGAGAGTACAACTCAAGTCATTTGATTTGTAAAATTAGCTCTCAATTTCAATGAAGTAATTTTTATAGGGAAGTGACTTTTTTAGATTACACTATAACTCTATCGGGAAAAAAAAAGTATAATTGTATGCATGATTTGATTTGACATTTTAAAAAATATATTACCAATTGATATTACCTGTTTGTATCAGTGAACCAAATTTAGATTCCAGGCTTTCAATAGTCTCTAAACCTTAAAAACATTCTCAGTTTCTAAGTTCCTGTACTCTGCTGGACTAAGCTACTTTTGACAAAATACCTCTACTCGCTAATACCAGTTAACCACAATGGTTTCTTTAGCTAATGAACAAAAATTCCCTAATCTTATTTATAATACTCATCATAAAAGTACCATGCTTTAAAAAAATTACTTGTAATTAAGCTAAAGAGATCAATATAAGGCATATTATT
The DNA here is from genome assembly GCF_014108245.1 of Pipistrellus kuhlii. Lineage (NCBI taxonomy): Eukaryota > Metazoa > Chordata > Mammalia > Chiroptera > Vespertilionidae > Pipistrellus > Pipistrellus kuhlii. Next base: position 14,019,658 of record NW_023425449.1, read on the forward strand.
TTCTCCTAAAACTAATATTTAGATGCAGTTAAAAATTTATTATAGTCCAAACATAATTTTATTGAGTTAAAATATAGGTTCCTTAATCACTGTGACAGATAATATACTGGACTCAGGGTGACAATTAAATAGTTAGAATTCTAAAAATCCCTACAAGACCATGATTAATCTGACAGTTATAATGTTAACATTTGGGTAAATGTGGCCTTTACAGGCAATGTTTACAAACTTATCAATTAAGCAGTTATAAAAAATGAAACTCCCTCTACTGTCCTTTTAGTACACTGTGAATTCCATGACTCTTGGTAAATGCAAACACTGGCAAGGGCTTCAATTCAATTCTCCTTTCTTAAATCTGTGTATTATTGGAGTTTTAATGCCTCTAAAATGCTTAGGATGCTTTCTTGCACACCATAGTAAATATTTATAAAATGTGTTGAAATTATCAATTAATTAGTGAATTTATATTCACTTAGCTGTGTCTTGGATGCCACATGCTGTTACTGTGCATCTTAGGCACTTTGTAAATATTGCAGGTTGGATTTTGAATAAATAGGCATTGGTACTGTTAATTCAAGAAACAAACTATATAATTCAAGCTTAGTCTTAACCATGACCATGTTATTTATGATATGAGAGCTTTGGGAATTTTTTCTCTGCTGTTCCCCTTATCACTTTATTATTAGGTACATTATCAATACAATATACATAGAAGTCAGTGATTATTGAGTTCTTCCAGAATTAAATATAGTTTTCTACAACTTTAAACATTTCAAAAGGAAAATACATCTTCATGAAAGCAAAATTTAAATGTTTAGAAATGTGTCAAAGCAAATGGGTTTGAAAAGCTGCTCTTCATTAGAAAAAGCATCATAGTCATACAAGTGACTACTTTTAGAGCTCTAATTATGTATTTTTAAATAGATTATATTTAGTTCTAGTTAACCATTTATAGTCGCTCTTTACAACTCTCTTTAAAGGCATCTGAATTTTTCCAAGGAAAATGTAGGGCAAACTCACAGTGCAATTCCATTAGGCCAGTGATCGGCAAACTCAGTAGTCAACAGAGCCAAATATCAACAGTATAACAATTGAAATTTCTTTTGAGACCCAAATTTTTTAAACTTAAACTTCTTCTAATGCCACTTCTTCAAAAATAGCCTGGCCCAGACCGTGGTATTTTGTAGAAGAGTCAACTCAAGGGGGCAAAGAGCCTCATGTGGCTTGCAAGCTGCAGTTCACCGACCACTGCATTAGGCCAATGTCTGTGCCTATATGTGTTTAGTTTGTGACTTATAAATAACTAGAGGCCCGGTGCATAAATTCATGCACAAGGGGGGGGGGGGTATCCCTTAGGCAAGCCTGCACCCTCTCCAATCTGGAACATCCCTCTCAAAATCCAGGACTGTTGGCTCCCAAATGCTCAACTGCTTGTCTGCCTGATGGGCCCTAACCACTTCTGCCTACCAGCCTGATCACCCCTAACCATTCCCTTGTCAGCCTGATTGATGCCTAACTGCTCCCCTGCCAGCCCAATTGCCTCTAACTGTCCTCTCAGGACAGCCTGGTCATCCCTAACTGTCTTCCCCTGCAGGCCTGGTCACCCTAGCTGCCCTCCCCCGCAGGTGTCCAAGAATGTCACTTCTGAAGTCTTCTATCAGTCAAGGCAGACATGAAGGCCAGACCAGACACAAGAGGGGACTTTGACATCATGCTGCAATGGGAGAAGTAGCAAGGAATTTGTGGCCATTTAAAAATTCCCACACAGGTTCACATTTGAAGGTACATAGAAAAAAATCTATAAGAAAGATCCATAGTCAAAGATACACATTGTGTTGATGATTTAACAATATTATTTTTTGGGGAAAAATAGTTTCTGATTATATCCTCTTTAAAACTGTTTAAATTTTTGTAACTAATTTTTATAACATGTAACTTTGAACTGAAAGATCTTTTATTTACTTGTTTGGTTGTTTTATTCTGGTTTTTTGTTTTGTGTTTTTGTGTGTGTGTTTTTTAAGAGGATTCTTTTCTCCAGCCAAATATCAGGCAGCTGTGAGAAGAAATTCTGAAGGAGACTATTAATACTTGATTGTTAAGAATATGATTGTAACTGTGTAATTAAATGTTTAAATGGAGTCTTTATAAGTAAGTTCTTAAAAAAAAAAAAAAGAGTATGATTGTGAAACCAACTAGCAGCATAAAGTAGCCACATTCCAAGTACTTACTTTAATCTTTTTTTTTTTTTTTTTTTACTTTTTAATTAAATTCAGTTGGGTAACATGGTATATAATGAAAGCCTAATATGCAAATTATCTAAACAGTGGAATGACCAGTCACTAGGATGCGCACTGACCACCACAGGAGCTGCCCCCAGCCTGCAGGCTCCAGGCCGGCCAAGGCGGTGCCTCCCCGCCTCCCCCCCCCCCACCACTACCAATCACCCCACTGGTTGCCTCCTGCAGACAGAGGTGAATGGTGGTGGCAGCAGGGGGTGGGGCCTATTATCAGGCGGTGCCAGGCCTGCCAAGTTGAGTGCCAGAGGCCTCCCTTCCCCCAATTGCCTCTCCAGTCACCCCACAGATCAGCCCTGATTGCTGGCCAGGCCTAGGGACCCTACCTGTGCACAAATTTCATGCACTGGGCCTCTAGTTAATTAATAAGATCACATAGGCTACAAGTGTACATTTCTATGATACATGATCTATATATGCATTGTGTGCCCATTACCCAAAGTCAAATAATCTTCCATCACCATATATTTGGCCCCCTTAACCCTTTACTATCCCCATTCCCTTCCCTCTGATAACCACAGGTACTTCTTAGAGAATATAACTTTTAACTTACAGTAATTCACACCTTAGCAAAGATCAGCTGAAACAATTGTTAGTAATAGTAAATTCCTGACATGATGCAATACTTGCAGCTTCCATTCCTTATCTGCCATAGGATTTATTCAAATTAGCAGAGTTTAACATTATTTTAATGCCCTACTTATAAACTTTTACTAAACTGAACTTTGACATTACACCACCACTTCACATTAATAGCCGTTATAAGACACTGCCTTTTAAAGCCCATTATTGTGTCTATTATTACATGAATGTAATTAAAGCTGTGCCTCATGACAGCACTCTCCTTTAATAGAATTTCCTTTAGGAAACTGTGCAGGTAAAATTTTTCTTGGCTCTGTACCATAAATAGTTGAACTTCTCTGGAGCAACTAATTTGTCTTTATTTTGAGACCCTGAATCATGTAACTGGTTATGGTTTCCTCTTTGCCATGTCTGCTAAAAGTCAATTTTTTTGTTTAATTTTGGCAACTGAAAGGACATGAGTTGAGTGCTGATCTTATGCCACGATTCAACCCATCCTATATAATAAAAGCCCAGTGACTAAATGGTGGTACAACCAGAATGACCAGTTGACCAGTTGCTATGATGTGCACTGACCATCAGGGGCAGATGCTCAATGCAGGAGCTGCCCCCTGGTATTCAGTGAGCTCCTACAGTGGGAGTGCTGCTTGGTAGACCAGGATGAGCAGTGCTCCCACAGCAGGCCAATCCCTGCAGGCCACACTCCAGTGCATGAATAACATGCACCAGGCCTCTAGTTATTCATAACATTGCTTTCCTTTTTCTTGGATAATTCATTTCTTTTCTTTATCTTTTCTTGTACTTTAGTTTTTTGAAACCTACCTTCAATCTTTTTTAGAAAAAGTTAAACAATATGTGACTAAATAAAAAAATAAACATCCAACAGATTGTTCAGTGAGTATTCACTATGTGTTACAAAGAGGTTATATATAAGTAGAATGTTATCTGATTATGCCTCTGAATGCATGTTTTCCAGTTATGAAAAACAGGAACATGTATTAAATGGGTGATCTCAGCTGGGTCTAATCAGATATTGGGTGTGTGAGACTTGTTCTATATCTTCTTGAATCCATTTGAATTTAGGAGATTGCAAGAATAATTAAGTATTGCCGAGACTGGTTTGGCTCAGTGGATAGAGCATCGACCTGTGGACTGAAAGGTCTAGGGTTTGATTCCAGTCAAGGGCATGTACTTGGGTTGCGGGCACATCCCCAGTAGGGGGTGTGCAAGAGGCAGCTGATCGATGATCCTCTCTCATCGATGTACTGACATCTAATTAGTAGAGGTCAGGAATGCTGCTAAACATCATACAATGCCTAGTGCCCATAACAAAGAATTGTCCAATCTAAAACATTGTTAGTGCCAAGACTGAGAAATCCTGGGTTAAAGTCACCCTCAATGATGCAAAACTCTCAGCTCTTAGCCAATAACTAATGTAAGAGGTTAAAATAATGTAAAATTTGAGTGGTGGGAGATAATTTTTGGCTTTCAATAATATTGGAAGCTTTTTTCAATTATGTCATATTTATTTCTGAACATCCAACATTAGCATAAGGCCCCTCCTATAAAGGCTTGTTGAAAGAAGTAGTAAATGTCCCTACTGGTGTGGCTTAGCGGTTGAACATCTACCTATGAACCAGGAGGTCACTGCTTGATTCTCAGTCAGGGCAGGCTCAATCTCCATTGGGTGGCATACAGGACTCAGCCAATGAATGTTCTCCCTCTTCACTGTTTCTATCTCTCTTTCTCTCTTTCCCTTCTTCTCTGAGATCAATAAAAATATATGGGGGAGGGGAGAAGGAGTGAATGAATGATCAACAGCCATTATGAAAGGATGGCCTTTTTTCTTTGCAGGAAGTAGCAGTCTGGCTATTCAACTTCCCCCCTCAGATGTCTCTTTTGCTCTCTCTTATTTATGGTAGTCTGAAATATAGAATACCTGTAATTGAGGTATTTATAAGAAGATTTGCTTGAAAACCCAATTAAATCTAGCACCTGTGAAATCTTAAGACATGTGATATTTGAGAGACAGTCTGATGGATGTTTTTATCTAGGGCCCAGGTGTCGGCAACCTGTGGCTCCAGAGCCACATGCGGCTCTTTTGAAGCTTTACCGCGGCTCCGACAAGCCTGTGTGAAAACGAAGGTAACGTCTTATAGCCCTGATGTGCTTACACTGAGGTTCAGGAGCAAAAATCTCATTAACCAGATAAATTAAATATTTTAATTAGCTATTAATTTGCAAAAATATATTTTACATTGTTAAGTGAAAAAGTGCTTTTTTTCTTCAGATTGACAGCTAACTGCACGATTTGGTATATAGCATTAAGGTAAGAAACAATATATGCAGTGTTATATTTGTTTTAAATGTCGCAAAGGTTTTGCGGCTCCCAGGTTTGTTTGTTTTTTCCTTCGGAAACGGGTCCAAGTGGCTCTTTATGTCTTAAAGGTTGCAGACCCCTGACCCAGGCTGTTCCAGTACTATCCTCTTATTATGTAAGCCAAAGGAGCAAAGTGCCTGGATGTGATGCCTCTGGATGTTTGAAGTGTCAACTATAACAACTATTTGGTTAGGGACCTGGTTAGAGCATCATCCCAGTATGCCAAGGTTGTGAGTTCAATTCCCCATCAGAATACATACAAGAATCAACCAATGAATATATAAATATGGAGAACAACAAATCTCTCTTCCTCTCTCTCTCTCTCTCTCTCTCTCTCTCTCTCTCTCTCTCTCTCTCTCTTTCTCTTTTTCTCATCAATAAATATATTTTTTTAAAAGAACTATTTGGTTTAACAGCGTATCTGTATTCCTGTGATATTAACGTCAATGCTAGTGTCCAGTGTATCACATAATATATTTTATAGAAACCACATAATATTAACGCAGACTCAAGATTTGTTCCAGGGGGGAAAATGTGCCCCAGCCTATTATTTCTCTTGTCAAAAACACAACACTATATACATGTAACTATGTAACTATTTTTCTTTCACCTTAGCTACAAGAAAAATAAGCTGCCTGAAACTATTGGCTATTTCTAAGGCTGTATCATGAGTGGTTAATATGACACATCCTGAAATCAAGCTGCTTGGATCCAAATCTCAGAGCCACCAATTGCTAGCTGAGAACTTCACTTCTGTGCTTCAGTTTTCTCAGAGGCAAAATGAAGATGATTACACTGACTTAAGTTTATTGTTAGGATTTAAATCATGAACTGATAAGTACTTAAAACAGTAGTTAAGTAGCTAGCACAGGAAGCTTTCTTTAGACAATTATCACCTATTTTAATTCTGCTTTCTTTAGAAAATTTCAAGTCCGCTGTATTTTCTAGCAGCCCTTTGACTTTTAGGCTATATTAGGCGTAGCCTTATGTATTTTGCTCACTAAAGGATGAACATTGTATGAGGCTGAAAAAGTCTAGACTACAAATGAACAGTGCAGGTGGTACAAACTCTAACACTAGAACAAAAATTTTTGCATTCTACATAATGGATGCAAGGAAAAGTGGGCCAGAAACTCTTTTCTGTGCGAGTTTATTGTCCAGTTCCTCTGAGGAATGCAGAGTCTAGTTACTGGAGAATTCAGGTGCTTTTCTGTAACTATTTGATAAACACACAACATTGGACATGTTCTTTTTTTTAAGAATTTGCTCATTTTAGTTTAGAAGCATTTTTATTTACACATAAGAGCAGATATCCTGTTTGGATTTTAGATTTTTTATAAAATCATGTCAATGAGCACCAGAATAAATTGATCGGATTTTCAGGGTGCAAAAGAAAAGACAACTACCTCAAACTGTGCACTGTATAAAGACATAACACTTTTTAAAAAAAAATATATTTTATTGATTTTGTACAGAGAGGAAGAGAGAGAGATAGTTAGAAACATCGATGAGAGAGAGTCATCGATCAGCTGCCTCTTGCACACCCCCTACTGGGGATATGCCCACAACCAAGGTACATGCCCTTGACCGGAATCGAACCCGGGCCCTTCAGTCCCCAAGCCGACGCTCTATCCATTGAGCCAAACCGGTCTCGGCAAGACATAACACTTTATTACAGAATTAAATTGTCCATAAAACCACCAATTTTTCCAAAACCTTCTATTCTTCTATAATTATCCAGACACCACATAAATTACATTTTGCTGACTGTTGGAAATAAAGTTTTTGATCCTGTCATTAATTTGTCTAAGAAACCATATAGTGTTTAATTCATTGAAAAACAAATTTCATCTGTTGCCCATCACTTAAACAATAAGAGCAGCACTGTTCTTTGTTAAGGTTTATCTGCAGAGGTAAATCCCTATTCAATGTAAATGAGATAGTGAGTAACTATTGATGGCAAAGCCCTCTGAAAGGATTGCACCCCTAAGGTTAGCTCTCAAACAGCCCCGGATTTGAAGAAAGCTAACATTTGAAGGAAGACAGCAGTCAGACACTTTCAGCTCTGTGGTAAGAGGCACTGCAGAAATCTAAATGATTACTGGAATCATTTAGATTTCTTGATCATTTAGATTATCTAACATACTATGATATTATGAAACTTGCTTAGTTGCTGTGTTGTGTTACCATGCCCATGTCATATATAAATTTCATTTCTCTGCAACTCCTGATCATTTTACAAAATTACAGAACTGGAAGAGAAGCTGATTTTCCACCATTTAACTTGACTTTGTTAGCATTCCCAATTATTATTATGTGATTTTCAGAATCAATCCAAAGTGATACACCCATCATCTGTCAGCTTTAGATATCCAAAATTGACAAAATGTATGATGTTAGTAATTTTTTTAACATGCAATGAGAATAACAGATGGTTCTTTGTGAACTGTTTTTATGAGTTTCCTTAGATAGTTAAGGACAAAGTTTTCCTCTGTCTCCCCCCTTTCCCCTTTTTTTTGCTTTATTTGTTCCTTCTCTGAAGAATCTAAAGATTACTTTAATACATCTTGAGGCTTAAATCATAGGAGGAAGAGAAAGGACAGATTTAGAGTAAGATGTAGTTGAATGTTAGGCACCATGCTAGGTTCTTTGTCATACCTGACGTTATCTAATTTCCATCACACCTTTGTGTGATTTGTATAATTATCTCTATTTTATGGATCAATAAATGGGGATTCTGAAATATTGGTTTTTTTATTCCAAGTCATACAGCTATCAAGTGGCAGAAACAGGCTTTCCCTTCTCAATCTACGCCCAGTGCTTTGTCCCCTACATCGGACATGCCCTGGAGAGCCTCATCCTGACCTGCATTGTTCTAACCTAGCACCTAACACAAAAGAAATGATCAGCACTTGTTTCACTCTAATTTGGTCATCATACAGAATTCTAGCTTACTCTGTCTTTGAGAGCATTCCAGGTTGGGCTGCCTAATAGAGGTTCATATAAGAAAAGTGCTACCAGAAAACAGAAGGCATATGGAGACTACTCATGTATAAAAATTTTCTGATTGAGATCTACAATTGAACAGGAATTGCAACAACACCTCTTAACTAAGAATGAACCCAGAAGAATTCAGTATCTTTCCACACATCTCGTTCCTAAGTTCAACTTGATCTATAGGCAGAGTGAACAAACATTGTTTAATTTCATCCTTGACATATGAGATAGTTACGATTTTTCTGTATTTTTAAGATTATATCAATAAACCAACATTTAAAAATATTAAATGCTTTTTCCAAAGTCACACAGCTAAACAAACCTCTGTACTATAACATCAAAATTTTTTCTGTTCAAGTTTAGTCCTTTTCCTGGAGTCTTGAAACACTTCTTTAAAAAAAAAAAAATACATTTTTATTGAGTTTTTACAGAGAGGAAGAGAGAAGTACATGCCCTTGAACCGGAATCAAACCCGGGACCTTTCAGTCCACATGCAGGCCGATGCTTTATCCACTGAGCCAAACTGGTTTCAGCAAAAACATTTCTTCTTTCCTTCAGCTTATTTCACACTGTCACTCCTATGGTCACCACACTGCCACATGGCAGCAAACCTCCTTATCAACTCCACTTACTTAAATTCTCACTCCTGCCGGGACCGGTTTGGCTCAATGGATAGAGCGTCGGCTTGGGGACTGAAAGGTCCTGGGTTCGATTCCGGTCAAGGGCATGTACCTTGGTTGCGGGCACATCCCCAGTAGGGGGTGTGCAGGAGGCGGCTGATTGATGACTCTCTCTCATCAATGTTTCTAACTCTCTCTCTCTCTCCCTTCCTCTCTGTACAAAATCAATAAAATATATTTTAATAAATTCTCACTCCTGCTCTTAGATCTTGTCTCAGCCTGATCAATGATTCCACAGAATGTTTCTGCTAGTGTCTAATTAAAGAGCTCCTCAAATTCTTCTCTCCATAAACATTTTTCATGCATTTGAAATTAAAAGAGGCTCTATATTTTACTTATTTACTATAATGTGACATTTTGATTCATAGACATTCTCAATTAGTATCCATACAAAATTAGTTATGTTTTTATGTATTAATCTAATAAGTCTCTTTAATATTTGAACACTTCAGCCACTTTGTCATTTTTGAGGTCAGAGCTTCTAGAAGCCAATAATTGTGTCTGATAAGGCAACTGGTACAAAACCCATCATGAGGCACCTAATAAATATACCAAGTGGGAAACTAGAGCACATTTATCTGATAGGTAGAGTCCCAAAGACATTTATCTAATTCATTAAACAAACATTTATTTGGCACCTAATATATTTAAGATTTTGTACTAAGTAAATGTTCATGTGCTCAAAAGTATAACAATAATAAAATACCACCTAACTTATTTGGTTTGGTTCCTTCCTACATTGAGCGTGGTTACTGGTATATGGGGTAACTACTCTGCCCTTCCATTTCTTTTATACTGAGGGGATTAGTTGATTTTGAAAGACTGCTCTAGTTGTATAAGTTCCATTCAATGTGGTTGTACCACTCCCTAGAAGCCATCTCTCAGCTATCCAAATTAGGAATGGTTTAATCTTCATAGTTACACAATTTACAAAAGAAAACTTCTTTTAAAATGATACATGAGTGACAAAAACTACCTTGGAAGTATTGTGGATTTATCTGAGCAATATATTGATTTAAATAGAAGTAACTCATAAACATAAGGATTATATTCCTCCTAAAATATCAGATTATATTCTCTTGGCAAAATGCATTTAGGATTTTATTAAGCCTAAAATATTTGAAAATCAAATGACATACTGAGAACAGGATATTTATGAAAGATCTAAATGAAGTAAAATAATTTGTTCGGTATTATAAGCTAAGGAGCCCTGTTGATTTTATTCCTCTAATATTAAAGTAAAAGTAAGTTTGAAATTTAGTCTATCTAAAGGCCCAAACCACAAATATCCATTGTATGGTTTTCTTTGCCCAATAGTTAAACAAATTCTCCTACACCACTTGCCTCTCTATTGATCATTTCTTTCAGATTGGCTTAACTGGACTTTGGCTCTTTCTTACCGTATTTTTCGGACCATAAGATGCACTTTTCCCCCCCCAGATGTGGGGGGGAAAAGTCCCTGCGTCTTATGGTCCAAATATAGCCTACACATATACTTTAAAAAAAAAAGTTTTTTTACTTGCCCGGCTCTGTGTGCTTGCCCGGCTCTAAAATGGTTCTAAATGCTGCTGTTTACTTTACAGGGTTGATTACATGTGTTTATGACTGTGATGTTGGGTTTTAATGCACATAAAATATTTTAGGACACTTTGTTTCAGAATCCTTTTTTCTTCATTTCCCTTCTCTAAAAACTGGTGCGTCTATGGTCCGGAGCGTCTTATGGTCCGAAAAATACGGTAAGTTCTCACTTTTTCTCTCTTTCTCTCAAATACCACATATTTCAGGGTTTTCAAACAACTTTCATCTTATTGCCTGCCCCCATCTTCATATAAACAAACACATACGCTCCCTTGAAACTCTTGGCAATTGACTATACATTCTTTTCTTAATTTCTGGTATAACTTTCTATAATACTTCTGGTTACTCCTTTTGATTCAATATAAACTTGGGGACCTGTTCAAACCATTTATTTCCTGCCATTCAGAGTAATTAGTGTCCTGGACAACTAATCCAAATGCGAACATAATTTTTGAACTTGAATTCTTCTATACTGCACTTGTTATCCTTCTCATGACCCACCAGGTATGCTCTACTTCTGAGATTAGAAAAGCCTTCTCTCTAGAGACCACAGTTTTCTATTTTCCCCACAAATCTCTTCAATTTCATTAGACTCCAATTCACAGGTCTTGCTGCCTTCTCTCTCTCCTACATCTAGGATCTATTGCTTTAAAACTTCTTCCTTGAAACCAGCCTTGAAAACATACCAGTTTTGAATGAACTCAACTAAGTTGAAAATGCTGTTTAGTAAACCACAAAGTGGACAATGAACCAATAGTTGAGTTCTCACTTTCCTTCCCTAAGCTAATAAGAAAAAAAAAGCAATTGAGTCATATGGCAATATTAACCATTCCTTCTTGAGGCCATTCCTTCCTTACACCTCAATTCATAATCTATTTTCTCAATAGAGAAAATATCAGGGTGGCAGTATGTCAAATTTTAGAGAAAAGATAGAAATAAACCATATAAGAAGACCATTTTTTCATCTTTTTATACGTTCTATCCTTTGAGGAGTCGAATTTATTATTGCACATCCATTTCCTCAGGAGGTAAAGGGCAAGACTCTTGTTCTCCTTTGTAAACTTGGGACACAGCACAAAAGGGGTTCAAACAGTATTCACTAAACATATGAGTAAATGACTGGGTAACGATCAGGGAATTTTTGACAAATGTATTTGTAATTTCAAACATCCAGCTAATTGCTTCAGTTACATGCATGTTATAAGTAGAGACCTGGCTTTTGTTTCAGCAAACTATCTCAAACCATTTTCATGTTTCTTTGGTTTTAATATAACTCAAAGTACACTCAGCCAAGGATATTTCTCCATAGATTTTAAACACAAAATTCTTTCAGGGGAAATTTAATCCTAATGGTTAAGATTCATTTACACTTAAGTCATCAAAACATCATTTAAGAATCCCACTTGGCTATCTAATTGTGTTATTTCCTAACTGGATAATTGTTTGTATATTTAAGACAAAATTATTATTTGCCCTTAATTTATTTAGATACTTATGTCTTAATTATACGCTTTGTGTCTTGTGTATAACAAGCCATAATAAAATTAAAATACACTCTGGTTTAAGAATACTTCAGTGTTTATATTTAGAGATAAAGTTTTTGTATAAGAGGATTGAAACAAGAAATGAGAAGTTAAAAGTGTTCTTTTAAATAAAAGCTTATTTAATGATTAATGTATAATAGAAGTCATTCTTAATAAAGAAAAATCCTTCCATCAGCTTAGTGGTTTTAACTATTCCTGGTCATTTAAAAATAAATCAATTGTCAATTTCCTGGGGGGGGGGGAAAGGAGTTAAATATGGCAAATAGAAAATTAAGTTTGGGTGCTAAAAGTGGGGAAAAAAACTTTAAATAGATGGAGAACTAGAGAAAAGAACTTACATTTCCTGGAATTTAGTTTTTCTTGTCTTTTTAAAGTACGTTTCATGCCACTTTTACCTTATCTCTTTCCTTTCTCACTCATTCTGCTCTAACTATGCTGGCCTTGACAATTCAAACTCATTTCTTTCTCAGGATCTATGCCTCCTAGAGGCTCCTTGTCACATGGTCCATTCCAATTAAGTTTCTGTTCCAAAGTCAGCTCTTAATAGAGGCCTTTCCTAATCACTCTAACAAAGTAGCCATTTCCCCCCACTTTGTCATTCTCGTCTTACCCTGCCTTATTCTTACCATCTTACTTATTGTAATCACAGGGCTACCTAGATTTATAAAATATACTTAATAATTTAGGTATATTCAAATTCCCCGAAAAGGCACAGAGGGCAGGAACTTTAGTTTCTTCACTACCATATCTCCCAATATTTGCTGAATCAATGAATTAGTCTTCAGTGCTGGTATTTAAATAGGTTTTTATTGCTTTTGTTTTTGTTTGTTTTTTGCCATTTTACTTTACTGAGTTCTGTAATATGCTAAGGTGAAAACACAACATTTTCAAACATTACTGATGAAAACAAAGGAAGAATAATTCTCTCTACAATATTTACTCTGTTTCAAAGGTGGAACTAAAGTTTTTCAATTCTGCTTCATGCATGGTTTAAAAAGACCCAAAGACTTGGGATTAGATAAAGCAAATTAATTGTTTATTGTTGGTTTGAAACAGAAACAAGGGGAGGTCAATATTTGAACTCCTGACTGTGTATATAATGGGATGCTGTGCTCTGCATATAAGCTAAAAATTAATGAAAACTGATTTCTTACTAATGACATTCAGCAATATAAGTTGTGTTTCACAAAACAGTATTTTCATATTTTAGAGTACAAAAATATATATTAGTTACTTTGTAAAAAGCACGGTCTGATTTTTCTAAAAACTACGAAGATGATAGAAACTAACTAGGAATGGGATATGGAAGGTATAGAGGTTATTTTAACTATTTTTAAAAATATTTTATCCAACCCTTATTATCCAATTTTTATTAACAACTAAATAAAGTGATAGAATAACAATACATATACTAGGTCCCATGAATTTTATGGGCTGAGTGCTTTGTGTATTATTTCTATTTAATCCTCCCATCAAGCAGAAAAATGAATACTCAGGATGTTTATCTAATGTGCTCAAGGGTACCCTGATTTTTTTCAGAGGGAGACTGCCTTCCTGGCCATTCTGAAGTAAAGAGCATGCCTTCTCCAGAATGTCAGGATAATAATAAAAAAAAATTTAAAAAGGTTCATGCTATAGAAGTACTGCATGCTAATGGGATTAAATATATGGTGACAGAAGGAGATTTGAATTTGGTGTTGAACACATAATACAACATGCCGATGATGCATACAGAATTGTATGCTAGAAAGCTATATAATTTTATTAACCAACATCATCCCAAGATATTTAAGTTAAAAAAATTTTAAAGGGTCATGGCTAATGAATTTTGTTGATAGATCCATTTTTGTTCTACATATTTATCAATCATTTTAACCAGACCCAAGATGTGTACTTATTATATTTATGATCAACAAAAATCTGAGAGAGAAAGAAAATGTGCTTGATGATACACTAAATATCTAAAATGGATAATATACTATACATTATAATATACATTATAATATACTATATTATCCAAAGGCTAAATAAATTGTCCTGTGTTAAAAAAAAATAAAAATGATATTTTGGAAGATATTAATTTGTATCAAAGCCAACCAACCTACCAACAAATAATAATAGCACAAGTATGCAATAGAGAAATCTTACATAATGGCAGTGCTATGATACTTAGGGAGTATATTTTTATGTGTGTCTGTCTATAACCTACTCTTCCCTTTACTTGAGTTTTTATTGATTCTTATATTTTAAAAATGAGCTACAAACAAATCTAGGTTGCAGTAATAGAAACAGAGTGCTTTGTAATTCAGTGTGATTTTATAACTTTTGTACCTTTGTACCTTGTAAATCAAGAAATAATTTTATAATTTAGTTTCCATGTATAGTTTTAAAAAGCAATAGAGGTAGTAATGATTCAATTGTTAAATGCATTTCTCTTCATCTATCGATATATTGGTTTCATAAGATTATAAATACACTTATGATTAATGTAAATATATATAATTACCTATATAAATATTTTAATATACTATAAATAATGTAAAAATATATAAGCACACATATATTTACAGAGTTGCACATCAGATTTCATTTCTAGGACTAAATTTAATCTACTAGTCCAATGATCACAGTGATTATAATTTGATAATTGAGCTGCAGCAAAAAATTATTTGTGACTTTCTTAAATGACCCTTTTAGAATCAATATTTATGAATCAATCTGGAAAAAAATTCATGTATAAGAAGTGTGATTAAAATCCTCCAACTATGTTGGAAAATAAGGCTTAAAACATTGAAATTCTGTGATAAAAATATGAGAAACAGCCCCTAGAAGGAGAAGTCATTTGTTCTCTCCTGACATATGCTCTAGTTTATAGTGATTCTTACACCCCAAAGCATTACCTCATTACCATCTGCTCCCAACTTTCAACTCCCACCTCTGACATTTTTAAGTGAGGCAATGGGAACAGGCATGGACTCCTCAGACCCTGTGAAACTATTACAGAATTGAATCTTGTTTGCAGACATATATTCCAGAGCTCAAATCTCATTGGGGAAAGACATCAATTCAGAATAGATCTTTGGCAGAGTTTAAAGAAAAGTCTGGGTGAACAGAAGGTCAAAGAGATAGCTACATATGTTAAGTCTGAAAAGGAATATGAAATTAAATATTACAATGAAGCATGAGAGACAGAGACAAGGAATGATAATAAATGGGATTGTTTGTAAAAGTAAAATGTAGACAGTGTAATAAGGATGAAGTGTTAATAAAGGAATGAGAGACCTGTGTAGCAGTAAGACTTGGCATTATTATTAATTGATAAAAGTTGAGGAGAAAGATAACATTAGATTGTGGAAAGACAAAATCTGCTTCTGAAGTTTCTGCTGTGTTCATTATATATGATTAAATATGAATGTGATTCACTCATTGGTCATTGATCCATTTATGCATAAGCATTTAATGTGTACCAATAGATACATGGGAACTATGCCAGAAACTTTATAAGAAGCAAAAAAAAAACAACAAAAAAAAACATAGTCCACATATTCTACAAGATCCTACAATCTGGCATACACTTGAAATAAATAATAATGTAAGATATTATTAGTATAAATACCCCAAATGGGAAAAGACTATAGATCCTATGGGAGTTCAAAGAAAGGGCATCATTGTGAATTTTAGCAGTTGAGAAAGGCATGTTGGATGCTTAAGTTGTGAGTTTGTTCTCAAAGAATGAGTAGGATTTGAATTTGTAGTGGAATGGGGGCCAAACCTTCTGCAGTAAGGCTTCCAAAAGGGAGTACTATGTCTTGTTTGTTTCTTGAGGGGAACTGTACCCTGCCTCTTTCTTCCTTACATCCCTACATCTATTCAATCACAAAGTTGAGTTTATACTATGAACACATATATCCATACTCATCTCCATATTCACTGTTATCCTAATCCATGCCACCATCTTCTTTTGTCTTAATCATTGAAACAACCTCCTAACCGATCATTCTTCCAACTGTAACTGAGTTAATGATGGAATAGTCAGTTGAATATGTCCTCTAGTCAAAAGGGATATAGGATCAGAAGTAGAGATTTAAAATATCACAGTGAAAGTGACAATCTATACATAGTAGCAGAGGTCGGCAAATTAAGCCCAAATGTTGGCCCATCACTGCCTGTTTTTGTAAATGGGGTTTTCCTGGAGCACAGCCATGCCTATTGGTTTGCACAATGTCTATGGCTGCTTGTGTGCTTCAACAGCAAAGGTCAGCAGTTCATGTAAAGATAATCTGGACTGCAAATGGAAATTATTTACAGAAAATTTGCTGATCCCTGATCTATAATAATGGACTAACCGCAAAAGTGATGATAGTAATTCCAGATGTAAATAATTATATCACATTTTGGGGTATATGTAAACTTGGTCTACATGCATACATATATTAAAACTTACTTTCCAAATGTTTCAGAATTCATGAACATCTAAGGAATAGTAGAAGGCAGAGATAAAGAAAGAAAACTTAAAACACTAATAATATTTTACAAAAAGTTGTGGGACTGTAAAGCTCATGGGTTATCATCATTGTTATGCTCCTTAAAGAAAGCAAATTACATTTTCCTCTATTTATGAAATTAATGGTTGCCCTGACCAGTTAAGCTCAGTGGATAGTGTTGGCCTGCATACGGAAAGGTCCCAGGTTCGATTCCAGTCAATGGCATGTACCTTGGTTGTGGGCACATCCCTGGTAAGAGGTGTGAAGGAGGCAGCTGATCAATATTTCTCTATTTCTCTCCCTTCCTCTCTGTAAAAAATCAATAAAATATATTTTTTAAAAGAAATTGATGGTTGCAAAAATAATAGCAACCTGGGATCTTAACCGTCTCTATAATTGCATTTATAATTTTTGTCTGCTTCGTAGTTTAAAACAGCAAGGCCTTTCAGAGGTGCAGCAAGTCTGTGAATATATATCATCATCTGAGCTTTGCATACTAGATTGCTATGTACCAGATAAAGCTAGTTTTTACTTCCATGGAACTGTCATTAAATTCACCATGACAAAATGAAGCTTAGCACTCAGCCTTGGAAATACATTAGGTGTGCCCCATGGTCTAGACAAGGCAAAATGGGAAGCAGAAACAGTAATATGTTTTGAGCATATTGAAAATATTCATTCCTTTCTTTTGGGCCATTTGTTTGGATAAGACTGCCATACACATATTCAGGTAAAATGGAGGGAGGCATTCAATCACATCAATAGTATCTGTCACTTATAGCCAAAGAAAACTTTTAGCTAGAGTATTCCCAAAAGAAGAGTTTATTGGAAAACATAATCAATTTTCACAAAGAGAGGTGTGGAACACACCTCAGAGATGATAGATCCAGGTATTGAAACTGTAGGACCTTGATCCCTTTCTCTCTTTCCACTATTTTTTTCATTTTGGTTTCATTTCATGGAGTTCTTCCCCAAAATGGGAATTTCATACCTTTGTGGGTGTGGATTATGGAGTAAAAATGTGTTCTCCCCTCCCCAGTTCCAGCTTGGAAAATCCTGGGATCATAATTAATTTATTATTTGGACTAAGATAAGCCAATGGTAGGAGATGGAAATTTGATGTATTATTTTCTGAGGAGAGGAATAGAAGTGCTAACCATACATGTAAAAATCAGGAGCTGCTTCAGCTATCAAACATTTGATTTCCTGTGATTATCTGTGGTCAACTTACTTGGTAACTTACTGGATATAAAGATTAATGTTTTAGCAATGGTCATAGATGTCTGCTGAGATTTTTCCCATTCTACCAAAATTTGTCTAAGTCTCAAATAAGAATTAAATGTGCAAGTACTCCACATTTTCTTTCTATAGACCTTCCACTGATTAAAGCCAGCCACATACCTCCAGGGATTCCTGAGAGATGCCAGTTCAGAAATATTGGCCAAATCTTAACCCTTCCCCAGTTCCACCTCCAAGTTCACTTAAGGAGGAACTAGGAAAGAGGATATCAGCTTTCATGGGCATGTAGTTTTCAGCAAGAGTAGATTTATCCATCATACACCTCATGTGGACACTACCCTTTCTGGACATCAAAGATTTGTGACACCAAAGAATTACTGTAAGAAGGGGACACTAGAGTTTAGATCTCTGGACATTGCTAAGCCAAGAGAAACAAGTTAACTTGCCAAGAACAGAAAATATTTTAGATTATTAGATATTTTCTCTGAAATTCTCAATTTAGTTCTCTATAAAATATAAAACCAGTTTCCACTTTCTAAATTTCAAGTCGGAGCTGCTTAGGTCAATATTCTCCACATGAGCCAGCAGTTAGGCACAGCTACTATTTTTTGAGCATTTTACACTCTCTATTACCATATCAATTAAGCTATAGAAATTAATTTGCAAGTTATCAATGTTTCCTTGGCCTTTGACTCTGAAAACAGAAATAGGTCTTAAGATAAACTATATTAGCTCAGAATTATACCCACAGCTTAATCTGAAAATGAAACCAGAGCTGTCAGCACAGATTCTCCTTTCATGATAGCAAAATATGAAGGTGCTCTCAACTCTCTTTGGTTTTCTTTGTATATTGAAAACCTAACATAATTTGAGCTCATCTGCTTTTTACTTTAAAGGAGGGAAAAGTACTTTCCTGTATGCTGATGATACAGGTTTTTATTGTCTTAAAATTAGAGTTCACTTAGTAGATAGTTGTTCTCTCAATATAGTTAATCTGAGTACTGTCCAAATAAATGTTTCATACATAGGCAAAATAATTCAAGCTATCATTTTGGAGTGCATTCCCAAATATTGATTTAAAAAAAAAAAGTTTAAATGAGTTAATTTACTTACTGAGGGAGGCATATTTTGTGAAAAGCTTATTATGAAAGGTCCTCAATTAAATTGCTGCCTAAATTAAATTGATTTTCTAAGGATTCTAATGGCTGTAGTAGGTACTTTGAAACATTTGTTTTAAAATGATTTCTGCTACATGCTATGATGTAGAACGTTGATGTCTCATTGCTTGTTTTTCCTGCGTTTAGCAGAGCCATAACTGTATAATTAATGGCCCTGACTGAAGGATCTCTGATCTCAGGAAGGTGGCTTTCTGTTAAAAGTCTGGTTAAAATTCTCAATTTCCATCAGAAGGTATCACCTATGACTTGTGCAAAGCAAAATTTTGGATCCACCTTTAATACAGAGAGTATCTGTATTCCAGATACGATCAGAGAGAAAAGCCTAAGTATTTTTGCACCCCCCCAATACAAATAAAAAGATTCATTGAAACTAATATTAATTGAGAGTTGACTAAAGCCATACAATTCATATTTTTCTAGACATTTTTTTTCAGATTAGACAAGAGTATCACAGTACTAAAAATACAAATAGCTCATCATCAATTATCCTCTTAGGTTAAGGCAAATGTGGTAGGCTGCGTAATCAGGTCCCAAAGATGACCATATCCTACATATGTTATCTTATTTGGCAAAAGGGATTTTTTTTTAATATATATTTTATTGATTTTGTACAGAGAGGAAGGGAGAGAGATAGAGAGTTAGAAACATCGATGAGAGAGAGTCATCGATCAGCTGCCTCTTGCACACCCCCTACTGGGGATATGCCTGCAACCAAGGTACGTGCCCTTGACCGGAATCGAACCCGGGTCCCTTCAGTCCCCAAGCCGACGCTCTATCCATTGAGCCAAACCGGTTTTGGCAATTTTTTTAAGTCTTGAGATGGGGAAATTATCCAGGATTGTCCCATGAGTCCAATGTAATCATAATGGTTCTTATAAAACAAGCAGAGGAGGGTCAGAGTCATAGAAAAAGATTTAATGGCAGAGGCAGAGGTGGGAGTGATATGGCCAGGAACCAATGAATATGGGCAGACTCTAGAAGCTGGAAAATGCAAGGTACAGATTTCTCCCTAGAGCCTCCAGAAAGAATTGCAGCTCAGCCTACACCTTAATCTCTGCACTGTCAGGTCCATTTCAGACTTTTGACCACCAGAATTGTTAGGTAATAAATTTGTATTGTTTTAAGCCACTACATTTGTGCTAATTTGTTACACAGCACAATAAGAAACTGATATAAATAAAAGAAAATAGTATGTAATTTTTTTATTTTTTTTTACTGAATTAATGTTATGTTTATCCCACTAAGTCTGCTTCTCAGAGTTATTGAAGAAAATACTTTTAGGTATCAGTATACTAATAACTGTGTTCTCTTGAGTTGCTAAAATCTGTAGTTATGCCCATGATTATTCTTTCTCATGCAGTCTTCACTACTAAGAAACTCCAACACAGTCCATTACTATGAACACAACTTTGTCTCTGATTCAGATTTACTTTTCTTTGTTTTCTTTTTACTCTCTTTCTCATTTACCTATCTTACATCTTCTTGACCTAGATATAACCCAATTCAAAATATTTTTAAGATGAGTATAAATATATCACTTATTTTAAAATTCTTATAAATATTTTATTAAGAAAGATCTTCAAGTTCATTTAAGTTCTTCCCACTGTAAATTAATCTCATTGAAAATTTGGCCTGCAATTTGTAAGAGAGCCATTTTGACCAAAAAATAAAAGAATTCATAGTGGTATTTTTCTTCTTCTTGTTTTCAACTTGGCCAAATGACATTTTGACTTTTTAACTCTTCTTAAATATCTATTAATGTAAATAAAATCCATTATACTGCCTCCATTCTAAGAACACAGAGTCAGTGATTAAATTTCTCAAATAACATAATGAACAACTGTATTCCTTTCTACATTTATAATTTATACATTTATAATTTTCAGTTTTCTTTATATGTGATGACATACTGATATTGGCCATATCTGAATAGAGATTTGATAAAGATTGATAACTGTGTTTTAAAAAAAATTATTCTTTGACTTTTGACAACAGCTGCTCTCTCTTTGGTTAAGCCTTTACATTCTTTAACATTGGCCTTCCATGTTTGAAGGGCTCTTATGTAAACACGAAGAGCTGGCTTTCTCTGCTCTTCACCCAGTGACACATGACATTGAAACAATCTAACTTTGTCTGCATTGTGACTGAAATGTTCTCATTTAATGGCTGTCACAGACCATAGCTCATTTGATGAGCTCCACTTAGCTTTACCCCTGCAAGTACATTTCCTATAGTTGGTGCTGATATTGGGGAATTAACCTTTCATGCCTCTTTCCATTTGATCTTACCTGTTGACATTTGTATGCCAAAAAAAGAAAATGTCAGTGGCAGGAGAAAGAGTAGATATGTTCCAAAGTGCTTGTCTGCCAAGTAGACAGGTTTAACTGAGGAAGGTGACTGGGAAAAGTGTGAAGATCATGCCAGACATGGGGATATATGTTTAGAAACAGGAAAAAAAAACTGACCAGCAGGAAAAGCTTGTGGGAACAAAATCTCTGGGAAGTAAGCAGATGATGGCAGGTGACAAAGTGGACCACAAAGAGGTGAATAGAAGAGGATAATTTGCAGAGATACATGAAGCACTCAACATGGAAATTGGGCAGCCAGTCAAAGATACATCAGCCTTGACTGGTCAAAAGCACATTTTGATTTGACTGTTCACATCTTGTTGTTGAGTGAGAATTTCCTTGATCGTGTGGAAAGTAGGAAAGATCAACATCCAAAACATTCATAAAGGCTTATGGAGAGAATGAAGGTGACGGGAAAATGGTGGATTATAATTATAATACCGCCAGACCATATCATAAAATGTTCACTCTAGGTAAGGAATAGAAAAAAAATGCTTCTAAATCTACCCATATATGATGACAGGTACTTATATTAATCATGCTCATTTTCTAGCCTTCTGTAATTAAATTTCTTTTCCTTGTGTTTTATGGCTGTTTTCTTTAACAGGGTATAAGCTACAAGAGGGAAGGAATCACATTTATTTAGTTCACTATTCAGCATTCTGGAACAAGCTCAATGTCTGTCACATAGAAGACATTAAATATATATTTATTGAATAAATAAATTAGTATGTAAATTACAAAACTCAGCTTAACTGGATGTTTAATGGTATGTGGCTGACTTGTAAAATTGACTATCCAAAACTAGATTTTGTTTCTATGTCAGTAAAACATCAGCACAATTGAACCATCTAAATGAGCATTTCTGTGTTCAGCTAAATATTTATCATTTTCTAGAAACTGTATTAAAGAAATAGAACTCAGTAATACTTTCAGTCTTTTCTGGCTCTTGATGAGTGAGAAAAACCATAAATAGAACTAGAGCCTGTTTTGGTTTTGGGTTTTTGTTTTTAATTTCTGGAATCTATGGAAACCACTAAAAGTATCAAATATTTAAAAGATGGAGAATTTAGATTAGTTTTAGGATTAAACAATAGGTCGACTCTTTCCTCCATTTGTTTGCCAATCTCTGTCTTCATATTAAGATGTTTTAATCTATTTGTCACCCCTATCTGTTTACATTTAGATTTGAAAACTAGATAGCACTTGGAAGATACAATCACTGTATTAAGACATTGCCATATTTTAAGGAGACACACATACACATGCACACACACTTCCCAGAGCTGGAACAACTTCAGTATATCTAATCTCCAACTTCTTCTCCTAGAAGAAAATTTAAACAAAATCTATTTTGTAATGGTTAGGAAACAGCATGCTCCTATTCCCTAACGATACTGGTCCCATCCCAGGAGAAACAGGTATGAGGGCCTCTGAGTTAACTGCTGAACCCTTTCCCTCTTACCTACAATGCATATATATCGATAGTCCCCACTGTAGGAAGGAGATTTTCTGAAAGGACACCCATCTTCAAACTCAGGAGTAATAAAATATCCATGGCATAATAAACATAATTATACACCCATGAGGTACAGTTAAGGAAAACAGAGAAAAAGGGCAACCATGTAGGCAGTAGCAACTGTATAGTTTCTTTTTGGCCATCTTGTGCTGAAACTCTCACTACATTTACTTTCAAGATCATGAAACTTAGACTTCAACTCATTAATGTTCGCATGAGGATCTTTTTCATAAATCTTCACTTGATTATAATTGATAATCTTTAAAAGTCTTCCCAAAGCCAATATTCCTCTGTCTCTAGATTATTACCTTGTGAGGTAGGAAAAAAATAGAGAGTAATCTGCAGAGAAAAAAAAAATGTTTTTTTTCATGAAGAAGCATGTCCTTGAGGACAATAACCAACTTAAGAATCAGAGCTTATAAATCAGAAGGCATCTACTTTATTAGATAAAAATGCCTGCTGGAAACCCATTTCTACTTCATTATTCTTGGTATTGTTGTTTTTTTAAAGAAAATAAAAGGTCATACTTATAAATAGTAAAAATATTTAGATATGTAGACTGGAGAAGCAGCACCAGAGGAAAAATATTAAGTAGATTGGTGTAGTGCTGTCACATCTATTTGGAAATGCATAGATATAAAATTAAAACTCAGACAAATAAGTGTTAATGTTGCTTTGCTCTATTGCCGAGAAGATACAGAAGATTTAAACCAGAGGAAAAGATGTATTTTACTACCTTGTTATCTTCCACTCCACTTGGCTTTGTGTTGGAAGAAAGGTTTTGTTGTTAGAGGCCAAAGCAAAGCACAGAGTCCCAGACAACTTTTTACATGGCTTGCTGAAAGCTGACTGGTGCTTAAGATGCTCAGCTTCTGTGCCAGACTACCAAAAATTTGGGTTCCAGACCCACCAATTAATAGCTGCAGATATGAGCAAGCTATTTAACTTTTCTAAGTTTTATCTTAAAACCTACTTATCACATAAGTGTTTAATATGACTAGCATGTGGCTAAGCATCAAAAATGTTAGTTATGAGCCCTAGCTGGATAGCTCAGTTGGTTAGAGCATTGTGTAGCTATGCCAAGGTTTCAGGTTCAATCTCCAGGCAGGGCATATACAAGAAAGAACTAATGAATGCATAGATAAGTGGATCTCTCTCTCTCTCTCATATTGATTTTTTATAACTGTGTGTTTGTGTGTGTGTGTGTGTGTGTTAAAATTTAGCAGCAGAGTGTAAAGGAAGAGGTATATAAATACCTTCTTTTGTTTTTGTTTTTAAATACACTATTTTTAGAGCAGTTTTAGGTTCAAAGCAAAATCAAGGAGAAGGTACAGAGAGTTAGCGTATGCTCTCTGCCCCATATATGCACAGCCTCCCCCATTATTAATCTCACCAACCAGAGTGGTATGGTTGTTACAACTGATGAATCTACATTGACACATCTCTCAAAGTACATACTTTACATTAGGATTTTCTTTTGATGTTGTACATTCTATAGACTTTTATATAAATGATTTTTTTATTTCCAAAAATGCTGAATATATAAACTATATTACCAATATAGTTTATATATTAATCCAATATTAACTCAGTGACTACTAATGAAACATAGTATTTAATTAAAACTGTAGTTGACCTGGGGCATAACAAAAGAATATTAAAAGATATATATTTGACTATAAGCATTTTATATTTTAATTAGAGGCCTGGTGCATGACATTCGTGTGCTGGGAGGGGGGGGTCCCCTCAGCCCAGCCTGCACCCTGTCGCAGTCTGGGACCCCTTGGGACCATTTCTGGCTGAGCAGCACTCCCCTTTTGGGAGCACACTGACCACCAGGTGACAACTCCTGTGTTGAGTGTCTGCCTCCTGATGGTCAGTGTGCATCATAGCGACCAGTAGTTCCAACGTTTGGTCAACTTACATATTAGGTTTTTATTATATAGGATGGAATAATAAGTGACACTATAATATAAAATTATTAATCAAGTGCTTTTTGAGTGTTTACCTGAAAGGCAGTATCTTAGGATGATTAATATTGGGAAGGAGACAAGAAGATAAAAGTATTCTGCTCAATAAGCTTTTTATTCTGCTCAATAAACTTTTTTTTAATTTTTAATTTAATTTTATTGATTATGGTCTCACATAATTGTCTTTATTCCCCCATTCCCATCCCAAACCCCTCCCTAGATATGCCCCACCCCTCCAACCCCCGTTGTCCATGGCCACTGGGTAGGCCCATATGTCTGATCAATAATCTTTTTAAGTTTAGTGAAATAAATAAGACATACATATAAATAATTACAATTAAAAATGAAAGTAACAAAAGGATGTGATCAAGAGTTCTTAGAATATGAAGATTACTGAAACTCACAAGGAGGAGATATTTCTTCTGGCTAATCTGATATTACTCAATGAAAGAACTGGTTTATTAGCAGTTTCTGACAAAAGGCTAAACCTGTGTTGGGAAAAAGAGTCAGGGAAATGTGAAAAAGGGGCTACTTATTCATTCAATCAATTCAGCATATATTTAGCCAGTGGCTAACAGGAGTCAGTGACTTTTGTTTGTGTTGGAAATACAGCAATAAATAAAACAAAACAAAACAAAAAACTGTTCTTGAAGACCTTACTGTCTATTGTAGAGAAGCAAAGTTTGGTAGAAGCAAAGGAAATAAGTAAATAAAGTTGGGGAAGGGAGGCAGAAAATTTGGGGGGGAGACGGGGCGTGTACAATAGTCTGGTCAGAGAGAGTTCTGAAGGTCAACCAAGAAAGTCAGACTTTTGCTGTTTAGTTGAAAGTAAGCCATTAAAGTATTTTGAGCAGCAAAATATCCTAATCAGATCTATACTTCAGGGCGATTAATTAGGTAGCTAATTGGTAAAATAAAACCTAGACACCACAGCAGTTCTACAAAGAAATAACACTGATAAGCAGGTCAAGGAAGAGAGAGGTCAGGTGCTGGTATAGGACAGAGAAGAAGTTTCTAGATGTGAAGTTAAGCTATAAGGACACAAAAAGTTTATGTTTTCCAAATAAGGCCAGGCAATGCCTGCCAGCACTGCATGGTGTAGTTCTGCACAGGAAGGATTAAATTTGCATTGCCTACCTTTTCCTTTGGAAAATTAATTATCTTCAAAGTGGTCAATTAACTCAACCTTTACATCTTTACAGGAGTTTCTGTCTTCTGTTGAAACCAATGGCTACTGAAGGTAAAAATGCAGGCATTCCTCTCTAGGTAATAGGCAGTAATTTACACCATCAAAGATCCATATTCTGAAAGGAATACAGGAATTGGTAGAAAGGGACCTCTTTGCTATAGTTTAGTTCTATTGTCTTTCTTGCTACTCATCTGCTTAGCAAATAAAGAGATAAATTAAGAATGATGATGAAGGGAAAGCAGAAGGGAAATTACATAGACACTATAGAATTAGGTCAATCCACAACTGTGTCCAAAATGAACTTGTTGCTTATTTTCCCACTCTTTAGACCCCTGCCTTTATTCTTTTTTCTTTCTTTTTTTAGTTTTCCATTTATCCTCAAAGCATCAATGTGTGAAGTGAGTCTATTAGTATAATCAACTTGCAACAAGAGGGGAAAGGATGTGTCTATGAAATTCCCAGCTCATATCTGCAGAACCTGACACTTTTTCAATTATTGACAACAATAGAATAATAGAGAAATATACAGGATGGGGCAAAAGTAGGTTTACAGTTGTTATGTGAAACACATTTTATTCTTGTATTATTATTTATTGTAGTATTTTCCATATGAACAACTATGGAAAATGGTTTTGCCCCATCCTCTAAGTATCTCAAATTACCAGACTAAAACACAACATCCTTTTTCAGTACACTAGAAAATAAGAAAACACACAAAAACACACAAACACATACATGCTCACACATAAACATACATTCACACTATATACACTGAGGAGTATTAAACAAAGGATTCAGTTGGTGCCTAAATATTTTCTATATGATCTATACCTACCCTCCCACCTGCATGCACCCCTTTCTCTCCTTTGACAGCCTTCTCATCTAAGATTAAAGGTATATAAAGAACAGATTCTCAACTCGAGCGATCCTAGGAGCAAATTTCACCATTTATGTTCTATTTCTTTAGGCAATTCACTTATTCTGAACTCAATTTTCTCATCTGTAAAAGGGACTGATAAGAAAATCTACCTCTATATTCTGGTGTATTTTCAATGAGATTATACAGGTAAATGCTCACAATTTTAATTCTTAAGTTATCAGTAAGTCAATCAATAAGTCATTAGCTATTTTGTTATCATTGTCATTATTATTAAACCTCTTGGATGAAGGAAGCCACATAACTAAAAGGCATAATTCCTTGGACATATGATGCAGTTGAAATCCCAACATGTGCCAATAGGTCTTGAAAGTGCAAACTCACTTAAAACCCAGGCATCCTGGGGCAGCTACTATCATCCCTAAGAAGAGTGAGATACATACAACTCCCAAACTTAAAATAGCTCTGAAGTGTTGGCAAAGATATCCTTGTTGTGAAGGTACAATGAGTGCCCTTTGTGAATTTCACTCCCTGAGTGTTAACTGACATACAGCATGCGACACTTGACAGTCTCGCTCAAAAGTAGTTTAAAAGAAAGTGCCTGAAATACAGAGAATTTGGCTTCTCATTATAGACACCACTTGGCAAACATCATGTTGAGGCATCAAAGCTTTTCAAACATTGGAGGACCTAACTTAGACTCAGATAAGGCAGCTGATAAACAAATCGACTCTGATTCCGGGGTATATCTGCTTACTATAATTGTTCTTACCAGCTGAAACTACAGCCTTGGTATAACTTGATTTAAATTGTTCCAACAGAAAACTATTTTTGAGAATTTCTTTTACCTCTTTTTCTGGAGCAGCAAGCATGAGGATGGCAAATAGGATTGAAGATGCTAACCTTTCCTCACTGATTCTAGCTTCCTGAAGAGTGCCTTTACCTATTTTAAAGTCATCTCGAATATTGTGATGAAACAAAGGCTCCTACTTCTCTTCCTGGAACTATCCATGCTCTGTCTCTGCTACTAAAATGAGTACAAATTTAAAAAAAGAACTAATATGTGAGAAATGTTCTATGGTTGCTTATACATATCAAAAATAGTAGGTACATAAGTTAACACATTCATATTTCAGAGATAAAGAGCTATAGAATGTGACCCATTTTACAGATTGGAATGTTTTACCTTTGCTTTTATAAGGCTTACTAGTATGCCTATCAAGAGTATAAATGTGTTAAATTAGAGATAGTTGTACAGGCTATCAATCAAATTATTCATTTAGTTATGGCTGCTTATTTCATGACTAGTTTCAGAAGGGAGTTTCCTCCTCCATATACAATATAATTCCATTACCTTTAGTTTGCAAACTTAAGTATATCAGTTCAGAAAACATTTTATGAGCATTAGCTATGTACCAACAGCACCATGTTGTGCCCTTATATAAAACTATCATGAAAGTATAAATAAATAGTTTCATACAGTATGTCAAATGCTATAATAAAGATCAGTTGGGGTGGAGGTGAAATTAAGATACCAATCTCAGTTCATGGCATGAAGATACCAATCTCAGTTCATTCCTTCCACAAAGCAATTCTCTGAACACCCATGGCGCGTCCTATAATTCAACTCAATTCTGACACTATCCACCTAGAGACTGTGTCAGATTCCACAGGTTAGGGGTTCAGTCCTAAACTTCAAAACACTGGTCACAGGCCTAGATTGTACCTGTACTTCTGTCCACATAGCTATAAATCAGAGATTCCTAAAATATGCGCCCCCCCCCCTTGTATTTAATTTGCTAGAGAAACTCACAGACCTCAGAAAACCATTTCTGTACTAGATCACCAGTTTATTGTAAAATAAACAGGCCAGGTGGAAGAAATGCATAGGACAAAATATGAGGAAAGGATGAGAAGCTTCCATGCTTTCTCAGAGCTTGCCAAACTTTCACAGGAGGCTTGGTAGGGGGGCATAGATGGACTAAACTTTCCAAAGCTATAATCGCCAATCATGATTGGTTCTCCTGGCAACCAGCTCCCCTACCTAAGGTTACCTTTCCAAATTCACCTTATTAACATAATAAAAGGCATCTTTACTGTTCTTATCAGGGAAATTCAAGGGTTTTAGGAACTATGAGCCCATAACTCTGGACAAAGATCAAATATATATGAGAAATATATTTTGATCATCTCAATGACCAAATATGTATTCTTATAAATCACAGCATCACAAGGAGCACAGAAGAGAGTGCTTATTTAGGAATAG
Organism: Pipistrellus kuhlii; assembly: GCF_014108245.1. Lineage (NCBI taxonomy): Eukaryota > Metazoa > Chordata > Mammalia > Chiroptera > Vespertilionidae > Pipistrellus > Pipistrellus kuhlii. Next base: position 14,048,783 of record NW_023425449.1, read on the forward strand.
AAAAGTACCTGGAAAGCTTCCTGTAGGAATGAAACCTCAGCTGAGTAGGAGTATTGATTTAGCCTGGCGGTGGTTATGGGTGGGTTTGGGGTTGAGGTAAGAGATGACAAGGGAGAGAATGGGGAAGAATGAACAGCCTGAGGCAGAGAAATGAAAGGCCAGAATACAGAGAAAGCAAGGATTTATACAAGCCAAGTCTGAACAGTGGAGAGCAGAGTATAAAGCAAGGAATTCAGATATGAGTCAGGAGAGTTGAGCAAATTCCAATCTTGAATTGGCAATGCTGAGGATTTTGGATTTTATTCCAATTGGGAGAGGAAGCTGAATTTGTCTCCGGTTGCTGCTGTAACAAATTGCCATAGACTTATTGGCTTAAAACAACACAAATTTATTACCTTATAGATCTTGAGTTCAAAGTCCAAAATGGGTTATCAGTGCTCCATTCCTTCTGGAGGCTTTAGAAAAAATATGTTTCCCCTTCTTTTCCAGTGCACATGGGCCCCTTACAGAAATTCCACCACTTCAGTGCCTATATCCATCATTGTGATTCTTGTAGATAAAAAAACAAAGTGTGTGTTTGTGGGGGGGGGGCGGTATGGCAATATTCTAAACCTGAGAAGCTCAGGGGAGGCCAGTATGGCAGGCCCTACAAACTCAAGAGACCAAAAGTAACCATGGCAGGATGGCATGACCAGAAAAAAATCCTAACTCAAGTGGGTCATGGTGGATAGTCACATCCTAGACTTGTAGTTTCCCAGACAAAAGTCAATCTTTCCTGTAAGTGAGCTTGTCTATTGTCTTTTAAATCTAAGATAACATACCTTTAAAATATCAGAGCAATCATCTCTTCCAGAACTTTCCAGGCACAACCAACACCAGAGCCAGAGACCTCAGAACCTTTCATAGTTATCTTGTTGCCCATATACTACCTGTATACACTATAAAATGTTAACTATCTTATACCCACAAATGTAAAACTAAAAAAGTATGTGTTAATCTATTTTGCTTTTTTTATCCAGTCCCAGAGATTTTCCCACTTTGCTTTCTCCTGCCCCATAATGTACCACCAATGGATGTCATGTAACCCTCCTTACATCTCCTCTTTTTATTCTGCTGTATAAAATAAGCTGCAAAACTGCCATTTTCCAGAGCATTTTCTCAATCCATTGAGATTTTGTTTCCCAGCAACTGTCATCAGTTTGGTTCAAATAAACTCATAACAATTCTCTATAGGTTTGGATGTGTCTTGCTTCAACACTCACCTACCTCCCTCTTTCAATTTTAAAAAAGTGATTACATTGTACTCACCAGGACAATTTTCCCCATCTTAAGATCCTCAATTTAATCACATCTATGAAGTTTCTTTTGCAATATAAGGTAAATTTTCACAGGATCTTGGGAATAGAATGTGGACATCATTGGAGAGCCATTCTTCTGCCTACAACAGAAGCTATTTCAGGTTTTAAGCCCAACTCAGAGCTAAAAGATCTATATTAACAAAGTTAACTGAGAATCAAGGACAGTTTATAATTCACGAGTTTCCGTATTTTTTACAATATCAGGTAAACATGTTAAAAATATCTCTTAGGTATCTTATTATCTTATATCAAGTATTTCTCCTTTCTTTCTCTCTTCCCAACTCAGGGGTATGTGGGAATGTGTGTATGTATAATTTAAAGGGTCAATAACAAGTGTAATGAAATATATGTGGAAATGAGAGCTTCTATATCTAAAAAGATTACTTGTTTAACTGAACACATACATGTTCTTAACCTGAATTTATAACAATATAACAATCAACACTTTATAGTCAAGAGAAGGCAAGGGCATCTGGATGTAAGCCCTAACTTTGCTCCTTTACAGATGTGTATTATGATTCCTGTTCATCTATTAAAGAGAAACAACAATGTCTTCTCAGCAGTTTTGTTGCAAAAATTAAATAATATAATATTGGCAGTGACATTAGACTTTTATAAGGGGGGGGGGGGGCTGCCACATAGCCATACATATGTTCTACAACACATTACTTCTCAACTACAGAAATTAGACATGAATCATATAAGCCAGACATTGCAAATAAAATACTAAATAGACTCTCTCACATGTAGTCTACTCTGACGAGACAGTTTTTTAAAAAACAGTAGTCAATAATAACTTATAATTATTCATCTATTCAAACAAAAAAACCAATTGTGAAATATGTTCATTGTGTATACTTTTTAAAAACTGCCTCCAAATCAACATCTTTGCAGGAGCCACTGTTGGCCTGGAGCTCCCCAGTCAATGTATTTCCTCCAGCCCAAGCTGGCAGCCTTATTCTTTTTATTATTATTATTATTATCATTACTCACAGCTGCTGAAGACCGGAAACCAGTAACATTTGAGCTCCCAGGGAGCCAAAGAAATTTCCAATCTTTTTTCTTTCTCCAAATATAGTCACTCTAAGGATGTTGAGTGCACAAGATATCCAGAAATCTGAAAAAGGCTGAAAGATCACATTTTCTTTGAAATACTGAAAGGGTCCTCAGGCCACTTCATCATTCAATCCATTTAAGGATGTGTATATAAACTAATGCTAGGCAAGCAAAGGAAGGCTCAAATTGATGATATGTGTTTGTGGATGCACATCCCAGCCAGTACCAGGACACCGATATAAATAAATTAGCCTTCAGATGAGAAAGTTTGTATAATGGAAAACATATTGGGCCTGGTCAGAAAGCCTTCGTTTTAATCCTGCAGCTGGAAGGGCATGTACAAATCATTTATCCCAACTCTTCATATTGCTGATTCATTCATAAAAAATATTTATACAAGCCCTACCATGTGCCAGGCACTGTTCTAGACAATAAGGGTAAAATGAGCAAAAGAGACAGTGGACATGAAGCTAATAAAGAACAAAAAGTACAAGGACATTTGTAACATATATGAATTTTTTCTCCTTTTTATCAGATCTCCCATTCCATTTGAAGAAATGAACAATTATTCAATAAATATTATTAAGTGTGTTTCTCTCTTATTTTGCTGCTTAAAAAGTCCTTGGTGATCCTAAGTTCAATTAAATACTCACAGATAACTTATTTTTCTTTTAACATTTGATTTTTGGCCTTAACTCTTTAATCCATTTAATCAATTCTGCTCAAAGAAGGAAAAAAGCCCAATACTGCATTACTCAATGAGTAATCTATAAATAGGTAATTCTCAATCTTTTAAAAAATCACTTTTTAATCTGCTCTAGACTTTCCTATTATCCTATTCCTATTAAGTCTAGTACCATCCCATGCTCTTATAAATATCTTACATTTTTAACAAATTTTCACTTGGTAAGATGAAATCTGCCTTTTTTGCTCTATTTTCTTATGTTATATTAGCATTTAGAAGCTACGTTAGCCTTTCTAAGGTATTTTCAATGGGTTATTTGATTACATGTAATTTTTATTATAAAGTCTGATCTTAGAATCAAATGGCTAATGTTTCTTATAATTGGTTGTTTCTCACTATATAAAAGCTATTGAGCAGGGTTTCTGGAAAAATGACTGCTTTCACAATCACAGGGTAGTAACAAGATGATCTTGAAACATTGTGTAATACCAGGAAGAAGTGGTTTAAGAAAAAGAAAAGAAAACTGTGTCATAAAAATACAGGAACCAGATCAAAGAGGTTCCCACTGGCCAAATGCTAGACAACTTAAGCACCAAAATAATTAAGTTCAGTAATGAATTATAAGCCATGGGGGGGGGGGCGGGTTATGAACCCAAACTAGTAACAATCAGATAAATAAACAATTGAAGAAGAAGGAAGGGCTTTGTTTGAGGAGGGAGCGATACAGATAGAAAAATCATTATATTGCAACTAATAAAGATTAAAGGAGGGGTAAAGATTGAACCAGGAGAAAATGCAAATTAATCTAAATCCAGAAAAATATTTTGCTGAGGAGGACATTTTCATGGTCTTATTAGCTTATCAGGGAAGGAAATGATAATTACAAAGTGGAGAAATCTCCACAAGTGATTAAAATTAGTTTCTCCACAGAGAGGTAGGAGCACAGAGGTACTTTTACATGCAATAGCCTGTAAAGGACACACAACTTATGAAATATTCTAAGAATGCATAATCTGAATCTAATCATGAGGAAATATCAGACAAACTCAAAGTTAAAAAAAAAGTTCTATAAAAAAGGGAGGAATGGGGTTGTATTATGCAAAAAATATCAGTGTCACAAAAGATAGAGACATTACAACTAAATGCACTATTTGAGTCCAGAGGTTGGATGTTATACTGGAAAATGAAAGGAAATTGCTACATTGTACAGTATTAGGTCAATTGACAAAATAAGTATAGAAATGCTAGTCTAGATAAAATTGTTTCATCAATGTGAATTTTACTACAAGTGAATAATTGTACTGTGGTTACAGAAGAAAATACTCTTCTTTTTTGGGAAATACACACTAAACTATTTAAAGTTAAAGAAGGCCCATAATATATGCATGGTTTAATGACTCAGAAAAACAAATTATGTAGCTAAATAGATAGAGATAGATGGATGGATGGATGGATGGATAACTGACTTAGAGAACAAATGATAAGAATTTTGTAAAATAATGGCATTATGCAAATCTGAGAATATATATCAAGGTGTCCTTTGTACTTATTTTTGTACTAGAGGCCTGATGCATGAAATTCATGCACAAGTAGGCCTTCCTTCCCCTGGCTGCTGACACCACTTCCTCTGGCACCCGGCAGGCACCCAAGACCCAGGTTTTTCTCGTAGCCCTGGCTTCATCCAGAAACACATCTAGTCTAATTACCATATTATGGTTGTATTATTATAGATTTTTTTTGAAAGTTTAAAGTATTCCTTGTTTTTAGAATAAATATTAAAGGTATGACAACCCTGTAAACATTTAAGTGGAATAGCAAATTTGAAAGTTTGTAAAGAGAAGCCATTGAAAAACAACACACTACCCAAGTTATATGAATAATGGCCTCATCTAGTTGATAATGAGTGCCTTTAGTATGTAGTTACATTTGGTTACTCATCAGTTACTTTTGTCTTTCAAATATAAGAAAATACTATGAATATGTACAATATATTTGTAATGGTTTTACTTAGCAAAAATAATAAAATGTATAACCACCTAGTTCTAATATAAAGTTCTAAACAAAAAAAAAGTGTAAGAAAGACTTTTAAAGTATAAAATAACCAATATTTCAAATATTAAAATTAGTTTAGAGGAAAAAATAACTTGTTTATAACTTTTAGTCTGATAGAAAACCAACTACATAGTTGGGCAAAACTGTCAAATATAATCATTTAGCTTTGCTGATTTTGCCAGAGTGGGCTCTTTGATATGAAGTGTTGACAGTTAAAGTGGTGACCTTGGTGGCAACCAGAGTGATGGACAGCACCTCTGCTAGTCTGAGGTTACAGTCCTATTTGAGGCAAACCATGAACTGGTGAATATCCAGAGACTTAGTAAGGAATTTTAGGATGCAAAACAGTCATAAGAGGCTTCAATGTTAAAAATTAACATCACCAATAAACAATATGAAAATAAAAGAAAAAAATACATAGGCAATATTAGCAAAAATAAAATAGAAATAAATTTATCAAAAATTTAAGATTTGTAAATTAAGAACTATAAAACTGTTGAAAATATTAAGAAAGTTATAATAATTAAAAATTCAATATTTATGAATGGGAAGACTCAATATTTGTTAAGATTTAAAATCTTTCTTAACTGATCTACAGATTAATCAAAATCCCAGATTTTTTTCTGCAGAAATTGAAGAACTGATAATAAAACTGATTTAAAAATTCAAAGAACCTAAAATAGTCTAAACATTTTTTGAAAAAGAAGAAATTTTAAGGATTTATTCTATAAAACTATAATAAGATAATGTGTTACTGGTAAAATGATAAGTATACAGAATAGATCAATGGAACAAAATTAATAGTCCAGAAATAAATCCTTACATTTATATTCAATTGATTTTTCACAAGGGTGTCACAAAGTCAATTCAATGGGAAAAGGATATTCTTTTTTTTAAAATATATTTTATTGATTTTTTTTACAGAGAGGAAGAGAGAGGGATAGAGTTAGAAACATCGATGAGAGAGAAACATCGATCAGCTGCCTCTTGCACACCCCCTACTGGGGATGTGCCCGCAACCAAGGTACATGCCCTTGACCAGAATCAAACCCAGGACCTTTCAGTCCGCAGTCCGACGCTGTATCCATTGAGCCAAACCGGTTTTGGCGGAAAAGGTATTCTTAAAAAATTGGTACTGGGACAACTGGAAAAACATTTGCAAATAATAAAATAAATTCAAACAAAATTTAAACCCTATTCAAACTATACATAAAAGTTAAATCAAAATGGATCACAGACTAAAATATAAGAAAACTATAAAACATTTAGAAAAAATATATATATATGAGGAAATCTTCATGACATTGGGTTAGGCAAAGTGTTCTTAGACATGACAATAGATGCAAAAACCATTAAAGAAACACTAACAAATTAAACTTCATTAAAATTTTTAAAAAGTTTATTCTTCCAAAGACACTAAGAAATTGAAAAGACAGCCCTAACCAGTTTGGTTCAGTGAATAGAGCCTTGGCCTGCAGACTCAAGAGTCCCAGGTTTGAATCTGGTCAAGGGCATGTACCTTAGTTGTAGGCACATACCCATTAGGGAGTTTGCAGGAGGCAGCTGATCGATGTTTCTCTCATTGATGTTTCTAACTCTCTATCCGTCTCCCATCCTCTCTGTAAAAAAATCAATTTTTTTTAAACAACTTTTTTTTTAATATTTTTATTGATTTTTTTACAGAGAGGAGGAGAGAAGGATAGAGAGCTAGAAACGTCGATGAGAGAGAAACATCGACCAGCTGCCTCTTGCACACCCCCTACCAGGGATGTGCCCGCAACCAATGTACATGCTCTTGACCGGAATTGAACCTGGTACCTTTCAGTCCGCAGACCAAAGCTCTACCACTGAGCCAAACCAGTTTCGGCTGAAAAAGAACAACTTAAAAAAAGAAATTGAAAAGACAAGCCAAAGACTGGGAGAAAGTATTTGAAAACAAAATATCTGATAAAAGACTTGTACCCTGATTATGTAAAAAAATAAAAAATAAAAAATAATATAACTCAATAATTTAAAAAGCAAACAACCCAATTTTAAAATTAGCAAAAAACTTAACAAGATAGTTCACCATAGAAAATATATTACTGGCTAATAAGCACATGAAAGATGTTCAACATTATTAAGTTGTTAGGGAAATACAAATTAAAACCACAATGACATATTATAACACACATACTAAAATGATTATAATTAAAAGACTCACAATACTGAGTGTTAACAAAGATGTGAGGACACTGGGACCCTCATACATACTGATGGGAATGTAAAAATAACACTACCTCCTTGAAAAAAACAGTTTGGCACTTTCTTAAAACAGTTAACCATAAACTTAGATAAACAGCAAATCTATTCCTAGAAGTCTAACCAAGAGAAATAAAAAGTTACATCCATCCAAAGATTCCTACTGAACTTTTATAGAAATTATAGAAGTCTTATTGACATAGGCAAAAACTGGAAAGAATTGAAATGTCTATCAACTAGTCAATGAAAAAAACAAAATGAGGTATATCTATAAAATAAAATACTACTACTCAGCATTAAAATAGAATGAAGTCCTGATCCAGGATTGACTCAAAATAGGCTTTTAAGAATTTATGGAGAATGATAGAAATGAAATGTTTTAAAACTGGATGATGGCTATAGTTGCAGAACACTGTAAACTTACTAAAAATACTCAATTGTTAAGAAAGCATGTTATAAAATTCCACTTAACAGGACATAGAAAAGAAATACATTAAATAAATGATGATATTAACTTATGGTTAGCACTTTACCAAATATCTTCTTAAACAACATTTCATTTGACCCCCTTCTACAAATTTAAGTACTAATATCATCCTCATTTTCACAGATAATTAAGCAACTGGAACCCAGAAGTTCCACCTTAAATTCTATGCTCTTTCTCAATACCTTGCATCAGAAATTAGAAAATTACAGCAACACTCTCTTTTATTTTTTAATTCTTTATTGTTGAAAGTATTACATATACTATTACATGTCTCCTTTTTCTCCCATTGACCTCTCCCTAGCCACCCCCAACCCCCAGCACATGCCCTCACCCGCCCTAGTGTCTGTGTCCATTGGTTATGCTTACATGTCTGCATTCTAGTCCTTTGGTTGATCTCTTTCCCCAAGTTTTCCCTCTGAAGTTTGACAGTCTGTTCAATGCTTCTCTGCCTCTGGATCAATTTATATTCATCAGTTTATGTTGTTCATTATGTTCCACAAGTGAGTGAGATCATATCTTTCTCCGACTGGCTTATTTCGCTTAGCATAATGCTTTTCATGTCTATCCATGCAGTTGTGAATGATAAGAGTTCTTTCTTTTTTATAGCAGTGTTGTATTCCATTGTGTAGATGTACCACCATTTTTTAATCCACTCATCTATCTGCTGATGGGCACTTAGGCTGTTTCCAAATCTTAACTATGATAAATTGTGCTGCTATGAACATAGGGATGCATATATCCTGATTGGGGTTTCTGATTTCTTGGGATATATTCCTAGAAGTGGGATTACTGGATCAAATAGAAGTTTTGTTTTTAATTTTTTGAGAAAACTCCACTTCTTTCCATAATGGCTGCACCAGTCTGCATTCCCACTAGCAGTGCACAAGAGTTCTTTTTCTCCACATCATCACCAGCACTTGTCATTTGTCGATTTGTTGATGACATTCATTCTGACAGGTGTGAGATGATATTTTGATTTGAATATCTTGGATGATTAGTGATTTTGAGCATGTTTTCATATGTCTCTTAGCCTTCTATATGCCCACTTTCAAAAAGTGTCTATTTATGCCCATACTATCCAAAACAATATATAGATTTAATGCAATCCCCATTAAAATACCAACAGCATATTTCACAGACCTAGAAAAAAATCTCCAAAAATTCATTTGGGACCAAAAAAGACCCTGAGTAGCCGCAGCAGTCTTGAGAAAGAACAAAGTAGGAGGGATCACAATACCAGATACAAAGCTATATTACAAAGCTGCTGAACTCAAAACAGCCTGATACTGGCACAAGAACAGGTATATAAACTAATGAAACAGAACAGAGAACCCAGAAATTGACCCAAGCCATTATACTCAATTAATATTTGACAAAGGAAGCAAAAGCATACAGTGTAGTCAAGACAGTCTCTTCAATAAATGGTGTTGGGAAAATTGGACAGATACATGCAAAAAAATAAAACTAGATCACAAACTTACACCATACACAAAAATAAACTCAAAATAGATAAAGGACTTAAACATAAGACAGGAAACCATAAAAATCTTAGAAGTTTCCATAGGCAGCGAAATAGCAGACATATATCATAGCAATATCTTTACCAATATAGCCCCTAGGGCAACAGAAACTAAGAAGAAAATAAATAATTGGAACTACATCAAAATAAAAAGCTCTGCACAGCAAAAGAAACCATTAACAAAACGACAAGAAAGCCCACTGCAAGGGAGACATATTTGCCAATGTTATATCTGATAAGGGCCTAATCTCTAAAATTTATAGGGAACTCATACTTCTTAACAAAAGTAAGATAAATAATGCAATCAAGAAGTGGGCAAAGGACTTAAATAGAAAATTCCCTTTCAAATAATGTTACTGGAATAAGATGAGTAAGTAGAAAATATGCTATAGGTTACCACTCTAAATGGGAGGAAAAGTGAGTGATTGATCAAATGACTATTGACTTGCTAATATCTAATTACTAGAATTTGGGTAAAATAACTAAAGACATATTAGATATTCAAAGTTCATTATAAAAAGTAATATGCAGATCACTAGGTATTTGCAATGGCTTTATCATACTACTGACATTGTCATACAACTCTAGGTAAGTGTATTGGAATTTTAAATAGTGAGAGGCTGACAAAAACACTGATAAAATATTAATTCAAAAATTATTACTTAAAGGATATTAAATATATATTTACAAACACAAGAAAAAAAAGAAGTTAACATATAATAAATTTCATATATTAAAATGTATTCCAAGTTTAGATTTTATCTTTTATTATGGTAGCCTGCCCCAAAAAACTGATTCCAAAACTAAATCCATATTTATTTTATTAGCTATAAAGTTATGGAGTAAAATTTACAAACACTCTTATTACTGCTATGTTTGCAATTTATATTCAGACTCTCTCTCTCTCTCTCTCTCTCTATATATATATATATATATATATGCCAAGTGTCTTGTTATAAATATAATTTCAATATTCCATGTGAGATTCTTATGTCAATATTTATAAACTAATCACTGCCTGCTTACCTAAACTTAGTAGGATCACAAAAGGATGCTACTGGTATGTATGAACTGGTATGTATGATATAAATTTATGATTGGTGGTTTTGAGAAGCTTTTCCTGGCGTGACCATGTGAAAGAACAACTCTCTTTTTTTCTCAGTCTGTTCCCATTGATTAGCTTTACCTGCTGGAACAGAATTTAATATGCCACTAATTTTAGAAAACCTGGTTAAGAAGCAAACAAAAAGCAGATAAGCTGGGGGAAAATATCTCTATATAAAATCAAGCTAGATGTTTGCGCCACATAGTAAAGAAGGATATGCCAATGGTTCCTCCTCTAGCACTCCAAAACCTCTAGAAATAGATTAGGGTGAATTCAATACTAATAATCATAGACACCTTGAATTGACACTACACTTCTGGTAACAAAATAAGAGAATTAGCAAATTGTTGGTGAAAGATCAGCACAAGAGAGGAACAGCAAAAGCCCCTGTGGAAAGAGTTTGACCTGTTTATGAAACAGAGAATTCTAATATGATTATAAAGTCCCCTTTGCATTTAACAGGAATGTTCATCATGAAATCATTTAAATGTATTAGCATATTTTAATTATCATGCTACTCCTGTTTCTATTTGGCATAATAAATGCCACAAGAGAATAATATAATCAATAGACAAATGACTGGTTAAAATAATTAAAGTTAGTAACAAGTAGTAAAGAAGAGCATATGGGTTGTGCTACACCAGTTTTAGGAATATTTGAATTACTATGTATACAAAGTTAACACAGCAAAACACCTCTAGATTCTAATTCCTTTCATACTAAAAAAGGCATAATCCATGATGACCTTCAAATTCAGGAAATTCAGATATAAGTGTGGTTTTAATAAAAGTATTTGAAATTCACTTAATTTTTTAAAATAACATTTTTCTTTAATTTCCTGAGAAAATGTATGGATTAGATGGCTATGACTCAACTTTCTCCAAAAATGTATACTGAAATGCTCTGAATTTAAGGTAATGGTTGTTGAAATATGACAACACCACATGTCCTCAACTTGAGGACAATCCAACATTATAAAATACTACCTTTTTCCTGGATAAATAAAGATATCTAATTATATGTATACATATAAACATTGACAACTTTTACTGAATTGAGAAATCAATTTAAGTCAAATGGCATGACAATGCATTTAAATAACCAGATCTTTAAAAAAAAAAAAATTAAAACTGTTTATTCAATGAAACTGTCAAAGTCTAAAAAAATTCCTGAATCAAATGTAGAAAATCAATTTGGTGATTTCAATTTAGTCTTTACACACTTTTTCACGTTGCCAAAATTACTTTATAAATTTAATAGAAGAGCTGCCTAGATTTCTATAGCAAGAAGGAAAGGTCAAGAGCTAATGAACGTATAATAGGAACCACAGAAAAATTAATAATAATTAGATTACATGTCTCAAAATGTTAAAAACTAAATCATATCAATAAAATGTCAAAGTAATGAATGAAATATAAAATAAAATACATATGAAACTGTCATATTCAGATGATATTGTCATAAATAAGTGATTAGTGATCTCTGTTAAGGCAGAGGGCCACCTTATGAAAAGGGCTTGATAGTAAATATTTTAGATTTTGTAGACCACAAAGAGTCTCTGTCATTTATTCTTTGCCTTTTTTTAAAATACAACTTTTAAAAATGTGAGAACTGTTCTTGGCTCAAGGCAAGTACCAGGTCTTATTTTTATACCACCACAGAGTGTTGCTTTGCTAAATATAGGCAGATGGACTGAGAGATGGGCTTAATTTTCCACTTATCTGAGTTATGAAACTGTCAAAATTGAGTAGATTTGCAAAAGAGGAACAGAGTGTCCAGAACTGTCTTTCAAATTATGCACAATTGTGTGAGTTGATTTCTCAAGTCCACATTTTTTGTCAGATCAGTATTTCATCAAACACAAATCTTCACTTTTTTATCTAGTATCCAGAATATCAATATGCATTGAAAAGGAGCTAATAAGACCTCAAAATTAAAGGTGTCTTTGATAACTGCATGTAACTGAATGATAGATTTGGCTTTAATCAGAGCCATAGATTGAACGTATCTTTGTACTTTCTTCATCTCTTAGGCCAAGAATAAATGAGAATGGCTTAAACTAAATGACTTGAAAGCAGTGTACCAAGCATATGATTTGGAAAAAATATACAAACCTAAAAAGCTGTTGTCTTTCTCCAGTTATAAAAGGAGATGAACAAAGAACTGATCGAGCAATTGGTATTGCCTTAGCTGTTCCCTGAGTGAACACTTGGGGAAAGAGGTAGTAGCACCAAAAAACTGCCTTCAAGGAAATTGAGGAAATGACTCAGAATCTAGAAAATTAGCAAGCACTTCTTGAGGGGAGCTATCAGAACTTACAGATTCTTCTGGGACAGATCATAAATGATAGGTAAAAAACAAAACAAAAACAAAAACAAAAAAAAAAACAAAAAAAAAAAACATGTCTAGAATACAAAGGGCAAGGACCAACCACAGTCTTCTGTGAAGTTAAAATTGGTATAGAAGAGAATTCTAAACTTTCTGTGTGTTTATAAGAGGCTATAAATGTTAGATAGTCACATTACTCCATCTGCCAGCCTCCAATAGAGACCTTGGTCTCAATTATGTGGAAGAATCTCTGGAGTGAAAGGTCAAAGGACACTCCTACCATGAAATTTCATGAAGGCCCAGCTGTGCACTCCAAATATCCACTATGACACATTATAATGCCAGTATTGTGGTCACTATGCTGTGAGGGCATTAACAACTGGTCACCAACATGTTGAGATCCCTAGCAGCTGGAGCCAGCATAAAAAGCTAACCTGGACTCTTTGGGTTACCTTCCAGTACTGATAAGTGGCCAATAATATACACAAACTTCTCATTCCTCTTCCTACCAACACCGTACAAATTTCCAACATCTTAAAAAGTTAGAACAGGAACAAGGAATGGTATAGGTAAGTGGGATCACAATCATATCAAAATTGTAACTAGACTGCAGAACAACCATCATTCGGAACTGCCTGGAATTTAGCTGAATGAAAGTCCTACAACTAAGGATATAATGAAGAAGCCACACAGAGATTGGTAGAAGGGACAGAGACAAGGAACAGTTGGGTCCTACACCCACATAAAAATCTGGAGGGGTATCTTGGCTGCAGAGGTCCCCAATGAGGAACAAGGGGTCCTAGCCACACATCAGGGCCCTGAGGCCAGTGTTCCAGTGCCAGAAAGAAAAGTCCCATAACTCTGGCTGTAAAACCGAGTGGGGATTGAGGCTGAGTGAGACAGGCTACTTCAGTCCCATGCAGTTTTTAAAGACCCATGAACGGACTTACACTGATTCCCTCTCTCTGAGCTCCAGCCCTGGGGCAGCAGTTCAAAAGGCACCAGGGACATATGGGGAAAAATTGAATTGTCTGGCATCAGGGTGAGGAGCTGGGGGCACAGCTATCTGACAGACAAAACTGCAGGCAGAGGCCACTGTTTCTTTCTGAGATACCCTCCTACCCCTGACAAAGCACCATATCTGCATCTCCATTTACACTGTTTGCCCCACCTTGGTGATTCCCTGAGACATTGCCTCATCCAACTTGTGCAGTCACCCAAACTATTTCCATTGCTTTTTCCATAAAAAATTGGCTCAAGCTTCAGACTTTCCTAAAAACTCTCAAACAGGCAGTATCTGGCATCAGCATGCCCCATACCTGTCACTAAATGGCTTTAGGGCTGGCACTAGCAGCAGCCAGCATTGGTCTGCAGTTTGGTCTCTCCTGGGCATCTCCAAGCCCAGAACAAGTAGCAGCCATCTGCAGGTTGCTTTGTAGTTCATGCCAGGTGGCCCCAGGCAGAACACAGGTAGCGACTGACCTTGGCCTGCTCCTACTGGGAGGCTCCAGAGCCAGCACACCAGTGGATAGTTTCAGACCACTTCAAAGCACCACACAACCATCTTCACAAGCAACATACTAAGGGTCCAACTCAGCAGGCACCATAGCCATGCTGAAGTAAGCCCTGCTCTGTGGGGTGGACCCTAGCACAGCAGATTCTTCATCATAGTCAGGGGTTAAACCAGTCCTTACAGCCAATAGACCTGAGGGTAAATCATTCCCATTGATGTGCCAACAGCAATCAAGGCTCAACAATAACAGGAGGGTGTACACAGCCTGCAAGGGGTATGGGGAGAGTGTACCTGGAGTGCCCAGCTTGAGGGATAAGGGGAGCTATGCTACTGGCCCCACAGAACATGTACTAAATAAGGCCATTCTACCAAGCCTGGGAGACATAGCAGCTTTACCTAATACATAGAAACAAATACAGGGAAGCTATCAAAATGAGGAGACAAGGAAACATGTCCCAAATGAAAGAACAATAAAACTCCATAAGAAGAAGTAAAGAAAATGGAAATAAGACATCTACTAGATGCAGAGTTCAGAACACTGGTTATAAGGATGCTCAGTAAACTTAGTGAAAACTTCAACAACATAAACAAAGGACATGGAAATCATAAAAATTAACCAGACAGAAATGAAGGATACATTAATTGAAATGAAGAATAATTTACAGAGAATCAACAATGGAGTAGATGAAGTCAAAAATCCAATAAGGGTTTTAGAATATAAGAAAGTGAAAAACATCCAATCAGAACAGCAAAAAGAAAAAAAAAAATATATGAAGATAGTATAAGGAGCCTCTGAGACAACTTCAAGCATATCAAGCATCCTGCATCATGGTGGTGCAGGACAAGAAGAGAGAAAGCAAAAATATAAACCTATTTTTAATAATATTGACAGAAAACTTCCCTAACCTGGTGAAGGAAATACTTACAAGTGCCAGTTAGCACAGAGAGTCCCAAACAAAATGAACCTAAAGAGGCCCACAAGTAATTATCATAATTAATATTCCAAAGGTCAATGACAAAAGAGAATCTTAAAAGCAGCAAGAGAAAGACAGTTACCTACAAGGGAGCTCCCACAACACTACCAGCTGATTTCTCAACAAATATTTTACAGGTCAGAAGGGACGGCACAAAATATTCAAAGTGATGAAAAGCAAGAGCCCACAACAAGATTACTTTATCCAGAAAAGTTATAATTTAGAATTAAAGAATATATGTATAAAGCTTCCCAAACAAGAAAAAGCTAAAGGAGTTCATCACCACTAAAACAGTATTACATCAAATGTTAAAGTGACTTCTTTAAGAAAAAGAAAAGGAAAAATATATAAAAAATATGAACAATAAAATGACAAGGAATATACACATATCAACAAATGGATCTAAAAAACAAAATAAATAACCAAGGAGAACAAAAACAGACTCATAAATAGAAAGAACATTTTGACAGTTGCCAAATGGGAGATGGGTGGAGAGAATGGGTGAAGAAGGTGAAGGGATTAGGAAGTACAAATTGAGAGTAATAGAGTAGTCATGGGGATGTAAAACACAGCATAAGGAATGTAGTCAATAATGTTCTAATAACTATGTATGGTTCAGATGGGTAGGAGATTTATTGAGATGATCACTTAATCCTATATAATAAGAGAGGAATAATCTAATTATCCATTAACGCCCTGAGGCGTAAAGACCTATCGCATAACAATTGGATTATGGATCTGCGGGAGGATGGGGCAACAAACTATAAGCAGGCTTCGAAAAGCTACAGGAGGGGGCAGGGCAGCAAGCTATGAGGAGGGAAGAAGACCCGGAGCTTCAGAAAGGCAGGACAGTGGGCGAGAGCTATAGGAGGGCAGCAGTGACCTACTGGAGCACAGATTCGTGTGCAGGGCTACTAGTAATTACCAGTATATAATGTCTAATCACTGGGATGTATTCTAAAACCTAATAATATTATATATCAACTCATTGAAAAAAAAATGATTTAAACTCTAAAAAACAAACAATTGAATCCTGTAATAGAGCAGTTGACCAAGGAAGAAACTATAGGGAAACCAAGGATCTGAACAGTTTCATTAAAGAAGGGTCTCAAACTCTAAGGCCTGTAGAGATCTGGTAGATATCATAAATTATTGACATGAGCAGATAATTCTCTCTTCCACTTTTCAAACCTCATTGTCTTGAATAATCTCTTTTTTACCCCATTTTTGTAAAAGACTTGATATCTTACCTAAGTCCATGTTAGTTGATATCAAATAAATCCCAATAGCCTACTGCATGTTTTTGTGCTCAGAGGGTGCTTTCCTTCCATGTGTCACTCCATCATTAAGGCTCCTTCCATCCTGTGGTTCAGAAGATATAAGATGTTCCAATTCATCCTTCAAAAAAGGGAAAATAAAGTAAAGACTCCATTTCTTTTTTTTTTTTAAAGACATCTCAAGAATGAAACCCATTACTTCTGCTCACATTCCATTGATGATAATTTTTCACATAACCTGGATAAAAAACAATTGTGAAATGTAGAAGCTGGTTAAGAAGCTACTTCTCAATGGCTACTCTTTTATATGAAAGAGAATATAAATAATTATTGGACAGCTATCTCTTTCTGCCATATGTTGATACAAAATGCTTCTTCTGATATGAAAATAGCAACTGTGAAAGAGTGATGGTAAATAACTACTGAAAGTAGACCTCAGTGAAGTGGTTTTCACTGTGCACACTGGAGAACATGTATAGCCACCATTCAACTTGTTAAAGGCTGCCTCAGGGTTCCAGGTGATTGCCTTTAGTGCCTGGTACATGTAGGCATCAGAAAATAACTGCTGACTACGTGAACAAAGGCAGGATAAAAATTAGCAGGCTTTTTGTATTATTTCAGGAACAAACATTTTAATTTTTATAGAAAAATCTACTGAATTTTAAGTTGTTTTAAAACACACACACACACAAAAAACACACAAAGAAACAAACAAAAAACCCACTTGCTAGATACACAAAACCCTTTTATGAAACATTTGTACTGAGGCAACCAATATGCATTTCCAAGCTGTGTATAACAGTTACCAGCAAGCTTTTCAAAGGTGGTCCAAATTCCCAAACTATTTGTTTCATTCAAATGATAATATTTTAGAAAAAGATTAGTAGTAATACTGGCTGGTTTAAAACATTTTCCCTAAAAACATACAATCCTCATGGTTAGAAATGTTCAGAACACTGTCTTCTAGACATAAATACTTGCTTATAGTTTTAGATTTTGATGAGGATAAAAAATAAAACATAAAACTAGAAAAATACTGCTTCTCAGTTTAACTTTATGCTTGATTCAAGATGATGGGGGTATTGAAAAAAGAGGGGAGAACCAAATGAAATGGAAATGGACAAGAGTCTGCAAAGTGTCCGCAGGCTATTTTGACTTTGGCAGGGCTCCTTGGGTCCAGTTCACCAGCTCTTGCTTGTTTGTTTTACCAACAGGGAAGATTTCTGATTTATCTATGAATAGTTTTCACAAGTCAAATGTGACATTTTCTTTCCCTTTTAATGCTATCTCCTCATATTGTTTCTGAACCAGTGATATCCCTAAGGCTTTTTCCAAAAATGGAAGCTATAAAACTAATTCTCTTCACATAAGTTCCATAAGTTACTTCTTACTTTTTCACCAACATAGCTGGGACTGTGCAGTGCAGAGTTTAGTACTAATTCTATCCTCGTTGAACCTTCAAATTGGCCAAATTGGTCTAAACAGCCAGTTTAGCTACTCTAAAAAGCTTAACCAGGGATTTGCCTTCTATAGAACAAAGGTCAGGTTGGAATTTTCTTTTTTTTTTTTTTAATATATTTTTATTGATTTTTTACAGAGAGAAAGGGAGAGAGATAGAGAGATAGAAACGTCAATGAGAGAGAAACGCCGACCAGCTGCCTCTTGCACACCCCCTACCATGTGCCCACAACCAACGTACATGCCCCCGACCGGAATCGAACCTGAGACCTTTCAGTCCTCAGACCAACGCTCTACCACTGAGCCAAACCAGTTTTGGCAGGTTGGAATTTTCAATGAGAAGATAAAAACAAAACAAAACACACACAGCCAACAACAACAACAACAACAAAGTTTCTTAAAGCAGGAAAAATTGCAATACATACATTATATCATCTTATTCTATAGAACCCACGCTATTTCTGCTAAAAATATCTACCTAGCTTTCCATTTATTAAATGCTTAAGTTTACCTGAACATCCAAATATGGTATTAGTAGGTTCTGATAAGGGATTTATTACTTTTCAACATTCATTCAATCAGTGCCAATGAGGATTTGCTGAAGTGTCAAGATCCTCATTGGCATGTGAGTGGGGAAAAACTACACCCAAGAGACACAATCCCTACACAATGGAGTTTATATGTCTTTTGGAGATAACAAATTCTGGCAGGTGTACCATAGCCTAATAATAATTATAGTGAGAATCTTTAAGACCCTAAAAGCATCCAGAAGCACTACAAGGAGTCCCACAGCCAAATGACTCTCCCTTTTCACTGGGAGGACAGGTAAATGAGGAGAATGGGGGCAGGGACTATGGCAGCTGCAACAAGCTTCCAGATCTATCACCCAAGACTTGAAATTCCTAATAGAGGAATTCCTAGTCTAATATAAACCACTCATTTTAGAGAGAGAAAAACCAGAACAGTTTCTAATGTTGACTAATATACCTACTCTTTTTTTGTCACTTCCCATATCTTTCCTCAGTCTCATAAAATCTCAGCTAGAAATAATCATACCCTCCTTTTGATTCCCATGGAATTTTGTTGGTACCTCTCTATTGAAATTACATTACATCAAATTTATAATGTCATCTATTAAAACAATCCTGATTTCAGAGATATTAAATTCAAGGTGAGGGGGGATAAGCATTTTAGAATAGGTGAAATGTGATATTACTTTCTGACTTGTGTTTAAGTTATATACAAACTTGTCTTATCTCCACCAATAGATTTCAAATTCTCAAGGGCTTTAAGTTACTTTTTTGTAGTCTGATGCACTTTTCAGGAACCCAAAGTTGTATATTAAAAAAAATACAAATACAAATACAAGTTCATCATGTGTACCTGACAGGAGCCAAATTTCCTAATTCTCAACCTAATGTTCATTCTACCAAAGGTCAATAGAGCATTTAATATAAAACAATAATAATAAAAAATCATGAAAAAAGGTAAAAGAATTAAGAAAAAGTACAACTTGGTTATTATGGAATAGTCATATGGATGTAAAGGAGAGCATAGAGAATATAGTCAATAATATTCCATAATTATGTATGGTGTCAGTAGGGTATGAGATTTATCAGGATGATCATTAAATAAATTATATGATGTCTAATCACTGTGGTTTACCCCTGAAATTAACATAATACTGTATGACAACTGTAATTGAAAAATAAAAATTATTTAAATTTTTTAAAAGTATACTAATATAAAATATTTAGGAAGCACTACTAATGTGCCAGATATTACTGTAAGTGCAATACTTATCTTTTAATGCTTCCAACAGCCTGATGTCCTGAATATTATTTCATGTTCCTCATTTTCATCTTCTCAGCCCCCACTTTCCTGCTCTGGCCAGTGTATGCTGATGGAGCCTGCTGGACCTTTCCTCAACCACACTACCTGCCTCTCGATTTTAACCTGACCTCTGTGCCTCTACTGACTGGGGTGCCATAGTGGTGCCTACACAAACTTGAAAGTGTCATTTAAATGTAACAAGGTGGTTATATCCCAGGGGCAATACCTGGCCAGGGCGCTAATAGATAAATATCCCTCTCTTCTCAGGTAGATGATTCTGAGCTAGCATTTACAGCTTCACAGGAAGGACCCAGTAGAATGGGCCTCAAATATGACCCCTGAACCAGTTTGTTTTCCTTCTATTTTATTCCTTCCCCTCAAGATTCTAGTGATCTAATAAATCCCTAGAATTAACCCCCAAAGTAAACTACCTACACATAATCCTATTTCTTTGACTCAGGATTTGGAGGAACCTAAAGTAAGATCCCTGGTAAGTAGTTACACCATTAATAGCCCAGGTTTCAGATGGAGAAAGTTAAGCACAGAGAGATTAAATCAAATGCTCAAGACCCCGTGGCCAGTAAGTGTTACAACTAGGATTTGATCCCAGGGAATCTGATGTCAGAGTCAACACTTTTAACCACTTCAACTTTTCTTTCATAAAGGAAATTAAACTTGATTTTAAATAAACAAATCAAATACTTTTCTACATAATTAATCATAACTTGCTATCTATACATATAAAAACCTAAACAACCATTCAACCATTTGCTATGACACACACTGACCAACAGAGGACAGATGCTCAATGCACAGGCATGGAAACATGGAATAGACTGATGAATTTTAGAGGGAAGAGGGAAGGAGGGAGGGCAGGAAGAGATTAACCGAAGATCTTATATGCATACTAGAGGCTTGGTGCAAAGATTCGTGCACCGGTGCAGTCCCTTGGCCTGGCCTGTGGGGATTGGGCCAAAACCAGCAGTCCAACATCCCCAGAGGGGTTCCAGATTGCAAGAGGGCATAAGCCAGGCCTAGGGACCCAACCAGTGCACGAATTTGTGCATCAGGCCTCTAGTACCATTATAATGTTGCATAATGGGTCCTCTGCCAAATACAGTAGAGAACATTTACTAAGCCCTTGCTCTATGCCAGGTACTTGAGTATATATTATCTCATTACCACTCATACTTTTAAATGGTTATTATTTAAAATATTCATTTTGCATATGAGATTTAGGAAAATTTAAGTAACTTGCCAAAGTCACAGAGCTAGTAAAGGCTGGAACCAGGATTGCAGCACACTCATTTATTTGATTACCAAATACTTATTGAATACCTGCTGTGTGCTGGGCACTGTTCTGGAAGTAGGGATGTAGTTTAGGCCTCTGCCATTGTTCAATGGCATTTATATTCTGATAAAGGACATGCACAATAATTCAAAAAAATAGGTAGTGATAAATGGCTTAAAAATAATACAACAGGGAGGTGGCAGAGTGACTAGATCTGTGAGAAGAGTGCCTATGCTAACAGTTCTAGAAGTTTCTAAACTTTGGCATCTTTAACACTTTGGAACTGGCAATTCTTTGTTATGGGGTATTATCCTATTCATTGTGGGGTGTTTATCAGAATCTCTGACCTCAACTTCACTGTATACAAGCAGCACCTCCAAATCCTAGTGGCCAAAACATCTCCAGACATTGCTGAATGTCTTCTAGGTCTGCAAAATATACCATGATTGAGAACCAGAGACATAAAGCAAAACTGTTCAGGTGGTATCAGACTTTGTATGTTTGAAAAGCAAGATAAGCTTATATTGAGTAAGAAGCAGAGGGGCAGGAGATGAGTTTATAAAGGCAGGGAAAGGCCCCACTAGGCAAGGACTTTTAGGCCCGGGGGGAAAGAATTCTGATCTTATTTCAGGCTGCCCCTAACTAGGATGACTTGGAAATTCTGTGACTGTTGCTAAATAGCCACTGATTATTTTCCCTCTATTTATTTTTCAAGAGATCTTAATCCTCAAGACTGGCCAGCTTCTCCCCTGGGTCTTACACTATCCAAGTTCTCTGGGTCATCCACATCTGCCCTGTGCTGCTCTCTCTAACAGGTTCCTGGGGTTTGGCACTTGGGTTGCTCATGTGTCTTTTCTGTTCTTGGTGCCTTTTCCCTATGGTTATTTGCCTGGAACACAATGTCTTGCCCTTCCTGCTTGCAAAACCCCTAGTCATCTTTCAAGGGTCAGTTCAAGTATCAGCCTCTCTAGGGTGTCCTTCCCAACTCCTTCCTGCAGGCAAATACTGTAGTGTACATGCTGGTGCATTATTGTTCTTTACATCTGAATCAAGTCCTTCACCTTTACTGCAACTTCCCCAAGTGTATGAGGCAAATCTTGGTCAACTTTAATCCTCCAGTAACTATCCAGTACTGGAAAGTTTGCTCCTTGGCTAAAATCCATGTTGTTGTTTTGAGTCTTTTTCCAAACATAAAAATACTACCTAGGAAGAACTGTTCCTGTACTTCTATCATCTCTGAGATTCTTTAACTTTTTCTTTAGTAAAAATGATTGGTACATTTTATCCGAATAGAGACACACACACGTGCTTTCACTCAAATTTAACTACTTAGTTGTTTTAGGTGACTCACTTTTAACTTTGGCTAAGTATGTCTAGATCAAGGAACAAAAGTAATTAATGTGAGGATCACAGTCACAGAAAGGGAGCAGTGTACCCCAATTATGATTGATAAATTTAAAACTGCTCTAACCCCACCTGTAACCATGAGGGCCTGTCCTACCCTGCAAGAATTAGGATCCAATCGTCTGAAGTAAATACATCAAGGAGTTTATAAGCCACATGTCTAATGAAATTTCCTCTCACAATACATTGTTTTAATAAATGTCTTCAAGTTAACGGTGCTGATTTTATGATGTGTATTCAGACAATCAATGAAAAGGCTGAGGAAAGAGAAAGCAGCAATAAAAACCTGCTACTCAATGAGCCAAATTGTAAGCAATATGCTGCTTTGTAAACTCATCTAAGTGGAAATAAAATACAGAACTAATAAAAAGGAATGATTAAAAGATCAACTTTTTCATCCACATTTGTTCCAATTCAGAACAAGATTCTAATTCACTTAGCACTGAGTTTTGCACATGGTAGGAAGTAAATAAATATCTGATAAATACATGAATATGCCTTGCTGATCAACTGTTTTCTTAATATTAAAATATATAAAAAAATTTAGCTATGGAGGGTATGGCTCAGTTGATTGGAGCACTGCCAGTCAGGGCATACACTCAGGTTTCAGATTCCATCCCCAAGTTAGGGCAATTGTTGATGTTTCTGCTCTCTCTCTCTCTCTCTCTCTCTCTCTCTCTCTCGTTCCCCTCTCCCCCTCCCCCGCTTCTCTCCCTACCCTCTTTCTCCTTTCCTTCCTCTCTAAAATCAATAAAAACCATGTCCTCAGATGAGGATTAAAAAAACCCCACAAAATTAAATAAAACATAATTAATGTAATTATATCCTTTTTACATGATTCATACAATTTGAACTACAGCAACACACACACACACACACACACACACACACACACACACCTAGGCAGCAGTTTGAGTAATTAGTTATACGTCGGGAAAATGTGTGTGGTAAACTTAGCCTTGCAATGAAGCCATTAAAAAGATATTTCAATCTTTCTTTCCTTCATTCTATTGCTTTAAAGATATTGTGTGAACCAAGAACTCACAGGGAGAAAATAGAGCTTGGTGTGAACCCCTTTTTTGGAGTGATTGCCAATGGGTATAAACATTCACAAGGAACCTATCCATAGAATACTGTTCTGTGTTTTCTTAACTAGAACTCATCATAGTTACTATCATCACATAATATTGATTGCACCTGACCCCCAGACTGCCGCATGAAGTTCATCTTTCCAAATGATTCTGCCATATCTTTTTCTAAACAATTGACAAAATTACATAAGGCGCAGTGGTGATTCCAATGGGCCCCTTATGTATTATCAAACTTAGAAGCAAACAATTAAAGATGGACTAGTTAAGTCAGGAAATTCTCCACATAATCCCTTAAAATAATTATTGTGAGTTGGAAAGATTGGATTCCTATTTTCTTAAAAACAAAAACCATGAGCTTCTCCTGTTACAATAAAAAAACATCCAAGATTTAGTAACCGGTTTTAAATTTCATTTTGCTTTTATTTTCTCAACTAACTTTTCTGGTTGTTTGAGTTAATGAGTATATTCAGTCAAATAACAGGACGAACTTGTAAAAAAAAACAAAAAACAACAAACACAAAACAAACAAAAAAACGGTCTACTATTAAAGGTCTACAAAAGCTTTTAGGACACTTTCATCGCCCTTCCAAAAACATTATCCATGTCCAGAATCTAGGTACTAAAAAGGACAAATGAAGAACTCTCTAGGCTTTAGGAATGCATATTACAATATTTCCCCATAGCCTTAACTAATGATATTAAACTTTGTTATGAAGGCGAAGAAGCCTATTTTCAAATTTGCTTTTGCTTAAGTGACTTTTCCCCTTCCTTCTTTACTTGTTTGCATTGTCCGCTCCCAATGATTCCTCAGGATAGTGGCCTATCGTGGGTTCCTAAGACAGCCCCCACCGTAGGCCTTATCCCGTTATCTCTTCTAACATGCCACCCTTGACAAAAACTGGTTTGCCTCAGCAGCCTGCGGACTGAAAGGTCCCAGGTTTGATTCCAGTCAAGGGCACGTACCTTGGTTGCAGGCACATCCCCAGTAGGGAGTGTGCAAGAGGCAGCTGATGGATGATTCTCTCTCATCAATGTTTCTAACTCTCTATCCCTCTCTCTTCCTCTGTTAAAAAAAAAAAAACATCAATAAAATAAATATATAAAAATAAATAAATAAATAAAATGGCACCCTTCCTTCTACCAAGATGTGGAATCCTTCCCTTGAACCTGGGACCTTTGCGAGCGCCTCAGCCAATGCAGAAGCGAGCGATGCTGTGGGACTTACAGGGCTGGGTCAGGAACGTGCAACTGCCTTCCTGCCCCCGGGGATGCCAGTCCTGGGCCTCTCGGCCCCTTTGCGGTGCTGAAGCCCAGGCAGCCTGCGCAGAGGCTCATGGGAGGGAGAGCCAGGCAGCAGGCTCCACCGGAAGTTCTGACGCAAGTGGGAGCCTGGCCCTGGGCTCTACCGGAAGTACCTGTGCCCAGGCCTCAGCCTAGGGAGAAGCAACAAGGCGGCGGCGAGCAGAGGCCACGGTTCCTCGTCGGCTTCCATGGGAGAGGTGGCGGGAATAGCGGAGAGGCTTTCAGTAGGCGCAGGAGAAGCGGAAGGCAGCTGCTGAGCAGCAAAAGGCAGGCAGCCGCTGAGCAGCTCGAGCAGCTCCTCAAGAAGAAGTAGAACCGCTCCAGGAGGAGCACCACCAGGAATATGGAAAATGCTGTCAGAAAGGAGGCGACACTGGAGAGGCTGAGGAGCTGTGCCGGCTGGGTCTGAGGAGGAGGCAGGGTCCATGGAGAAGCCTCCCAGCGCCCTACCCAAGGAGGTGCCTGCCCTCCCAGGCAGACTCCTCTCACAAGGCTTCATTTGCACACAATGCTGCAAAAGGTCATGAGGAAATATACTTGTCCAGCCCAGAACTCCACCAAAAACCCCCGTGAGTCACCGGGACTCAGTGGCAGCAGAGACAGGAAAGGCCCAGCACAGCTGGAAGTGCGCCCCAAGAACTGGGCCTGTCTCCACCCTACTCTGTAGGGACATGCGCTGTCTCCGTTTGCAATGAAGCAGTTAAAAAGATATCACAATCCTGCTTTCTTTCATTCTTTAGCTTTGAATATATCCTGTGACCTAAAAATTCGCAGGGAGGAGGCAGAGCTGGGTGTCCCCATAATGCAGCCGGCCCAGAGGTGACTATTCTTGTGGCCCAAGATTGGGATGCCAGCACCTTTCTGGCCTGGAGACTCAAAAGGAGCAGGCCTCTGGGAGCTGGACTCCTCCAGAAGAACTTCAGAGACAAATTTGGGACTTCTTCCCAGATGTATACCCGACCTGGCCTTTCTCAGATCTGCGAAACTCAGAAAATAAGAGCGCTAAGCCTCAGCCCTTGCTAAGCTTCAGAATAACTGCCAACACCACCAACTCGGCAGACATGTGAGTAACTCATCTTAAAAGATCTTTTAAACCCTTTTGAACCATCCCACTGATACCGAGATAGGCCATTCCCAATGAGACCTAGCCAAATTGCAGATTTATGAGCAAAATAAATCATTGTTGCTTTTTACCTTAAACTAAGGTTTGGGTTGGTTTGCTATGCAACAATAGATATATCCTCCCTAATGTCTATACAATGTCATCTTTCCACTCCCCTCACTGGTGTTCTAAATTCAGCTTCTCATCACTTTCCTAGAGTATTGCAGTACCTGACTCTTTTCCTTCCCTCAGTCTCTGCCTGGTTGATTTTCATTTCCACGGCCCATCCTCTATCTTGCGAGCTTACATTTTGTTTATATTACTCCCCAGAATACAGAAAAAATTCAAATTATGATCTGAGTACTTTTTATAGACACAGGGTTCGCAATTCTGGCTGCCCACTAGAATTACCAGAGGAATATTTTAAAATATATTTTATTGATTTTGTACAGAGAGGAAGGGAGAGAGATAGAGAGTTAAAAACATCGATGAGAGAGAGTCATCGATCAGCTGCCTCTTGCACACCCCCTACTGGGGATATGCCCGCAACTAAAGTACATGCCCTTGACCGGAATCGAACCCGGGTCCCTTCAGTCCCCAAGCCGACGCTCTATCCATTGAGCCAAACCGGTCTCGGCCAGAGGAATATTTTAAACCAATGCCTGAACCTCAACTCAGATTCATATTCAGTTGGTCTAAGGTGGGCACCAGTGATCAGTTCCTATTGCTTTTAAAGCTCTCCAGGGATTCTACGGGGCAGCCAAAGTGAAAAGTACTAGAGTCATTAGAGACAGAAAAGAACATACGGGTATGGTTATAATGAGAACAGGACCAACACCAACATTCAAAGGATGAGTAAATGGTGAAGGGAAAAGAAGACTGGTCCAGAGTTCTCATAGTAGGAGGGAAATCAGAAGGGAAAAACATCAAGAAAAGGAAATAACTGGGGAGTAGAAATAAAATGTCAGGAATATACCGAAGATAGTTCAGAATGTTTATGAGTTTATCTTGTTGTTTTACAATACCATGGTTAATACAGTCCTGATAGGCAGAATTAACTCCTGAGTTGAAAGAAAACCTACATGAATCCGTTAGGACATGATTTCATTTCGTGTCTTAGCATATCCCCCAACCTATCACAATTCATTTATGGGTTAACAAATATATACATAGTGCCTACTATTTGTCACATATTATGTGGGGATGTAGAAGTGAACAACACAAAGTCCTTGCCCTCAGGGAGCTTAGATGCAGGTTGAGTGTGGCAGATAATTAAAAAGTAAACAAGTGCATAATATGTCGGAGGTTGGTAAATGATACAAAGAAAAATAAGGAAGGGAAGGGGATAAAAGAACTCTAGGGCAGGTAAAGGGGATGGCCTGTGGGGAGTACTTTTTTAAAGGGGTCAAAAAAGCCTTCACTGATAAGTCTTTCTTTGAGCAGAGACCTGAATTAAAGGAGCCAGTCATGTGAATGGATGGATAGTTACGGAAGGGATGCAAGCAGAATAAAAAGCAAGTGAGAGCATGCTTGAAATTAGTAAGGTAGAGCAAGGAGGCCAGCCTGCATGGTTAGGGTGGAGCAAAAACATGGAGGGTAGAAGGAAATGAGGTCAAAGAGATAATGGAGGCAAAATGAAGGGGTTTTATTAATGAAAAGGAGAAATTGTGACAAGCGGTAGTTCTCCATCTTGAGTACATTAGAATCACCCAGGGAGATTCTCAAAGAGATTCTGTTTGAATTTATCTAGGATGGACCTAGACAGCAGCAGTTCTCAAATGCCCCCAGTTTACTTAAAACCATTGCTGTAATGATTTCTATGAATACTAGTGGCCTGGTTCACGAAATTCGTGCACATTAAAAGGGATTAATTAGAGGAAATAATTTAATATTGCTGTTCTCCTTTTCTCTACAATAGAAGTGTCAGAGATGAAAGAAAATCAGTAAAATGTATATGAAAACCTTCCTCTTCTCAGAGTCTGGGCACACCACGGGACCCAGAGTGAAGACCTTGCCCACCCACCTCAAAATCATGTGAGATCCAGACCCAGCCACCCCTCCAACATTGGGCTAGATCTGAACAATGGATTGTGTATTATTTTGCTGTGGTTGCTGTAACAAAGTACTACAATTGAGTGGCTTACAGCAGCATAAATGTATTGTCTCAGAATTCTAGGGTCTACAAGTCCCAAATCCCAAGTCCCAAGTTGTTTGCAGGACTTTAGGTAGAATCCTTCCTTGCCTCTTCCTACAATAGTTTCTGGTGGTGGATAGTAGTCCTTAGCATTCTTTGGCATTCATAATCTTCCCTCTTTGGTCCCAATTTTAATTTTATAAGAACACCAGTGTTGAATTGGATTAGAACCCATCCTAATCACTTCATCTTAACTTGGTTATATCTGCAAAGACCCTATCTATCTATATAAAAGGCTAATATGTAAAATGTGCCCTCAGGAATTTGATTGCTTGCTATCACATGCGCTGACCATTAGAGGGTGGCATGGAACATGGCGGGCGACCAATGGCTGTGGCAGGGCACTGAGGGAGCAAAGGAAGGAGGAGGCAGGGAGGCAGGAAACCTGATGGGACCTGATTGCTGGCAGGCCTAGGGACCCTACCAGTTCATGAATTTCCTGCATAGGCCTCTAATTTCTAAATAAAGACCAGTCTGAGGTATTAGCTGGTTAGGACTTCAACATATATTTCAATATTTTTATTGAGGGTGGAGGGGTACATCTCAACCCATACAGATTGGTTCTCATGAAATCTTTAATAGTAATAGAATTGGTAAATGAACTAACTTCTTTGTCAAAGCAAAAATATACTAAAAAAAAACAAAACAAAACAAAAAAACAGATCTATTCCCCAAAAGTTAATTATAACTCTTGACTAAAGGATGGTTGCCCTGTAAAGGAGAATCTATTATACATGTGTGTGTGTTTTTGTTGTTGTTGTTTGTTTGTTTGTTTGTTTTTTATTGTCTGGCTTTGTTCACTCTGGCAGACATTTTCCAGAGAATAACTGAAAACTATGTGAAATTACTTAGTTATTTTTGGAGACTTTTATTCATGGGACATGAATTTTCACTGCTTTGATGGGTTAACATTTAGGGCTAAATCCTTTAGCCATCATGGCCATATAATGCAGGTTTGTTAAAAGTAGAGAGTTATATTTGAAATTGGTTTCACAGTTCCAGAGGAGTGGAAATTAGAATCACAATTAACATTAATCTGAGAGGGAATGGTCATTAATCCATAAACATGTTTAAAATATGTCTCCTTTCCCTGGTTGGTGTGACCAAATTGGTTTATCATTGTCCCATTCATGAAGAGGTCCATGATTCAGTTCTCTGTCAAGGTTCATGCTGATGTTTTGGGCACAATCCCCAGTAGGAGGCAGCCGTTAGATGTTTCTCTCTCATCAATGTTTCTCTCTTTCCCTCTTCCTCTCTAAAATCAATAAAGACCATTTTTTTTATATCAACTTTCGAACAACTTAATTTTATCTAATGAAGGCTTTTGTTTTCAGCATTAGAATGAAAATTGTTAGGCTAACATGAATTTTATGGGGACTGAACTTTGTTGAATACTGGCTTTTTATGTTGAATGTTGGCCAGTAACAAGCTCCATTAAAAAAAAACAAAAAACTGAACAACACATAATTCTTAGCCTCAAACCCCCCCCCCCCCCCCCAGCAAAGCAAATGCTTATCAAGAAACCACTGGTGACCCAAATAACCAAGTTGAGCTGAAATTAATGTGTTGGCACATAAGTTATAGGAAAGTGAATGTTCTGTCATGGGACAGAGAGCAAATGAAGATGAAAAACACCTACTTCTCGATATATTATCAAACTTTGTGTTTGCAATTACACTAAAAGTACACACAGTGAAGTATAAACTGTGTTTGACCCATCTATTATCTGGAGGTTAAATATCTCCAAATTCATTTATTTCCACTAATCAGCTGCAACACATTTTTCTCCAGCTTCTGCCATCTGCTTTTAATTACCAAAACAATCCACAATTCAAATGGAAATGATAGTTAATCATCACACGCTTTCAGTTTACAGGTGTAGTCCAAAATAAAAGATACAAGCAGATACATTTCATTTCAAAGAGAATCAAATTTAATGAATTCAGAACATTGCCAAAATTACCTTATTCCTTTGCCATTTTGAGAGTTCATAAACAAAATCCACTTTAACTAAACAGTTACAAGTATATTTGGATTAACCCGATGAACAAATAGTGTTATTTGGGGCAGGACTGTGAAAGGAAAGTTGAACAAACCCAAACAGATTTCATGAAGAGAGTATGACTGTGAAGAAAAATAACGATCCCTCCAACAGGAACAACTAAAACTGAATATCTGATTTTAGATAGTATAAATGTTTCAACAACAGTATAAATGTTTCTTAATATCATATTTATATCCATTTTTTTGGGGGGGGGAAACACCCAAATACCTACTTTTCCTTTTCAAACAAGGGAAATAAATCAAAGTTAAGAAATGAAAAAGAAATGAAATTAACAATGCTGAGAAGATGCTATGTATTTGAGAATGCCCACTGTGTATGTGTATGTCACAAACTCAGTTCTGTAAACAGTTCTAGGGAGATTATTTCTTCCACTTTAAAGATAAGGAAACTGAGCCTAGAAGATAAAGTCAAGTTGAGAGTCAAACCTAGGGCAGGCTGTAATTGATGGGTTCCATCCACTGCCTGATTAACACATAATAAATAGCAAAGAAGTTGATAAGAAGAAGTTTCAATGTATTTTTTAAAGTTTTTTTAAAAATATATTTTATTGATTTTCCATAGAGAGGAAGGAAGAGGGATAGAGAGCTAGAAATGTCGATGAGAGAGAAACAACGACCAGCTGCCTCCTGCACACCCCCTGCTGGGGATGTACCCAAACCAATGTACATGCCTTTGACCAGAATCGAACCTGGGACCTTTCAGTCCGCAGACCGATGCTCTATCCACTGAGCCAAACCGGTTTTGGCTCAATGATTTTTTAAGGACACTACAATATTAACAAGATTTGCTACTCAAAAAAATAAACATTTTATTTTCATTAGAATTTTCTCATCAAGGCTGAAGTCCAAATGATTTTATACAGGGCATTCCCTCAAAAAATGTATATACACTTCGAATAATTCCAGTGGGTTAAATCTGAAAAGAAACATCAATTGAGCTGTTGAATAATGTATACACACATTTTGAATAATTATAAAGGCAGTGTTTATAAAAATGCATTTCATTTTAAAAAACGAGCTATCAGCTGTTAAAAATGTGTATACATTTTTTTGGGGAAACCCTGAAATGCTTAACACAATTTTTAACACTAGGTGCTTTTAAATCTTAACAATGTGTTGAGCTCTCTAAGTGGCTATAGGTGGTCTTTGGAGATTCCCAAAAAGAAGTGAGACATTATATAAATGTGCAAAAAGTATTATTCTAGACTTTAATAAGAGGCTTCTAATTTTATAGTTATTTTTTAAATATATCTTATTTAGGAAAGAGCTGGGAATTTTTATTTTATTTATTTATTTTTTTGTCTGCTTAGACCCAGTATTTCTCAGATACAGTGCTTGGAGCTTTTATATTAAAATAGTCCTGAGTGTTTAAAAATTCAAACTCCCAGGTATTGCCCTAGCAATTCATATTTTTAGTAATCTTAAGGTGATTTGGTAGCTTTAACACATTTCCTCTTTGTCTTAATCTTGCAAAGTTGGAATGCTGACTCCCCAAAGAAGCCTGTTGATAAGAAAAAGCTGAGTTGATTATTTACCAACCTTATAACTTTCCTCATGGAGCGTTTGTAGCCCTCAAAGGCCAAAGTTGCATATTAATTGAGATTTTTATGTTTGATTTAAGTTGGGTCTTTCAATGCAAGGGCTTAAGATTGTGTAAGGCTCATGACATAATAGTTTAGAATTGGTGAGCACAGCAAAATAAAGATCTTGAGGCAAGAGTATCGTGATATCTGGTAGTGTAAACTCTTTGATGTTTTCTGTTGAAGACTTGATAGGTCCTTCAGTAAGTTCTTTCCAGCTGATTTCTATGAAAGAAACTGTCTTTAAATTTAGAAAATAAAAGCTGAAGTAAAATAGTCACCTAAGAGAACTGTAAAAAATCATGTTTCTTAAAAAGTGATAAGAGAAGTACATGTTCTCTCCGTATGAAATTCTTTATAGACTTTGTAGCCACTTTCTTATTATCTTAATGCAAATAAATCTGTTAATAGTTTCTCAATAATAAATTTGTAATCTCCCTTTTCATATATATATATATATATATATATATATATACACACACACACACACACACACACACACACACACACACACACACAGAGGGGACTTACCGTATTTTTCGGACCATAAGACGCTCCGGACCATAAGATGCACCAGTTTTTAGAGAAGGGAAATGAAGAAAAAAAGATTCTGAAACATATAGTGTCCTAAAATATTTTATGTGCATTAAAACCCAACATCACAGTCATAAACACATGTAATCAACCCTGTAAAGTAAACAGCAGCATTTAGAACCATTTTTGAGCCGGGCAAGCACACAGAGACCACACAGAGCCGGGCAAGTAAAAAAACTTTTTTTTTAAAGTATATGTGTAGGCTATATTTGGACCATAAGACACAGGGACTTTTCCCCCCCACTTCTGGGGGGAAAAAGTGCGTCTTATGGTCCGAAAAATACGGTACATTATCAAGATTGTTTTATTTCCCCAACAGTAACTTCTAGGAAACAGTAATACATGCACCTACAAGGCAATAAAGGTAAATCATTTAATGGCATGAGACTTTAATATTTGGGTGGTTAGTAATATCATTTGCTGTGAACAGTCACAAAAAGAAGAAGCAGTCCTTTCACAAAGAGCAGAACTTTAATACTGGAGGAGAATTGAACTACCAAACCTCTATCTCATTCTTTAAATTTCTTCTGACAAATCCTGGGTTTCTTACACATATAGTCAATCAGAAGACCTGGGTTTTTACTTACTGAAAACGTCTTCAAAATCTATATAATTTTCTCCATTCCCAGAGCCGCTACATCAGATCATACAGTCATAATCTCTCCTCTAGCAAGTTTAATCACCTTCAATTTTGCAGCCTCTCAAACAATTTCTCCATATTTTAAAAACACAAGATATGTGTTTAAAAACATGGTAGATAAGAATCTCCATCTTGCTCCTGTTTACTCCACCAACTTGATTTCTCATAACTCTAAAATTTACCAGACTTCTTAAATTCATGGTCCTGCCATAGTGAATTACTCAGTTTTACTTAAAGATTTTTATTCTGGTCTCTAGCATTTTGCACAAGCTATTTCCTTAGTAGGGACCATTCTTGGCCATTTCTTCCTTGTTTATATTCTTCCTCATCTTCCTCCTCCCCACCAATTATTGCTACTTTTTGCCCTTCATCCAGACTTAACTAGAATGGATCATCTTCTGAATTTCTTGTTTTATCCTTTCAAGGCATTCCTAATTTCCCAGCTAACACACTGCTTTGACTTAATAATTACCACATTATACTATTATTTGCTAATTTATACTATATTTTATACTGTAAGATCTTTGAAATTATTCTTAATAAGTGGTTAGCAAAGAAGTCAAAAGCTTAACTTCTAAGAGTTGGGCTGGCTTGCATACCAACTTGATCCAGGACTTCAAATGAGATCACCAAGACCCAGCTGCTTCCTAGTTCTCAGCTCTACTCCCTTGCATGTTGGTTTTACTCTCAGATTGCTCCTGGTGGCAAACATAAAGAGTGCCTTTCTCTCCCTGATGCCCCATAAAATTCTCATTGAATGCCATTAACTCTAATTGGGCCACATGTCCATTCTTAAAGTAATTATTATACTTGGGCCAAGGAAAGTAAGATACTCTGACTAGGCTTGAGTAGCATGTTAATTCCAGACACTAGAAATTGAGAAATTCATGGAGTATAGGGGGTTGTTCTTCAGAAAGTAATAGAGTTACTGGTACCAAAAGAAGAATAAATGACATCTGGGAAATTAAACCAAAAACAAATGTCTACTACATTAAATAAGTTACATGGGTGTATAAGGCAATATATTCTATGGCAGGTTAAGAAATTACAGCTTTGCAGTTTAATGCAGCTACAGACACTTTAAATCTCACTTATAGAATGATTTATCTTTCTCTGTAAATTAGATTTCTTTGGGAGCTAAACTAAAATTCATTCAGGTTTTTAGGATTTTGCAAAATAAATGAAAACTTATTTCCAAACTACATGCTATGGCTTCCAATGAGGATTATATAGACTTTGACTTAAATTTTTAGTTGGAATATGATATTTCAAGTTGATTGAATTTCCTCAGTAAGTTGGAAACATGGAAAACATTTTTGAATAAGTGGCTAATTCTGGATAATAAAGGCAAAAAATAGCACTCTATGTAATTGCAATTCTAAATGATTAATGATTATTTAAACATATAAAATAATTTGTTTATCATATGTGATTAATTGAAATATTACATTAATAGTGAAAAGATTAACATGATGAAACATGGCAAAAAAGGTGGAAAGAGCCAATTTATGTTCAGCAAAAAGATTCTAGTTACTTCTTAACAACTGTGAAAAGCATTAAATACACTTTTCCTGCTCTGGGGATTTCAGTACAACTTGGCAGGTTGGAGAAAATTTCCTTCTTATAATACCTTTTTGTGATGAGAACAGGCTGCCAAGAAAGCTCCCACCAGATAGAAGTCTGAAGAATATATATCTTGAGTCAGGTGTTATAATTATTTTTGACACCACTTTCATAGTAAAACTCCTTAATCCTCCTGAAATTTTATGGAGGAATAAGGTAAACACCTGCTACATTATATACATTATTCCAGTGGTCTCTTTAATCTCTCCTGTTCATACTTTAGGAGATAGACATATTTGAGTTATGGGCATGTATACTGCCTTAGAAACATAAGATAGATTCTTTGCATGCTTAAAATAAACATTTTCCTAAATAAAAATTTTTAAAAACGTGTGCAGAGTTTACACAGCTATATGACACAAGAGGTTCTGTTCCCAAAGGCAGCATGATAAATCAGAAAAAGCATTCAGTTTGGAAGTCAAATGCTTTTAGATGAATTCTCAAGGTTTAGCATTAAAACTATTGTGACTTTTAAGAGTTTCCTGTATCACAGAGTTATTGTATAGATAAAAAGGAAATCAATAACATATGCAAAAGAGCTCTGCAAACTATACAGTCATACAGTCTCAGTCTAGATACTTCTCTATAATAAAGTGCTTAAAACTCATAAGAACCATCTGGTCAGCGTGGCTCAGTGGTTGAACTTCGACTTATGAATCAGGTCATGGTTTGATTCCTGGTCAGGGCACATGCCTGTATTGCAGGCTTGATTCTCAGTGGGGATATGCAGGAGGCAACTGATCAATGATTCTCTCATCGACGTTTCTGTCTTTCTTTACCTCCTTTCCTCTCTAAAACCAATAAAAAGTATTTTTTTAAATCATAGGAAACAAATATATTATGAGGGAGTCAAGACAGATTTGCACTGCTTTTTGGCATACACACACACACACACACACACACACACGGTATCTCAAAAATTGTCTGCACACTTTACAGCTGATAGCCCAATTGATGTTTCTTTTTTTAAATTTATTGTCTAAAGTTTTACATATGTCTCCTTTTTTTCCGCTTGACCCCTCCACTC
This sequence comes from Pipistrellus kuhlii, assembly GCF_014108245.1. Lineage (NCBI taxonomy): Eukaryota > Metazoa > Chordata > Mammalia > Chiroptera > Vespertilionidae > Pipistrellus > Pipistrellus kuhlii. The sequence goes on from NW_023425449.1 coordinate 14,084,581, forward strand.
CCAGCCATTCCCATCCTGGGCAAGCCCCAATCACCCTTGTGTTTGTGTCAATTGGCTGTGCTAATATGCATGCATACAAGTCCTTTGGTTGCTCTCTATCTCCCCTCCCCTGCCATTTGTCTCTGGATCTGTTCTTGTTTATCAAATTACATTGATCATTATATCCCACATATGAGTGAGATCATGTGATATTTATCTTTCTCCTACTGGCTTATTTTACTTAGCATGATGCTTGTTAGTTCCATCCATGCTGTTGCAAATGGTAAGAGTCCCTTCTTTTGTACAGCAGTGTAGTATTCCATTGTGCGGACATACCACAGTTTTTTAATCCACTTATCTGCTGATGGTCACTTAGGCTGTTTCCAGATCTTAGCTATTGTAAATTGTGCTGCTATGAACATAGCAGTGCTTATATCCTTTCTGATTGGTGTTTCTGGTTTCTTGGGATATAGTTCTATAGTCCTAGAAGTGGGATTACTGGGTCAAATGGGAGTTCCATTTTTAACTTTTTGAGGAAACTCCATACTGTTCTCCACAGTAGCTGCACTGCATTCCCACCAGCAGTACACGAGGGTTCCTTTTTCTCCACATCCTCACCAGCACTTGTCCTTTGTTAATTTGTTGACAGCTATTCTGACAGGGGTGAGATGGTATCTCATTGTTTTGATTTGCATCTCTTGGATGATTAGTGACTTTGAGCATGTTTTCATTTGGTTGGCCTTCTGTATGTCCTCTTTCTGAAAGTGTCTATTTAGGTCCTTTGCCCATTTTTTGATTGGATCATTTATCTTCCTTTTGTTAAGTTGTATGAGTTCTTTGTAAATTTTGGAGATTAAACCCTTGTCTGAAATATCATTGGCAAATATGTTGTCCCATGCAGTTGGCTTTCTTGTTGTTTTGTTGTGATGTTTATTTCTTTTCAGATGTACTAACTCATTGGAATTAATAATAATTCAAAGTGTGTATACATTATTTTAGGACACCCTGTATATATAATAGCTAACATTAAGTATTAATTATATTCAAGATACTTTGCAAGGCTTCCATTTCCAGACCTGGCAACAATCCCATGAGGTGGCTAATATTGTTATTATTATTTTATGTATAAAGAAACTAAGGCTGCCCTGGCTGATTTGGCTCAGTGGATAGAGCATTGTACGGCGGACTGAAGGGTCCTGTATTCTATTCCAGTCAAGGGCACATGCCCGAGTTGCAGACTTGATCCCCCTGTGCAAGAGGCATCCAGTCAATGATTCTTGTAATTGATGTTTCTATCCTTTTCTTTTTCTCCCTTCTCTCTGAAATCAATAAAAATATATTAAAAAGAAAGGAAGTAAGGGAGGGAAGGAGGGAGGGAGGGAGGAGGGAGGGAGGAAGGAAGGAAGGAAGGAAGGAACCAAGGCTAACGATGAAAAACTTCCCTGTTCACACAATCAAAAAGTGTGGATCTTGTCAACCGAAGGATCTTGTCAACAACAGTTGCCATTTTTCCACATCCGCACCAATAGTTAATAATTTGTTTATTTTACTAATATCCTTGAAGTTTATAATTTTTACAATGAAAATGTATTATTTTCAAATCCCAGGTGGAAAGAACATTAAAAATTATGAAAGAAAATCAAGAATAATAGTGAGATTTTGTTGAAAGTGAAAATGTTGACAATTTCATGTCCTTAATTGTCATATACTGTAGATAGACCATCTGTTTGGAGATTTTCTTATAATGAAGTTCTTTAAAATTAATGGAAAGCCTTTCTTTCTATATTATCCATCTCAGTTGTTGAGATTGCTTTATCATTAATTGGTATACAATCTCACCTTGATCTTATCCAATATTCCTTACATTCATTTGAAGACTAGTTAATTGTCCTAAAATAACTTCTTTTTATACCACTGTCATTGCCCTTGTGTGGCCCTCATCAATTCTAGTCTGGTCTGGAGTATTTTCCTCTTCTCTTTCTACCCCTTCAAAATTATTGTTCAGAGAGCCAAATGTAATTATATCATTGCTTTGCCTCCTACCTCACCAACATCTTCAACTTCTCAAACACAGGTTACTTTGTCACAAATAAAGCTTGTAAATCATTGTAAAACATTGATTTTCTTGAGTGAGAAATAATTTAAAATATAATTTACATATTAAAATAACATTATTACATTACAAAATTGAAGGCAAACCTGCATACATTTTAAACAAAAGCATAGGCTTTAAAAATTTTCCAACATGAGGGCTTCGGACTATTGAAGGAGAACTTTGAGAAATACTGATTTTTAGGATAAAATATAGTCATCACTTAATATGAGGTCCCCTATGACTTGACACTTGTCTGTATCTCTAGACTTACATCCTGCCACCTCCCTTCACATTGACACCTTAAGTTTTAAAAATGCCACATCATCTGTGATTTACATAACATCACCCTACTGTGTCATGTATCTATGTATTTTATGTACTTTTCTCTCATTGAAGGAGTTTCCCCCTACCTAACTAAGCTGTTCTATGCATTTTACTTTTCTGCCTCCACCCAAATGTCATTTTTCTCTTTGAAGTCTTCCCAACTTTCCTCTGTCCTCTATCCTTTCAATGTTATTTATATCTCAATTATACTTTCATTATTGTTCATATCATATTTTACTGTGTTAGTAGTTTACACATGTGTCCCACCTTAAAATGTCAATATTTTGAGAAAGTATATGACTAAAAGCATAGTTTCTAAAGATAGTCTTCCTGGGTTTGAATTCCAACACTACCATTTTCTACCTTTGTGACTTTAAACAAATTAACTGACTTTCTACACTCCAGTGTTCTCTGCAAAATAGGACAAGAGCTTACCTTACAGCGTTGTTTTTAGGTTTCTATAGGATGATATATGTACAGAGCTTAGGCGACCTCCTGGCAAACAATCAGTATTCACAAATGTTACCTACTTTTGTCATATTTATTTTAGCATCCTCAGAACCTGCCACAGAGTAGGTGCTTGGAAAGTGTTTACTGAAACAAATTGAATTTTATTCTTATTATCTACATATTTTTGGCCTTCAATTGCTTCTCTTTGGCCAAAAGAAAAAATACATTTATAAACAACTGGAAGAAATCTTGGTGTCTGAGAAACCCCAAATGTATTCCTCATATCCTTGGTGTTTCAGATTATTTTGCATGCCCTGCGCTAGAGTTGGCAGCAGTGGTGTCATGTCAGAACAGCTAAATTGAAAGAGGAAGAAATTAAAACATTGGTGGCTTGAGAGGGAGTTCATTTTCCGTTCTGCTATCAGAAAGTGGTCCAAACCTCCTCAGAGGACATGAAAAGAGAATCTGTACTTGGAGATCCCATCTTTCAGAGTTATGAAAACCCATTACATATTTGTTGAAAGGAAAATGTTTGTATTTGGACAATAACTCTCATAGAGAGAGAAGACTGCCAGAATGCGTGTATAATTGCTTGGACTGCTAAAGGTTTTATTCAGGGTCTTGAGGCTAGTGATAGATGAGCCTAAAAAGACTGCTTTAAATAAACCAAATGTCTTGGATTAGTGTTGCCGAACTTAGAGTCCCTTGGGGAAGGCCTGTCTCCAGTGATTTCCAGTATACTTCACTTCCAATGAGCTGGAAATACCACAAGAAAACCATGTTCTCACGGTATTTTTGCCTTTTCCATTTCTGGTTTTGGCTAAGGAAAAAATGGTATGTACAGATCAGAAATGGCATATGTACACAACAGATAAATCAGTACATCCAAATGTTTGATCTCTAAACTAAATAGAATTCACTGTCAATATCAAATAAATTCAAATAAAATAACTTCAGGCATATCCACATGTTTCACTTAAGCAGTTGTGTACCTATGAGTGAGCCAAATTTATTAAACATTGACTATTCTGCAATTGTACTGTATACACATTGATTGAAGCATAGTGGCAGAATAACTAAAATTGGTTAATGTATCTAAAATGTTTAGGGATATTTACTTAAACATACTTCCAAGAATGTGCTGTAAATAAGCATATTTAAATAAATATTTAGGTGTGTTTTTTTAAAAAGAGATTGACTTTTGTCTATTTACAAATTTGCTAGAAAAATTTAATATCATGCTTAGATTATGCTTCAAAAAAAGCAACAAATATTTGTGGTTCTCTGTGTGCTAGGTAGAGTGTTAAGAGCTGGGGACATGCTTAAAAGCATGCTAATTCTTTTTAAATATGTACAATTAAGAATATTTAGATAAGGTAACCAAAGGAATGTGAAAGGAGAGGAAAAAGAGAAGATACAATGAAAACCTTCAAAGAACTACTTAAGTGTGTGACTTTCTTCAATGGTGTGTTTAATGTTTTATCTATTTTTAGTAGTGGAAAAAATTGACTAAAAATTAACAACTTTTTTATACTATAGAATCTTGATTTTTGCATACAGTTAGTGTTTAATTTTACCTATAAAGGAAAAAAAAGACAATTGCTATTTAATATTTCTGAGTGGCAAATATAGCAACTATTCACAAGCCAATTAAGCAGATTCTGAAGTCAAAGGTGATAAGAAATGTTATTTATATAAGTACTCAATAATGCAAATACTGCCCTAGCTATTTTGGCTCAGTAGATAGAGCATTGTCCTACAGACTGAAGGATCCTGAGTTCAATTCCAGTCAAGGGCCCATGTCTGGGTTGCAGGCTTCACCCCAAGTAGGGGGTGTGCAGGAGGCAGCCAGTGAATGATTTTTATCATTTTGTTTCTCTCTCTCTCTCTCCTTCTCCCTTCTCTGAAATCAATAAATATATATTTTTAAAAATAAATAAAATGCAGATACCACCTAATTGTTAAGAGCTCAGAATATGGAGTTGGTCAGATACATTTGGGTTTGAAGTTTTGTTTGATTTCTTCATAAATGAGTGACCATAATTGTTTAACTGCTCTGAGCTGCAGAGACCACATCTGTAAAACAAAAATTATAATGGAAACTACCTGATAAAGTTATTGAGAGAATGAAGTGATGAAGCACATAAAATGTTTGGCTGAGTGTATAGGGAGAATGCAATAAAAGTTTGCTTTATTTATAGTAGCACTAACAAGGTTAATGCTAAAATGGTGTTAAAGTATAAAGTGAAAAAAATTGAGGGACATCAGTGATGTTAAAATAAACCATTTTAATAAGACTAGCAGTTGTAACTACGAGTAAAGAAATCATCTGAATATTTAAGTTGTCACTTAAATATGTCAAGTGACAATGTCTGAATTTAATTATTTAACATTCAACTCTAAGAGTTTGAATAATCTATCTCCAAAGACTGTTTTCCTGAAATTCAGTGAATGTGCCTAAGAACAACTAATATATAAGCACAGCTCCACTACCATTTATCTGTTTCTTTACTGTGAGTTCTGTGAACTGTGAATAGCTTGGTGATATTGGAGCTGCTACTAGAATTCCTGCTGAGAGTATCAGGCAGCATTTCCAATTGTCTAACAATCACCACTGCTAGCAAGCTATAGTAAATGTAGTCTTCCTGTTACTTAAGAACACGAGGAACACATGACTCTTCTTTATAGAATTAGTGACATGTCTGTTAGGGAATTTCTTTTCTCTTAGCTGGAGTAAATAATTATCCTGCCTCAAGGAGAAATAGGCTCCTATAAAAACAACACTAGAGGTGTGTTCAGATAGAGGGGAGGAGAAAATAAGCAGTCTTCAGGGGGCTCCTGGATGCCACCACTATTAAGGAAATTGGACTAACTGCTTGAGGATGCTTCTCAGTCTCATCTGAGCCTACCAAGTTAACTTCTCCATGGATTTCCACTATGTGCTGTATTGAAGAGAGGGAACCTGCACTTGCCAAGGTGAAATGAAATATTAAGAGGATGTCTTGGCTCCATCTTTGGGCCTGTTATTGCCCCAGAGGCAAAGAGGCAGTATTCTTTATGATGGTGATCATTTCTGAACTTACTTGAGACCCGGTGCACAAAATTCATGCATAGGGGGGAGGAGGGTGTCCCTCAGCCCAGCCTGCACCCTCTCCAATCTGGGAACCCCCTCAAGGGATGTCCGACTGCCCGTTTAGGCCTGATGCTATGGATGTCTGACATCCCTCTCTCAATCCAGGACTGCTGGCTCCCAACTGCTCACCTGCCTGCCTTCCTGATTATCCCTAATCGCTTCTGCCTGCCAGCCTGATCATCCCCTAACCACTCCCATGCCAGCCTGATTGATGTCTTAACTGATCCCCTGTCAGCCTGTTTGCCCCCAACTTCCCTCCTCTGCCAGCCTGGTCACCCCTAATTGCCCTCCCATACAGGGTTGATTGCCTTCAACTGCCCTCCCTTACAGGCCTGATGCCTCCCAACTTCCCTCCCTTGCAGGCCTGATTCCTCTCAATTGCCCTCCCATGCAGGCCTGGTCCCTCCCAACAGCCTTCCCATGCTGGCCATCTTGTGTCCACATAGGGGCAGGATCTTTGACCACATTCAGGCAGCCATATTGTGTGTTGCAGTGATGGTCAATCTGCATATTACCCTTTTATTTGATAGGTTAGAGGCCTGGTGCATGGGAGGAGGTCAGCTGGTTTCCCCTGAAGGGTGTCCCAGATCAGGGTGGGGGTTCCCCTGGGGAGTGGGGTGGCCTGAGCGAGGGGCCTGTGGTGGTTTGCAGGCCAGCTGTCCCCCAGTGACCCAAGTGGAGGCCCTGGTATCTGGGATATATTTACTTACTACAATTGAAACTTCGTAGCTTGGAGTGAAGCCAAGCTCCTGCTCTCTCAGTGGCAGCAGCCATTTCTGTTTGGATTTGTTTACCTTCTATAATTGAAACTTTGTAGCCATGAGTGGATGCTTAGGCTGGCAAGGGTAGGTGGAAAGCTTGACTTCCTCCATTGCCAGGGAAATGCCTCCCTCCTGTTCTCTGTGGCTGTAGCCATCTGTGTTTATTTGCATATTTGCTCTGATTGGCTGGTGGGCATGGCTTGTGGAACAGAATGATGGTTAATTTGCATATTACTCTTTTATTAGGTAGGATTATATCTCATTTTAAAAAGATGGATTATGAAGCAAAAAAAGGACAGGGATGGGAAAAAGTAGGTTTAGAGTTATGTGTACATGAAACAGAATTAATAAAGCTATTGTAATAATCATAACCTGCATGTCTTTTTCCATACTTACATCTGTAAAGTTACTTTTGCCCACCCCTGTGTATCAATTTTTTTTTCAAAGCTAGGTCTGGTGTATAGCCAGGGCCACCAATACTCTTTAATCATAACAGAGTATTATTCACCATAGAAAATAATTTTCCATGACAAGGATCTCTTATGCATTAGGTGTAAGATTTATAGTGGAAACAGTGGTATAAAGAGTTCATAGTTGAGAAAAAATTGAGTTAACTGGAGTTACATTAATGGGGAGTCATTGAAGATCAACACTTTCTCATTATGCCCTCATGAAGGGCATTTACAATTAACATCAGGAAAAGCTTCTCCCCTTATAAAATAATATTCACCATTTGTCAGATTAATATTCTTAGGTACTAGTTGTGGCAGCTGAAAAGTAAAGTAGAATAAATTTTCCTGTTTGCCCACAAAACTGTTTCTGATAAATAGTGACATGGATCTAGGATTAATAACTAAATAAAATATCTTCACTCTCTCAGAAATGTAGCAATTCCAAAGCCTCACAAAAATATTGTTTTTATCCAGTCTCTGCCTCTATTATGATGTCTTTGCATGGGCTGGGACATGCTATTAACAAATGACTCATCTGTCTTTATTTAATATAGTTGTCAGATCTTAAAATTAATATCTAATTCCCAATAAAACTCTGAAAGGTCTACTGTATCCTTGCTCAGATATTCATTACGTACCTTTCCATTGGCCAAAAGAAAAGAGTCCTCTTTGTCAGGCAGGAGCAAGAATGCCAATGGTAGAAATGAAAAGGAGGAAACCTTTCAGCTCTGCAGGGAAATCTCTTTAACAGCCACACAGTTTAGTCTTGCTGTTGGGATTGTAGCATGCCCTCTCTTTGGGCATGGGCTGGGAACCAAGATTAATTGGGATCATCTGGCAGGTACAAGCAAATAAGACTCTAGAGAAGATGGGCACCACCACAGAAAAAAAAAGACTGGGTTATTTTGTATCCTAGCTAAATTTTCAGATTTAATTGGCCTGGGGAAGTACCCCTGACATAAGTGACTCTGAATTCTCCAAATCAGTGTTTTTCTGTAGTAAAAACAATTAGTGAGTACAAGAAAACATTAAAACATATCATATTTTGCTTTCTGGGGAAAACCTGAGATTTGTTTGCTTTTAAATTATGAAAAAGATCAGAATACTTTTGTTTCTTTTCCTAGTAAGTCATTAATGCCTGTCATCTGAAAGGTTGCTTTTGCCAAAGACTGTTTATAAATTAGCAATTAGGACTTACTACAGTATTTTAGTTGAAGTTTATTTAATTAGTGAGTGAACTAACACTATATATCAAGCTGTGACTGTTCTTTAGCAAAAGCATAATGTGACATTAGGAGACATAGTACAGAGCTTCTTTGTATTTGTACGAATGTCATGAGCCAGGGTTGAGACTATTTACCATGGAAACAAAAATGAGGAATACTTTCGTAGATGTAAATAAAACAATAACCATTATGAACTCACAGCAACAATTTACCTATATTGTTCTTGTTATATATGTGTTTGTATTGTGTGTGTGTGTGTGTGTGTGTGTGAGAGAGAGAGAGAGAGAGAGAGAGAGAGAGAGAGAGCACACCAAGCAGGATAATGATGAGTGACATTCATTTTGGAAAAAAAGGTGGCACTATTTTGATCCTAAAGGTGGTTACTATAAACATAAAAATCACATTTATTTATTGAATATGATTTAGTACATTAGCATAGATAACATGATTTATCACTGTTATTTCAATCATTGAGCAAGAAAATTGGAAGGAAAAATTCTTTTTTTAAAATATATTTTATTGATTTTTTACAGAGAGGAAGAGAGAGGGATAGAGAATTAGAAACATCAATGAGAGAGAATCATCGATCAGCTGCCTCTTGCACACCCCCTACTGGGGATGTGTCCACAACCAAGGTACAGGCCCTTGACCAGAATCGAACCTGGGACCTATCAGTCCACAGACCAGACCGACGCTCTACCCACTGAGCCAAACCAGTTTTGTCAGAAAAATTCTTTTCAGGTAAAAATGATCATGCTTCTTCTTCCTAGATAACATGCAATATGGATTATAATTGTAATGCAAGTATTGAAATTTAGCTTCAGATTTACACTTCTATTCTTCAATTCATTACAAATTGATGTATCACAGTAATATTATATTTTTTCATTTGATCCTCAGAAGGTAGAAATAATACACATACTTATCCTTTATGAAAAATATTACCAAAATCTCCAAACTTAAAGATCATAGGAAAATGCCAACCAATCCTTAATCAAAACACCGATTATTTTCCTGTTTCCTATTAAAGCACTTTTTCCGATTAAAAGCTTCCTTATAACATGATTAAAATAAAACTAAAGCCAGATGGCTCAACACAGAAAGGCAATTTTTTAACAGAAAAATATCTTGTTCTGATTTGCAGTTCAGTGATATCAACTACTTTAGCAGAGAAAACTGCATGAAATTGGCAGGTTTCAAACTGTTATATCTTCTTGTGTCCTTTTATAAAGAGTTGTGTAACACAGAAACACTGTCTTCACATGCAGAGGAAAAAGAAACATGCTCTGCCTTGGAAGTTCTCAATGAATCTAAAAGTGAGAGGTCCCCTCCAATGCCAAGGGAAAGCCTTGAAAGCAGGAGATGTTTTCTTTCTTTTTTAAATTTAATTTTCTTTTTTTATGGTTTTTTTCTTCATTGATAAGGTATTCCACATGTGTCCTGAATGTTTTCTTAAGATTAGCCCTTCCTCTTCTGGTGGGACAACAAAGGACAGATTCATTTATCTCTGTTCTTTGCCATGTCCTCTTTATTCAAGAGTAAAACCAATCCTAGTCACTTATGTTTGGTGGTGTTGAGTACTGTACCAAGAGCTGAGGGACAAAGAAAAGGAGGGACACAGATTTATACAACCACCTGACATGACAGACATTCATCATTCTCGTGATTCTGAAACTCCATGAACTGGGCAACTCTCATTGAGGGGAAGGGGAAACATTTATTCCCTGCTTGCCTTTCCACGTGGAAGGGTTCCATCTAGACTAACATTGTCTTTTCCCACCTGCTACTCCTTCCCCAGAGGTAGGATAAATAAAAATACATGAATGAGGAGTTTCAAAAATGAACCTTGGATCTCAGCATGCTCTACACTCACAGAAACCGTTCCTCATGAGATTTGTGTGGCAGCTGAGAGAATGTTTTCTGTACTGCTCCATCTGTACACTTGTAAGTCTACTCCTCTGGAGGAATCTGTGATAGTCTGGCTTGGCAGTACTGGGGTAGGGGCTAAATTTAATTTTAGAATAAAGAAGCAACAAACCCATTCCCCCTACAGATTTAGACATACTCTATAATCAGCTTTGTCAATGTAAAAAACAAGTGATATTTTAAGTACATGCTTCTGACTCCTGCACTTAATTCTAAATGTGCTCCACACTAGGTTGGGAAAGGGGATTTATTTACTAACTCCCTAAAATCCTAATAGCTTCCAGCTGTATAATTAAATAATGCTCATCATTGAATGGCTGGCTTTCAAAAAATGTTCTTTTATTGCTGTCAAAGTTCTTTATTAAGCAACTGAAAACAAACAAAAAATAATGTAAATGAAGAGGACTGTGATGTCAATGAAAATTGAAAAGGAACTGGGAAGGTTAGGGAGGGGTGGGGGAAATAAGAGATCAACCGAAAGATTTGTGTGCATGCATATAAGCATAACCAATGGACACAAAACTCTGGGGGGTGAGGACATGTATGGGAGTGGGGTTTGGGGAGGGGCAATGGTAAGATATGTATACATATAATACTTTAATTAAAAAAATTGCAAAGGATCAGTAACATGACTGTATCTAAAGCTATCTCATATAATACTTAGGGATCCATGAGTGTAAGATCCTTCCCATACATCTGGCCAAATGGCGTTTTGAGCATGGTAAACTGAACAGAAATTCCAGTGAAAGGCCATTGAAGGCCCTGATTAGTTTGAACTGCTTCATAAACATGATGATGCACTACTTATTTTTGGGTGGGAATGGGTTTATAGGATATAAGAAGAAATATTGAATATCCTATCTACATTATTACATTAACACTCATAAGAACTGGGTAAAAGAGATACTATTCTTTCTACCATTTACAAATGATGGAAAAAAAAAATAAGGCTTAGACACATTAGCCTTGCCTAAGTCCTCAAAGACTAGAAATGATTGATCCAGGGTTCCATATCAGATCTGTCCAAATCAAAGGTCTTGCTTTTATCATTCCATCGTTCTGTCTTAGTGCTGCCAATGTAAATCACCTTGAAACCAATTGTTAATGCTTGTTTTGAATAGACTTAAATAAAAGGACTAAGAGTAGAGTTAAAAACAAGCATTAAAACTACTCTCTTTACTCAGTTTTCACATTTTTTGTGAAAATTGCAATTTACAAGTTACCTAGAACTAGAATAAGTTAAATATCAGAGAATCAGAATAGCCATGAGAATAAAACACTGAAAGGACTAACTCATCCAACAAAAACATAAAAAATCCTGAATATGAATTTTTTTTTTTTAACAAAGTGGTGACTAAAGACATCATGATAGCCAACAGATTTGTCAAGTACAAAAATGAATGGTGAAAGAATGATTTTAATTAAATGAAACAATTTGAGGAAATGGAAATTTAAGTTTAATTTAATGGAAAGCATTTTCATTCTGGGAACTTAATTACCACAGAATAATCTCAGGGGAAATGGAAGATCTTCTACTTTAGACATTTAAAAATAGATTGTATTCCCTGCCCGCCCCCCGCCCCCCCAAAATTGTCCACACAAAGACTAGCACATAAATGTTTATAACAACTTTATTGTAATTGCCCAAAATCAGTCCACATTTCCATCAACAGCTAATTGAATAAGCAAATTGTGATAGAGCCAGACAATGGAATACTATTCAGTAATAAAAAGAAATGAACTATTAGTAAATGCAGTAACATGAACTAGTAGTCCTACTCTCCATTTCTTCCCTTTATCTCCCCAAAAGTAAGTAAAATCCTGAAATTGGTATATGTCATTATTGTATATGTATTTATGCTTTATTTTAATGTTAATATATATATATATATATATATATATATATATATATATATTAGCCTTTTATATTATATATATTTTATATAATAAAAGGCTAATATACAAATCGACCAAATAACAGAATAACTGGTCATTATGATATGCACTGACCACTAGGGGGCAGACAATCAATGCAGGAGCTGCTCCCTGGTGGTGATTAGTGCACTACCACAGAGGGACCACCACTCAGCCAGAAGCCTGGCTGACGGCTGGTGCGCACAGTGGCAATGGCAGGAGCCTCTCCTGCCTCCGTGGCAGCACTAAGGATATTCGACTGTGGGAGAATGAGCCTAAGCCATCAGTCAGACATCCCCTGAGGGCTCCTAGACTGTGAGAGGGCAGGCTGAGGTACCCTCACCCCGAGTGAACGAATTTTGTGCACTGGGACTCTCATCCTATATAATAAAAGAGGAACATGTAACTTGACTATACCTCTGCTGGCTTACCAGCCAATTTGGAGTGAATATGTAAATTAATCCAACAAAGATGGCAATTAAATTTTCATACAAAGGCGCCAGGCAGAGAGTAGAGCATGAGAGCAGCCATCAGATGGAGAGCAGAGAGGGAGAGCTGGCAGTTTGGAGGAGTTGGCAGAGCTGGAGGCTGTGGGATGGAGACAGAACAGAAAGGGAAAACCCTGAGCATGGGGAGCACCAGGAATGCTGGGAATCATAGTTCTGGTGGTAGATGGATCTCCTAGACACTAGAGCAAAGTGAGCCTGGAGCAAGTTACTGTTGCGGTGGGGGATGGAGGGAAAGCAAAGGTGAGAGACATAAGTAAAATCAGAGTGTCTGGGAAAAATTAAAGGGAAGATATCCTAAAACTTCCAGGAAATCTCCACCAATGAAGCAAAGAAAGAAAAAAAAATAAGCCTCTTATTATCCTGTGAGCAACAAACCAGAGGGACCCAGCCCTTGTGCACGAATCTTCATGCACCAGGCCCCAAGTATATACAGAAAAATACATACAATATTTTGTGCTTTTTAAAGTTTCATAAATTATATAACAAGAAACATCGTTTTATATCTTGCTTTCTCCTTCTCTGTGTTTTTGAAATTTATTCATGTTGATACATATCGTTTCAATTCATCACTTTTGACTATGTCCCATTGTTTGATTCACTCAGTTTACATTCCTGTTTCACTTAATATTATATCATGATTGTTCTCCAAGTCCTTGTGGTTTTCTTCTCTAGAAGGCTTTTCCCCCATCTCTTTCTGGTTGACTCTTTCTCCTCTCTCAGATCACAACTCTGAGAGGATTCCCAGACTACCCTATCTGAAGTATCTTCCACCCTTGACACCACTCAACAAATGGTTATTCTTTTTTCACATCATGTTGTTAATTTATTTTACTTTTCATTTTCTCCATTTGTTTATTGTATGGTTCCTTCCAGAGATGGCAAGTACCTTGAGGTCAAGGACCTTGTGTTTTTTGTTCACCCTTGTATTTTAAAGAGGCTAGTCACATTAGCAAAATGCATGTCACATTAAAAGGGTTCAACTAATATTTAGAGGAAGAAAGAATAGATGGATTGATGATGGAAGTAGGAGTCATAGATGGCTAGTTGGATGCTGAATATAAGGTCATTTTTTGGTTCACATTCTGTGAGACCCCATTCTAATATCAACAAAAAACAGAGAACTTACAATTTATATCTTATTCCTCAGCTACATATGGGCCAATCTCTCAGTAGTCATATAGCTAAGTCTACTATAAAAATAATAAGCTTTCTAAGTATTCTGGTTACAGAGTTTGAAAGTTATAGTTCAGTCCCTTAATCTTCTCTTTTCAAATTATTAACCCACACAGAAATTAAAATTCTGACCAATTAGCTAAATTATCAGAACATATACTTCATTTTATTATCCTGAGAAGTATTCAGTAAGGCCATAAATAACTCATGTTTAGTTTCATGAATTATTTATAATTTATATAGCACAAGATTGTTATTTTGACATCTAAATAGAGATTTTCTAAAGTTTTAGAAATTTTAAAATATTTTTATACCAACTACTTTTAAATTCTATACAGTTGGCATTGTAACATATGACAAATAAGAAATTTTATACAGTAATTTTAACTTTATATAATATTTTCAAATATACATGCTTCCAAAATAGTATAAATATCAATATAATAGGTTTACAAAATTGGTTTGGAATAATTTAAAAATACATGTAATTTTCCTGAATTAAAATGGTTGTGATTATTCCTTGGATATCACCTAGATTAAAAATATTCTTAGTAATTGGGAATGCTTTAAAATGGTAAAATATTTTGCAGGTGTAATGATGTTTTAGTAAAATGCATAATAATACTAGTTAGCATTTATTACACAGTAGTACTATGTGCAAAGCACAGTACTAAGTACTTCTATGTAAATTTCATTGAGACATCACAACAACTCTGTAAAGTAGATACTATTTTCTCTAATTTATATGAAAAAAAGAGAGGATTAAAGAGGTTATTTAACAAAGCCAAGTAAGTGATAGAACTAAGACGTAACTCTAAGCCCATATTTTTAACCATTCACAATAATGGAAATGAGGTGTAGTATAAATGAGAAAATAAAAATAACTCTTCATTCCATAACTGAGAGATAATGATTGTTAATATTCTAGTTTATTTTCCCCCAGTTTTTAGAACTTGAGATTGTATAATATATATCTTGTCACTGAATCATATATCACAAATATTTCCCATTTTGTTATATACTTTTTAAAATATTTCTTGTTATGAGTTATAACATTTAACAGTTCCCCTTGTAGTCTCCACATTTCTTAACTGCTCACAATGCACAAGTGTGCTTGTTTTAAATCATTAACTCAAGTGTGCTTAAATCACTCCATTTTCCAGGCATATATTTTAATTAAGAAAATGAAATATTAAAAGTCCCCACGAGTAATCAGAATGTTTTCATTGTCTAATAGAAGAAAAATGGTCATGTCAGTGTTTTTAAAACTGTTTTTCTTCAATATTAATTTCTTTAAGTGGTTTTCAGCATAATATGGTGAATATGTTGATTACAATTATAAACATTCTCCCTGAAGAATAGGTCTTTGTACATACCGTATTTTTCGGACCATAAGACACTCCGGACCATAAGACACACCAGTTTTTAGAGAAGGGAAATGAAGAAAAAAAGATTCTGAAACAAATAGTGTCCTAAAATATTTTATGTGCATTAAAACCCAACATCACAGTCATAAACACATGTAATCAACCCTGTAAAGTAAACAGCAGCATTTAGAACCATTTTAGAGCCGGGCAAGCACACAGAGACCACACAGAGCCGGGCAAGTAAAAAAACTTTTTTTTAAAAGTATATGTGTAGGCTATTTTTGGACCATAAGACGCAGGGACTTTTCCCCCCCACTTCTGGGGGAAAAAAAGTGCATCTTATGGTCCGAAAAATATGGTATCTCATTAAGGTGAATCTAGTACGTACCATGGAAATACTTTGTATTGAAATGACTTTTATGCTGACTGAAAAAGCACTGATAGTATAGTTTCAAAGGCATCAAAGTAAGGGAATATATGCCATAAAAACATTGGTTGGCCTTGTGCATTATAAAAGGTCATTAACTGCATGGATCTGACTGTCTTCATGTCCTAAGATTGTCTGCACCCAGGTTTCAAGTCAATGTAAATTGGATGCAATCTAAAGCTGCTCCAAGCTCAGATTTACAAAACCTTTTAGCAAAAATATAGGTCTTGATGTGATCATTTTTAGAACGAGCATTGATAAACATATGGTAAAAAAAAAAACAACATTTTATTAATGTATTAAATAACACTAAAGTGAGATGTTTTAGATTGTCATCATTCAAAATGCTTCAGATTAAAATAAAAATATTTACCTATTTGTTCTTCAACTCAAAGATTTTAAAAAAACTATTAATATAAGAGGTACAAATTAATTTCCTGAAAAACAATTGTTAGTAGCAATTACAGACAATCCTTGGGTTACTTCAAACTTGACATATGTTGTTTTGTAGTAATGCCTAGTTACTTCACCATCTCCCATTTATAAAAAAACAAGTTCCATCATTTCTATGTATGTATGTATGTATGTGCTTTATGTTTTTTACTATTTATTTACCACAAGTAAAGATCGGGTATTGTTATCTTTCTTTTAAATTTTTGTTATTCTGTTTCACTTCATTACTGCTGTGTGTGTGCTCCATGTGAGTGATATGGGTGCTTATGTAGATGGGTTCTGACTTACAGTGAAAATTGCATTACATTGTGCTGTAGGAACAGATCTCCAATGTAACCCAAGGACCTACTGTACTAGGCAACACATCAAAAATTTATGCTGAGTGCATAATAAAGTTGGTTTATTTCTTTTTCTGTGCAAGACACTTTTGTGTTGTGAGGAAAATGGAAAAAAGATTACTAGTCTAGAAATTTTTATATGTTATTTTAAGCTATTTATGTTCAAATCTTCATGATTATTAAAATACTACTTAGATACAATTACTGTTTGACCTTACAAATAAGGTCTTTACAAACTGCTAAGCTTATTTTCTTAACTTTTTATTAAAATAGAATCTTGTTATTTAATGTATTAAATAATTCTTGCGCCCATTTATTTGTGTTGGTACAAGAGAGCTTCAAAAAGTAAAAACCAATGTTTAGAGAAATAAATATATTAATTATATTCCTGTTTGAAGATAGTTTTCCATTGATGTTTAGAGAGTGTGGAAGAGAGAGGAAAGACAGAGAAATACATCGATTGGTTACTTCCTGCATGAGCCTAGACCAGGGCCTGGGCCAGGGAGGAGCCTACAACCCAGGTACATCCCCATGACCAGAATTGAACCCAGGACCCTTTCGTCTGCAGGCCAATGCTCTATCCACTGAGCCAAACTGGGCCCTGTTATAACTACGTTTGAAACTGGTTATAAGAATATAAAATACATTTTGTCTCTGTAATCTAGTTTTTATTATAAGCAAAAGCCTAAATGATCTTGTTAACTTATTCAGTGAAGTAGCATGTTGTAGAATATGTTGATCAAATGAATTTATAATTACTGAGCTAATTACCTCTTATTTTATCCAAAATGTTGCCCAACTCCTTATCCCTTTTTTGCCTTAGACTCAAAGTTTTCTTCCTTAACCTTCAAACTTGAAAAATCATATAGTCTTCTGATACCCTTCAATTTTAAGAGTACATTTCTTCTTAGTATTGAGTAAAATTTTCTAGTTCATTTAGTGGGCCAGTAATATATTTTATTTGGTTAAACCAACCTAATTTGTTACCCAAAGACATTGTGTAAACTTGAAATGAACAGGGAGGAGGAAAACTTTATTTCATGAAAATATCACTTTGTTATGTATCCAGAGTCCTAAGGAAAGCTTTCCCTCTTGGATTAACTTAGAGCAATGTAAAGACATCACACCTTCACAATCGGAGACCACTGGTTTCTGTGTGGACCAGGTCATTTCAATGACAAAATTTGAATCTGTGAAGGGAAACTCTGACCTAAGATAAGCATCTTTGTAATTGTTTACAGAGAACTCAGAGTAATTTACTTAAGGAAAAAGGGCTGGCAGTACAACCCTTGGAAATGGCTATGACTAATCATTTATTTCTATGCCAGATTTTTATTTCTCACTTCTTAAAAAAAAAAATCCTCTTCAAAAAGTGTTGAGTTTACATTGTTGGGCTTAGGGTTTAGGAATAAGGTTTCTCGTCAAATTTGCCTTTTTGCTCCTCCTGAATGACTTCTACAGATGTGCCCTGGGACTCTTAAGTAACTCCTTATCTGATAATCCCTGGAACTATATATTAAGTGGAACATACATTGAATAATTTTTATGCAGAGCAACCAGAGACAATGTCAGAATTGTGTTTCAGAAATTCTTTCTTTACTACACAGGTTGAGAATGCACACTTGTTACACAGTTGAGTGCTTTCTTTATTTCTGACCTCATCCGGATGCTCCCTGAATAGAGAAATACAACTTCTTTCCCAACTTAATTTATCCTTGTCAATTAAATAAAACAAACGAATGTCAAGGAGTCTCAAGAAAGAAGTATTGACTAAGGCACAAGTTGTTGTCTTTGGTTCAGCTTAAGGGTACTTTAAATTGCACATGCTAAAACATTCTGGGAAAGCTATACAATCATGTTTTCCTGTATGACAGAATGTTCTTTGCGCCCTGCAATTGACTTATCTAATGGATCCCTAGTTTGTTTCAAGTAACTGAGTTTCTTTTGATAGCCACTGAATGGCCAGAAATTACATGCTTTAATTATATGTCTACTTGTTACTGTTGATGTGAAATTTACTTTATAGTGAAGACATTTGTTCTGGAAATGCATCCTTGGGAAATTAATGTTACATATCTTGAACTGGTTTTCAGGACAAGCAGATACAATGTCAGCTTGTCCAGAAAGTACTATGACAAATGACACTCCAGTGTCTGAAGTCAGAAGTAGTCACTAGAGTCTGAGCCAGTGCACTTGACATCTTTCTGTCTGAGAATGACAGAGATGGCTAGGGACATTGTGGGAGGAGGGGCTCTTCTTCATGCCCTATTGTCTAACACTGTAAAGATTAAAAAATGGTAAGCTGGCCGAAACCGGTTTGGCTCAGTGTATAGAGCGTCAGCCTGCGGACTGAAAAGTCCCGGGTTCGATTCCAGTCAAGGGCATGTACCTTGGTTGTGGGCACATTCCCAGTAGGGGGTGTGCAAGAGGCAGCTGATCAATGATTTTCTCTCATTGATGTTTCTAACTCTCTATCCTTCTCTCTTCCTCTCTATAAAAAGTCAATAAAATATATTTTTTTTAATTTAAAAAATGGTAAGCTGATTGTATCAGCTTATTTCAAGGAATTAGATCCCATGAGTTTTTGTCTATTTTACTCATAGTTGTATCCTGAGGGCTTAGAATAGTGCTTACTACATAGTAGGTGTCTAATAAATATTTCTCAAATGGATCTTTCCAAAACCTAATGTCCCAGTACAAAAGCTGACTCCTACTTATATACATTAGCAGATAAGATCCACTATTTAATGATTATATACTATCAATTATTTTATATCTATCATATACTTTAATCTTTTAAAAAGCCTTAAGAAAAAATTTCATTATCCTAACTTAAAAATAGCAACAATATATTTTTTTAAAATATATTTTTTATTGATTTTTTACAGAGAGGAAGGGAGAGATATAGAGAGCCAGAAACGTCAATGAGAGAGAAACATCGACCAGCCGCCAATGTACATGCCCTTGACTGGAATCGAACCTGGGACCTTTCAGTCCGCAGAACGACACTCTACCGCTGAGCCAAACTGGTTTCGGCAACAATGTATTTTTTAAGGAAGACACTAGTGTTATAGACTGAATGTTTGTGAACCACAAAATTCACATATTAAAATCCTACCCCCCAAGTGATAGTACTAGGAGGTGAGAGCCTAGGAAGTAATGAGATTTATAAGAGTTCTGAGGGTGGAGCCCTCATGAATGGGATTAGTGCCCTTATAAAAATCACAAGAAAACTTACTTCCTCTTACTGCTCTCAGCCATGTGAAGATACAAGAAGAAATCAGCAATCTGCAACCCAACCCAGGAGAGAGCCTTCACTAGAATTCATTCATTCTGGCACCATGGTCTCAGACTTCCAACCTCTAGAACTCTGAGATATACATGTCTGTTGTTTATAAGCCACCCAGTCTGTGATTATTTTTTGTAGCAGCCTGTACTGAATATGACAGCTAGAAAACTTACCCAGGTTTCATGGACTAAGTGGCAGAGTCAAAATGGTAAGTGACAAAGGGACTGTAATAGAAGACTTACGTTCTGTTGAGGCAGGAAAGTTAAAATAGGGAACAAACTCCTCAAACTCTATCCCTCCTCTTCTCTGTCTTGACTGAAACATCACAGATTCTACCTTCACTTTCCCCTCTCTAATTGCCTATAATTGGGAGGACCAAAAAAAAAAATATATCTGGAGAGGAAAGACAAGGATGAGCCAAATAGGCAGCCACAAAAGCAAAGGACCATCCTACCCACCCCTGCCCATCCTATATAATAAAACCCTAATATACAAATTGACTGACCAGCGGAACAACAGGTCACTATGACACACACTGACCACCAGGAGGCAGACGCTCACTGCAGGTGTGATGCTCAGCCAGAAGCTGGCTTATGGCAGTGCTAAGGACCCCTCAGGGATGTCTGACTGCCCTGTAAGAGGGCAAAGGCAAGGCTGAGGGACCACCCCCTTTCCCCTAATGCACAAATGTCATGCACTGGGTCTTTAGTGTTGAATAATAACCTTTTATTCAAACCCCATTACCCCATCGGAGCATCGCTTTCTCCAAGGACACCTGTTCCTATTTCTCCAGTGCATACTATTGCTTTAATAAATTTACTCTGTTTTGCTAAATCTTTCTGCTACAATATTTATATATTTTATTGATTTTTTACAGAGAGGAAGAAAGAGGGATAGAGAGCTAGAATCAATGAGAGAGAAACATCGACCAGCTGCCTCCTGCACACACCCTACTGGGGATGCGCCTGCAACCAAAGTACATGCCCTTGACCAGAATTGAACCTGGGATCTTTCAGTCCACAGACCGATGCTCTATCCACTGAACTAAACCGGTTTTGGCTCTGCTACACTCTTAAATTCCTTCTTGTTCCATGACAAGGATTTGAATTGGATTGAGACCTCCTTATTCTCCCTGAGTGCCAGTGGGCATCTGCTATTGTCAGCTTGGTTATTTTCTCACTACTTCATTTTTTTTTAATGTGCAAATTGAGGGCTACAATTTAGGCTCTAGAAAGGAGCATATCTAAAGTCAACCAATCAAGATCTGCACAAACAGGTATAATCCCTTGTCAATGTTGATCAGCAAAAATATTTATGGAAAACTTTATTCTAGATGTATAAAAATATTCATGTTTTTAAAGAACACACATTTTAAATTTAATTGTTGAATACATAATCCATTCACTTGACTCAAAGTTCACAAGATGTAAAATGCACTAGTGTCCCTTAGTTACCCTGAGTGTAAAACTAATAAAGCATGAGCTTTTCACTGTACTCAGTAGTCCTAACGGTTAGTATTTTCATTATCATTCTTTTTTATTTATAAATTATGTTTGGATATTCTTTTGTCCCAAGAGTTTTAAGGTAAAGTTTTATATTTTCTTTTCTTTCTTGATTCCTTTCTCCTCTTCTTTAATTTTTTTTCTCAGTTTTTATAACTTTTTGTTGTATTACAGTGGGATCACAGAATGTTGTTATGTGTTATTTCCAATTTTTAGAATTTATTTAGGTTTTTCTTATGGTCTGGCATATGGTTAATTTTCTTTTACTAGTTTGTAGTAGTTGTGTGTTTGTCCATGTATGAATGTGTGAGTATGTAGTTACTTAGATGTTGTAAATCATTTCCTTTTGTTGTTGTTGTTGTTCTCTTTTGTTAATCATCTGAGGATATTTTCTCCATTGATCTTCAGAGAATGGAAGAAGGGAGGAGGAGGAGGAGAGAGAAAGAAAGATCAATGTGAAAGAGACACACTCTCCGGGGAAACCTGCAACCCAGATATGCGCCCTTGACCTGGAATCAAATCTGTGACTCTTGAGTAAGAGAGCCAACACTCTCTTTTTTTTTTTAAACATATTTTATTGATTTTTTACAGAGAGGAAGGGAGAGAGATAGCCAGAAATGTCGTTGAGAGAGAAACATCGACCAGACCGACGCTCTCCCACTGAGCCAAACTGGTTTCGGCGAGAGCCAACAGTCTTAACAACTGAGCCACACCAGCCAGGGCCCATGTTAGTGCTATATTATTTAATGCACAGATATCTACAATTATTATGAATTGTCCATTAGAGCACTAAAAGTACCCTTCTTTAATACTTTAAGTTCTGAGTTTAATCTACTGGATAGTAAAATTACAACCCCTGCTTTTGTTTTCACTGGCCTGGTATTTATCAGGGTTTTTTCTTTTTTCTTTTTAGACTTTATGACTCATTTGTTTTAGGTGTAGTGCTTGTATACAACATAAAATTGGATTTTAATATGTGACCTGAAAACCTTTTTAAAATAAGTAAGTTCTTGTCAATATGACAATTTGATTAAGTGTAGTCTGTCATTATTCATTCACTTATCTAGTTCTTATTGATTTCTCTAGTGTATTCAATTCCCTTTTTTTTTCTTTTGTTCTCTCTCCTCCACCATCTGATATTAGTATTTGAGTTATTGGTCCCAAATAGATTGGATACTTATTAATTCATTTGTTACTTTGACACTCTCCACTACAGGTTTTTGGTGTGTGTTTTTTTTGTTTTGTTTTTGTTTTTGTTTTTTTAATCAGGAGAAATAATTTACTCAAACTTCTTTCCTCCTTCCACTCCTATTTTTTGTTGTAAATTTTTGTATACCATCAGAGTATATAGCACTCTTTGTTCTGTCATTTTAATTTTTACTCTTGTTTCAATGTTTTAGGTAGATCTATTTAAAGAGTCAGTGCTCATTAACTGTGCTTTTATATTAATTTTACTTTCCATTTGTCTAGTTGAAGTTCTTTATGAGAATCCTCAAGAAGTCTCATGGGAACAGCATTTCCTAAGAATCTGATGTTTAATGTAGCAAGTGGTGTTGCCTTACACTGAACATCAGTTTGAGGAAGTATAAAATCCATGATCATGCTTTCTTTCTTTGACTTTTTTACCTAAGTTTCTTCACTTTCTCTATGGAGAAGCATTAACTTTCACTGTAAAGACGTCAGGACAACCTGATGTTTTCCGCCTTTAGGGGTAATTATATTTAGCTTCATTCTTTAAAGTTTTCTTTCTCCGTCTTTGCAGATCATCATGTTTATTTAATTATAGCTCTATGTTGTCTTTCCTGGCACACTTTCCCCTGGGACATGATATGTACTTATGTAAATTCAAAGGCCTTTTATTTCCAGAAAGTGGATTATAAATATTTTCCCTGATCCATTCATTTGTTTTTCTCCATTGGGAATTGCAAAATTTCTCTTTGCCTGTCCTCCATATTTATCCTTTACTCACTGATCCTTCTTTTGTTCTTTCATCACCATTTCATGTTTTGTATTTTACTCTTTTTTCAACCGAGTTCTCTTACAATCAACTACAAGATATAAAAGGAGATACAAAAGTGGGGAAGAGCAAGAAATGAAAATAAAATAGTGGATACAATAAAATACTAATAGTAGCATATTTGTTATTAATAGTCTCTCTTGTCTACTCTCCCTTGAATCTCTTCTTTTATCTATTTCTTCTATTTTTTTTCCCCTCATAGTTCCCAAGCTTTGCCATCTCACATTTCATTCTTTCTATTATCTCAGCATCTCCTCCCAAAGAAAGCTCTTGGGCGTTTCTGCCCAGTGATCTTGTTTCATGGAAGCAATTTCTTCATCATGTGTTTTTAATTCACTTTGCAATTTTTCTCTTGTGAGAGATCTAAATCTGTTATTTTCTTTTTCTGTCCTTCCACCTCCTCCTCCTCTTCTCCCTTTCTCTCCTTCCTTCTCCATGTTGCTTGTTATATCTCTTTGTTGTTGTTTGATAAGGGGAATAAAATTAGATTAATTGGTTAACATACTTTCATCACTAATCCATTAATGAACATATTTTGTTTTTTATTATTTTTCTTTTAATAACATTAATAATAGAATAAACATCCATAAAACCACCATTCAATATTAGAAACTGGAATATTGAGTACATCAACAACTGTTTATACCTCCCTCATTCTATCTCTCACCCTCATCCAAACTAATTACTATTTTTTATTATACTTCTGCCTTTCAAAAATAGAATTCTATCACATAAATGTTTTATTTGACATGCATGTTACACATGCTTTATAAACATATATGTACATGCATATGTATTCCTAAAACAAGTTGTTTTACTTGTTTTCAACTTCATAAAGTCAAACTAAACATATGATATATGATGCATGAAAAGATTTTCAAATTTATCATTGGTCAGGAAAGTAAAGAGCAAGACTATATTAATGGTATTTTATAACTATTCTATTGGCATGAATTTAGTGTAATAATATTATGTTTGAGATCTCTTTTACATAACATTCCTTTTCCTCCTTTTTTTCTCCTTTGTTATAGCAAATTTTTGTAAGTTTATTGGTTGCCATTCTCGTTTTATTACTTTTGATGAAGGTGGTTTTCAATTCCTGATATCAATTATTTACAGAAAAACAATCTATATTGTGTGTGGACTGTGTTCCTATATGTCTGAATTTTTTTAAATCCAGGATTTTGAATGTGCGTTAATTAGGTCTTAATTTTCCCCAACAAATATGTATTGGTTTAGATCTGTCCCCTATGTTTGTCACAATGAAATTAGTAGTAGGTCCAGGAAACTCCAGGCACTAATTGGTGTATCTTGTTTTTGCTATCTGACAGTGACTAACTAAGGTTTTAAGATTGCATAGATTATGTTCTCACCCTTAAAATATGTATATTTTGAGGCCATATGGAGCAATAAGGCCTGGATTTATCCTCAATCTACAATCACTTAATATGTGGACAAAACATATGAAATAACAGTTGTCAGATTTGTCAGATGCTAATCCATGAAAAAGGAGAAAAAAAATGAGAAAGCTCTAGAAGTGTGTCAGTTTAATTCATGAAGAAAATTTCCATGCTTCTGGGCAAATTAAAGAAACTCAGGAAGAACCCCACAATCTGAGCTGAGGAGAAGAAAGTTAGTAGTCAAGGACTCCAAAGTAGGTAGAGTTCGCAGGCAGAATACTAGACAAGAGGAAGCTTCACTGATGGAAAAAGAAAACACTCTGGGTAAGCTTTGAATATTGTACTAGGTGCTGATCAGTGTATGTATGAAGAAACCTACTGGAGACCAGGTTAAAAAAGAAACAACACCCCCCACCAAAATAAAAATTAAAAAAGTAAAACTATTAAATGGAGCAGGCAGAAAATTCCCTGGAGTTCAAACAGGGCCAGGAGTAATTATGTCTCCACCAGCTAGAGTAGAAAAATCTTGCAATACATGGGATACCAGGTAAAATATTAAAGGGTATTTTCAAAGTGGTAGAAAAAATTAGTCCTAAAATAACTTCTGTTCTGCTCCTGCCAAACAATCCTTACCAGCAGGACTCAAAGAATCAAACTGTTTCAAATTTACCTACATCCATAAACAAAGCTCAAGAACCTTTTGAAGAATATGGGCATCCAAGAAAATTGACAATGTCTAGCATCCAATAAATAATTGTCAGGCATTAAGAAAGCAAGCTCTAAGATCCATAAAGAGTAGAAAAAAATTAGTTAAATCAATCTAGAATTGACACATGATGGGATTAATATATAGGGATAGCATGACAGTTTTATAACATGCTCCATAATATAAAACAGAATATGAATATGTTAAGAACGTAGTAGATATTTAAAAAGATCCAAAAATGTAACACCTGCTGTTGCCCCCAGCGCCAGCACCAGAACTGCCACTTGCACCTGCTGCCAGCCCCCAGTGCCAGCCGTAATCACACAGCGACTTCAGAAAGTGTGAGCAGCAGCTGCCAGCCCTGATTGCCCCTCAGGGCTTCTCCACCTCCCCCCCTGCTGCCCCAGAGGGGTGGTTGGGGCCAGCAGCTACTGCTTGGACCCACTGACAACTGTGGCCCCCAAGGTCAATTCCTACTGACTGCTTCCCCACCCCCCATGTATAAGCTATATTCTCTGATTATTGGCATGACTTTTCACTTTTTCATTGAAAAGTAGATACTAAAAAAAAATACTGTGGTAACTCTGGAAATTAGATTGCCTTTCCCCAGAGGTTGTTTGCTATTTGTTTTGTTTTCAGTGAATTTCCTGGACTAATTTTTTATGGTCTGCTTTCTTTGTCAAGTCTCTATTGGGTTAGCTTAGTGGTCAACTCATTATTGGACAAATATTTCCTCTAATTCCAGCTCAAAGAAGTATCAATGGTTATTTAAATGTGCACAAGTAGAATTCTGTGTTATACCTGAAGAGGAAAGGTCTTAAATTTTAAATCTCACTAGAACCACAGAAGGAGAGGGGCAATTGACCCAAAATAGGAGGAAGAAAGCAAAATACAATTATATATTCAGGAGCCACTCCAAGAATATGCTATTATTCCTATACATTCCTGGGCTTACCTTTGACAAAAGCAATATAATTACCAAGCAACCTGACCCCTTTAAGACCAAGATTAGTGCAGGCCCAGATTTAACTACGGTAGGTCCTTGGGTTACTTTGGAGATCTGTTCCTACAGCATGATGTAATGCGATTTTCGCTGTAAGTAAAACCCACCACATAAGCAACTGTGTCACTCACATGGAGCACATACACAGCAGTAATGAAGTGAAATGGTAAAAAAAAAAAAAAAAAAAAAAAAAAAAAAAAAAAGTAAAAGATAACAAATCCTGACCTTGTGGTAAATAAATAATGAAAATCACAAAGCACTATATGTGTATATATTGGAATGACGGAACTTTTTCTCTTTATAAATAAGTGGAAGGAGGCGATTAACCACAAAACAACCCATATAGAGTCCGATATAACCCAAGGACTGCCTGTATAGGGAATGCTTCAAATAAGACATTTTACTGATCTCCTGACTAACCATAGTCTGATTTTAAAGTACAAATTTTGAAAACCCTAGACCAGGCCTAAATATTCCATCTTAATCTAAACCAATCTGACTTTGGGGTTTGATGAACTAGCCTTCATTCAATTCTCTTTTGTCATTAGTAGTGATATGGATTCATATACTTACGTGAAAACTTTGCTAATTAGGAAAAAGAAAAGTTTGAAAGCAGAATGCCAATCCAGAAAGAAGATAAGAGCATTGTTTGTTGATTGATTTCCAGATGGAAAGCAAGAAGTTATTGACCTCAATCAACATGCTCAATTGAAAGGGAAATACTTACCTGGCAGGGGAGATACTATGATCACGAAGGTAGTTTTTCCAGGGTGAGGCTTATCCATTGCACTCTGGATGTGCTGAGCTCCGTTATTTCCCTAAATGTGAAAAATTTGAAATGCATAAGTTGTGGTAGTGGGGAAAAAGAAAGGGAATCATAGCCAAAAGTAGACCTGTTACAAGTCACCAGGTTTGTGTCTTTGCCTGGGGCCTGTATGATAAAATGGCAGAAACAGATTTGAGTTGAAAATATTGAAAGCATCATTCAATTGCACCTAATTTCTATTAATAAATATTCATAACTCATTTTGAAATATAGCAGTGAACTAAATTATCAGTGGAACTCTCTATTAAATAACTTGTGAGACAAAGACAATGAGCTCTTTTGTGGTACATGTCCTATATTTACAACTATTTAATGACTATAAGTCCCTATATGTAAAAAATCTGGTTTCCAGAAGGTCCTGGGAAGCATTCCAAAGAGAGCCAGATTCTTAAAAAGAAAATAAAAAGTGTCATAGTGTATCACAATGTTTATTACATTGAGACAGTTAAACTTTAAGAAATTAAACAACACTAGTTGAAAAAAAAAAACAGTTTTCTAAATAATAGCAGGTTAATCATGGTGAAAAATTTTATCCAAACATACCTACCCCAAAGGAATTACAATAAATGCCTTTTTTGGTAGGTTAAATTTTAAGTGGTTAAAATAGCTGATAGTCTTTTAACTTGTACAATTTTAATCACATCTATTCCCATTAGTCACATCAAATCTACATTAAAACTAAATGCACACTCACATCTTTGTGCTAAAAGTATAGCACTTCCTTATGTAGACTCTCCAATCTTGCTCTTGCCTAATTTGTCTATGTAACAAAATGTATCAGTTTTGGGCATCATAGTCTAAGTGACTAACCATTTGACTGGTAGCTATGACATGCACGGTCCACCATGGGGGAGACACTCTGGTAGATTAGCTTGCTGCTGGGGTCTAGCCGATCAGTACTGGGTGAGACGGGCTGGACACACCCTGGAACCCTCCCATGGTCCCTCCCTGGCCCCAACTGTGCCACCAGTGGGGTCCTTTGGCCTGGCCTTTGCCCTCTCACAATCCAGGACCTCTTGGGGGATGTCCCAGGCCGAGGGACCCCACCAGTGCACGAATCCATTTATCGGGCCTCTACTATAAATTTTAAAGAAAGATATAACCCAACACTGATATACAAGTTAAAAAATGTCTTTCATTCTAGACCTTGGTCAAACATAGTTTATTTTTGTTAAAAAACTCTGTGTAATCTTACTAGAAACTAATTTAGCCTGTCTAGTGTGGCTCAGTAGTTGAGCTTCGACCCATGAACCAGGAGGTAATGGGTTTGATTCCTGGTCAGGGCACATGCCCAGGTTGTGGGCTCAAACCGGAATAGTGGGCGTGCAGGAGGCGGCTGATCAATGATTCTTATTAGGGGTGTCGAACTCAATCAGAGAAGGGGCCAAAATCTAAAATCCAGCCTAAATCGCGGGCCGAATGGTTTACTGAACAGTCATAAACTGTCATTGTGATGGAAACGCAGCGGAGTGCAGTGATGACAGCACGGTGCGGGCCACATTGCAAGGCCTGGCGGGACGGATTTGGCCCGAGGGCCTTGTGTTTGACACATGTGTCTTAGATATTTCTCTCTCTCTCCCCCCTCTCCTTTCTTCTCTCTGAAATCACTAAAAATATATTTTTAAAAAATAGAAGCTAGTTTAACTCATCATATACTGCAACACTTAATAGTAAGTAGAATTTTTTTTTTTAAACCTGAGACTATGCAATGGACTCTCTTGCTTTATGAACAGCTGCAGATGAACCGTTAATTGCCATTGGTAAAATCTAACAAACATGAGTTTTGTTACTTTTACTACATTTTAAAAATAAGCCCTCATTTTTTATTTTTTTTTTAAGATTCGAGGAATTTAAAACCATTGTAAACGTTTAGAACTATTCTGTTTCAGAAACAGTTATACAGTCATTAAATTATCAAGATACCACATCGGTTTAAAAATAAAGGTATTCTTCTATACCATTTGTATAGCAGTAACTTGGAGCTAGAAATAAAAATATGTATATATTTGTAATAGAGATTATATTGCATATATGTACTACTGTGTATTGAGTGCCTACAACTATATTTTTGGAATTTCAGTTTTTATGTCATATGTAGCATGTTTTAATGCTAGAAAAGTCTCAACGTATTTTGAGAAATAGAAACTTTCAAATGTGTAATTGGGAGCTAATCCTGCTCCCTTCTAGCCATGAAGGGAGTAACTGTCATGCTCCCTACACCCAAATTAAACTGTAAACACAGTACTGGAGGATAAGTCATCAAAATACTTGGTAATTATCCATAACATCATTCAAAAACACCTAGAGCCCATTGAGATTTATAAGTCAGAATTCAGGTCAGAGTACCTGATCTGCACTTTCAGAAAATTATTCAAGTGTGTTTCTCCTCACCTCATCGTTTAAAAATATACAGCAGAGTCTTTCATACCCTGGCCAAGAAAATGGTTGCATGCCCATGTCTATACTGACTCCAATCCAGGAGTTTTAAGTACTAAATACCTTTTTGTATTCCCCTGAGAAAATCTCACACCAAATACATTTGGGAGAGAGGCAGATTTTAATAAAGATTTTATAGAAGATAAAAAAAAAATATTTCACATCAACCTCTGCCACATACCCTGCAGCATATCATTTCATAAGTACCCATACAATCTGTGTATTCTTCATAGTCCCTCTGGCTGTTCTACCAGTTGCTAGCTCAGAAAGAAGGCGGTTTTCTTTTCCTTTCACTATATAAAACCTGGGTTTTGTCACCACAGTGCAGAAAGTTTTTTACATATATTTTTTAACTTTTTTAATTACAGTTGACATACAATGTTATAGCTTCAGTGTTCAAAATAGTGATTGCACATTTCTGTAATTTATGAAGTGATCATCCAGATAAATCTAGTATCCATATGCCACCATACATAGTTATTATAATATTATTGACTATATTACCAATGCTATATTTTACATCGCATGACTATTTTGTAACAATCAATTTGTACTTCTTAAACCCTTTCCTCTTTTCACTCATTTTCCCCCTAACACTCCTTCCCATCTGGCAACCATCAAAGTGTTCTCTGTGTCTATAAGTTTGTTTCTGTTTTGTTTGTTCATATATTTTGTGTGTGTGTGTGTATGTGTGTGTGTGTGTGTGTGTGTGTGTTTTAGATTTCATGCATAAGTGAAATCATGTGACATTTGTCTTTCTCTGAATACAAAACTAAAAAATTAAAAGGGCATTTATTTACTTAGCTTTCATACTGAAGCAACCAACATGAAATATATAATCTCCCCAATATATTTAGGAAAGTTAGATGAAGGATAGAGGACATCTAGTGTCACCCAACTATGAAATCATATCAGTTTGACAATCCCTGCACCCGGAAGTACTTAATATGATTTTTCTCCAAATGGTTGTCCCAAAGGAAGATCTCCTTACTTTGGGGACATGTATGAGCTTCTCAGATTTTTTTTTTTTTTTTTTTTTTTTTTACTATATTTTTTAAGTAGAGAATTATCCAGAGAAAATACAGTCTCATATATATTTGCTGACTTGGAAAACCCTCCAATTCAATCCAAGGTTAAAACTGTACTTTCTAACTCATGTTTAAAGCTATATAAATTCTTAGTTCACATATCAACAGAGTATTTCCCTCTACTTAATTCATTTGAGAGTACTTTATTTTGTAAATTCTTATGGATTACCTACTATACTAACCACAGAAATGATCCAATCTGCCACGATTATTCTTTAAAATATAAGTAAAAATCCATCTCTGTCTCTCTGCAGCCTGCCTTTAACCCTGAGGAGCTGACTTCTAATCAACAGAGCTTTGCCTGCCCTCTGACTTCCTATTAAGTTTGCCCATTGGAAGGCACTGCCAGGAATGGGGACAGAGGTCAAGGTATTTATTCTCCCTGATTTATATGTCACCCATTCTGGTAGCAGCTGATTCGCTTGTCCCATGAGTCATCTACATATATAAAAGCCTAAGTGATTGGAATGACCAGAACAACCAGTTGCTATGATATGCACTGACCACCAGGGGGCAGACGCTCAATGCAAGAGCTATTCCCTGGTAGTCATTGCACTCCCACAGTCAACCTCCTCTGGCCAGCAAACCTCCTGCAGTCCCTCTATCCAGCTGGCAGGCCATGATCACCCAAATGGGGCTGGGCCCTGGGCTGGGATGGGGAACTGGGACGATGGGCAGTGGATGCAGCCCTATTCCCAGGGGGGCTGAGGACCGGCTCCCTCATTGGGGCTGGTAGCCAACCTCTTGTGCTCTGTCCCTCCCCTTGGCCGGCAGGCCCCAGTTGGCCCGCCACCTGCCCACCCAGGGGCAGTGCAGTGATGAGAGAAGGAGAAGGGGAGGCGGGGAACTGTGCAGTGGTGGAGCACCAACAATGGTGGCATTAGTGTGCGGCATCCATTCTTTCAGTACCCATTTGGTGACTGTCACCTCCTCTCTGACCTGGCCCTGATCGACTTGGCCCCAAACAGCCCTGATCTCAGGCCAGGCCTAGGGACTCCACCAGTGCATGAATTTCATGCATCGGGCCTCTAGTTTGGTGATATCTGCTGCCCTCTGCTGGTAATCTCTAAGTGTTTCTCCAACTCTTGTTCCTATAATTTTGTCCCCACCTTTGTAAATAGTTTCCTCTTTAAACCCCTTTTGTATGCCATCCTTTTCCTGCTAAGACCCTGCCTTTTTTACTGCTCAGGTATAATCTTATAGAGAGCCAGATATAGATGTAAACAATCTCTTATATCTAGTATTATAATCAAGATAACTTAAAAGTACAATGAACACATTAGCGGATAGTCCTAGTTGTCTGTTCAGAATCTATTTTACTTCCTTGCTTACAGAATCCTAACCTTGTTGGATTAGTGCCATATTCAGTTAAAGATACTGTCTTCCAGCTTCCCTGACTGCTAGTTTGGATAGAAGCCTCCCAGGTGGAGTTCCTGGGAAAATGGTTGCATTTCTGTTAAAAACAGACAGATTTAGCTAGTACACAGACTTTCCTTTTATTTTTTATGTCTTCCTGCATGGGCTGAAGATTCAATATCTGGAAGCACAGTAGTCATCCTGAGACCAAAGAAGTAAAGCCGTTTCACAAGATGTAATAGAATAGGAAGCTAGAAAGAGCTTTAATCTTTGGTAATTTCCAAAACTCAACTACCTACATGTATCTCAACTTATTAGTGGGAAAAACAAGCCCTATTTGCTGGACTTATTATAGTCTGTTCCTGATACATGCAGGTGACCAAACCCCAGGTAATATGAATGGGTCCAAAATGACTGACTCTGTGTAAAGACATGGCCAAGTATTGTGTACAAGGAAAATAAGCTTTAAATATCTGAGTCTAAATCTAGTATGTATGGAACAAGGGAAGAAGAGACTAGGGAAAGAAATGAGGTTGGAAGATAGATAACAGCCGGGTCATAAAGCAGCTTATCTACTGGGTCCACAGAGTTCAGGTTTTATTTTGTCAATAAGAAGGGGTGTGTTGCCAGGACCGGTTTGGCTCAATGGATAGAGCATTGGCTTGGGGACTAAAGGGCCCCGGGTTCGATTCCGGTCAAGGGCACGTACCTTGGTTGCGGGCATATCCCCAGTAGGGGGTGTGCAAGAGGCTGCTGATCGATGACTCTCTCTCATTGATGTTTCTAACTCTCTATCTCTCTCCCTTCCTCTCTGTACAAAAATCAATAAAATATATTATAAAAAAATAAAAATAATAAAAACTGGGAGCTTTAAAAAAAAAAAAAAAGAAGGGGTGTGTTAATTTCATTGCTTTCAGATTAAATAATTAAATATTGGTATTCCTACTAAAGATGACTTAAGTCATATATTCATTTATTTGTACTCATTTAATGAGAGGCCCATATGTATATATGAGGTTACAAGGTAGATTCAGAGGCTCAGTAATGTCCTAGGCTTAGTTACTATGTGATTTTCTTAGCTTTCCCATTACTGGGAGCATTATGGCAGTCAAACTTCAGGCACCATATCCTAAAGATAAAAGCGGGATGCAAATTAAACATCTCCTTTCTCATTTTTATTTTTTATCAAAGAGGAAGATCTTTCTTTGAAACCCCCATCAGACTTCTCTACACGTCTTACTGGCAGAACTACGTAAGTTATATATCCCTAAACTTACCTTTGGCAAAGGGGAATGATATAATAGAAGGTGTTCAGTAGCTGCCGCCCCAAAATATGCCACTTTGGCATGAGGATTATTTTGAGCTGAAGGCAAATGAGGAAAATCAGGCACCAGATGAGCCCTCTGGCCTCCTCCAATCTGTCTAAAAGCAGAACTTAAATTGCTCTCAGGGAAGGGCTAACAACCCTATCATTAGAGACAATGGTGAGATGGCACCTAAATGGACCTATGCAAATAAACCTTACTAAGTAACCCTTATCTTC
Source organism: Pipistrellus kuhlii (assembly GCF_014108245.1). Lineage (NCBI taxonomy): Eukaryota > Metazoa > Chordata > Mammalia > Chiroptera > Vespertilionidae > Pipistrellus > Pipistrellus kuhlii. Next base: position 14,118,274 of record NW_023425449.1, read on the forward strand.
CTTTAGTTCCCTCAATATACCTATGTTCCCACAGTTTGCTAACCCTGAAAGCCTAAACCTCTTTTCATTTGTCTTACTGCTTCTTTAGAAATTCTTTTGTTCACATGCTATATAATCCCCAAGTTCTAACCACCCCTTTGAGTTACTCATCCCTGAGTACTTTCTGCTCATGCCCAATGCATGAGAAGTAGAGAATTTTATTTTTACTTTAAAATGTATATTTTTTGCCTCTCTGCTCATCTTCCCAGTAAGAGACCTTCAACTTTTGGCTTTGTATATGATGACCTAGAATAAAGACTGTTTCCCAGCCTTGCTTTGAAAGAAATTATGACCCTGTGACTAAGATCTAGCCACTAGGTTGTAAACCAGTAAATTACCTTCTTAAAAGACACTGGGGATGCTTTCTTTGCCTCTTTCGTTTTTTAGTTCTTTCTCTTTCCTGCTGCCAAGATGGCAGGAGTGATAACTGCAGCTTGAGCAGATACCTGGGGCCATGAAATGACTTTAGGGATGGAATTCTCCCATGGCAGGGCTATAAGATAGAAAGAACTTAAATCCTGTAAACTATGTAAAAAACAAAACAAAACAAAAATACCTACCAGGTGAATTCTAAACTACCAATGCCAACTTTTGGACATTATCATGAAAAAGAAAAAGAAATAACATTATATTTAAATTGCTATTATTTTTGTCCTCTGTTATTTGCAGCCAAGTTTAATATTGTACTAATGACATAAACTGTTTATGGTTTATCCCTTATGGTCAGTGATGACTTAAACTTCAACAAAAGAATCACTAAGTAAGAATGGAAAAAATGATTGTAGAATGTGCCACAGTGTTTTCTGAAGGAAATCAGTCAGTACATGTCAGGAAAGATGGAACAGAAATCTATTTCTGTATTACATGAAAGTATGAAAACTTCTATGTCAACTGTTTCATAAAGTCCTCAAGGAACCAGTCTCCATTTAGTTCACTGTTCTGCCATCCTTAACATGTGGTCCCATCCTCTTTGCCCAAGAGAACAGCTGGAGCTTCATTCCTCATATCTTCATCCCACCCAGCAGGCTGGGGAAAAGATTTGAAGAATAAAGGAGACAAAGATTTCACATCAGTCATCTTCTAAGGAAGGTTCCTTTAAGCTGCCACATGACACATCCAATTATATGCAGAATTTAATCATATGCTCAAAATTGTGACTTTTATTCCCATAGAAGAAAGAAGGAGTGGCTATTGAATGATAGCAGTCTGAGTCACAATTATAATTTTCATTTTTACAGACGAGGAAATGAACACTCAGTAACTTGTCCCTGATTACACATCTGGTTCATATCAGAGCCAGGATATGAATCCCTTTCTTCTTTATCCAACTTCAGCACTCATTTCACTGTACTGCTACAGCCTCCCTCAGTTGAAATGTGAAATGGTTCTTTTTTCACAATGATTCTTTTTCCTCAAAACAGATACAGTATTACAAATAAACAAAAAACATTTTGAACAAGTCAATGCAATAAATATGTCGCATCCACCATTATTCTAGTCCTTGATTTTCTATCTTTGCCTTTTGGTGATGTATTAAAATTTTTATATTAATTTCTAGCTTAGTCCTATTTTCTCTCTATTTGGGTCTTGTTTTTTTATCCTGCTAGTTAGCAATGTCATCTTCATTTTTTCCCTTTACCCTCGATAACATATACCTTGTACGTGATGGTTTTGTTATAAAATTACACACTTGTCTTGAAGCATCACTTGACATTTTCCTTCTGCATTATATCCTGTAGACAAAACCATCCACCATGTCAGTTTTACATGACTCATGTTTATCATCCCAACCTGTGTTGAACTTTTTGAAATACTTTCCTATATTGCTCCAATGATCCTCTTCACTTGCTCTGAAAATTCAGGTACTCATTGCTTCTGAATCCTTATGGAAAATGCTGATTGCTCCCTCAAATGTATGAGGAACTGATTTTCCAGTAATTCTAACGTCCATTTTAAATAACGTCCCTTCTTTCAATATTCTCTATACTACAATCTCATTTATTTTCTACATCAGTCATGATATTTTTTCTATTTTTTCAGAGCAGCTAATGCCTGAACTTCAAATGCCATCACATAATCTTGCCACTCTCCTTGTCACAGTCATCTTCGCAGCATATCCTGACATCTTGAACTATCTTCTATAATTTCTAAGCATTCCATCAATCTTTCAATCTCATAATAATAATTTAAAAATCTTGCCTGTCAAATGACTCCAATTTCTCTCCCTTCATATTTTAAATGTTCCCTCGTTGATAAAAAATAATATGTAATATGCCCGGCTGGTATTGCTCAGTGGTTGAGCATTGACCTATGAACCCGGGAGGTAATGGTTTGATTCCCAGTCTTAGCACATGCCAGGGTTTCTGGCTGGATCCCCAGTAGGGGGCATGCAGGAGGCAGCAGATCAATGGTTCTCTCTCACCATTAATGTTTTTATATCTCTCGCCCTCTCCCTTCCTCTCTCTGAAATAAAAATATATATATATATGTCTTTTAAAAAATCAATAATGTGTAATGCAAGACTTCTGTTGGTTAGTGATTTGATTTAATTTGTCAACTAGCAAGAACTTTGATCTGAATTCAGGCGTTTCTCATTGAATTGTTTTTGTGATTTTTTTGGAGGATAGGTCCAGTTTGGGCCTCTCTTTGAATAATTCCTGAAAACATAGCAATATAAACTGCTATCTATATATCTTTGCTAAAATTAGGAATGAGTTCATCACAAATTTGGCATTGACTACACTTAACGTGGAGAATAATGGAACACTTCCCAGTAAGCAGGAATTGTAATATGTAAGTAATGTTCTGATAAAATTATAAAATATGAGGTCGGAGATCAAGCAGTTTATGAAAAGCAGCAGGTCTCAAGAGAATGTTTCCACTATAGACATATATTAGTGGTTTAATGACAGAGCTTTTGACATTGTAAACCTTATAAATGCCTTCATATGATTCACCTCACTGGAAAAATACAAAAGGTGGAAAGAAGACATCTACTTAGCAGGAAAATAACAAAATGGTAGTCATTTATTATTTTTTATTAAGCCAATAGGAGCTGTATTTATTTTATTCTGGAAAGATCACTAAATGTACTTCAACAGAAAATGATAGGGAAGTTGTTGGGTTCTTTAAGTATGTTTATCTAAAAGATTCCCTTTACACTGTGGGAAAATATCAAAATTCATATTGAAGGATCTTTTATTTGTTAGCCTTCAAAAGTTGACTTTCAAAGCCACAGTATAATTAAGGTGAACTGCAAACCAGCTCTATTCTTAGTTTTGGCATGGGTTTGTTGTTGATTTTTTTTATGTGTTACTTATTATATTCAGCAATTTAATTTTCTTCTGACTTTATCTCTTCCTACAATTCTTTAAATTATTGGGGACTCCTATGAGAAATGTAAGGCTGTTCTATCACAATTTCTGACAAAAAGCTTAAATGTTTCATGATATCCTTGTTTTGTCTATCAAATGGCTTGCATGAAAGACAACAATTTTTTCTTTTAAATTCGTTTTTCTTTAATTGCATTATTTAATTTAGTTAACAAAACTAAAAATGATCGCCAAAATGATATCCCTGTTAACCTTTTCATATTAAGTAAACAGTATATAACTATCTGGGCTTATAAACTATTATTACCACAACTAATTAGATCTTTTATTTCATTTTAATATTTGAAAACATTCAATAGATCCTTATTTTTTGTAACAAAGGAAAATGAAAAGTTTTTAAATGAAAATTTACCCATTATTTCCTTATCACCTAAGCTGTGATTTAATTTCTAGTATTTGAAAATGTGTGCTAGAATATTCTTAGCTAAATATTAAAATGCTGTCAGACAGTTATTAGTACTGTTCACTGATTATATCTGTATCTCTGGCTCTGGCTTACAGTAAGATTATACTTTCTTTTCCCTTGTTTGGGGGCCTATGTCTAACTTTGGCCAATGAGCTGTGAGTGGAAATAACCTGTGTCTTTTTCAGGCTGCATTTTTATGTCCTGGTGAGATACCATCCTAAGGTATCTGTTTTGGCAAGGCAATCCATAAAGTTTGAGATGATGGCTTCTCTGTGAATCTAGGCCCCTTAGTGGCTATGATGTGGTGAGACCCTGCTGACTAAAAATGGACATGTAATGTTAGCCAGAAATATCATTTACTGTTTTAAGCTTCGGTTCTAGAGGTAGATTTCTTTTTCTTTTGCCATAGCATAATCTATCCTGACTAAAACAGAATGTTTAGGTCTTTGAATTTAGGGTCTCTATTTTTTCAGTCTCTATTCACATTAATTGTGACACTTATCTTGGTCCACTATAAGAAAACTTAGTAAAGATATAAGAAAAAATATAGGGAGATATAGAGAGTTCAATGAACTAAAGGCTCAGGAAAAAATATTTTTAAATATAACACTATAAGAAAGCACAGAAAAAGTTACATTCCAAATTTCTTAGATTTCTTCATTAATTTCTTTTAAATTATGAAAGGAACTGCATATTAAAGAAATAAAATTATATATAGAAATGTAGAAAAATGCAAAATAATCACTTTTCAGATACATAATATAAATCATGTTAGTATTTTTATGCTTCCTGTCATTTTTTCTATGCATATTCAATGTGTGCATGTATTTGCAAATGTAATAATGCACTATGTGAATTAAAGTAATAAAAAATAAGAACTAGAAGGAAGTGTATTTAAATATTCAACTGAGTTTATGGAAATGAAGACTTTTGATATTAATAAATATAAAGTGAAAACCACTGCAAAATTAATTACATTAAACCTTAATTAAATTCGTAACAATAAAAGACATCCTAAAAAGACCATGACACAATATACTGTGTAGCCTAAAGTTGAATTTCGTATCCACGAAAAGCATATAAAACTCTATGCAAGAAAAAAATGGTTATGTTTAATTCCTAGATGATTGTAGGTTTTATATTCTGTGACTCAGACTATACATCCAAAAGTGTATCATGAAGACTTCATAATCTAGTTGTCAAAACAAAATCAATTTACATGAAAATTTCACAAAAATAAATCAATTGCAGAATTAAGAGCTAAATTTTGTAATATAGACTGAAAATATTGTAATAGTTCAAAGAAAGGAAATATTTATAAGGGTAATCAGAGAATCTGTCTTTGAAAACATAAGAACTAAGCTTAGCTTTGATTGTTCATAATAAAGAAGAAGGCTTTCTCTTTGTATGGATCATATATGAGCTCAGTCTTGAAGTTTGTTGTAATGGAGCTCACTATTAGAGCAAGGGCATGGGGAAGAACAGGTACAAAGGACCTATCTAGCAATGGGTCTAGCCCTGCAGGGGTGGGCTCAAGGTCTAAGTCATGATGTCTAAATGGATTGGCAAAGGCTGGTACTCAGTAAATCTGTTATGGATGATAAATGTCTTCATTAATGTGGGCTTCTATAACAAAATACAAAGACTGGGTATCTTAAACAACAAACATTTATTTCTCCCAGTTTGGGAGATTTGAAGTCTTAGATCAGAATGGCCAGGTTCTTAGAGAAGGCTGTCTTCCTGGTTTGTAGATGGCCATCTTCTTTTGTGATATTCTCACATGATGAAGAAAAAGAGAGCTAATTCTTTCCATCTTCTTATAAGGACACTAATCCCATCATGGGGGCTCCACCTTCCTGACCTCATTATCTCCCACATGCCCCACCTCTAAATACCATCACATTGGGGTGACATCGGTTAATAAAATTATATAGGTTTCAGATATACATTTCTGTAATACATCATCTGTATATTATATACAACTTTTAAAGTGTGGTGAAACTCTCCCTTTTTTCCACTTTGAGGAGAAGTGTATCATATAATACATTTATGTAAATGCTACCACAAGCACTCTGGTAAGAACTACGTATATAGAGGGGGAAAGCATATAAAAGGAGTAAAAGTACTAACAAACATATAGTTTATATACTATTATACATTGATGTTATGTAATATAATTACAATGTGTTTTATTCATTTTTGCGCATTTGTCATACATTTATTTAGCAAGTATGTGTTGGGCAACGGCTGTGCTGTGTGCACAACAAGACAAGATCTTCCCCTTCTATTTTTTTCTGCTCCCTGAGTGACATATTAAATTTTTCAAACAATTTAAACTTTTTATTGTCTTTGCCAAAAAGTCGTCTCCTCTAGGGCTTAAGCTCCATGAGCAATACATGAATTTACTCTCCCACAAACCACAGAAAAGTTATCAAGCTCCTTTCTTATGGAGAAGCATGAAATTTTCTTCATAAGGGAATAGTTCTACTATAAAATGCCAGAGAACACACTCTCATTTCCACAGTCTCCCCCAAGTGCCTTCAATCACCCTAATTCCAATCGACTTCAAAGGGAGCTCAGGAAAGATATGGTGGAGGAACCAGAAGTTGGCAGGAGTTGTACCCAACACATCCTCAAACCACAGTGTGTTAAAAACACAAACCTTTCATGAAGCTAAGTGCCAACAAATGATACTTAGCATTTTCAAAGAGCTTCCCAATGGCCTAATTAAATGTTATGAGGTCAATCAGTATTATTAGCCTCATTGTGTAGATAAGAAAATGGAGACACAAAAAGGTTAAGTGATGTGCCCAGGCATTCAAAGTTCAACAGCGTTCTTGGTAGTGTTTGAACTCAGAGGGTCTGACAACCAAGGAATGCTTTAAGTCATCTTCCAGTTCCCCTAGAAGGTTTCTAGCTCACTGTAATTTATCAATCACCATTCATTAACTTAATAGTTGTTAGATGTTTGATATAATTTCCAAAGGTGAGGGTGTGAAGCCCACATAAAAAATAACCAGAATTTCTTACCAAATAGCTTCAAAACCAATGAAGTATATTAGAGACCATTAAGATTCTGCTGAATATGGAATTCGCTTAATAGATAACTCTAAAGTTATCAGTAATTTATATATTTTCATTTTTTATGTATATCTTAGTGATAAATGTAAGGTGAGGACTTTTCTATTGTTATTAACTCAATGAAAATCTTTAAAGTTCCCATGAACTCTTACAAATTTTCTAGTACTCCTATAATTGCAAGAGGTCATTCAAAATGCTTTTAAATCAAAGTCTGACGCATTTAAATGATGCAACTGAAGTTGTAGTCTTAGAAAAAAATTGTTAAATAACCCCCACCACATTGATATTAAGTATTGGCTTAATATCATCCTCTTGATAAAAAGATTGATATAATAAAGTATTATTTAGGCTATTCACTTACCTACTGTGAATAATAAATTCATTGAGAGTTTGTACAAGAACCATTGTTGTGGAGTATGTCTATACATACTAAACTTTAAATCTCTGGTATATGCTTTTTCAAAATAGGGTTTTAAACTAGCAGTTGTTTGTTTTTTTCATCTAACTAACTTTGTTTCATCTCTAGTTAAGTCAAAAATCCATGTTTATGTTTTCCCCACCCCAGCATTACATAATAAATTGTCACATTTTTAGTAGTTTGTTTAATATGATTTTAATAAGTATAAATAAAATTGATCTTTCAATACTGTTTTAGTAATAATAATAGTAAAATTAAGTTTTTAATTTGGCCACATTCTTTTTTTTTTTCTAGGAAATACTATTTTGAAATGTGAAATATTTTTTTAGATTTCTGCACTCTACCCCTCTTCAGTGTGTCACAGGCAGTCCTTTGATGTTGCTTAGAAGATATGTACAATATTAGTACAATTTAGTTAATATAATGGATATACTTCTATTAGCCCAGAAATCAGCTTTCCTTTTCTAAAGCAAATTTTTCCATCAATTTTTCTTCCTAGATCTTGAGGACTTTCTCTTTGACAGTCTCCCCAAGTTATCATTAAAATAGATATGGAAGTATTTATGGTGTAGTGATTAAATTCTGGAGTTCACTCTGTTTAGCTTTAAATCCTGACTTAGCCAGTATCCAAGTACAGGCAGTCCTGGGTTATATTGGACCGACATATGTACATATGTAGTTGTTCCATGGTTACGTTGCCATCTCCCATTTATTTATATAAAAAAAAAAATCCATCATTTCCATGTATGTACATGTGCGTTTTATGTTTGTTTGTTTTTTTAATTTATTTAACACATGTAAAGGTCAGGAATTGTCATCTTTCTTTTAAATTTTTGTTACTGTTTCACTTCATTACTGCTGTGTGTGTGCTTCATGTGAGTGACGTAGGTGCCTATATAGGTGGGTTCTGACTTAAGGTGATGCAACCTGAGATCTGTCTTACAATGTTGGCCAAGCTGCTTAGCCTCTCTAAGACTCAATTCCATTCTTCAGGGGATTGTATGAATTAAAAGAAATAAAACAGAGGAAGCACTAAATATAGTACCTGAAATAAAACAAGTGCTCAATAAAGGTCAGTTATTATTGGTAGAATGAAAACCGTGGCACTTGCAGATTGGTCAATTTATTCTTAGCGATTTATTTTCAAGTATCCACTCACTGAGCATTTTTGAGTGTCTACTCTGTGTATGAACTAGATAATTCCAAATAAAATTCTAGTTAGTGTAGTGGATGAGGAAAAAAAAGAAAAATTTTGTTTTTATTTAAGGCATCAAAAGTCTAATGGACCACACAAAAACCTGCACGCAAATGTTTATGACAGCTTTATTTATAATGGACAAAACATAAAAGAAATTAAAATGTCCTTCAGTAGGTGAATGGGTAAATGAACTATCCTGCCAGTGCAATCTTATTCAGTGCTAAAAATAAATAAGTTACCAAGCCATGAAAAGACCTGGAGGAACTTTAAATTCATATTACTAATGAAAGAAGCCAATATGAGGAGGCTACATACTATGTGATTCCAAAAATAATGACATTCCAATCCTAGCCAGTGGTGACCAATCAATGTGCTTCTCTTACATCAATGTTTTTCTTTCTCTCCCCCTCCTCTGACACTTCCACTCTTTCTAAAAATCAGTGGAAAAATATCTAGAGGTGAGGAGTTAAAAAAATAATAATAACAAAAATGACATTCTGGAAAAGGCAAAATGATCAGTAATTGCCAGGGGTTGGATATGGGGGAAGGGATAAATAAGTGGAGCACAGATTTTTAGGGCAGTGAAAATATTCTATAATAAGCTATTATATAATAATGGATATATGTCAATATACATTTTTCGAAACCCATAGAATATACACATCAAAATTGAGCTCTGATATACAATGCTAGGAGGGTACTATTCTCAGGGGAGGGTATTGTGATAACAATTGGCATGTGAACAAATGATTTGTCTGAGGCTCTGTCTTATAAAAAGATACTGAATTCATTGTCCCTTACTCCCTTGAACTCTGAGAATGTCAAATGGCCTTGGCTCTACCCATTATTTATCCACATGACAGTTCTGCTTAAAACTCACTTTCTGGCAAGGTTGTAGTATGATAGAAGCACATATTTTGGGAAGGCAACAGTGATGGAGGTGCTGGTGTCCAGAACCCAGCATCAGCAGGGGGGTTGTGGGTTTGCTTCCCGTCCTGGTAGAGGTAATGGTGCAGGTCTCCATTTGAGTAGCTTCCAACCGTCTTCAGAGCATCCAGACTTGACTCTGGCCTTCCCAGAGCATGGATGAGCTACCTAATGTCAACTAATGACGTGTTTGACTATTTAAACCCAGGGTGGTCCCAGCTGGTAAAAACCCCTGTAGATGTGAGAGTAAAATTATATACTTTAATTTAATGAAATCGCAACTACAGGGATAAGGCTTGGGCCATCAACAGTGGCTGTCCATCATCAGCTTGGTTTCAGCCTCAGTCATCAGCTTGGTTTCAGCCTTAATCCTGGACATTTCCATTCTTATCACTCTTTTCATCCTGGCTGCTGCTGACTCTCTAAAGGCCATGGGCTTGCTGTTTGACATGCTGTGTTAGTTAATAGGAGATGAATAGTTCATGTGATGGAGGGCAGGTCAAGGGACTTGCTCTGCTTATTTGTGCTCCTGCTGTTGCATATTCTTCAGTGTCTCAGGGTGAGGTTGGCCCAGAGTAGCTTTCGAAGCAAAAAAGGACTATTGCATTAAATAGTCGGTCTCCTTGCCTATTTTGTGTTCTGTCTATTTTGCTACTACCCAACTCAATAACTCACTGGAAAGGAATGCTACATACTAACAGTTTTCTCACATAAAATACCCGTTGGATCTGAGGTCTTATACACCAGCATCCCTGGAAACATAAGGGAAAATATATTGCTCGGGCTGAAGCAGACTGTTTATGTCTCACCAAGGCTTCATCTATAAGCAGATTTTCATTGCAGTCTCCAATGTATTTAAGAAAAACAGCGTCACCAAAAAATACTGTATTCTTTTAAAGAGACTTGAAGCCTGAGAAAACCTTAGAATAAAACAATAACTCAGCTATATTTATAATGTTAAACACCATCCAGAAATGCATTTCAAAAATTATATGCTAGGAAAGATAAGACTCTACCCCATAATTTCAAGAACAACTGTATGTCACCCTGCCAGATAAATATTTACAACACATTCAAATTTAGCTGAACTTATATGACTTCAATCAGTGAAACCAGTTCCAGACCCCAAGGTCAAAAATGCTGTTATCAGGTCTCCCGAGCCTGCTGCCACGTTGTGTCGGAAACCAAACGCCACACACTCTAGGCTTCCTCAAGTTCTGAAAAGCTGATGTGCCGATAGTCTTCTCTTTCCTGACCATGGGAAACACCTCTTCACTCTTTCTCCTCCTAGCAATCAAAGCTTCCTCCTTCTTTGAACAGGTGACGGAGCTGGTCACCTCTCTGTAGCAGCCACATCTTTTTGTTCTGGAATATAATTTGCAAAATGTTTAGGCTGGAATTTCAAGGGTATGAACTGAGGTGATGATGGGGGCGGATGTAAAGACATCCCATAGTAGCAGGCTCCCAGCCAAATTTGCAGTGTCAAGTTATCTGCTGGGGGGAAAAAATGTTACAGGGCCATGGACGTGCCCAGAGTGGGAGACTGCCAATTAGAAGGAGTGTGAATGAGACTTATGGGGCTGGCCAGGGTGACAGGGCCACAGTCATCATTTGGCAGGAGGCAATTAAAGATAGGTGTCTGACAGCGTGGCCAGGGTTCCCAGGAGCTTATGTACAGTTCTTGGAACTGCCCTCTCTGTTGTAAATTATTGTACTGAGATTAAGAGTGCTTGCTGCTCACTCCAGTGACTGACATATATACAACAAGCACTTTTATTTTCTTAAGTAACCAGCACTAACATACTTTAGTCAGCGGTTTAGAGACATATGGGATAGAGAAGTGAGAGAATAAAGCACCACATTTCCAGGTTGTTTACCGATGTAACAGGAGGAAAACTAATAATAATTTAGAGAAAAATCCAAAATAAGAATCAAAATCAGCACCATACTTAACTTTGATAACATTATTGATATCCTAAATTAAACATTATTAATTGAAGAATTTGCAAAGTAACATAGAATCTTTCCAAATCATTTTAACCAGATTAGGTTTTTCTAAAAAAGAATGGTGAGATTGGTAGAAGCCAGTGAGAAACATTACAAATTAAGGGAAGTCAAACTATCTTAAGCAATGTTCTTTGTGTATAATTACAAGATGGATATATAATGTTGAATTAGTTGCCCCCAAAGGATGAATCTGCAAGATGTAGTTCAGCCACATGTAATAGCTAAGTTGCTGTCACAAATTTGAGATAAAACTATAAAAATAAATACTGTTTTCAGGATTCTGGGTATTGGCATCAAGGAAACACCAGGATAAAGAGAGGAAAACTTATAAACCACAAATCATCGACAAAGTACAGGGGTAAAATAAAATAAATTTCAAGATTGTTAGCAGTATCCAATTTACTTTTTGTTTTCCTTGACAGTATAATATTTCATTTAGTGAAAAATAAGAGCTAATTGTTTTATGCCATGTGCCATGTATATTCTAAGTATTCTCTGTGTATTAATGCATTTATTCGTCTAAGCCAGCTTTGTGAGATGGATACTATTATTATCCCCATTTTACAGATGAGGAAATGCAGGCAACAGAAGTTAGATAATTGGTCCAAGTTATATATCCATCTTGAGTGTCTGAAGCAGGATTCAAATCAGGTAGCCTGGCTCCAAAACTTGTGCAAAAGATATCTCCAGCTATAACATCAGAAGACCAACATTATGGTTAGTTATATACACATGCAAAAATTTGCATTTTCTTTGGTTGAGATGAATCAGAGGGATAGAAGAGGAAACTGAAGGAATATGGGCATACCTTTTAGCACCTTCTCTTCCATGTTACTTGTAGGAATTGAATTCAGAAGCCAACTCCACTGAGGCTACATTTATGTCAAAAATATTTTCCAACATTGGAAAAGATACATAGGTTCTGTTATTTATTACTATTCAAATTATTTTAATAACTTAGACTTCAAGATGTATTCGCTATTGTATTCACTGCTGCAATAGCACCTTAAAGTGGTAAGTTACAGTTTTTTGTTGTCAGTTTCCAGAAAGATAGCTGATAAAATAGGCCTGTCCTTATCTCAGGGGAATGCTCCAAAGACAAGAAGTGCCTGGAAGGTCCTACTTCTGGGTGGCCTAAGCAATCCAGAGTGGCGTTAACAAAATGATAGCAGCTTCTCTAATAAAACAAAGATAATCGTTGTTCCTGGATCATTAGATGTATTTTTAAACACAAGGAGAGTATCTTGAAGCTCATCCTTAGCATTTAGGCAACTGATTAGTTTTCCTAAGGCATTTGCTTCTGGGATATCTTTCCAGCTTAATGCTACTTGAGAGAGTTTCCAAAAGCAAAGTTTCTGTTGCTCTCTGCATGCTTTCCCCCCCCTTTTCTCCTTAGGATCCCCAGTGATATTTGGCAACATTATAGATACAGCTGCAATTCTGTTAATTTTCAGTGATGTCTGATGCTCTGATTAGAACATGTTTCCCTTGTTACACAAGCTAAAAATGATAGTTCAACTCAAGAGTTAAGCAGCTCACTGAGAAGATAATTTGCTGGACTTGAGAAAATATAGGTGTTCTCTCTCTTATATGTGTTCTCATACCTTGGGCATTTCTTTCCTTTCAATCACTCAAATTTTCACCCAATTCCCTGTATCTCCTCTTTAAAAAAAATGGAGATCAATCACTATTCTCCTTTTCTTGACAATTATGGAAAGTCTTTCATTGCAGGGTGGTCTCAATGTGTGTATGCCTGCTTTTCCTCCAAACCACTGGAAGACTATCTAAGCTTCTCTTTTTTGTCTCAGATAGACTGATGCCAGCAAGCTGCTCTGAACTTTAAAAGGATATTGAAAACAAAGTACACATCATTAAAGAAGGAGAATCTACTGCTTCCTTATCCTTTTGGATCCTAGGCTATTCCAAATGTCAGGACACATCAGAAATGTAAAGTTCTGGGATGATGTATTAGTTCCGATTGTGTACGTAGGAAAACTGGCAGCCCTGAGGCTGGGAGAGTTACACACAATCTGCTTTGGCAGAAGTTTTTTTCTCTCTCTTTCTCTCCACTAGGGAGAGGGGGAAGTTGGGACAACTATGGGAATTTGGCTTTCTCCCTTGCTATAAAGGGAAAGAGAAGTAAATAACTAATGATGACTAGCTTTGGCTTTGAATGTCCAGCAATTATTAAATGCACTCAGGCTTTCAGTAAATTGAAAGAGTTGATGACCCACAAGGCTATGCAAACCATTTATGGTACTGAGATACTTGAGAATGAAGCTTGATTTTGTGCACTAAGGTTTATGCCTTGTGAATGAGAAAACGGGTAAGAATAGAGACAGAATTTGGAACTTGTACTTAGTGGAGACTATGTTTCTGACTTACAGAAATGCTAGTCCTTATAAAAAGGCTGATTAAATATTACACTCAATAAGGAGCAAAATTAACAGATTCTTCTCTGAAGATAGCAGGCAGAACTTAGCCTATGAAAAGTCTTATCTGCCCCCGGTGTTTTCTGGCACCATCTTTCCCTGGGCTCAGAAATTCCCCAGCCCAAGCATCCCATGAGCTGATTAAGCACAGTGTGTCCCCCCAAAAAACAGTAAAAATGCATGTAATGCTATCATTAGGAGGTTTCAGATAAACTTAATGTTATTTCTTTGCTTGATCTCCAGTATTTGGTTCATTCATTGTCTTTATTTACTTTCTTCCAATGAAAATGAGGAACCTATACATTGGAATCCTCAAACATCTGAGTAAATTATATTCAGCAAGTTGAGATTGACCGGTAAGAGAGGACAGAGGCTGCTAGCCACTCCTTTGTGCAGTGGAACTGGACCTGACTCAGTACCTTGGGTGGGCCCCTCCTATGTGTAAGGTGAGAGTTTTTCAGGACCCTTTGAGTATATTTCCCCAAGACCCTGGAGATAGGTGGGAAATTTTTTCTAAGGACCCAGGAGCACTATGGTGATTTGAGAACAAGAACCAAAGGTGCATCTTTGATAGCCCATGCTGACCTCAAACCAGCCACTCTGCAGGACAACAAAGAGTAAGAGCAGGACCTGAGCATCTTGCTACTTCAGCTGTGGAGTTTATAGATCTTCTCCCTCTGGCTCTGCCTCAACTTGATTCAGTATCCACATTCCAGTCTCTGTGTGGACCCATGGGGAGCGGGTCTAAGCCGCAGTCTGGCCTCCCTCTGCAGGAGGCAACCAGGCTGATCTGGGGAAGGCGCCATCCCATCACCCTGCTGCTGCCACTGCCAGCCACCAACGTGTTTTCATCAACACAAACTCCAGTCCCTTCACCACGAAAAAATGACAACTTTCTTTAGGCATTTTCAAGATGTCTCTTTCGTAGGATATGACCCCCCCCCTTTTTTTTTTCTTTTATCCTCACATGAGGATATTTTCCTATTAATTTTTAGAGAGCATGGAAGAGAAAGAGAAAGACAAAGAGAAATATCAATGTGAGAGGCGCACTTTGATTGGTTGCCTCCTGCATGAGCCCTGACCTGGGCCCCAGCCAGGGAGGAGCCTGCAACTTAGGTACATGCCCTTGATTAGGATCAAACCTGGCCCCCCTGCAGGTTTGTGTCTCCACTCCAGCCCCAGCAGCCCAGTACTGTGGCTGTGGGGCTGGGGCTGGGGGCCGGCCCCCCGAGTGTTGTTCTCTCAGGCTCCTCCCCTGCACCAGGCCCCTCCTCCTGAGCTGGTCTTGACCATTACAGCGTCCCAGCCTAATTTGAATATTACCTCTTTATCTATAGATAGATTATAATAATAATTATTATTATAGTAATAATAAACTTTTATAGAACATTTAACATGCACTAAGCACTACTTGAAGTGCACCAGAGGCTTACCTCATTTCAGCATTGTAACAATCATAGTGGATACGGTGATCCTCCATTTACCCATGAAGAAACTGAAACACAGAAATGTTAAGTGACCTAACCAAGGTATGAATATTTTATGCAAATTCCATGCAGAAATTGTTTGTTACCCTGACCAAATGATTGGAGCAGCCTCTGTTGTTTCTTTCTAAACTCCAAGGACCTGTTCAGTATCTTCATCTGGACCACTACGTAAGAGTTATGTCTGGCCAAATAGCATCAGAACTTTCCCACATGGAATCAGTTTGGTAACTGTACTTTAGAATTCTCAGAATCTAAATAAGTCAAGCTCAACAATATATTGGAAAGTCCACATGCAAAACTAACAAGCTCACGTCTCTGAATATTCTACTCTGTTGGGCCTAAGTATTATTCTTTCTTTTTCAATCAGAACACTCTCTCTCCTCGTAAATTAAATACACAATGGTTTGTTTTCAATAGTTGATCCAAGTCCAGACTATTTTATCTTGTCAGCACCTTACAAATGTTACAGTGAGCAAAGGAATAGAAAATACTCATGAAGTGTTTCTTCTATGTCATAAGTTGTATGAGGTAGCAGTTCAAGCTGGTTAGGACCTAACTAAATTTAATGAATTCCTCCCATTCTTAAAACTGCCACAAATGCCTCATAGAGAAAATTCCACATATAACTCTCACTTATTTAACTCTCTCAGCTTGATAAGGATTTTTATACAATCACCATTTACTGCTGGTTTGTGTTTCTTTATTATTAAGGGTATTGATTATTTATTCTCCTTAAAAAGTATTATTGTTAGGATAAATTATTGAACTCTTGATTTAAAATACAAATTAGCAGTACATATTTTATATGACAATAATATAGTAAGTAACTTTTAGGGATATAGTTCTTTTTTATGATTCCGTATGATTCAACTGAGTTGTATATTTTTTTTCTTCAGTGGCTGACAGCAACTGATTGTACCTAGGGAAGAAACTGGTATACTACTCTTTTCCAGAATGGGTATACCATTTTCCCATTGCAATGCAAGATAACCTAAATTCTCCACATCCTTATCTGTATTTGGTGTTATCACCTTTTAAATTTTTTTTTAGCCATTCTGATAAGTGTTTTGATATACATTGTAGATTTCATTTGCAAATCTCTAATGGCTAAGATGGTGAACATCTTTTCATGCATCATTATATTTATATAGGCAAATTCCTAAAAATGCCCCTTTATAAGGAATTTAAATCATGGCCAATGCCTTTTAAGTTCACAATGAATTTTCATTGTCTTTAATAAATGTTATTAGAGATGATCAATGAATTCTGACCTGTTACATTATTGGTAAAATAGCCTTTGAGCTGCTTGACAATCTCTGTATATAATAGCATGTAACGATGGGGAATTCTAAATTCCAAACAATCATCTTACAAATAAATACTTGAGAAGAAAAACTCCAAATTTTATTATTTATTTATTTATTTATTTATTTATTTATTTATTTATTTAATTTTGCTATCCCCTAATCATTCCTCAAAAAATTTCAAGCAGTTTAATTTGTTAGGATTATTTATACATATTTTTTTGTGTGTGTTTTTTTGCTCAATTCTAAGAAGTTGTATTTATCTATTCATTCATTCAGTGAGTATATAGTAAGAACCAGCTAATGTGCTCAGCCCAATTCTAGGACCCAGAGATAAAAAGCCAAGTAAGATAAAACAGAATTTTTGCCCTCAGAGTTTACAGTCAGCAAAGGTTTTAAATAGACAAAGGTAATCATTTCACATTATATTCCTTAAATAGTATTTGCCTGCTTGGTTTCAAGTTTAATTGTAGGCTATTATTTCTGTTAAGTTTGTGACTAGTTGAAAAACCACATTGAGTTCTCATAGATTTCATGACACTTTTCCAATTTCCTTTCTTCCTCTTCCCTTTCGCAGATGAGCATGCAGATCTGCCCTTCCCTCCCCTCTTGTGGCCAGCTACCAGGCCCAATAAACAAGAGAGGGCTCTTTCCTTGTCCCCTTCAAAGCTCATCACATAAGACTTTATCAAAGACTAGACCTCCAAAAACTTTGGAAATTAATAGAAGAGGTGCTACTTCTGAAATATAAAAGTTTATAAAAATAGCAATAGCCAGTTTGTTTTATAAGTTAAGCCAGTGGTAAAAACACTTTTTATCATAACATACATTTTTTTCTGAATTGTACATTGTGAAGCAAGCTTTAGAATAGATTTAGTCCTCTTTTGTTCTATTTAGTACTCTTTTGTTGCGTATGTGTTCATATTATATTATATGCATATTATTTAAAGTGCTGAAGAGGTAAAACCAGTCACACACTATTCCTTTCCTCCAAGAGCTCACCCTCTTGTGGGAAACAGAAAATGAAGACAGAGAATTTGAGTAAAATATTCTGAGTGTTTCTGAGTTGTCATGGGGACAAACAAAAAACACACAAGAAAATAACTATGTAGCCACAGACAGAGTGAGAGATTGGTAAGAAAGCACTTCCATTATGTCAATTTGTAAGCTATAAATATTTATAATATGAGTCAAACTTAAAGTACAGTTATCTTTCTAATGTTCCCCTTCACAGGTACTTTTGATGTTTTTGGTTGTGTTTTTTTGTGTTTTGTTTTATTTTGTTTTGTGGTTTTTTAGTAAGTTCCCTTCAGTTTACCTCTCTCTTGAATTCCATATTCTATTCTTATTTACTAAGTTATTTTCTAAAATTGTACATATCAGTTATTATACCCCATAAGAGACATTTAAGACATACATTTACCTACAGGCATTCCCCATTATCTCAAACTTTTATCATTAAATTCATTTAGCCAGCTTTATATTTAACGCAAATATTTCCTAAAACACTATGGCAATCTGATTTTGTTTTGTTTTATCATTCTTTCGTGTGGAACCTTGTCTAAAGTCTTGTAAAAGTCTAAATAAATTTGGTACATTGACTTCTCTAATACAAATGCATACTTACCACCTCAAAGAATCTTAGTTGGGAAATATTAGCAAGAGTTATATTTCACTGAATAGTATATTCTGTCACTGGCCTGTCTCCTTTCTATTCTTAGACTGGAAGAAAAAGAGAGTCCCAAGATTTTTCTTGGTTTGTTTGTATCTTTCTTAATGGTGCATTATTTTAATGAGATAAAATCAAAAGCATAAATATTTTAACATCTCAATTTCTTAAAAGGAAGCATGTAATAGAATTTTGATAATGATCTCAAGTTACTATCTTCCAAAATATGTTAATCCAACTATACAAAAATGCCAAATCTTGGAGCACAATTAAGTACATGTGTGCAAACTTTTGATTTGCAAATCCATGTACAGATTATCTAAAGGCATGCTTAGGTAATTAATTTAAAATAATATTAAACTCCAGCTTTTAATCCAAAATCATGAGCATGGATAAGTCATTTGAGCTATATAATTTTAAATTTTAAAATAAAATTAATTCAGAAATGAAGTTATTTTATCACCCACATGTCAATGACAGCTCTTTTTCTTATGCAGTTAACTGAGAACTACATGTAAAAAGATATTCCTTTTTTATTTTCTAAAAATCACATTTTGTTTATGAGTGATTATTTTTGTTGTAAATTTTTAATGCTGCATTTTTATTATGGTAGTAAAAGGGCATGCCTTGGTGGGTTGATTTTTTTCTTTAGCTGTGTGTTTGTTACTACTCACAAAGAGTTTTATGTTTTGCTCATTGACTGTGTTCTGCCTTCTGAACATAAGTAAACTTATGAAAATATTACATGTTCAATCCATTTTGTATTTCCTTTAATGAAACATTCTTTTCTATCTCTTTTCTTCAGTGTTTATCAGATGTCATATCGAATTATGTAAAAGAGAGAAGTATTTGGCTTATTTTCATAGAATTGTTTGACACTTAAGAGGATTAAAGAAAATTTGATTTATGATCTGTAACATGAACCCAAAGAACAGAAATGAACAATAATCTGAGATCTAAATTCAACTACTGATATAAGAATTCAGTTGATTTCCTTTGGTGATTTAAAACTCCTCTTCATCTAAAACTATTCTTGTGTGATTTACAGAGCATGACATTAATATTGAAAAGGTAAAAATATGTGTATCTTCTGACAAATATGTTTCAAATGCCTATTATGTCCCATTTCCATAATGTCTTAATTATTAGTTTCATGGTTTGCTTATGACAAAGAGTAGTATTTCCAACATAAGGAAATTAATAAATTTCCAAAGATTTTAAAAATCCATTTTTAAAGAAAAAAACAGATGGCTGAAATACACTGAACATTTTCTTTAAAATAAATATAGAAATGTCTTATGCCAATAAAAAACACATTTAATAAATAAATATTAATTACCTATTCTGTGTCTGGCACTGTGAAATACAGACAAACATGGCTCTGCCCCTTGAAGCCTTACAGACTAGCTGGAGGGAAAGTAAAGAGAATCATTAAAAGGTTGTAAGGAGATACGTGGCCTTAATTATTTTATTTTCATTTATTGCCTTGGCAAAAAATTATGCCTACTCACAGCATCTTTAATCTCACATTCAAACACAACAGAGAAAAAGCAGCTATTGGAAGGTAAAAGTGCTCTTAATAGCTTGCAATGCTAGGAGTATACTGGTGATTATGTTTGTAAAATCATTTTTTTTAAATTCCTTTTTGTCTCTTATTCATATACTAGAGGCCAGGTGCATGAAGATTAGTACAATATGCCTTACTTCCTCTGGCTGCCGGCACTGGCTTTCCTCCAGTGCCCAGGACCCAGGTCTTTGCTCTGTCCACAGCGGAGAAGTCTTTGCTTCATGCCTGTGTATGCAAATTAACCTGCCATCTTTCTTGGGTTATTTTGCATACTCACTCCTGATTGGCTGTTGGGCATTGTGGAGGAACGATCAATTTGTATCTTTCTCTTTTATTAGTGTAGAAACCTCTTGCTTGCTTATATTATTTTTTCAGGCATTTTTTTTTTTCTTTCTAGATTTCTTTCCCATTGTCTAAATCTTCGTATTCAGAATTCTGATAACCCTACCTCACAGTAACTTTTTTCTTTGTATGTAAAGTCAATAAAACATCAAAACCATAAAATCTGTTAACATTCTTTGAGCCACGACTGCCTTTTCTAGACTATAGATTCCCCCAACACACATTGTTTAATACAAATGATCACAGCACACTTTCTTATAATTATGCCCTGCTGTTTAAGCAATAATAACTTATAAAGAGTATAAAAATGTTTCACTAGATGAAACAGTACAAAATCTATAACATTAATATCTTAGTTCCTCTCACTGTGCCCCTTCATTTCAATATTTAATAAAGATTCCCTTCAGTCTTCTCAGTGAACCACAATCATTTCTGGTGCATAAGCAAAACATTGAAAACTTTCCTGAATTAATAAATTGAAGGCTGTAAGATTTAGGCCTGTATGGTATTAAATTCAAACTAGACCAAATACTGGCTGAACAGAGTTGCAGCTTGTATAGATCAGATTTGGAATGAATTCAGTTTGTGATGTAATATAAATTGTCAAAGTGATACTGCTTCAAATTTCATGTGGTTTATTTTAAAAGTGATATATATCATACAGAAAAATAAAGTTTAACTTAATGTGAAAATAACTACTTAGCAGAACAATACAATGAGAGTGTAAGTTGAGAGAGCATTCATTAAGAGCTGGCATATGGTTCTGTATAATAATCCAGACTTTATTGTTTCCATTTGGATGGAACAGAAAAAGAAAAAAGGCTCAATAAAATGTTACCTTTGCCTTTCTTTAATGTGTGAATTAAAGAACTTTTTTTTTTTTAATTTTAGGAAGAGGCACATTTTACTCTCTTAAGTAAGTTTAAAATTTCCATTGCAATTGTTTTTTAATGAAAAAAAGGAACACCTTGACATACTGCCACAACAGTGACTGTATCTAAATA
Organism: Pipistrellus kuhlii; assembly: GCF_014108245.1. Classification (NCBI taxonomy): domain Eukaryota; kingdom Metazoa; phylum Chordata; class Mammalia; order Chiroptera; family Vespertilionidae; genus Pipistrellus; species Pipistrellus kuhlii. The sequence goes on from NW_023425449.1 coordinate 14,139,547, forward strand.
AGCTCAATTAACTTAACATTGTTAAAATATATATGCCTTTTTGTGACTAATTCAATATTGGAGTGTGAAACATCAAATCCAGGCCATCGAGACCATTTCAGTGAATTAAGATTCTTGTCAAAGTACTCTTTTGCTAAGACCAGAAAACAAAATTCCAGGTGTTCTATAGGATTATTTCAAGATAAACATTATAAAGGGATACCTGAATGTGTAACAAGTTTTGGTCCTAAACCTTTAAAGTAGAAAATATAGAGGAAATACAGACTAAATTTCAACACAAATAACTATTTTTCTTACTGCATCAGAAAGCTAACTATTCACATTTCCAAGTAAATTTATTTTCATAATTCCCTGACATTTCTTTAAGCATGATATCACACAATAAAATCACTAATTTTGAGGCCTAATTAAAATAATAATATTTGTATTATTATAAAAATAATAACAATGTTTATGTAGTCAAATATATTCAACTCTTTCAAATTACCATACCATTAGTTCATTCATTCATTCATTTAACAAACAATTTCAGCATGCCTATTAACTGCTGGGGACAGTGGTTCTTAAATAGGCATTTTGATTATCCACATAGAGCTTATAGTATAATGAGAAAAATAAAGATTTCACAATTAAACACAAATATAAATAAAAATGCAAAATGTTTAAATATATTCTCTCATTGAATTCTTATAACACCCAGAGGTCATTACTACATTCAGCTCCATCTTACTCATAAAAATCTGAGACACAATGAAGTGAAGTAATAGCCCAAGGTCATATAGTCTAAATGTGGCAGAGCTGGGATTTGAACCCCATGCACTCTGGCTGCAGGGCTTGTTTTCTTTACTGCTACTATAATGCATATACTTTCAAATATAACATTGTAAATTGTGATGCATGACATAAAGAAAAATACCATCTACAAAGAATTTATACACAGCCAAATTTAGCTGGAGGCAGTCAAGGGATGCCTCTCAAGAGCACTAATTTTGAAGCTGAGGTTGGAAGGACAACTGAGATAGAAAAAGACAATAAGGGTGAGGTGTGGGGTAGTGTTTCAACAGAATAAATAACATAGCTCAAGGTCCTGGTATTAAAAAAATAAAATACAGGTTACTTGCCTGAGTTTTTCACCCAATCTTTGTTTTACAAGAGCCAAGATGTATTTTTATGTTTTACATTTCATTCAAAAATGTGAATTCAAATTTTTTAAACAGAGGGAGAAACTGAAAAATACTAAAAAGAACAGCCCCAAAATGCTTAAAAACACATTAGGTTGCAAAAATTGCTTTGCAAGGTAGTACAATTTCCAATTTGTAATACATGAAAAACTAGTGGCAAAATATATCATTTTCAAATGCATTTCCACCAAAAAGTCACCTTGAACCAACTATTATCCCACCAAATTATACATTTTCAATTCCATCTTAGCAGTTGGGTAAAGCGGTCAGACAGAGGGATAACGCCGGTAAAAACTAAAGGGGTAAAATAGCATTGATTGTCCTCAGAATTACAAAGAACTTGCAAAGATTTGTCTGAGATGAATGGTAAGGTGTGGGGAGGAGAAGCTCTCAGGGAAAAAAGATAAGGTTGGACTGGGAAGTAGGAACCAGATTGCAGAAGAAATTATGTCATACTAACAGTTTTATCCGTTAGGTAATAAAAAGCTATCAAAAGCCTCAAGTAGAAATTTGCATTTTTGGAAGATCTTTTAAGAGAATTAGAAGCTGAGAAAAACATGAAAACTAGAAAAAAATAAAACAAGACTGTCCAATATGCTAGCATTTAAAATTCTTTGGCTAGTGTAACTCAGTTGGTTGAGTGTTGTCTCAGGTACCGAAAGGTCACTGGTTTGACTCCTGGTCCCAGCACTTGCCCAGGTTGTTTGTTCTTATCTCTAGTAGGGTACATATGGGAGGCAATTGATCGATGTTTCTCACATCAATGTTTCTCTCCTGCTCCCTCATTTTCTCTCTCAAATCAATAAAAACATAGTATTTAAAATAAGATATTTTTGTTAATTGATAAAACAGTAAATTTATAATATTACTAATGGCCAAATGAAGTATTAGGAGAGGAAAATAAATCATGTGATTGTAGCCTTAATATCAATTATATTTTCTTTATCATAATTTTTTGCAAGGTAATCAACATAGATTCTTTATGGTGACATCAAAGAACTCGATGAGCTAATATATGTAAAAGCACTCAGCACATGCCTGAAATATAATAGATGCACAATAAATGTTATATCATTTCATTTAATAAGGTTCCATTACTAATCATCTCCCAAACTGTAGTATTATTTACACATTCTGTTTGGAGATACCCATTATTACAAGATGTCAAGCAATAAGTTCAAGGGTAAAACATTTTACTTTTAATTTGTAATTTGAAATTTATAAATGTTTAAGGCACTGCTTATGTGTTTAGTGATAATGAGCCAAGAGTCACCGTTTAAAGCCATCCCTTAACCATTCCTCTCTTCAGACTTATTACCAATTCATTGAGATTGTTCTAGATCTCAAAGTAATTAACTCAGTGTCATTTTGGGGAAAATATTCCAGTAACAGCATTCACAGAAACTAACAACTAGTAGAATGTTTAAAAAATTAATATCAAGATCAAAGTAAAAGAAGCTGAAGTGGGAAGTAAAGAAAACATATATTATGTGTCAAATACTCTTAAGAGTTATTAATGTCCCTCACTTCACTTTAGCAACATCCATACGAGCTATCCCTATTTATGTCCTTCAGGAAACTGGCACTCAGAGAGCTTGTGTGCTGTGCTTCCCTCTGAAAGTACATGGAATCAAAGCTTGTGCTTTGGAATCAGACACCTCTGGGTTTCAGTTCCATTGTTTCTGCTACCCATACCATGTTTCCAGGGAGAAGACCTTATCTTAGTCATTTTATCTTCAGCATCTAACAGATCAAACAATTCAAAACAGAAGATTAATCAATATTGAAGAGAAAGATGGAAGAAAAAGTTTCAGAATGTAACAATACTGAGCTCATGTTTAGAAAAGAATTCAGTATACAATCACTTATAATTCCACAAATAAGTAGGAATTCATTTCTAGATATGTCTGGGAGATAGCTTTAAGGAGAAACTACCATTTATTAAACTTATCCAGAAAAGAATGAAGTAAGTCGAATGAGCAATGATACCTGACCTTATTCTTTCTGAGTTAACAAAAATAAAATGGGAGAAATAATTTCTTACAAAGATGTGACAGTAACTGCTATTGACCCCCCAATACCTATTTTCTATCACAATAGAACTTCCAAATTTTAGCTAGCCATATGTCTACCTGATATAGCAACCATTTCCCTGACTTTCTCTTATGTAAGTATAGCCACATGATTAAGTTCAGGTCAAGAGAATATGAGAGAAAGTGATGTGTGCAACTTCTAGGCTATGTCCATAAATGGAAGTGGTATGACCTTCCTCCTCCTTTCTCCAGTCAGCCTCTTGGAATGCAGATGTAATTGATGGGGCTCCATCTTGGACCATGTCTATGAAGGCAACAGCATCTATGCTATGGACTATAGAGCAATAAAACAGCAGGAGCCTGGGTCCAGGACTGGATATAAGCAGCCATTTTAATCCACCACTACTTATCTTCACACTATTAGGTGAGAGAAACATAAGCTTCTATTTTGCATAAGACATTGTTATTTGGGGTCCCTGTAAAATGCCCCTGAATGCAAATGCTCATAAACTCTGATGAAGTCCATGCTGGGTTGCCATGGCACCCATGACCCAGGAGGAACAGGGAGGTAAGCAGTTCAATCTGCTCGCCAGTCCCCACCCACCTGAGCCTGCTGTATGCACAGCCTGGCATTCGGTCATCCATTCAGTCGTTTTGGATGTTACAGACCCTGGCTCTTTATATACTAGGGATGGAGCAGCCTATGCTCTGTAACCTACAAGTTGTGTGTCCTTAAGTAATTCACTTTACCTCTCTTAGCCTGCATTTTCCACCTATAAAGTGGGGACAGTGATTGTACTTAACTCAGGATTGTGATTAAAAACAAAACAAAACAAAACAAAACATTGATAAAGCACTTAGTAGAGTGCCAGGTACATTATAGGAGCTTAGTAAATATCAACTGTAATTCAGATTATTATTATGACTGTTATTTGCCATAGACAGTTTCTCTGCTCTAAAACTTGACCTTCTTTTAAGATGATGATATTCCTTGACTGATATCAGTATACCATCTGCTCTAATTATTAAGTACAAATAAATTTTTGCTGCATAATCTATAATCTGTAAAGTGGCTAAACAGAGGTGAGAATGAGCTTATAGCCAGCCATAAAATAAAATGAACTAATAGTGCAAAGTACACTATTTAATCAGCTCTTTAATTTTACCTACTTGAAATTCACACCAAATTTATGTGGGGCTTTTATATTAATAAAATGTAATTACTACTCTATTAACTTTGAATGATTCTAAAGGACCATGCAGGGAATATGTTAATTCCTTCTGGGTTTTCACAATAAAGATATGGAAAATGGGTGTGTGTGTGTGTGTGTGTGTGTATATATATATATACGCATACATAAGTGTGTGTATGTACTAGTATACCATGCAGTAAAGTAAAATTTTCTAGTAAATATTATGACTTGGGAGGAGAAAAAAGAATAACCATCTTTTTTTTATCACTAACAATTATGAACCCAAAATAAAATTAAGAAATTACATAATGGCAAAATTTACTGGAACTGCACTTTTTAAAGGAATGTGCCAAATAAAAATGAGAAGATGCTGTAAGGCAGAAATACACATTTGTGAAACACACTTTGTCAAACAGCACATTTAATTTAATAATTGTGCACTCTTCTCTGGGGTCAAAAAAAAATCTCAAATGTAATTCAAGGGTTAGAAATTATTTTCAACTAGATGATAATTCTCTCTTCACTTTCATTTTGTGCCTATAAAAATGTATACTATATAGTATTTACTCTGCTTATTATCCATACCCATTTAACACTCTCCAATTCTCCAACCCTATGTGCTTCCCACGCCCTCCAAGGCAAACCAAGAAAAGACTAAATGTTCTTAATTGGGGGGGCGGGGGGGGGAAGCAACACCAAAAAACTTAATATTATGTTCTGTTACTCCTTTTGAAGTACTGAGCTATAGCCATTTTGCTTCATTTCTTTTCAAATCATTTGTATTTGATTGACTAACCCATGATACTTACAACATAAGATACCAGGTTTTAATAATCCTTAGGTGGCTCTATGCAAAGCAGATGTTCTATCATGCTTTCCAGATGCTAGCTGTAAACATAATTAATTAAAGACAGGGCTTACATATCATTTTAGAACATTTCAGTACATAGTTAAACTATGCTAGAGAAAAGAGAGAATGAGTGAAAGCCAGGACTACTTAACTGCAAAGAGAATTTCCAAAAAAGATTAAGTTCACATATGTTATGCCAACAATGGGCAGAACTAAAAAGCAACTGTAACCAAACTTAGAAATGCTTGTTTGGCACACTGTTGTAGGAATCAAAATTCCTACAACAACAGCAATGTTGTAGGAATCAAAATTAACTAAATATTAACTTTTAAGATTAACTAAATATTAACTTTGTTCACAGCTTTGCTCTCTGCATGCTCTTGGTGAGGTTTGAACAGTTATTAGTTATTCCAGAAATCTTCAGAGAACCTAAAATGCCACTCTACACTTTAGGAATACAGTAACCAGAGAAAATTCAGATTGAGTTGTTTTTATTCAACTTTCTAGAGAAGACAAGTTTTACATTTTAAACAATACTCATTTTTTTTCCTATAGTGACTTTACTCTTTCAATATATTGCCTTTCAGCCCAACAGCCTCTTTTATTGAGTGCTGTCTTTTCTTTTGTGTACTCTACAAGTTATATCTCATATTTAGTTCAATTCAATGAGCTTTGAGTCCCTATTATGTTCAAAGGTCTGTAATGGGGGAGACAGAGATAAACCACCAGGGTTCTCCGCTCAGAGGTAGAGTCTTCTTTCAGATACAAGTGCAATTGTCTCTATTTGTAGATAGCATAATTTTATAAGTAGGAAATCCTAAAAATTCAACCAAAACACTATTAAATCTAAAACGTAAATTCAGCCCAGCCTGGTGAGTCTCAGCAGTTGAGTGTTGACTGAGAAACCAAGAGGTCACCGATTCAATTCCTAGTCAAGGGCATATGCCCAGGTTGCAGGCTCGATCCTCAGTGTGGGGCATGCAGGAGGCAGCCAACCAATGATCATCATTGATGTTTCTACCTATCTCTACCCCTCCTTTACTCTCTGAAATCAATAAAAATATATTTTAAAAAATAAAAAAATAAAATGTAAATTCAGCAATGTTGTAGGAATCAAAATTAACATACAAAAATCAGCAGCATTTCTGCACACTAACAACAAATTTTCTGAGGAAGAAATAAAGAAACTGATTCCATTTACAACAATATAAAAAACAATAAAATACTTAGGAATATATTTAAGGAAGTGGAAGATCTCTATTCTAAAAACTACAAGACATTAAAGAAATTGAACAATGCATTAATAAATGAAAAAGTATCCTGTTCATGATTGAAATAATTAATATTGTTAAAATCTCAATACTACAAAGAACCATCTTTGGATTCAAGGCACTTCCTGTCAAGATACCAATGGCATATTTTACAGAAGTAGAAAAAACACTTCTAAAATTTATATGAAACCAAAAACCCTAAATAGCCAAAGAAGTTCTGAGAAAGAACAAAGAAGAATGGATCACACGTCCTGATTTCAAGCTATACTGTAAAGCTGTAGTCATCAAAACAGTATGGTACTGCTATAAAACAAAACAAAACAGACTTATAGACCATTGGAACAGAATCAAGATATCAGAAATAATCCTAAGCACATATAATTAACTAATATGTGACAAGAGAGCCAAGAATACCCAATGGAGAAAGAATAATTTCTTCAATAGATGGTGCTGGGATAATATGTAAAAGACTCAAACTGAATCTATGTCTTACACCACTCAAAAAATTAACCTGAAATGTATTAAAGACTTAAATGGAAGGCCTAAAATCATGAAACTCCTAGGAAAAAACATAGAAATAAAACTCCTTGACATAGGTCTTGGATATAACACCTAAATCACAAGCAAAGTAAAAAGATAACTTAAGAAATGTTAAAAATATCTCCAAAATACATGAAGAACTTGATAGCAAAACAACAAATAACCCAATTTAAAAGTGGACAAAATAGATGAATAGACATTTATCCAAAGAAGATATAGAAAAGGCCAGCAGATACATGAAAAAAATGCTCAACTTTACTAGCTATTAGGCAAATGCAAATTAAAACCACAATGAGCCCTGGCCAGGTGCCTCATTGGAGCATCATCCTGTACAAAACAAAAAGTTACCTGTTGATTCCTGGTCAGGACACAAATTAAGTTGTGGGTTCCATCTTCAGTCAGGGAACAAAGCAGAGGCAACCTATCAATGTTTCTCTCTCACATTAATGTTTTTCTCTCTCCCTTTCTCACTCTGTAAAGATTAAAAAAAAAAAAAACTAAAAAATACTCATATCCTCGTATGAGGATTAAAAAATAAAAATAAAGCAAATGAGATGTCACCTCATACCTGTTAAAATGGCCATCATCAAAAAGACAACAGTTAACAAATGCTGAAGTGGATGTGGAGAAATGCTTGTGCATTGCTGGTGGGATTGTAAATTGGTGCAACCACTGCAGCAAACAGTGTAAAAATAAAAGTACCATATCATCCAGCAATTCTACTTCTGGGAGTATATGCAAAGGAAATAAAAACACTAACTGAAAAGAATATCTGCAGCCCCATGTTCATAGCAGCATCATTTATGACAGCTAAGACATGAAAACAACACAAATGTGCATCAGTGGGTGAATGGATAAAGAAGTGCTAGGTGCACACATGAAATATCACTCAGCCATAAAAAGATGAGGAAATCCTACCATTTCGACAACATGGATGGACCTTGAAAGCATTATACTAAGTGAAATAAACCAGACAGAGAAAGAAAATTCTGTATGATCCTACAACAATAAGAAAAGAAGTGGCCCATGCCTGGAGCAGGTAAGCTAATGCTCAAAGACCTGGCTCCCTGAAGGCTTTTAGGGAATGGATTATGGAAGTGGGTTCTATAGGAGAAAAAAGTCATTAATCATGGTGACTAGGATGGTGGTTTCTACTAGGGTAGGGAGCCATTAGTCATTGCATCTGGTCCTAATGTCGACCTTGGCATAGCATCATCTGGTTTCACAGCTTCTCTGGGCCTGGAGCTGAAACACAACTGAGGCCTAGATGTCATCTCTAGTTTGACCAAAACTGTATCTCTGGGCTCAACAGAACTGAGATTTTCTTCCTAAGATTATTTGATACTGATCTGAGCCTCATTGTCCTCAGAGCTTAATGATTAAGGGAGAGGCCCTGCAAAGGGGGGGGGGGGGGGGGGAATAAATGATTGGCTGAGGCCAATTTGAATCAGAAAGAAAAGAGAAAAGGTCATGTTAAATAAATGAAGTTTCTAAAATATTACATAAGTACTAGGGGTGTAATGTACAACATGATGACTGTAGCTAACATTGGAATATGATAGTGACTTCTAATCACAAGGATAACCTTTTTTCCCTTTTTGTCTTTCTTTTTATTGGATCAATAAGAGAAGATTGATGCTGGTGGAACCCATTATGGTAATTGTGCCACAATATATGTAAATCAAGCCATCATGCTTTATGTCTTAAAGTTATACAGTGAGGTATGTCAATTATTTCTCAATAAACCTTGATGAAAAGCCACAATGAATAAAAGACACAGTTCCTAAAAAATCTAAGTTAACATTAAATTGATGTGACACATGATGCTGAATATTTTACTGAATATTGTTTTCTGCAACATAAATTAGTGTATGTTTGCTACAATGAGGCTCTTGTGAATTTAACCTCACTGTAGACTGAGGTATGTTATATTGTTATTTCAGTTCTCTTTTTCAAACACCAGTAAAAACTTCACAAAATAAACAACAAAAGACCCCAATTTACTTCAATCAGGATTCTCTACTACAATGTAACTGACATTTTTGTAGCAAGATCAAAAGTTTACAAGTGTCCAGAGTGTCTTTTAGGATCAGCACAAACAATCCTGAGAGCTGGTTTTAGTCCCATTTTAAACCAAATCCTTTCAGCTAACCCATTAGTACTTACCACTAACAGGCTTTCTCTCTTCATTTGTTTATTGTCTTTCTCTCTCCCCTTCTTCTAAAAAATAAACTCTAAGGCAGCCCTTTCTCTAGTGCCTACATAATACTAGACCCTGAGGAGAGCAATAGTCAATATTGCTGACTTAAATAACGAAAATTATAGTACTAACACTGACAATACCATGTACCTACACAAAGACACTAAAATAAAAATGATTTTGTTTGTAGTTATTATTTGTCTCTTCTCAATACTGTTTCCAGGAACTGGACAAATTTTGCAGATATTTGGCACCACTTCATAACAGCTGCGTTATGAGTAATAAGAAAACATATATAAAGCACTTTGAATTTCTGCCATAAAGTATTATATGTAAATAAAAGGACATGTATGATTGGCAAAATGTGCACTTGGTATTCATTCATTTATAAATCAAATTGGGTCTCCAGAGGGTAATACACACTCTCGCCCAAATTATCATCATTAATCCTCATTAGATCCTGAAGTGGAAGGTATGCCTCTAGGTTTGCAGATTAGGAACAATGCTCATATTAAGTAGCTAGATCCTGAACCGACTCTAATCCAGTATTTTGTCCTAATCTTTTCTTGTTCTTTACTTTTCCATGTTAGCAGACACATCCATGCTGTGTTTTTCCCCCATCTGCACCGGGAACGTGACTTGGCAATGGTACAGGCTCATTCATATAAAGATTTACTCACTGGAGGCAGCTAAGGGATTGTTAAGCACTCAGGCTCTGGATATAGACTGTTCACAAATAGCTTTGCCACTCACAGACAGAGTGACCTTGGGCTTGATGTCTCCATGCCTCAGTTTCCTCGCCTGTCAAACAAGGATAATTAACAATAAATGTTTAACCACTGTCAGTAGCAGAGTAGACCATTGTGGTTACTAATAATGAATGATGCAGTTTCTCCTCTTTTTTTTCCCCCTGTAAAAAGCTATAATGTTTACCTTTGATCCATGACTTGAGAGAGGGTCCCAGGATGGTGAAAAGGCTGTCTAGTCTAGTGGATGCAGGGAGAGCCTCTGGCTGAAGCCATAATACCAGGGGGATTCAGAGGGTCCCCTCAGCAGGCCAGGGACTCTGGAGGCTCCCAGTCTTCTTTGAAAGTGAGCCTTTTGAACACACCCTCTCCCAGCACTGCCTGGTGGCATGCCCGCTTGCCTTTAGTCAGGGGGTCGCCCACCTGCTTGGGGGCGTTTCACAGCTCTCATCTAGCTAGTGGCTCTCCAGGAAGGCACAGTGACAAAAGTCTGTGTGGGCAGAGCCCAGAGCATGACTTCTCCTTGCCAACTCAGAGAATAAATGGGCCACATCCTCCAGAGTCACCTGGTCACTGTGGAAATAGAAATTCAGAGAAAGGCAGGTATAAGAGGCCCACAGATGGCAGTTAACAGATGGACGGTGGCCTGCACCTGTTGAATCCAGGAACTCATGGTTGGTAAGCTTAAAGAGCTAAGCTCAAAATACAGTATATTTTGAGGCAGGGGATGGCAAAGATGACTCCAGAGGTTGTGACTGGGAAGGAATGGGAGACGTGTGTGAGGCTGGAAGAAGAGACATCTCTGAGTCTATTCCCTCCAATCACTCTAGAAGCAATAGATAGATCCCGGGGACCACCTGGTGGTGCTTCCATTTCTTTGTCAGGTTTTAAAACATATCACCAAAACTTCCATCCAAGTGAGATACCAGTGTCTTGTGTTTCTGAGTGAAGTTTTCTCCCCAGTTTTTTCTTTCAGTGTATCAGGGAAATCAATCTCCCAGCCCAGGAGCAGTGGCTTAGATGGCAAACGAGAGCCCATCTGAGGGCTTGCTAAAACACAGATTGCTGGGTTCCCCCAGCGCAGCATTATTGATTTGCATTTCTGCAAGTGTCAGGGGAAGCTGATGATGCTGATTTGGGGGTGGAGGGGGGAGACCACACTTTGAGAACCACTGGCAGGAAAGTAGTCCATCACGTTCCACCAAGGTGGACTAAAAGTGTCCTCCACAGCCACAGCCACACTGGTGATTGCTTATCCTGGTCATATTCTATTCCCTTCTTCCAGGAGTGATGGGAACAAGGCCGGCACACATGCCAATAAGTTGTTTGCTAGATTGAATCATCTTAGTGTATCTACACTTACTGATTTCTGTTTCAACTAACATGTAAAAGAATTTTTAAAAAAAGTTTTAAGTCTTCAACTTTCACCCCTTTTAAAAACTAAACTTAATATCATCTTCGTTTGAAGTTCTTGATTCTGATACTTAATGATTCCTCACTTCTCAAAGGCAAACTGGATATGAACTAGGAGTGACTTGAGGCTACAATGCTGCAAACATGCCTATTTCTGTACAATTTTCTTCTGAAAGTAGCAGAAATTCTCCCCAAAAGGGCATTTTTATCCCATTGTTTCTCAGGGGGATTTGTTAGTTTGAGTAACTGGGAAATTAAAATCAAGAGTTTGAGTTCTCTGATATGACTCCAAAGTTTAAAAGGTTTACTTATCTTCTTATCTGGCAACTCCTTCTATTTTTCTCCCTTGAACTCTAAATATATCCTTCATTAACATTTCTAAATTATATTCAGACTTCACAGACACAAAGAAAATTTTCATTCTCTTTTGCAGTGAGTCTTTTAAAAAACAATTTAGGCCACATTAAATTAAAGATGATCGAGTTAAAAATACTTAACAAATTTCAGATCCTGAATAATTTAAAGGAAATCAGAACTTTATGAGAAGAAAGTTGTTAATACTTTAACATGAATCCAGAAGCCAAAAATGCTTTAGTAAGTGCACAGGATTTTAGAGTTACAGAAGCTTACTTGAAGGAATTTTTCAAGAACTATGTGAAGAACCTGGATAAGTTTAATTCTATTAGGCACTCTTTGACTGCCCCCTACTGGCTAAATTTCAGAGTGCTGATCAGAGTATAGTAGTACTTGGTCTTAAGATTTTAACTTTACCAAATACATTTGCCTTGAGATTTTTATAGGTTCTCAGATTTTATAGAATGCTGTGTGATCTTTATATAATCAAAAGTTATTTCTTTCATTTATCTTTAATCCTTGCTAATACATATAATTATTTTCCATTTGTGTTAGTCATTTTGTCTAAGAGTTTTTCCATAATGATAATACCGGTAATAAAAGCATTGCATTCAGGGATGACCACAACTAAGGAATTCAGTGTATTGCCTATTCAGTGAGAGAGACTTCTCTTATAATTTAGTGAAAGATATAATTTGATGAATGCAGGGGTTGTTACCAGGGCTGTAAATTTGAGGGTTTCTTTAAACCAATGCTTTGCATGTTATTTTATTATTTCACATCTCAGTGTATCTACACTTAGTGATAGCAACCTAATACAGACTTTAGGGAAATTTTTATTAGAAACTGATAAAGTTACTTTCTTAAGTTTTCAAGGAATATCAGTAAGATGACAAATCGTCTTAAATTTGAGGGGTAGTGTGAGAGTTAAGCTTAGATGATTATGATTAATATGGATTTGATTTTTAAAGGCCTTAAGTGAAGAACTGTAATCCTGATATTTTAGCCTATGAACTGAGATTATGGATGGGACAATTCAAATATAAATAATGTCTCATAAGCTACGCCAGTTTGTCTCTGCTGTTTACTTGTCACAAGAGCTAATGTAGGACTGATGTCCAACAGCACCTGATGGTCAGAAAGAACATCTGTTTCTTCAGTAGCCCCTTAAGGAAGTGAGATCCTGTCACATGAAGGAAGGGTGAAAAATATCTCTACTTTTGATCAAGAGGGGGAATTATAATACAAAATGTAGTCCTATCCATTGTAGGACAAGGCCTTTCTGCAGAATAAAAATCCATGATTATACAAAAGATAGACTTTTCACTATAAATTTGAGGGCCTAAAATAATGTCACATAACTTTATTTTCTCTGAATCTAAATAAATATTGAGACTGAGCCCATAATACATTGAAGACATTCAGTTTAAGGGAAATCAAACAAATAACCCCATTTACCATTGCAACAACAATAACAACAAAAATAGATACTTAGGAACAAACCTAACTAAGGAGGTAAAAGATCTTTACTCGGAAAACTAAAGGACATTTAAAAAAGAGATAGAGGAAAACATAAGTGGAAGAATATACTGTGTTCATGGATTAGTGGAAGCAACATCATTAAAATAAACTACCCAAAGAATCTATTGATTTAGTGTTATACCTATCAAAATGCTAACAACTTATTTCACAGACCTAGAAAAAATATTCCAAAAATTTATATGGAATCAAAAAAGTCCCCGAATAGCCACAGCAATCTTGAGAAAGAACAAAGTTGGAGGAATCAAAATGCCAGATATAAAGCCATATTACAAAGCCATTGTATTCAGAACAGCCTGATACTGGCACAAGAACAGGTATATCAATTAATGAAACAGAACAGAGAACCCAGAAATCGACCCAAGATGATATACTCAATTAATATTTGACAAAGGAGGCAAGAATATACAATGGAGTCAAGACAGTCCCTTTAATAAATGGTGTTGGGAAAATTGGTCAGATGCATGGGAAAAAAATTAGAGTACCAACTTACACCAAAACACAAACTCAAAATGGATAAAAGGCTTACATATGTAAGAAGCCATTGTCAGCAAAATCTCAGACATCTCCCATAGCAATATCTTTACAGATACATCTCCTAGGACAATGGAAACTAAGGAGAAAATAAACAAATGGGACTACATCAAAATAAAAAGCTTTTGCACAGCAAAAAAAACAAAAAAAACAAAACAAAACAAAACAAAAATCAACAAAATAAGAGAGCCCACTGCATGGGAGAACATATTTGCCAATGATACATCTGAGAAGGGGTTAACTTTTAAAATTTACAGGGATGCCATACCACTTAACAAATGGGAGACAAACTACCTAATTAAAAAATGGGCAAAGGACCTAAACAGACTCTTCTCCAAAATGGGCATACAAAAGGCCAAGAGACATATGAAAAAAATGCTCAAAATCACTACTCATCTGAGAGATGCAAATCAAAATGACAATGAGATACCACCTCACACCTGTTAGAATGGCTATCATCAACAAACGACAAATATTGGCAAGGATATGGAGGATATTAGTTGAATAGTCAACCAGTCACCGGATGACCAAACACTTAGTATATTAGGCTTTTATTATATAGGATACCGCATCTTCTTTATCATTTATCTATTTATGGACATTTAGGTTGTTTCTATATCTTGGCTATGGAATGCTACAATGAACATAAGGGTACATATATCACTTCAAATTAGTGTTTTTATTTTCTTCAGATAAATACCAGAAGTCAGAATTGCTGGATCATATATCATATGGCAGTTTGTTTTTTTGTTTTTTTAGAAACTGCCAACATGGCTGCACTAATTTATAATCACACCAACAGTGCATCAGGATTCCCTTTTCTCCACATCCTTGCCAATATTTGCTTGTTGATTTATTGTTGATAGCCATTCTGACAGGTATGAAGTGATATCTCATTGAGAGGGCAGAGCAGGAGATGAACCCCAACCAGCATTTGGCCAGCTGCCTTCTACTGACATTTCATCTCTGCATTCAGGTGTGTTTTGTCTATTCTAAGTGATGAAAGGAGAGCAGACAACACCCCCAGAATTATGTGCCATGCTGGCTGAAAGTCAGGGACTGAGGTCATTGCTGATAAAATCCAAGTAAAACCAAGAAACAGGATTGAAACTTTAAAAATTGAAAACATAGATATGACTACTAAGCATTAAAACCAAAAGCTAATTTCCTGGAAAAAAAAATAATAGATTATGGATTGACAATATAATCAAGAAAATAAGGGAGGGAGAGAAGAAACACACAAAAGAACATTAGGAACAAAAAAGGAGTCATACTTAGAGATATGAATGAGACATTTAGAAATCATAATTCAGTCATCGACAAATACTTTTTGAGCATCCTCTTTATGCCAAGACCCATGTACGAGGGGCAGAACAGAAAATGTGACTGAGCCCAAACACTTGTGGATCTTACTTTCAAGAGAGAGGAGTCAGACAGACCCAAAGAAAGAGTGAACTTTTGCTATCCATAGTGCATATTGATAAGATAGACTGATGTAATGAGAGGGCCTCCTGGCTGCTATAGTTAGGATGGGCAGTGAAGGCTTTTCTGAAGACATGACATTTGAATCGAGACCTGACTAATAGGAAGAGTCACATATACCTGCAGGAAGGAGAAGAAATACAAAGGACAAAATGGCGAAGCTTGGAACAGAACTCAAGTATTTAGGGACAAAGGAGGTTAGTGTGTCTAGAGCATGTGAACAAGGGGGAGGGTAAAGGCAAATGATAATGGAGAGGAAGCAGTTGGCTATATCAGGTAGGGCTTTCTAGACCAAAGCAAGGAGTCTGAGTGTCACTGTAGACTTAGTAGAAAATTTGACTTACTCTTTAGAGAGATTCTTCAGATTGTTCTCTGAAGGTCAGCCTGGGGAAGCACAAGAGAGGGACCAAGATGCTCTCTATGGAACAGTAGTCCTTCTCAGAGAGGGTAGTGGATACTTTAGGGTAGTATCAGTGAACACAGAGAGAGGATATATACAACCTCAGAGCAATTGGAGAACTAGATAAGGTGGATAATGCAGGATAATGCAGCCTCATGAGTAGTGACATATCCAGCATTAAGCAAATGGTGTTAGGGCACTGCAAAGGCAAACGATCGATATTGTTTCAATACAAACAAGTGCTTTGTCTATTCTAAGTTGTAAAAGGAGAGCAGACAACAGCCCCACCTGACAATAAAGAACATAGAAAGCTGATTGCTAGACTTCAACAGAGCAAGATGGGGAGTGAACACTATGAAGAATCTTTACTTGCACTGAACTGATTGCACATTAAAAAACTATGTAAATACCTCTTCTCTATCCGCTATTCTAACCTTCATTGTAAATCACTAAACCTCATATGGGTCCATGAATTTTACACCAAACTTTAGATCACATTGTTTGTTGTTAGACAGAGACCCCACAAAAATATATTTCATCATGGTCCTGCGAACTTAGGAGCAGTTCTTAATTTGATTTTTTAACATACAAATAAAAAGGGCCTTCACTTTCCTGAGCACTAAGAAACTATAATTTGTCTCCCAACTCCTCTCCAGGGCATCACCAGAGAAAACACAGAGAATGAAAAGGAAGCTAAGATAATACACAGACTCACATATACACTCCTTACGTCCTGGATCTACAGCTTGAATCTGAGAAAAACTACTGAGAAACTATAGAATTCAATTAGGATGAAGTTAAAGAAGATTGCTACATTGGAGAAAATGTTAGTAATTAGTTGAAAGTTAATTCACATAATTATACCTAAATTCTAGCATTTGCAATCTCAGAGAAGATTCCTTGAAATTGCAGATTCCTTTTTTATTTGTTTAGTTCACAGACTATCTCATTTTATGAATAGCTAACATCAGTTTAGATGGTGTATCCAAAATAAATGTAAAGTATGTTTTAGACCTCCGAAGATAATTCACTGTTAGAACCCACAGCAAATATTAAACAGATGAGTAAGCTAGTGGGACACATGAGAGCTAAAAACATCTGTTTGATAGACTAAAACTCTGGGAAACAACTGTAATTATAAATCAATTATGAAATATATGATTAATCATTGCTAAGGTTTATTTCTCACTTATAATTGGCATAACTAAGGAAATGCTGAAGACATTGCAGTTGGTGGCTTATAAGCATGAATCTTTAAAGAGTTTGATACCAATATTCCTCATAACTTATGACATCATCTTTTAATGTATAAAATATGGGTGACTTAGAATAAAATGTCAATTATAATAGCATTTCATATCTTAAATATTTCTTCCATTCTGTTGCATCTACATGTGTATTTATAAGAAATAATTCAGAAAAGGCACTAAAATAAAAATGGTTTTCTTTTGTAGAAAAGTGTCAAAAATTTTTAATAGATTTTACTGATTTCAGAGGGGAAGAGAGAGGGAGAGATAGATAGAAACATCAATGATGAGAGAGAAACATTGATCGGCTGTCTCCTGGGGAGGGATCCTGCAACCAGGGCATGTGCCCTTGACCAGAATTGAACCCAGGACCCTTTTGTCCACAGGCTGACGCTCTATCCACCCAGCCAAACCAAATAGGACAGAAAGTGTCAACATTTTGATGATTTTGTGACATGTTTATCAACCTAAATTAAAAATATGATGATTTTGTTATTCAAATCTAGGGCTGAGAAGAAGTGAGTCCAACTAAAGGCAGACTATAATTCCTTTCTATCATCTATCTATCTGCACATCCAATCATCCATCCATCCATCCATCCACTCACTCACCCATCCATCCATCCATCCATCCATCCATCCACCCACCCACCCACCTATCTACATATCTCCATTAAAAATTCAGCTATTTTTGCCCTAACTTGTTTGGCTCAGTGAATAGAGCATTGGCCTGCAGATTGAAGGATTCCATGTTCGATTCCAGTCAGGGGCATGTACTTTGATTGCAGGCACATCCCCAGTGAGGGGTGTTCAAGAGGCAGCTGATAGATGTTTCTCTCTCATTAATGTTTCTAACTCTCTGTAAAAAAAAATCAATAAAACATTTTTTTTAAAAAATTCAGCTATTCTTATTTGTTGATATTTTATGCCTTCTGTATCCTGTAACAAATCTATAAACTTTCTGATACCTAATAGATTTTTTAACTCTCCTTTTTTAGTAGTCAGTGTGCTAAGGAAAACTGGATTAATTCCTTCTTTCATTTGACACTCATTAATGAGCCAAGCCCTGCAGTAGTTGTGGTGGAAGAGAAGGGTTCATAGAGCTTACATTCTGAGAATAGACACCACACAAGTAATTATAAAAAGCCCCATAAGTCTGGTAGCTAGAAAACATACTTAGAAATTTCACTCTCAGGATCAAATCCTGGCACTCCAAAGGCAAAGAGCTTTGTAATTAAGTATGAGTATTAACCATGTTTTCTAGAGTTGTTACAGGGATTAAGTGAACTGGACTTACAAGAATGCTGCTACATGGTTAGATTCAATGTGTTGGCTACTATTATTAATGTGTAAGTGCTATTAGAGGAGAAATATAGGATGCAATATAATTTTAATATTATTCCACATAAAGTATAAAAAAATACAACGTAAAAAATAACATTGTAGCCCTAAGGGTTTTGGGTTCAATTCCTGGTCAAGGCCATGTACTTGGGTTGCAAGTTTGATCTCCCACCCCAGTCAGGGTGCATACGAGAAGTAAACAATCAATGTGTCTATCTCACATAGGTCTCTCTCTCTCTCTCTCTCTCTCTCTCTCTCTCTCTCTCTCTCTCTCTCTCTCACTCCTCCCTCTTTCCTTCCCTTTCACACTCTCTAAAGATCAATGGAAAAAATGCCCTCGAGTGAGTATTAACAAAAGTAAATAACATTCATTTTTTACTCTAAAATATCATATAGAATGTTATTTATTTTAGAGTAAAAAATGTGTCAGTACTACCTTTCTTCATCTAAACTGCTTATACTTCATTCATTCATTTGTTCATTCATTCAGTACTTACTGAGGGTCTGCCATGTGACTGGCCTGTGATAGACAGGGGGTACAGGGTCAGAGCAGGCCTGTGTTAATATGCTTAAAGTCTACCTTGGGGAATAACCAGAGGGGACTCACTGCCTCATGGATCCAGTGGGCACTCCACTATAAGTGGTAAATCTAAGGAGAACTCATAAATTTTACAAGTAAATGAAACTTACAAAGTTTTTCAGGATGTATGAATCCTTCTCAAATTCACATGTTCCTTAGAACTGGTCAGATTGCTTACTTTAAAATGCAATCTCTTACCTCACTCTCTTACTACTTATGAGCTCACTATTAAATTTTTATAAGATTTTAAATCTTGAAAGCTAGGTACCATAGAAGTACATTAAAAATTCAAATATCTTGCACAAAATATATTATAATCAGACAGCTTACTTACCATTGTACAGAGCTAATACCATTTTAGGATGGCCAAGTTCCAACTTCTTGTTCAGTAAAGAATATCAGTGTATAAACTATGGAATTAAGACCGGCAGTATAATGTAGTTGCAAGAGTCCTGGTCTTAGGTTTTGAAGGCCTTATGTCTTTCGCTCATTTAAACAGATATTTATTAAATACGTGGTAGCTCTCTCTGCTGCTTCAGCATGTTCAGTATCCTTTTGCCCCCCTGGGAACCTCACCCTCATTTTCCCTTGGGAAATGCACATCCGCTGACCCCAAACCCAGCTTCCATGGAGTCATGTAACTCAGGCCAGCCAAATAAGTGTTTCCCAGCTTAGTGGCCACAGTGATTGGCTCAGAGTCAGAGTGCAAAACGTGGCAGTCCTCATGCTTTGACAGCTATTGCCGAAGAGGTGCTTTCGTTTCCCTTGAGTTGCCAATCTGTGGCATGTGTGCCTGAGGTTTCCCACTAGGCCTGCCCAGAGCCTACCTGACAACAAAACCAACCAATCGGGCCAGAGGAGGAGCTTAATTGTAAAGAGAAAGAGAGGGTACAAACTCAGGGGGGCAGAAGTTTACTCTACTTCCCATAAGTAAATCTAATTTCTCTTAATCTCTCGTTTCACCTGGTGGCAAAACAGTGAATACGAGACAATTCAGTGTCTATCTGTTAACTCAGGGCCTGTCCTCTTGAGGTTGAGCAGGAGGGTACACCCACTGCCTAATTTCCCTGTGGTGGGTAGCCTCTGAGAAGTCCACACTTCCTCTGGATCCCTGCTCTCTGTAGTCAGCTCTTCCTCTGTCCTTCTCTCAACCTGGTCACCCAGATTGTCCAGCTCTCTCAACATCCCCTAAGTCCTCCATATAAACTATATATATTTTTTTACCTGACACCCCAAACAACCTTTTTCATTCTATTATTTACACACTATGATGTCTCAGAGACCCTCCTGGGATTTAGATGGGCATAATGTCATAAGTATCTTTTTTTCTTCAGCCCCATACCCCAAATGTGGAGTTTTCCAATATCTCACCACTCCGGGACTCACTCAGGGTCAGGGTGCAGCCACCTTTCTTGGGCTTTAATGAATATCTATACTTATTTGTCTCCTCTCTAACTACCCTTCTCTTTGAAACCTGAGATGGGAAATTTTACTTTTACATTATAATCTATTCTCAGATCTATTTCTTTATATAAACCCAGGTCTTTTGAAATGAAAAATCTTGTCTCTGGTGAGAGTTTCTAAAGCCTACTTTGAACTTTAAAACTTAATAATCTCCTCTCTAGGTCTCTGAGTGCTGTCTCCTAGATAGTGAGTCAAGGCGACCTCTTTGTATGCCTGAAAACAAGAAAGAGAAGGAAGAAACACAATGGCTTTAAATCATTCCAGGAAGTGATCAGACTGGCATGGGCAGAGAGGGTACGCATAGATAAAACAAGATTTGCCATACACAGGTAATTGCTAAAGCTGGGTGGTAGCCCAGGAGGGTTTTGATTTTTGGAACACTTTGATATGGTAACGTTTTCCTTATATTAAAATAAAAGAAACCTTCAAGAGGAGAATAGGACTCTTTGGAAACTATAATCTAGGAAGGTTAAGGAAAATTTTCTTCTGAAAGGTTCTGGACCTATCTCAATAGTTTTTGCTACTTGTTGTTTTGTTTTTTTTTTAAAAAAATATGTATATATATACACACACACACACACACACACACACACATATTTTTACTGATTTCAGAGAGGAAGGGAAAGGGAGAGAAAGAGAGAAATATCCATGATGAGAGAGAATCATTGATCCCTCTGGCACTCCCCCTATTGGGGACCAAGACCACAACAAAGGCATATACCCTAAACAGGAATTGAACTATGAGCTTCATAGATCAGTGCTTAACCACTGAGCCATGCCAGTTGGGTACTTGTTCTTTTGTTTCAAATTCCACAAAGGCAAGTCCCTTTGAATCTCCAGTAGACTTATAATGTAGCATCCTATATAATAAAATCCTAATATGCTAAGTGTCTGGTCGTCCATTGAACCAGTCAAAATGTAATATGCTAATGATATGCTTAGGCCACTTACCTGCTTGCTATGACATGCAATGACCACCAGGGGGGAGACTCTCCAACTGGCAGTTTAGCTTACTGCTGGGATCTGGCCGATTGGGACTGAGTGAGATGGGCCAGACATCTCCTGTAGCCCTACCATGGTTTCTCCCCTGCTGGTCAATCTCCTGCATCCCTTCCCAGCTCTGATCATGCACCAGTGGGGTCCCTTGGCCTGGCCTGCACCCTCTTGAAATCTGGGACCCGATAGGGTGATCTTGGAGAGCCAGTTTTGGCCCAATCCCACAGGCCAGGCTGAGGGACCCCACTGGTGCATAAATTTGTGCACTGGGCCTCTAGTCTTATATAAACAATATTGGTACATTTCCCAAATTCTCATTCAGTCCAGCTGGGATCAGCATTTTGGGGAAGTAACTCCTATAATAAATTTGAATCAATATTATATGATAAATTAGAATCAATATTATATGATAAATTAGAATCAATATATGTAACAATTCTTACTCAGGTCAATACATTTTTATTTCAATAGTAAAAAATAATATGAAAGAAAATGAAAAAAAATATAAGCTAATATCTAAATATTGCTTCTATTAAAAAACAAAATTCCACTGAGTAAATTTGAGGCGATAATTGGCTTTATTAAGTGATTCATGAACTGGGCAGCATCCCATCTAGCAACTAGAAGGACACTCTGAGGGGTTATACAGACTGGACGGTGTTTATAGGAAGAAGGGTTGGGGAACTATTAGCAAAATAAAAGAAATTATTACAGGTCAGGACATCTCGTATTTTCAGGGGAAGGGACTGCCTCTTCATGCAGACTGACTCTTCTTTCTGAGGAAAGGGAACGGAATGGAGAGGGCCGACCTGGCAGGTAACATCTCTGGTGTTGAGCAGAAAATTCCAAAATGGTTGGTTAATATTGTATTTCTAAGAGTGTTTGAAACTGCAGTTAAATCAGGTATTAGGTTTAGACTTGCTGTCTTGGGCTTTAGCACAAGTGCTGCCATTTGGGCCCTATGGTTTTTCCCTATAACATTCTGTTATGTAATGATGTTCAGGATTTAGGTAATAGATCATTATTAAAGGAAATCAAGATGAAAAATAACTTGATCATATTTGTAATTTGAAAGGTTATTTTAGCTATTGTACAGTGGAGAGTGCCTCTAGGCAGAGAAACAAAAGGAGACCAGTGCCTTGAAGTGGAGAAATTGAGTCAGGAGGTGGCAGAGCTGGGGGAAGGGTCCAGGCAAAGGCAGTGTGACTTCTTGCATGGGGAAGATAATGGGATAGGTAGTCCCACAGTTTCTGCCAGGTTCCTGCTTGGATTACAGGGAGAAGGGCCATCTATCAAATGGGGTGTTCAGACTCACAATAAAGACTGAGGAGCAAGATGTTTGGTTCAAGCCTTAATTTTGCTATGAAAAAAATTTTTTTATTGATCTCTTAGAGAAAAGGAGAGGGAGAGAGAAATAGAAACATCAATGAGGAGAGAGAACCATTGATCAGCTGCCTCCTGCACATCCCCAACTGGGGATCAAGCCTGCAACCTGGGCATGGGCTTGTCCAGAATTGAAACTGGGACCCTCAGTCTGCAGGCTAATGCTCTATCCACTAAACCAAGCCGGCCAGAGATGCTATGAAATTTTTGAGAGCCCTTAGGAGAGTCAGTGTATTCTGTGTTTAGGTTTTGTACGTGTAAAATTGTGGGAATTATACAAAATAATCTGAAATACTTTAAACTATCAAGCATTGTTGTATACAATTGTTCTTTCCAAAAATTTATGATGTGTTATATGAACCCAGTAAATAACCAATGATGAAATGAAGATTATTTAACAGTCTTGATCTCTAATCCTCTTCTTGTATACATAAGGAGATCATAGTAACACACTTGAATGAGATATTTGGAGAGAAAACAGTTCCAAATGCAATCAGTAGAAATAGTATTTGACTTAGTTCATTAAAGAAAGTATATGGATTTATTTTAGTAACATGTTAAGTTCAAAGAGCTAGGAACAAGGTGACTGTTGAAATTTGGATGAACATATGGCTATTCATTTCAGCCTAATAAGACCGAAAATAAAAAGCCTTTCCTCAAGATATGCAGTATTCATGTAGACACATGCACAGAAAACCCTTAATCATCCATCTTCTTGCAAAGGAATAGGCAGAAACTACGAAAATAATTTTCAAGCTAGGAAGCTTTTAGTGCCTAATATTGAAAGCTGACTTTAACACCTGCTTTAAAAAATTTTTTCTTGTGATTTTTTGTGTGTGAGAGAGAGAGAGAGAGAGAGAGAGAGAGAGAGAGAGAGAGAGAGGGAGAGAGAGAACACATTGGGAGTTCTCCAACCAACTGAGCTACACTGGCTGGCCAGGGCTGCATTTTTTTTTTTTTAATTTGCACTTCAGGGTTAAAAATTATCTTCTTTAAATCATTATATATATTTTTTCTGATAACTTTTTAGGTATCAGTCTTCAAAGCTTCTCTTAGTCAAGAGGCCTGTGGCCCAACTTGTACAAGTGTTATAAGAATTATCTCCCCTTTAAGAAAGTCATGGCTATTTTTAATAAAGAAGCATTAATGATTTATTCTTAGAATTACAAAGCATTTTCTGGCACTGCAAAGATGGAAGACTCATTTTGTTATACTCTGATGTGCTTATATTGATTTAAATTCCCAGGGTTCTGTTTAAGTCTGACCTCTGTCCGATGCAGCTTTTATTTTTCTCATCTAAGGGGTTCCTGCAGGCATCTGGAATGCCACTACTGAGAAAGCATGTCAACAGCATTTCTTAGCAAAACACTGCCAGAAATACAGAAAATAAACATCTCTGAAAACTAGCTGAGTTGAAGTGCTTCCAAATTCAACTTTGAAGAGCTAAACTCCCTTAAAGCCTGATAAATATTATAAAAATCAGGTCTTTAATTGTAGTTCAGCTTGCAGATGGCAGCATGACTTAGAACCATTGAGAACTCAAAAGCAAGTTTGCCCTGGCCTAGTGGCTTGGTTGAATAGAGCATCATCCTAATGCACCAGGGTTTCGGGTTCCATTCTCAATCAGGGCACACAGGGGAATCAACCAGTGAGTGCATGGATAGGGGGGGTGGGGAGCTGATCTCTCTCTCTCTCTCTCTCTCTCTCTCTCTCTCTCTCATCAATTTAAAAAACAAAAAAGAAACCAATTAAAAAGCAAGTTTGATAGCAGCCCTATTGATCCTTAGACAGGATAGTCTCCTATTGACTTGGGGTGGGGAAGAGGGAAGAGGCTGAGAACTCAGTACTGAGGAGCTCTCAGGGGGATGAATGTCTAAATTTGGGTTGGCGATGGTTGATAAAGAGCTCAGCACCTAATTAAAGCAGCTTTGCAAACAGTTCTCAATAAATGCCTCCATTTGGAATCACTGATGGCTCTCTGGGGAGTCATCATTAGCCAAAGTTTAGAACTTAGCCCTTTGGAAAATCTTCACCCTGAAAGATGGTAACCCAAAGGGTGATGAAAATCACAAGTTCTATATTGGAGTCCTGGAACAAGGTCACATTTGTCTTATCTGTCCAAGCAAATCTTGCTCAACTATCAGGCTAGGGATAAATACAGCCTGGAAAATGCTCAGGCTCTAGGGAGAAAGCAATGAGGCTTTCGCACGGTGGATAAGAGTAGTTCACCCATGAAAACAAGCTTTCTGGGCAATAATAGTACCTATCAGCACGGGCCTTTCTGACGGGGCTTTCAAGGCCATTGGCGCCAACAGGGAGAATAGTCTATGCCTCCCTAAAGGCCTGTGAGTGTGAGTTTTTAACCACCACTTGGGAGTGTAAGAAATATCTCATTACTGTACTACCTGTGAGCCATGTTCAGACATCCAGCTCTAAGATTCCATGAAGCCTGAATGGCAGGGAATTAATCCTCCATCTTTATTGATCTCTCACTGGTTTGCCTGTCTCCAAGTGATGCAACAGTCCTGAGTTCCTCTGGCAGAGTGGGGAACCCGGAAGAGGCCACACCAGTTATAGCTGAGGTGCTCAGCTGTATCCTGAAATGTTGTGACTCCAGGGCACCCTGGGCGCACAGTGCTCGGCAGAGAGTCTTCTTGTGTGCCTGGTGGACAATCCTCCTTTCAGGTGTGCACCACCTTTCCCTGTCTGTGGCTTCCCTGCCCTCTGTTCCCCCCTCTCCTCAGAGACAATCAACTCTAAACAAGCAGAGGCTTCCAGGAAAGACTGAGAAGGGGGATCTTCCAGAACCCCACCCCCCAATATGGGCTCCCTGAGGATAGGAAGCACAGTGGTCCCTATTACCTTTCCCAGAAAAGGAAACCTCTTTTCTTTGGAATTTTTTGTTTGTTTTTAATTAAATTTTTATTGTTGCAAGTATTACATATGCCCCCCTTGGCCCCTTCTAGCCCACCCTCCCCTACCCCCAGGCTTCTATCACCCTATTGTCTGTGTTCATGGTCATGCATATATGCATACAAGTTCTTTGGTTTGTCTCTTCCCACCTCCTCCTTCCCTCTGAGATTTGACAGTCTGTTCCATGATTCTATGTTTCAATTTTTTTCATCAGTTTATTTTGTTCATTAGATTCCACATATGAGTGAGATTATGTGATACTTATCTTTCTCTGACTGGCTTATTTCGATTAGCATCATACTCTGCAGGTCCTCTTTCTCTTTGTATCTCTCTCTTTTTTCACATATTCATACATATACAGTTCACTTAAAAATAAGTTAGCTTTAGTATTCTTCCATTTATCAAATGAAGAAATTAAGGCCCAGAAATAGGCCAGATTCCGTTCGTCATGGGTAGTTGGGCTAAGGGCCTCGGTCTCGCCTCACACCTGGTAAGCCTCTCCATGGTGCAGCTCACAGCCAGGCATCTGGCTTTTGTCAAGTGAGCAAGAGAGCAAGAGTGAGAGACAAGAGTGAGCGGGAGCCAGTCTTTTTGTAGCTTGTCTTAATCCATTCGGCTGCTGTAACAAAATACCGGAGATGGAGCACTTATAAATTTCGTATTGCTCACAGTTTCAGAGGCTAGAATTCCGAGGTCATGGTGCCAGCATGGTTAGGGGTGAGCCTCTCCAGATGGGACACTTCGCATTGTATCCTCACTTGGTGGAGGGGCCAAGAGATCTTTGCAGAGCCCTTTTCACAGGGCACTAGTCCCAATTGCGAGGTCTCAGGCTAATGATTTAAACATCTCTCAGAGGACCCACTTACTTGTGCCATCTTCTGGGGCATTAGGATTTCAACAAATGAATTTTGGGGGATACAAACACTCAAACCAAACCATATTCTAATCTTGGAAGTAACATCCCATTATTTTTGCTGATTTTTGCTGTATTTAATTCATTAGAAGCAAATCTTTAGGCCCAGTCCAACTACAAGGGCAAGGAATTACACAAAGATGAGAATACCAGGAGAAGGGGATTATTGGGAGCTTCTTAGCGGCTGCCTACCACTTGTTAATGAGTTTGCTTGCTGTCAGACTACCTGAGTTCAAATCTTAAGCCTTATTACTTGATTGCTATGTGATCTTAGCTATTGACTGCTTTGATCCTCAATTCCCTCTTCTATAAAATGGAACTATTAATGGTACCATGGATTAAATGAATAATAAAGAATCAAAACCTAGATTAATGCCTGGCATATGATGGGCATTCATTGAATTTTAAATAGCATTATAATTATATCAGTTATAAAGTAGATTTTCTAGCTAATAAGGTATACTCAGATGAGGAGGCTTTTATTTTGGGCCTATGAAAATAATATAACATAAATGAGTGTTTGCAAAGGAAGCCAAAACTATAGCTATTCTTGCAGAAATTGAAAAACTTTACCTATGTTGACACTGCATTTTTCTCAATGTAATAGAATTTCAAACAAGTAAAACATAATCTGAGGAAGTGAAATACTTAATTATTGTATCACTTAGTCTGCTTCTTATCCTGTTTTTAATAAATATATTACTGCCCAAATGAGAATATTTGCTGTACACAGAGAAATGGAGTGGACTTCTTTAGCTAATTTTGCCCTGTTTTTGAATCAGAGGTATGTGTCCTTTCTCCCATTTTCTTCATTGCAGACCCTACTTCTACCCCACCCAGACCCCTCCAAGGCATGCAGACAATCAGAGTTACACATAGACATATACTCAGACTCAGCTCTTGGATATCAATATTAGTAATACTCAAAAATAACTGGAATTTTGTAGAAATGCTTACCAATAAATATGTTCAATTAATGAGATTTTACCTAAAACTTCTCCTATATTTCCCAACTTGGTATATGATATCCATAATCCCCATAGACACTAGAACTAAAACTAAGAAGCCACCCTGGTCCTCCCTCTTTCTCACTTTTTCCATCAGATTCCTCACCATTTCTTATCCAACCGAGTGCAGCTTGCTTTAATGCCCTCATCAATGTTCCTTTATTAGATATCTGTTACCACAATAATGCTGTGTAACAAACCACTCCAAAATTTAGTGGCTTAAAATACTAATCATTTATTATTTCTTATGAATCTCTTAGTTCCCCAGAGTTCTGCTGATATTGGCCAATCTTGCCTTTCTCAACTGGACTTGCTATTCATCTGCAGTCAGTTCCAGATTGGCTGAGGGCTAGATGATCTAGATTAACCTTAGCTGGATCAACTTATCTCTGCTCTATATGGTCAACCTCCAGTAGACTGGCCCAGGCTTGTTCTTATGGCAGAGGCAGAGGTTTGATAGGGAAAGTAGAAGTTTTAAGTCCTTTGGAGGTCTACTCTTGAAAATACACACCCTCACCCCTACCACATTCTAAAGTCAATGCAATTTACAAAGTTAGCCTAGACCAGTGGTTGGCAAACTCATTAGTCAACAGAGCCAAATATCAGGAGTACTACGATTGAAATTTCTTTCAGATATTATATTCTTAATTTCTAACTGGTTCGTTTTTGTGGTTTACATGTCCTTTTTTATGCTGTTGAAATTCTCACAAGTTCCTTGAGTGTCCTTATAATCATTGTTTTAAATTCTGTATCTGGTTGGTTGCTTGTCTCCATTTCATTTCGTTCTTCTTCTTGAGATTTCTCTTCTTGAGATCCTCAAAATTGAGGATCCAAAGAAAAAAGTCCCAAATAGGAGACTAGGCATAGAGAATTAAAATGGCAATAAATAAGTACCTATCAATAATAACCTTAAATGTAAATAGATTAAATGCTCCAATCAAAAGACATAGGGTAGCTGAATGAATATGAAAACATGATCCAATTATATGCTTTCTACAAGAGACTTACCTCAGAACAAAAGACTCATGCAGGATGAGAGTGAAGGGATGGGAAAAAAATTTTCATGAAAATGGAAATGAAAAAACAAAACAAAAACTAGGGTGGCAATACTCATATCTGACAAAGTAGGCTTCCAAATGAAGGCAATCACAAAAGACAATAAAGATCCCTACATAATAAAAAAGCGATCAATCCAAAAAGAAGATATAACCCTGGTAAATATATATGTACCCAATATAAAAACACATAAATATGTATTTTTTAAAAAGACACTTCTGGAGGACTTTAAGGAAAAGATTGGCATCAATACAGTCGTAGTAGGGGACTTTAACACTCTGCTGACTTCACTGGTTAGATCTTCCAGACAAAAAATTAACAAGGAAACAGTGACTCTAAATGACACACAAGATCAGATAGATTTAATTGACATTTATAGAACATTCTCCCCCAAAGCTGCAGAATATATGTACTTCTCAAGTGTACATGGGTCAGAACATACATAAATACTATCAGTTTGGGTTTGATAGTTTTTTGAGGGTGTAAAGAAAACAAGTAGAAACTCCATCATTTTGCAAAGCTGAATGTCCCAGGTTTTTAGCAAAACGTACAGAAATACTATCAGTTTGGGTTTGAGTAGTTTTTACTTATACTACCATCAGCCACTAGATGGCAGACTATGACATAAAATGGAAGTTGCAGACAGTCGAAAGTTAGACTTGGAATGCAAGTCCAAGAAGTTTGAGTTAGTGAAAAACTAATTGTACTGTTTTCATAAAGAGAAATAACATAGCCATTCCGAACGTGTGTACATTACTTCTAATTAAAAACATTGCAATTCTTGTCTAGAAGTCCAAAGGCTAAGACCTAGTTGACTGGAAGGCTTGTTCCAGAGTTCACCTCACAGTAACTTCTCTTCCTATCTGCCAGGCTCTCCATGGGATTCCTTGTTTAAGGAAATTCCTTGTATTTCTCAGTGCCAGCCGCTAGTTTGTCTGGGTCCTAGTTATGATTATCTCCTGTCACACCCTCCCATCATTCTCTTTGCCTCCCTTAGCATCCTACACTACTTCATCCTTGCATATTTGCTTGGACTGAGCCCAGCTGTGGTCACCCTTTCTGATTCTTCGACTCTTTGACTTTGGGAGCCTAATGAACTCATTTATCATCAGTGCACCCAGTAGGATGCTACAATTCCAGATCCTAGACCGAGCCAAAATGAGCCCAAGAAGCAAGAGGAATGTTTCTTGAAAAAAAAATGGTTCACTTAAATGTTACAAAAAGGAGGACGGAGAAGCAAAAAAGATGAACTCAGACCAGTTCAGCAGCTTATTCAAAGTTTCTTATCGTTAACTGCTAAAAATAGAGCCAGATACTCCTGACACCTGATTTGGCACTCCATTTGGTGAGCAGTATCTTTCTTTGATCATTCAATGAAAGAACAGAGGAGCGATTTGGGGGAAAGTCTGCCAAGTAGACTTAATAATCTTTTCCAAGTGCTATCAGTGAAAGCAGTAATAGGAAAAAAGTTTTCTTGCTAGCCTCTCCACTGTTCTGGACTTAATAATTTCTATATTACTTAACACCCTGAATTTGAATCATGTTGCTAGACTCTCTCATTGGAGATTAGCAAAGTGAAAGTGAGACTGAAATCTCCCAAAGTAAGTGTTCCTTGTGAAAAGCTTCCTGTGCAATCCATACCATATGTCGCTTTCTACACAGATCTCTTGTAAAATGTGAAAATAGCCAGGCCGCGTCCTCCATAAAATCTTCCCTAACCAAATGCACCTAAGTTAAACCACCCTCATTTCCTTTGGGCCTGGCATATAACAGATGCTCATTTTGCACAAGGAAGGAAGGAAGGGAAAGAGGATGGAAGAAATGAAGAGGAAGAAGAAGGGATATGAGAGAAAAGATATAGCTACTGAAAATATATAAACAATGTAATGTTTTAGGTGTGGCCATTATAAAAATATTCCCTACTCATCTCCTTTCTAGACTAAACAACCCGGTTCCTAAAATTTTCCCTCAGGACTTTTATTATTTGTGTGTGTGTGTGTGTGTGTGTGTGTGTGTCTGCACATGCGCGCGCTTATCTATATCAATTTTGATTGCTTTTTTAGAAGTCAAAATTATGTGAGATTATATTCCATTCCTTTTAAATGTTATCCTCACTTGAGGAGATATTTACATAGTTAAAAGAGAAACCAAATGAAAGTTGTAAGTTTTCAAAGAGAAAACATAGTCTGAAGCACATTCAAAAGTAATTTATAAAATAACTATTATTTGCATAAATACCAATTTTATCAGAAATTTGATTTTTTAAAATATATTTTTATTGATTTAGGAGAGGAAGAGAGAGAGAGATAGAAACATCAATGCTGAGAGAGAATCATTGATTGGCTGCTTCCTGAATTTCCCACACTGAGAATCAAGCACACAACCTGGGCAGGTGCTGTGACCCTCCTGGTTCATAGTTCGATGCTGAGCTATGCCAGAAATTTGATATTTTTAAGGATAAAACATATTAATTGTTGCATCTAGATTTCATAATCCCACAACACAACACACACACACACACACACATGCACACACGCACCCATGCACACACACACACGTTTTATGCTATGAAAAAATAGTGAAACATACCTTCTTTTATCATGATAACATTTAATAAAATAAAGTAGTAAATTGTTTTTTACCCTGAACTCATGAACTATTACAAAAAGTCTGTTATAACACATAAACACTGAGAAAACCTGTTGGAGAACATATAGATAAATTTTCCACTTTAAGCATTTTTCTATTTCTAACCAAACTGTTGTCTATGAACTGCCTTTGTCAGCGTCACCTTGCAGGTAGTTCAGGAGTGCTTCTCAAAAACGCCAATTCCTTGTCTCTATTCACCCCTTCAGAACTGGCATCTTTAGAGGTGGAGTCCAGGTCATTCTTATGAATATCTCAGTTTCATATATTCCATACAAGCCTTGTTCTTTGTTTTTGGTGGAGCAGTTCTCTAGTTCCCACCCCTAGAAGTAGAGATCTTTTATTTTAAGTTGTTATTTAAGGAGTGATGGTAGAAATTTGAGAGGGCATGTTTTCTATCCAGAGACCTAATTATTGTAGAAAGAAAATGGAACTGTGTTACTAGGGATCTGTAAGGTGAGACTAGCTTCCTTTGGGGATGCTTATATAACATACATCCCATGATTTCTTTTGTAATTCACTTACTTGACCAGGTTTGCCCTTCACATTGCAGAGGGTTTGATTTGTTCCTTGTAGTGAGCTCTAGTATAAGACGTTGCCTTTTTTTAATAAGGAACCTGGAATATTTATTTTTGATTGGCTACCATCTGCCAAGCAGTTGAAAAGAAGGAAAAAGAATGCTGAGCTGTAATTGCTGTCAGTGGTTTGATCTAATAAATGGAATTCTGAGATGTAATCTTATTCTTCTGCTTCCCACCACTTAGGTTACCACCAGTTCATTTGCTTTAAAGGTGACCTATTGCAGTCATGTGATAGCTTGGAATTTATGTGAGACCAATCATGTGATGGCTCAGAATGTTGTCCATAGTTATGTTAGAATTTATCAATAAGATTATTCCCTAAGATATATTTGCTTCACTATTTTCTAATAACATGGTTTTTTTCCTAAAATGGATATATTTTGAAAGTTTTATGGCTGTGACTTACTAGATGTTTCTCTATGATAGTTTTCCTTTGATTTTACTTACTTTCATTTTATATTGTGTACAAGGTTACACAATTTTTTGTGTATGTATACATTTTACAAAAACTTTCTGATACATTTGATTATCATAACAACTCAAAATATGGCAGGAAATGTATTGTCTATATTTTAATTTAAGTAAATTTTAAGAAATGTTATAGTCATCAATATGAATTTCACCATTATAAAAACATTAACAAGGATGCTTTGAAAATTAATTTTGGAATAAAGTTAAATTAACATGGAAAATACATTTTTATATTTGTGTTACTGCAAAATGTGAGAGGAACCTATTGATGAAAAATCTCTCCAAATTGCATGAACCAAATTTCTGTTCACTCAGTGTGATATAAGAACAAAGCTTCAGGCGTCACAGGCTTATGATGTTATCTCTGTCATTAACACAGTAGGTTAGGCAAGTCTGATTATGAGTAGGGTCTTGTCTCAGTGGGCTACACATTGCCCCATTTCACAGTTATATCTCCAGGACTCTAAAAATATTCACACTGAATAATACATTAGATAACCACTCTAATTATGAGTCCTTGGGCCACAGCTTGATCAAAGATATCATGAATTTGACTCAATGACTTTTAATAATAAATTCCCACCCTGAGACTCAATGGAAGAAATCTCTGCGTTAATTCATGTCATTTAATGTCTACATTACTTGTCTCACAGGAATCTTATACTGTTGATGAGGAAGATACAGGAAGTTATTTATATGAGTTGCCAATTCACAGCTTGTGTGGTAGAAATACTGTTTCAAGTTGTTTGGAAACTGGAATATATTCTTCCCTATAAACAATGTTATAAATAGTTATTAAATTCCAAAGTTAATTTAAAACATGTAGGTGAGCTACCCCGATAAAAATGGGAAGGAGACATAGTAAGCCAGCCTCCAGAAAAGGGCTATGTAGTGATAGCTGTACAGACAGGCTACTACAAGCCAATCACAGGTGAGGGTCACAGAAAGACAGACAAGCAAAGGCAAACCACAGTCTCTGCTGCAGGAAGAGGCCTTTGATTCCTTGACAGGATAATGACACAGCATGGGCTAATTTCCCTTGGGAATGATAACCAGATGCGTTTCAGAGTGTTGGACCTCAACTCCTTGTAAGATATGATTGATAAGTTTATTCCAAACACCAAAGAAGATAATGAAGTGGGGTAACTACCAGCCCCCCTGCAACCCCGATTCACCTCCTCCCGACTTTCCTAATCATAGTTCTCATTTTGGACATCTGTATTTATCCCCGAGGAGATCTCAAAAAAACAAAACAAAGCACACACACACACACACACACACACACACACACACCTGCAAACAGAAGAAAACCAGAGGATAAAGTAACTCGTTCCAAAGTAGTCCCCTCTATCCAAGCTCTACAATAGGGAAGAAACTTGATTTTGATCTGGCCTAAAGGACTGGAAGGTTGTTAGTGTGTAATCCCTGGTGCTTCTTCTAGTAAATGGAGCTCCTCCTCTCAAGGGTCTCCTCCAATCAGAATAAAGCACAGTGACCTGGGGAAAGTTTCACCTTCTCCAAGCGTCTTGCCTCACTTCTAGGAAAATTAGAATTTTAATGCAGAGATTATAGTTGTATGTTTTGGATTCCTGTGCTGTTTTATTTAAGCTTCTACCAAATGTATGCCAAACCAATTAATCGAGGTTATAAATGGAGAGATGAAGTTTCTGGGATGGGATGTCGGGGTCTTTGCTCTGCTCTGTCACTAGCACTATTCTTCTCAGGGACACCTTCTAAAAGTGCTGAATGGGCTGCCCTGCGAGGCAGCCCTGAGCAGATTCACAGTATGTCTTTTTAAGTAATTCCAGTACCTCAAACAACCCTGGAAGAAGGGAAAAGTAACAATTTCTTTTTCTCAATGAATTTTGCTATGCATGTCTCTCCATAATGATTAAAACTTGTACAGTGTCTGCCACTCAGACTTATAAGATGAATTTAATTAAAGCAAAAAAAAATAAACAAAAACATAAAATTCCGAGTACTCAGGAGATAGAAAACCATGCCTATTTGATTTGGGAATACTTAGCAGATTTGAGAAAATACACATACTGGTAGCTTTCTATCATAATACCCATATTTAAAATAACCATTTTTCCTGGAAACAAGTTGTCTCTGGTTCTGATTTGAATCAGGATTCAAAGTGAGATGATGTCACAAAACAAGTTTTATTAGGCATGATACTGGCCTTTTATTGAAATGACTAGTGGCCTGCTGCATGAAATGTGTGCACGGAAGGGAAGGTGTCCCTCAGCCTGGCTTGCACCCTCTCCAATCTGGGACCCCTTAGGGGATGTCTGACTGCTGGCTCCTAACTGCTCACCTGCCTGCCTGCCTGATTGCCCCTAACACTCTGCCTGCCAGCCTGATCACCCTCAACTGCCCCCCCACACCAGCCTGCTTGCCCCAACTGTCCCCACTGCCATCCTGCTCTCCCCCAATTGCCCCCGCTGCCAGCCTGCTCATCCCCAACTGTCTTCCCCCCCCCCCCACCCCCGGCCTACTCATCCCTAACTCCCCCTCCCTGCTGGCCTGCTTGCCCCCAACTGTCCCCCATCCCAGCATGGTTGCCCCTAACTGTCTGCCCTGTCAGCCTGATCACCCCTAACTGCCTCTGTCTCGGCCCCACCACCATGGCTTTGTCCGGAAGGATGTCCAGAAGGGCTCCCAAAAGGTCTCCTGGTCTAATTAGCATATTACTCTTTTATTAGTGTAGATTGTCTTTGCTAATAATGTTTCCACTTGAACATCTCACATGCACCTCCCAATGGAACCCGTTCAGTTCTTCCTGTCATTCCAGACACTTCGAGAGCTGTTCCTCCTAATGTTCCTTATTTCAATTAATGGCACTGCCATCCACCCAGGTGCTCAAGCAAAAAAAACTCTGTGGTCACCTCCAGCCTTTCTGGCTTAATTAGGAAAGTTTGGTGAGCAGGAGAACCATGTTCCTTATTTACCAGGACAAATAAGTTATTCTTCACCAATGTTTAAGTGATTTTTTGAAACATTTAATGCGAAGTATAAAATGTTAAAATAATTTTTTCTGGGAATTCGTTCTCAGAAAAAGATATGATATACCTTGAGTTCTATTGCATGAAATTGTCTTCAGAAGTAGCATATTAACCTTTTATTAAAGTGACCCATAGAGAATAATATGTTAGTAATATACTGCACTACAGGAGCATATTTGTATGCAGTTAGCTAAACAGAATATAAAAAATCTTTCAAGTTTAAAGCAAAATTAACATTCACTTCTGCTGAAATGCAGCCACTTCTAGGGTAAAATATCACAATGCTTAAACATTTTATTATACTACTAGAGGCCTGATGCACAGATTTGTGCACCTGTGGGGTCCCTCAGCCTGGCCGGAGGGGATCAGGCCAAAACTGGCTCTCTGCACCCCCCAAAGGGTCCCAGATTGTGAGAGGGTAGTTCTTGGGAGATGTACCCTGGAATCAGGCTCCCTCCTCTCTGGTTGAGGATATGTCACCCAAGAACCCAGCTGCCAACTCACCGAAGCTTGTCAGCTCCTGCATTGAATGTCTGTCCCCTGGTGATTAGTGCACATCATAGCTGCTAATCGGAGAATCTTTCCCCTGGTGGTCATTGTGTATCACAGCTACAGGTTGGACAGTTGAATGGTCCGATGGTCACTTAGGCTTTTACATATATAGATGCACTGGGATTAAAAATTACCCATGAAGAAATGTCCAAGGGTATTCTTTGTAGAAATTTCAATTTGTAGAAATCACAAAATAATTTTTTTTGCCCTTTATTCAACTCACAATATCACATTATATTTCTAACAGGCCACATAGCAAAATATTGTCTCATTACTGAAAGGTAGAGAGTTCACTCTATAAAGCACCATGACACTCATGGGGAAATTTCTCTGTGATGATTACGAATATTTCCAAAAAGATAATGTCTCAAGGACTGAAAGCAATCACTATAATCCAGTGCTTTCTAGATTTGAAGTTTTTAATGACACACAATATCATATAGTTTTAATAAGTGCCGTTCCACTGTCAGTAAAATCATATTTTGTGTTTCCCCCCCCCCCACTTGCTTAGAAAATCTAGAAATAGCATATGCAATACTGTCAGTTTATTTATACTTAAAATCAAGAGACTTAATGTTCTCTTTTACCAAAGCATTCATCAATTTGAGGGAAGTTATATGAGTTAAAGCTTTTGAAGGTTTTTTTTTTTTTCCAGGTATCTGTTCCCCTGTTTGGTAAGTGTTGAACCCAGAGGGTGCTCTTGCAATCACTACATAAGGAGACACTCACGAGGGCATAAAGAAAGGCCACCACCCAAACACCCAACCATCAGAAACTCTCAAACCTGAAATGAATCATTCTAAACCCATTATTTAGAAACAGGAACAACAAGGCATTGACCTTCAAGTACCTGGGGAAGTGACACTCTTTCTACTGTTCACTCTGAGCCTCTGCCCTACAAATGTATTTACATAAGGATTAGTTCTCTGGACAACTAGCGGGGATTTGATTTAAGAACTGAATAGGACTCCACCACAAAGCCATCCGATCACAGACAGTGTGTTCTTTTAATTTACTTCCATAAACAGGCAAAAATTGAAGTCAGCTGTCAGCAAAGACCAAATTAAAGAGCTGAGTGTCAGAGCCACAGTTGAACCGACATCAGTCTTTTTGGGGGGAGGTGGGGCGGGGAGGGGAGTTCGGATATTTAAGCTTCCAAAGAAGATAACATTGTTAGGTACAAAGCTTAGCCTTTCACTTTAACTGCGGTTTAGATGTATTGTGCATTGCTTACTTTTCAAAAATTAAATTTAGACTGAAACTAATATCATTCCTAAAAACTTTCCTTACTTAAATGATGTACATGAACGCACATATAGTACAAGAAATGTGCAAACCATAACCATCCCTCATATGATGAAAGCCAATTCAGCTCAGTTGGCCAGGCTTGTGGACCTGAATCTCCTTCACTTGGCTCATTACAGAGTCCCAGTGCTTCCTCCAGTGACTTCAGTGGTTACTCCCTTCGGCCCTGGTATTGTTTGCTTGTTATGTCACAGTGACCTTGCTCTGTGCTAGTCTGCTGTGACAGAAACTGCAGTTGTGACTGGGGACAAAAGAAAGCAAAATCTAAAGCCTGAAAAGTTTGACAGTTTTGTCAACAGCACACACACTTGTCATGTTTATTATAGTAACTGCAGACATCCCTGGCTATGTGTGATGCCTTAAAATTTGGGTGACATTGGATAAGTGTAATGGGGGCAATAAGGAATCGTGGTTGAAGTACACTGACTGTGGAGTCAGATACGGGTCTGATTTTCAACGTGGCCATTTAATACTAAATTATTTTATTTTTTGAATTTTCATATATATATTTTAGAGAAATATCCTAATTAACCAGGACACCATAACGGGTCAACTGGACAGGAGGAGGTTGCACATGCAGCTTCAGGGGCATGTCAGCAGGGGCCTCTGAGAGGGAGGCAGGGCTGGACTGGCAACTCTAGGGTGGGCTGTACCGCACAATTTCAAATCACACACTGGGCTCCTAGTAAAGTATGTGGAAACAATGTTTATGATTGAATTTGGAAGGATTCATCTCTAGACAATGTTGTTTTGTAGATTACTAGAAGAAAGCCCTGTTATTGAAAGTGTGAATCAAGTTACAGTAATCTATATATATGAAAGCTCAAGGGACCGAGTGACCGAACAACCGGTCACCATGATGCACACTGACCACCATGGGGGCAGACACTCAATGCAGAAGTTGCCCCCTGGTGCACTCCCACAGCAGGAGCACCACTCAGCTGACCAATGGGCACTAAATGCAGAGCTCATGGCTGGCGGGTACTGCTGTGGAAGCACACACCTCTCCTGATTGGGACTGCCTTGGAACCAGCCTGCAGCAGGCACAGCACGGCCAGGATGAGTGGGAGCGGCAGGCGGTGTTGGACTGCCTGTTTGGGCCCAATCCCCGCAGGTCAGACTGCAACATCCCTCAAGGGGTCCCAGATTGCAAGAGGGTGCAGGCCAGGTTGAGGGACCCCCCACCGATACACGAATCAATGCACCGAGCCTCTAGTGCACATGTGTCAAACACAAGGCCCGCGGGCCAAATCCGTCCCGCCAGGCCTTGCAATGTGGCCCGCACCGCGCTGTCATCACTGCACTCCGCTGCGTTTCCATCACAGTGACAGTTTATGACTGTTCAGTAAACCATTCGGCCCGCGATTTAGGCTGGATTTTAGATTTTGGCCCCTTCTCTGATTGAGTTCGACACCCCTACTCTAGTAGCTTCTAAAAGAATTAAGACAGATGCAAAACAAAGGTACATCTGCCTCTGGTACCCAGGCACCCAAGACATTTCAACAATATTTAGTGACTGACTACTCTGGGGACATCCAAGGACTTGGATGATTTTCAAAGGGACTCAACTAATAAAAGGCTCCAATCAAGCTTTATTTTGTAAGAGATGTTTCCCATGTCCCATATGTTTTTTTTTTCTCCTCTAGAAATCAGAATCATGAAATAGCATGTCCATTGGGTCCAATTGATTCAGGTATATTTTTTAATAGTAGATGAGAGCTTTTAGCTCTAGACTTCATAAAGATAACCAAGGACAACAGATAAGAATGATTGAACCCTCCCTAAGGAGTGAACTATACATAGTTAAGTGAACAGTTAGCATAAATACACATAAACACACAGCAGAATAAGCAGCTGCAACTACAGTATAATTCTATTACTAATCCCAATTGCTCTTTATTAGGATATCAGTGACTTTAAAAATTAGTCCTTCTCTTCTCCAAAGTAGTTTACTTGATTGCTTTATTCCTGTGTCCCTCATTAGTCCTGGTTGACATCCATCATTGATAATTCAGTCTCCCATAATTACCCATACTGGTCCATGAAAAAATATCTTTCACTTTCTTATATGAGAGCTGTACATAGGCAAGAATACGTGAAGACATTCTTAGTTGCTTTTGCCCACACTCTTCAAACAAATAGAACCTATATCAACCATTTTTTTTTCAAAACACATTTTCTGTACCTATATTGCTATTATACAGATGCACACTGGAAACTCAAGCCCCATTCTTTCTGC
Source organism: Pipistrellus kuhlii (assembly GCF_014108245.1). Classification (NCBI taxonomy): domain Eukaryota; kingdom Metazoa; phylum Chordata; class Mammalia; order Chiroptera; family Vespertilionidae; genus Pipistrellus; species Pipistrellus kuhlii. The sequence continues at coordinate 14,178,984 of NW_023425449.1, forward strand.
ATTCTACACCTATTGTGTTTAATCTACTTCTCTAAACTGACCTGCTACATGATGTCTTTACTTTAACAAGAGACATTATAGACCTTTCTACATTCAGGCTGCAAAAACCCCAAAATAATTATATTGTGGGTACTGACTTCTAAAGTTTTTTTCATCTCTGCTCAGTTTGGCTTCTCAAGTCCAAATACCATGCTTTTAACATCTATGCTTCCCTGTAAAAAGTTTTAATATGTCTACTTTGTATAAAAGCTGAACAATTCTACTCTACTCTTCTTTCTAAACAAAATACTAGCAAATCAAATACAATAGTACACCAAAAAAATAATAATAATACATCATGATCAAGTGGGGTTCATTCCAGGGACACAAGGATGGTTCAACACATGCAAATCAATCCATGTAATATACCACATTAACAAAAGAAAGGACAAAATCATTTGACCTTACCAATAGATGCAGAAAAAGCATTTGATAAGATACAACATCTATGTATGATTAAAACACATGGTAAAATAGGAATAAAATGAAAGTACCTCAACATAATAAAGAAGATCTATACTACTATCACACTCAACAATGAAAAATAGAAAGTTTTTCCTCTAAGACCAGGATCACTAATAATTGACTGGATAAATTTGTGCCAAAGAAAGCTTACTTTGCTTCCACATCTTATTCTAGGTCTCTAGAGAAGAGGACCCAAATAAGCTGGGTTGTTACAGAACTTTGCTTTCATCCAGGAGAACCTGTCAGGGAGGCAGGAGAAGAGGAGCGGAAGTGACCTGGGATATTTTGAGCCCCTGCCATCTGCGAAGTATGTTGTAAGTGTTATGCTGATTAACACCTAAGCTGTTTGTGACAAACACCACTAAATTCTGACCCGAGAGTTGAGAAATGCACACAACTACCGTGTTTCCCCGAAAATAAGACATCCTCCGAAAATAAGACCTAGTGCATGGAAAGATAAGACATCCCCTGAAAATAAGACCTAGCACAACTTTGGGAGAAAAAATTAATATAAGACACTCTTACTTTCGGGGAAACAGAGTAGGTAATAGTAGAATATGAAAGTTGTTCTATATAAATCCGAAGTCCGTCGACTTTTCATGGCATCACTGTCTTAATGAGTGGTAGCAGTATTCTTAAGAGTAAAATGTGAGGATTTTTACTGTTAACACCACCTTCATTTCTTCTTTTTCACTGACATTTGAATATTCCCAGAGTATCATATGATGTTTCTTTATCAAAACCCTGACTTCTCTCTTGTTCAGTAATAACAGAGAGTTATGCCAAATTAAATAAAACCACATTACTTAAACAGGCTCACCAGAAGCAAGCCAAAAGGCTGGACAGTGGATGCAATTTTGAATCTCCAAGGCAACTAAGGAATTTATTTTTCCCTGAGGCGATATAAAACACGAGCTGTCTTCTCTTTCATAGAATGAATCAAGCCAGATCTATGTGGCAGTTCTACCTGGAACACAACAGCTAGCCCAAAATCACTTAAGTATCTTTTTAACTAAAGCCTAGGTATGAAGATCCTCCTACTTTTGTAGAATGTGGACCAAGGAACTACACAGGTGTCACATGACCAGCCTAGAACCATCAAAACTTGAAATTGATGGAGGAAAATTCTACTTGAGGAAACATTTTTTCTTTTTCTTTTTCTGTTATTTTTCTTTCTTTCTTTCCCCGCCCCCCCCCCCCCCCCCCCTCCATAAAGGTTTCCCTGAGTTGAGAGACAACTAAGCATAGTTTGGCCTTGGCAATGTGCAAGCTCTCCATGGAACCAGGGCTTACAGACAGTGGCACTGTGAAAATTATTTCAATGTCCTTCCTTGGAATTGTCATCATTGGAACTAGGGTCATATGAAAGGAATCTGCTTGAATTTGACAGCACCTCCCCTGTTGGGGACTTCTCCTGTCCTGACAGAGCATCTGTTCTCCCGCCCTTAGGAGAGCAAGGCTCTTACCTCATCCACGACTTTTATCTTTTGGCCACTTATTCACTCTGGACTTCAACTCTTTTGAAACTGTTTCCTTTCCTCCTTTTATTTCCAAGGGAAACAACTTCTCTGCAAGTGCTGGCCTGGCAGCCTTTCTCTCTTTAGAAGACACATTTAGACACTCTGTTTTAGCCAGAAGGTCACCCGTGACAATAAACAGCAAATGAAACTCACATTGGAAGGAACAGAGGAGTGATGAAACATGACGTTGTTGGCTACCTCCCTGCCAGAGCTGCTGTTGCCTCCATAAAATCCACAGCTATGCTGATAGCTACAAGAGAGCTCTCCAGAGCACGCTGCCTAAAGCAAATTTCCAGGGTTGCCTGGTGCCACAGAGCACCCATCACATCCATTAAAGCAGGATTATTATTAAAATAAATAGGTACCATATGCTCTCTGCTCCTTTCAATACAGTGTTCTCCTTTCTGAGGCAACAAAACAAAACAAAACACACACAAAAAAACACACACACAAATAAACAGGTGCTACAGCTGAGCTCTTAACAGTTTTACCTGAAACAAAAATATAGGGTTTTAGCCGAAACCTCTTTGGGTCAGTGGATAGAGTGTTGGCCTGCGGACTAAGGGATCCCAGGTTCAATTCTGATCAAGGGCATGTGCCTTGGTTGCGGACACATCCCCAGTGGGGGTGTGCAAGAGGCAGCTAATCGATGATTCTCTCTCATCAATGTTTTTAACCTTCTATCCTGCTCTTTTCTTCTCTGTAAAAAAATCAATAAAATATATATATATATATATATATATA